>NC_087475.1:19483784-20108784 GCF_036417665.1 Passer domesticus | reverse complement strand
AATATCGTGGGGTACCAGAACATGTGCTGAGAACGTAGCTTCTAGGAAATTTCTAAAAATATGTGAACTTCTACCATGTTCTGTGGCTGTATTTCTTAATTGCACAAGTTCTTTATTTGTAATAGGTTCCCATGTCTTTCTATTAGTGGCACCTCCTTTTTTCCCCTTCTTATATTCTACTGGAAAGGCAGTAATTCTCTGAGCTAATTGCCAGTCCCCTGCCTGTGTGGCTTCCATTTTTATTTTTGCCCAAGGATCTACATATTCTATTTCCAAATCAGAATCGCTGTCACTGCTGTCATCAGATGACGAGAAGTGAGAGCTATCAGGTCGTGCCTTATGTTTCTTATGGCTGGCTGGAGCTGCATTTGGCAGAGGTGCCTGTGGCTGGACCGGGTATAAGGCAGCACATGGCAGGACGTGGCTACACGTGGCACATGGCGGGGTGGCCGTGCAATGCGTGATACAGCATGCACAGGACTGGGGGGCGTGGGGAGGGGGGGCAGAACTGAAGGAAGTCTGGGGGGTCCCGACCGGGGGCTGCGGAGCGTGGGTATGGGGTTGCGCAGCGAGGGTATGGGGGCAGGGGGGGTGCGGGATGGAAGGGGCGGCGGGACTGAGGGAGGGTGCGGCGGGCACGATTCCGGCGGCAGGCAAAAGCGCGGTGGTGGGGGGGGGCGCGGGTACCCAGGCGGGCTGATCCCGTGCCGCAGCAGGGACGGTGCCGGGGGCAGGGAAAGACGCGATGGTAGCGGGGGGGGCGAGGGCGGGGGAGGGAGTGGGGGCGGGCGCGGCAGGGAGAGGAGGGACGGCAAGGGGGGTGGGGGTGGCCCCAGCAGGGTCGGGGGGAGCAGGGGGAGGGGTGGGGTTTGGGTCAGTCCCGGCGGGAACTGGCGCAGATGCTCTCGGAGATAACACAGAGCAAGGAGGCGCGCAGGATGTGGCTCCCGAGGGGAAGGCGGGGGGGAAGAGGGGGTGGGCAGGGGCCGTGGGCGCCCTGGGGTCGGGGGGTTGCGGAGCAGATGGCAGGACCCTAGGACCCAGCGGAGTGCTGGAATCCAGGGTGGAGGGGCTGTTATCTCCTCCATTAGCATTTGAAATAGGCGCTTCTGTTAAGTGAGATAAGAACTTTTCGTTTCGTTCGACAGAAGTTAGCCCTGAAGCTAAAATCTTTTTGTTAGTTTTTTCTACAGCTTTAGTGATAGCGTGGAACATCGGTAAAAACTGAGTTACAGAAAAGTCTTGGTTAGTTTGAAACTTATATATCGTGGTCCCAATTGTATCCCAAAAGGAGTCTAAGGTAATAGTCTGTGTATTAGTATCTGGGAAGTGGCAGAGAATCCATTTTATAAAACGTTTCAGGTTAGTTTTTGAAAGGTTACCTTTAGAAAAAGAAAAGTTGTTAGAAGATAGGATTTCTAGGATTAGGGAATATAAATCTCTCTCGTTCTGGGATCGTTTACTAAGCTTTGATCCCATTTTTCAGTTCCCGCCAGCAGAAAAAAGAGAAAAAAAAGAAAAAACCCAAAAAAAAAGGACCCAAGGAAAAATATTTTTGCGCGCAAGAAAGGCTGTGTTAAACTTACACTTTTCAGCCTGTTGTGGGTCAAAGTTCTGCTGGGGGTCGTCTGCTCATCAGCCTCCGCGAACACTCGCGTGCTCAGGTGTCGGCGTGCGGGTCGGCTGACCTCCTGTCCAGGAGAGTCCTTCTAAAACGGAGAGCTTCTCCTTCCAGGATCTCTGGCGAGCGGAGGCAGTGACAATTTCACGAGGAAATGCTGCTCCTCTGGAATGCCAGGTCCGGCATTCAGTTCCGCGGCCAGGCTATCACGGCGGTTCAGATGTCGGCCCAGGGGCCCCCCGCTGTTCGGGCGTCGTCCCTGTTCGGAGCGCCAGCTATGGCCCCCAGGGGCAGAAGCCCAGCAGGGAGGCCGGTTGTCCAGGATAGCTCAACGAGGGTCCAGGATCGCCCAGCGGGGGTTCAGGCAGCCCAGGCAGCTATAGTGATTTGCAGCTCAGCTCTTTAGTGATTTCAGCTCTTTTAGCATGCCTGGGGCCGTCACCCTGGGTATAGCCGCAGCAGACGCAGAGAGAGAGGAGCAGCGCTGTATGGGTTCCGCAGGGTTCTTTTATTGGGGTCTCCGCGAAGGGTCCAGGGACAGCTCTCCTCTGCCGAACCGGGCAGAGCTAGGGGTTTTTATACCTTATAGGGGGATTGAAAACTGTCCAATAGTAAGGGTCAGGGGAAAAAGTGGCCTATGGATCTACAGAGAGATAACAGGGTCCGAAAGGCGGAAGAGGGGGGCTTCTAAACCCTTAGTCATGCTGACTTGGTATTTCCTAGCTCAGGCTTCTGTTCTCCAAGGCCTTGCAGGCCTTGTGCCTGCTACACCAAACTACATCTAATTTTTGTGGCTTAAGCAGATACTGCTGTTAGACACCTTAGCTATCTGTCTTAGGCTGAGTCAGGGGTGATCTCATGACTGATATCATACCACGTGCTCCTTTCCTGCTCTCCCCAGGACTAATGTATGAACAAGTCAATAACTACACTGAAGATTACTTTCAAGAACCCTATAAATATATAATTTTTTAAAATTAGCTAAGATATTCCGCTGTTAAATATAAAATATACTGCTCCTCATTTGTGGCAAATTTACTTTTATAGCATTTTACTAAACGACCTTACTTCAAAATCATTCGCTTGGAAAATGAAGCATTCTTTTAAAACCTATTAAGGTCCCCAGTCTGTTTCAACCTGGAGGAAGCAAGGCAAATAAAAGACTGACTCGATCCAAAGCCATCTGACTTCAGAGAGAGTTTTGCTCATTTTTAGATTAGGTTCTCCCATTAAAAGTGATGTAAGTCATGGTAATGGATACAGAAGTTGTATTACTGGATCACCCAGTGGCACAAATCTGGTATCAGATATGAACACCTCTCATTATGCCAAATCAGATTGAAAAATATGTGAGGTATGTTGATTTCTTACCAGGTACAGGAGAACAAACAATACCACAGCCAAAAGAAAGTGTTATAATACCTTATGTAATATCTTACATATAACTTATGTAATAATAATTCAAATAGCCTGTGTAAGTCTAGGACAAGACATACCTCCTACATACATTTTTTTGAACTAGTATGAACCAGCAGAGTGAGTTTGCCCAGCACCTTGCAATTTGTGTCTGTTAGATAGGGTATTAAACACTCTAAATAATCATGTCAAACCACAGCCTGAGCACATAACAAGCTATTTCAAACAAAATTTCAATCTTACAAGCAAGGTCATGTAGCTGAAAACAGAAAACACACACATGGTCAAGGGAACCCCTCATACTCAGAATTAAGTAATTAGCTGAGAAGTTGCACAAAAGGGACATTAGTTCATGATTTCCACATTTCAGTTTGGCCACAAACCTGGCAATGTTTAGCTAATACCTCAGAGATCATTCCAGGCTGGAAGGATATCTTTCCACCCTCAGCTGGAAATATTAAACAAGTTTTCTGTGTGGTGGGATTCAAACAGTGCTGCTATAACATATTTGTGCAATCTCCACAGTTGGGGTTCTCAAGAGGTTCATGTACCAGAGGTCCAGAGGCTCTCAATGGTATCACAGGCACACTGTGCACCTGGAAATATGAAAAGGGCACATCCTAGAAGAGTGTTTCCCTGTTGTTAAAGTATGGAGTGCTGTTCATTCCCTTACGTGGCTCTTTAACAGAAGAGGCTAAATATCAGGAAGAATGTTTGCATTTGCCTCCACAAGAATCAAGGATGCATTTGTAAATTATTTGCACCAAAAATCATCTATTTGAAAAATGTTGTCCTATAACATCATGAAAAAAAACTCAATCTGAAATCCTGGAAATATAACAACATGCTTAAATGACACCTCTAACAACACAGAACCATGCCAGGCTGAGGGTGAATATTCTGGAAGTTGTGCTCTTGGCTCTATTCAGCCCTATCAAGAGTGTTGCAGAAATTTTTACTATCTTCCCAAACTCCTTTGAGATCACTACTAAAGGAAATATAGGCAGTGATGTAACCACAGCAAATCTCTCAAAAGATCACATACTCCATTTTGCTTAAACAGAAAACACATCCTGAGGAAGAGAGGAGATTTATTTTCATAATAGGGTGGAAAACATAATCATCTGTCTCCAGAGAGGCCATAAACTGTGGGCAGTAAACATTTAACAAATAAAATGTAATCTGGTAATCAGTTTAATGCTGTGCCTTTACACTGAAATTGGCTGTATGAACTCAGAGCAGAACACCATTAACACGTGGCACCCAAGCTACAGCCAGGCAATACCAAGCTGGAGTGAAGGCATTTTCATACACGTTACTGCATCCATGCCAAGGGTACACGGAGCTCTTCTGAATGCTGAAAACTAACTACTGCACAAGGAAAAAAACAGTGCCACAAAGAAGTCTCAGAAAGGTGAGGAGGAAGCTGTAGTTATCCATCATGCTCTGTTTCCCTGCACAAGAAGGGGCTTGGCAGTGGCCACTTGTTGGGGGTGCCACAGTGCTCACAGTCAGTGACAGCATCCCCAGCAGGGTGAAAGATTGCAGTACCCTCAGCTGGCCTGCCAGGAGATGAATGGCATTCAGTTCCTCCCTGGAAGTAAACGATAACAATTCATAGTGTCTTTTAAGTTGGAAAGAGTCTCTGTATTCTTTCGTAGCTTGCCCACATTTAGATTTCACTTCAAGACATGGTTAAAGTGTGGGAGATGGCCATAAAGCAATCAGATGAAGTGTTTTCCTTTCTTCAGACTGTGTTTAGTGTTGGAATGACAGGTTACATTACTGTGGAGTAAGGACTGTATTTGTTTACTCACTGAAATATAGTCAGAATCCAAGAGTCTTTGAGTTTCTTTTCCAGGCTTTAAATAACCATTTTCACATCTGTTAGGTTTTGCTGGAACTCAATCAGTAAAATGTCTTTCAGTTTTCATTTTTAAGTTCATGTTCTATATATAGACCATATGTTTCTTAACATTTTATGCTCTGACTATATGATCCTCTATAGGCATAAGTCAGTTTTCTTGTGTTTTCTTTTCAAAAGATATTTAAAACTTTCTCAGAAACTATTTTCTCAGATATGTATGCAGTATAAATCTATGCCACTTTCAGTAGCCATGGCTATTCTTAGTATACATGATCCAAAGAAGTTTGGACATTGCATGAGTAGCCTGATATAAACAATTGCATTCAATAAATAAATTAAGTAGAAATATAAAAAACAACAGTGTAATGTAATGTCATTTAGTTTACACAGAAATCTAAGTGCAAAATGTTATATTTTGGATGCCAAATATTGTATTAATATTGGATAAAGTTGAGCCACTTACTCCAAGTAGCTTCTCTGTAATCCCAACATCCTGTCTTTCCAATGTCAGTACTGGAAAGAACAATATTCTAGGCTGTTGGAGTGATCCACCTCATAGATTATTCAGCCTTTTTCAGCTCTCCTCAGAGAGAGGCTGAGCTCTCCTCAGCTCTCAGATTTTGCACAATCCGAGAAGACCCCAAGACTCATCTCAGCACCCACTGCCCAAGAAGATTTCAGTCAGCACCAGCTGTGCAGGTTTGTTGTGAACTCCCAAAACAGCCTTTGTCTGATGCCTGATGAAGATGAATCCCACAGTTCTCCCCAGGACTCCTGAGCACTGAGGTGCTGGGCATTGCAGGAGCAGAGCTGGACCAGGGCTGAGGGCCTCTGCTCCTCTGGGGCTTGAAGGCCTCTGGTTTGCCAGCCACCTTTAGTCATTCTTAACCAGCACAAGCAAGGAAAATAAGCATAACACATCTTATAGTCTTGCTGGCTGACTCAGAGATATATGTTTCTTTTTTCCTAGTAGGCTGTCAAGAAAATCATCATTAAAGATTTTCACATTTTCTCCAGACTTGGGTCCTGGAGTTTCATCTGGCCTTGGGCTACTGACTGTACCCTGACTGTAATTCCCCTTTCATCCCATCACAGTACAGTAGGTATCTTCCAAATATAGCTTTGAAGGGGTGATTGATTTAATTAGGACATTAACTTATCCTTTAATGTCCTGTTCTCCCTACAGTTGGGGTATCACCCTCAAGTCTGTTCTTCCGCCCTCAGGAGCCCAAGAGGGTCCCTGGAGAAATCATATATATAAACAGGGATGGTGTTCACCTCTTGACTTTGGATGTGACAAAGCGGGGACCTTCAGTGTTGTCACACTGAAGTAGCTACTAATATTTCACCATGTGTTAATACTCTTTGCTGAACAGGAATGGAATTCAGCTTGTGCTTCATTTCCAACAAAACAGAGACTTTCAAACATGGGCTAATCATGTGTTTTCCTGAATTTTCAGCCTCCAGCAAAACAACCAAAGAACAGAGGCGAGCCCACCATCTGAGAAGCCTTCCTTCTTCCTCTTTCCAGGGTGCATTACCTCTGTTTACTTGTATTTGCAAATGGTAAAAAAAAAATAAATTGCACTGTGTGTTCTTTAGTTGAACCATTCTTCCCTGGGAAAGGCCGGTTAGTCCAGAGCACACCAAGTAATACTAGAAGGCAGAAATGACAAGAAAGAACAAAGATGCATTCATTTAGCACAAAATAAATATGTTGAGAAAGGAATTACTCAAGGCTTGAAAGAATATAAACCCACATTTTTAATTCTTTATGTAACAGTGACAGCAGCATGAGTAATCAAAAAGAGGAAGTAATTGCTTTAAATTAGCATAAACTACATGCTCAGTTTTACTAATAAAACATAGTGGGAACATTTCTATTACCAGATTTTTAATAATACATCTTATCTCAAAAATTGAGTGAAAGAAAAAAAAAATTCATGTTAACTGGGAAAACAATATAGATATTAGGTATTAGATAGGTTTGATAAGGGAAAAAAACCACAGAACTCTCATAGGGAAAGAGCTGTTATTTTCAGTTAATTGAAGAGAATTCACTGGAGGTGGGGTAGACCAGGCTATGGTAGGTTCTCTACCTTAGATAGTTAAATCCTCCTCTGCTCATATCTGAGGAAGTGCTGTGGCCACCAGCTGCTGGTCTGGGCTAGACTGACAGTTTTAACTCTAGACATCATTCAGTCTCTGTGAATAAACCTTGCCTGGAGCAAGGGCAGGTCCAGGTCCTGCTTCCTGGAGGAAAGACCCAGCCACTGGCCTGAGCAGTCAGTCTCCATCATTGAGTCTTTTTTCACAGCAGCATTTATACACAGTGAAACAATATTAAGAGAAGCTTGAAGAAAGCTCATTGTGAACAACTTTGCAAATTGAATGTTGGGTGGTATTCTAAGAAATGGGAGAAAATCTCTGGGAATAAGGGTGTGGGGAAAACAAAAGCTTTATTTTTTCCATTCTCATTTTCAGACTGGTTTGTGTAGCCTTTCTTATAAATTAATTAGGATGGACTGGGTGGGAAAAAGGGATGGGGAACGTGTACACTTTATTTCTGAACTGGTTTCCAAGTCACTCAGAGCTTGGAAGCAAAGGAAGGACTGAAAGGATGGGATTTCACACCACAAAGACAATTCACAGAGATCAATTTAGCTTCTCAAATTTTTTCCCACACCATCTGCTGCTCACCACTCCTAGTCCTTGACTCGTAAACCCATCTCTGACCTCTACCTCATGCCAAATATCCTTCATTTTATAATTGTAGACAGGACTATTGTCTGTCCACAATAATTCGTCTCAACTTGGGAAGAGATGAAGAAAATATGGGAAGACACTTAACTGCTTCCAGAGCTACACTCCTTTCTATACTTATTTTTCTAAGAGCCATCAGTCAGATCCTCACTCTGAGGATAGAAGAGGCCATTCATGGTTATTTCCCACGGACTGCCCAAGTCCCAAGAAACCAGGACTGCCACTCTAAAGTACTCTTCTGCAAATACATGTCATGTGGGGAAGAGCATGGAGGGCTTCACTGTTTCAGAGGGAGTTTTCTTTTTGCATGCTCAGAAGAATGACATTCTGCTCCAAAGCAACTGCATGCCAAGTTTGTAGCTAAAGTCATTCTGGAGCTATCCAAGCAAGGAAGAAAAGGAAATACACATCCCAAAAATGTTTTACTCATAGAAATTTATGTTCAGGGTCTAAATAACCTAAGATATGCCTAAAAAACTTTTGTGAAGTCTGAAAAGAAAAAAATCACTTAAAAGCATCGGTGTCAAATACAGTATTGAAAATATCAAACTACTGGGCAGATTATAAACCCATGAAAATGTTCATTTAAAGGTTTAGAATTGGTCCTATGTCCACCATTATTTATTTAAGGAAAAAAATAAAAGTAGGTTAAGTTGAGAAACAATTTTCTCCATGTTGATTTTTCCTTTTAATTTCATTTAGAAATAATTTGGAAGTGTTCTTGTCATGTCAAATGAAAAACTGTTAAGAATGCTTCAAGGAAATATATCTTCATTATAGCAAACTTGTTATTTGGGTCTTCCAAAGGTTACCTTGGTAACTTTTTGCATTGATCTTCCACAAGTATAGTCCACATCCTGTTGTATTAGAAACAGCTGAACATTTCAAGAAGGTTAAATCATATTTCAATATCACTCTCTACTTTGACTTTTCAAACTGCTTTGGCTGACTTGTTCAATGTGCAGGTAAAGAAGCAAAGGGAGGACCAGAAGGTGTTGACTGAGTGACCTTACAGAATAAAAGACCACATTGTATCTTGTTATCTCAGGTATTTATTTTTTAAAGTCTCTCCCCTTCTTTATACTTTGGAATAAGGTGACCATGAAAAATAGAGCTTAGCAAAAGAATGGGCATCTGAAAAAAAAGACTTTACTGTACCAGTACATCAGTTGAAACTACGCAGTATGTTTGGCAGCATGAGGACATGAGGAAAAGGTAATTTCATAGATCAAGTGGGGAAAGTGTAATTTGCTTACCTGTACTTTACAATAATTCTTCTGCCTCTTTGAATAAATGCACAATGTCAGTTTTGGGTTGTGGTTTTTTTTTTTGTTTTTTTTTTTTTTTGTTTTTTTTTTTTTTTTTTTTTTTTTTCTGTCAACCACCACTTATTTTCATTAATTGCCTGTTTATACTCTTACACCAACACGAGAAAAAATCTTGAACTTGTGCATATTCTCACCCTTCCCTTTCTGAGTCATGCAAAAACCCTTTACATCCAAAGACTATTCCAGAGAGCACGCGCTCCAACCAAGCGAGTGTGAAGTCGGAGGAGCTAAAGGCTATGAGAGGAGACCAGAAGCTGTGGCATGGGCATGTTTCCTTTGTTGGGATTCTTTCCTGCACTACTAGAAACCTTCAGGGAGGTGCTTTCAAGATACTTTAAAAAAAAAAAAAAAAGGGAATGAAAAAAAGGCTTAGGTGAAAAAGCAGATGCAAATTTTGTCACAGATCTTCCATGCCCGGCAGAAATAGCAGCCCATTTTGCTATGGAACAAAGTGTCAGTTCATCTCTCCCCACCCTAGAAAAACGATAAGTGGGTGAGAAAAACACTTCAGAAAAACCAAATGGTTGGGTGGGATCACAAGTGATACAATGAAAGGGGGAAAAGTAAACAGTGTCGAAATAGGAAATGGAGGTGGTAAAAAGCAGGACTGCTGGGGTTGCGGAGGTTACATTAAAGAGGAAAACAAGAGCCATGTCTGCATCCCAAGATCCCTCCAAAAGTAAAGAAATTCGCCTCAGCCTGTGCAGCTGCCTGAATTGAGGACTTCTCTGCAGACCACATCAAGGCACTGCCTGCAACTTCTAGGTGCTCTAGAGCAACACAAGCATCAATACACAACACAGAAAAGAAGAAAGCAAAAAACACTTCTGTGCTATGGGACTGCAGAGTGGAAAGGGCTGACTTCTAAGGCTGTGTTCCTGAGAGCCTGGATGACCCAGGCTGACAGCTGGGGCATGCGTGCTGCTGCACAGCCTGGCCATGCTCCACAAATCCAGAAAGCAGCTTCTTCTGCCCTCAGCCTTGGGGCCTTGGTGTGCCCTCTGCTCTCTCTGGCACTGGCAGCATCTGGTGAGCCACACAACATCCACCTAACCCTCCTGCAGTGGCCCCAGCTGTTCTCCTGACCTGAACTGCACATGTCCTCTTACACACCCTGCCTTGCTCAGCACTTCTCTGGTCACCAAGGCGGACACAAGGTCTGAATCTTTTACTTCCTTTCCAAGCTCCTGGCTTTGGGGCCATCGTATTATTTACGATGTCACAGTGCGAAGGCCAGGAATGAGGGAGGTTTGCATTCCAAGAGAGCCACTTCTTTCCCATGAAAACTATGCACAATCCTAACACCCAGAGCATGTTTTCTACTACAGACAAATAATTTCCATGTTACGTGGTATGTATAAATACCTTATTTCTACCTCTTCTCCTACAGCTTTTGCCCTCCATAGCAACATAAAATAATGACAGACCTTAAAGGAAAACAGCAAAATTTTGTCCATTTTCCTTGTAACTACTCTATGCAGATGGGGATGAGCATTTATAAAGCCTCAATGCACACCCTTTGAATTACTTGTGATTATTTTATCCTTTTCCCCCCCTCAAGTACTTCAGCAGCTTCATTGACCCCACTCTGCTACTGTGGTCAAGCCTCTCTCACAATAAGTGTGTTCAATACATTCTCTCCTAAAGGTCTTGGGCCACCAATAACCTGAAGATAAAACTGGAAATACAGCTGAAGGCCTGAAGATTGTACAGCCTGCTGCCTGGATGCCTGCAGGTCCCATGCCTTGATGACAGCACCATTTCACACTACATGATTCCTTCACAGTTCAATTAAACTAGAAAGGTACAAAATTTTTAGCTTTAGCTCTCTGCCAGATTGAAATTTTATTGTTATTTCAAAGACAGAAACCAAGGGAAAAATACTGAAGTCAAATGTAATGTGTATTTGTAATAACTCTACCTGGAGTTATTAAAATATTGATTAGTTTCTAAGAATATTTGTCACTATATGTTGTTTGTACTTCAGCCCAAGCTTCTGCTCAACTTTGCCATAGCTACATTTGCTCAACCTACATTCCAACAAGGCTCCTCATTGCACACACAGCCATGCCAGGACAGCTGGTGGTGGAGGGGGGAAAACAGCCAGCAGCAGAAACTTCTTAAGCTTCTTCAAGGAATCCTGGCCTGAGACCTTCTAAAATAAAATAAAATAAGTCTCTACCACTCACATACAGTATAATGTGGGGTAGTTTTTATGCCCGAAGGACTCTAAAGCTATGACCACAGCACTAGAAAAAACAGGGCCTGGAAACGAGCTTAAGCACTGGACTGCTAATTGCCCATTATGCTTAACTGCAAGCATGTGTCCTGGAAAAGGTTTGGCTCATGTCAGCTCACACTGTCCCAGACAGAATCCAGACCAGGAGATGGTGAGAGTGCAGATCATTCCAGCAGGCAGCATGCACCAGGCAAACACCAGATCAGGCTCCTCTTCTTTTCCCTCTTCCTGTGCCTAGCATCACCTTTTTTCACTGCCGTCAGACTCTCCAGAGCATAGGACACGTGTTCTCAGCTTTGTGTTATGAAGATGTCACTCCAGTAACTTTTTTTTTAATGAAAAGAAAGAGCCAATTTAAAAAACACAAACATGATAACAGTTGTATCGTAGGTCCATGGAAAGGAAGCAATTGATTTGTAAAATGGATCTGGTCACGTCTTGGTACTTGGGCAAACAGCCAAGTGCCTTCACTTGTTTTATTTGGTGTTATAAACATAGTCCAGCTGCAAGCATCTGGTCTTACCTTCACAGGGATGGCAGAAGACACCTGTGACACTAAGGTCACCATCGTTTCGACAATGCTGTCAGGCACATGGTGGATGGAGCTGTGAAGGGCCAGGACCTGCATCCAGTGATCCTTGTGGGTCCCTTCCAGCTCAGGATATTCTGCGATTTTGTGATCCTGCTGAAACCCTTGAGGGCATTAGAACCAGGAAAGATTTTTTTTTTCCTCATACAGAACAAATGTTCATTTTGATCCTAGAAACAGCAGTTGCTTTGGCTGAAACCTCTCTGTTTAAACAGACACCCAAATAAGAACATCAGAAGGAATGTCCTTCATAGGTAACAGTAATCTTGCCACCTGTAGTTCTTTTTTATCCTTGAGATGTCTGTAGCTTTACAGTAAATTAGGGTGGGTTTTTTTCTTCTTTTTGTTTTTATTTTTAAAATCTCAGAATTTAAATATGTTGAAACAGGAAGCATGCTTCATTTAAGTGATGTCAGAATTTCTTTCTTGAGCTGTTTCATGGGAAGAATCCTTACTTCTTCTCTGTTTACACTGAAGGTTCATGAAGCCAATGTAAACAGCAAAATGAGTGTAAACACCAGGGATTAACTTTAGGAGATTTGAAAGCAACAAGGCTTGCCTTAATAAAATCAAGCAAATAATTAAGCAGCAAGGTTTGCTTTAATAAAATTAAGCAGATAGTTTAGTATTTCTATATAACTCTATATATAGTTTAGAGGTCCTGAAGAAGTATGTTCCCCTTATTAAACATTCACCATTTGAGCTTTTTTGAGGATTTCCTCAAATAATCAAGGGTAGCATTATGTTGGTGTTAAGCTATTTTTTTATTAACTTCAGGGAGAGGACAAGTGGGTTATTGCTTCATTAAATGTGCAGACTCACTGAAGTTGTATTCTCTGCGCTGCAATACAGCAAGATTTTTATACAATACAACATTTTTAAAGGATTGTTGTCTCTTTCTTGTGAGCTGTGCTTTGACTCTAACTGCCTCCTCCTCCTGCTTATTGTGGATGTGCTCTGCTTCCTCTGAGTGTTCTGTAATATTATTGGGGAAATTTCCATGATGTTAGTACTAAGACTCCTGGTTATAATTACTTTTAGAAAAAGAGGGGGCAAAAAATAAGAATGTCAGTCTGCCAAAAAAAAAAAAATTAAAAACAACATTATCTTGCTCTAATCAATGCCAGAACAAATAATTTTGCTTTCTAACAATCAAAACATAGAAAAGAACATGCAGGTGATGGCTGTTGAATAAACATTTAGGAAGAAAGTTACACAGTTTTAAGAGATTCCAATGTGGCCAATGTCATGAGAGCCTCATACAGCCAAAATACTCTCAGAATGCTTACAAGTGTCTGCTTGCCGTTTTCAGGCTGAACAAAATCAAGGAGGGATTTTAAAGAACTCAGTGCAGGGCTAAAAGAATTATTGATTGCTTAGGAATAACTGAAAACAAGAAGCAGTGACAGTGTGGGTGCTGGAGTTCATAGAAATGAGAAGAATAGAGGATTTGTCTTTACAAACAAGCTGTGGGTCTGCTGGTAGATAAAACTAGCACTGGGAGATAAAAGAAACAATAGAAAGGATTCCACTGATTGATGAATGGAAAAAGATATTTGCTTTTACAAATAAACTTTAGGTTTGCTAATAAATGAAATTAGACATTGAAAGATGAAAGAAACAATGGGGAAGAAAAACCCCTAAATTCCCTAAGAATTAAAAATTAAAAGGGAGAGTTATACATTAGACGGAAATCTTCGGTATCAGGCGTATCGAGAAGTCTGTACCTCTCAAGTACCTCAGCCAATGGGGAAAGAGAAATGCGGCTGGGAAATTAGGATAAAAAGGTAGCAGTGAGATAAATAATTTGAGATAATAAAAATTCGAGAGATCCCAGGCAATGCCCCATGGCCTCTCCCTTTATCCAAATAAAGTCAAAAAGGACTCCTCTGTCTCCTTTTTGGACATAAACCTCTGGTGTTTGTGGATTAATTTTCCTAACAGAATCACCCCTTGTCCCTACTGCCCTGGGCTAACCAAACCAGGTGTGACCAATCCAGGTGAGCCAGGTAAATACACACCTGGCTCCGGAACAGAGATCCCAGGAAACAATGAAAAGCAGGGCAGATTCAAACAACAGCAACTAACAGAATGCATATTGCCTCTCGCCAGACTAACTGGGTGTGTCTTTGGGCTGCTATCACCTTTGTGTTTGCCTGCGGAGGTACTTTGAGAAGCCCGGCAGCAGCAGACGTGCGGCTGAAGCTGAGCTCTCACACAGCCTAACCGCGGCAGTGAAGGCTCCGCGCAGCGCAGATCGTGGGCGGGCCGCCGGCACCCCTGTTCCCCGCACAGCGCAAACCTCGGTGTTCCAAGTGAGCTGCGAAGGAAGGATGGAGGCAGGGAATTCTCCTCTTTCGGGGACCCCGACACCTCTTCCCCGCGGGGCCAGGGCGCCCGCCGCAGGACTACAGCTCCCAGCGAGCCTTGCGCCGCCTCCATCTTCCCCCTCACACACGGCGCGGGTTGCGAGGTTGAAACACAGCGCCTTGTTAAAATAAAACCAGTCCTTGAGCAAAACTTTCTCAGAGTGTGCTTTGAGCCTGCGGGGAGGCGCACAGCTGAAATAGATCCTCCAATTAGCCGAATTAGCCCTCATGATCTCGTTGGGTTCACTTTGGCAAGAGGCCGGAGTCTCCACTGCCGGGCTGCTCTGTCTCCCAGAGGAGCTGTAAATCTGCTTTTCTTTCCTGGAGGCGATGTAGTGTCCTGGGAATGTCCTCAAAATACGTGGTGGGTCAGCTCATCTCCTGCTTCAGCAATATTTAGCAAACCCTGCCGCTGGCCTCTCCCACCGCCCACCCCCCTTCACTGTTCCTCAGTGTCTGGGATGGCGCTCCTGAGGATTGCGCTGCCCGACATTGCTCTGCTGCCTGTGCCTTCTCCTTGCTGTAAACTTGCTGCCTGTGAGTGAGGAGCTGTAGTTCAAGCTTTGCTAAACCTCCTATATCTATACCGGGCCTTTTGTTTATGTGCTCTACATGGCAGGAACAACTCACGGTAGGTGCTACACGGGCAGTACGTACATACACACACAAACATCATTTGCCAGGTGGCTGTTGCTCTATATTTTTGATTTTGGGCAGCCATTTGGCAGTTTTCACTATGGAGAACTCAGTACCTTTGAAAAGTCCATGTTCTGTATTTTATCTAGAAGTAGGCATTGCCTGGGTAGCATTATCACGGGTTTTCCATAAACACACCAACATTTCTCCTCTTCCGCCTCCCTTTGGATGGATCTTAGTTAAGCACAGCTCACATACAGGATTTTGAAAGCCCTGCTAGAGGAGGAGCCTTGGTAGGAGATCTGACAAGGCTGGGGATCTGCAGGCTAGGATTATCTACAGCAAGGTGGCTCAGGGAGATAAGGATGGATGTACATGTGCATCTATCCCAGAATGGGAGCAGGGAGAGAGTAGACAGGGCAACAACTGGATCTCAAATGCTGTGGCAGAGAGCTGTATGTAAGTATTAGGAGACCCAAGCAGAAAGAAATTAGAATCAAAAGATTTGAGGAGTAGATTGGGTGGGAGGCATGAAAGTGAGATGAGGTGACCTAGGAGAAGCTGAGACAAACAAGAAGCAGAGTCTGCAAGTGGACATCAGTGGGGAGGAAGGAAAAGGAGGAATCTAGGAGGCAGTGTGGAAATACATAAGCTGTTTAGAAGAAGCAGAAGTGGTGTGAAGCTTCTCTTCTGTGAGTACTCTTAACACCAGGTTGGAGGCAGGGACACAAGCACTAGTTGATGATTCTCCTTCCCTTTTTTTTTTTGTTTGTTTGTTGCTGTTTCCCCCCATTTTTAAAGCATGGTAGTCCCTTGGAAGCAGTTTTGTTCTCCAAAAAAAAAAAAAAGTAACTTAAGTAACACTTCCTGCACTTTTGGAGCCTGTTTCCATCGATGGGCTCCGAACAATTTCAGGAATGCTTCCTTAATTTCTCTCACTCTTTTCCATCAATTGGCTTCTCTCACTCCACCCAGTTTTAGCAGCAGGTTTACAGGCTTTTCTTACCATTCCCACTATAAAAATATGTATGTTTTGAATAAAAAGAAACTGAATACTCAGTCCATCCTATCCTAAGGAGCAGTCACCTTCTCAGAATCTTGTTTTCTGAGTACTCCCTATCACTTTTTACCATCAGAAACTTTCTGGTAATACACTAGAATTACGTGTTCTATCCCATGGAATTCCTTACAGCTTCCAGCTTTGCTATCAGTGACTGGAAAAAAGATATGAGGATTCAAACTCCTCTTCCCCTTAGCACCAAACTAATGTATGCACAGTTGCACAGTCTAGTGTCATCCATCTCCTGAACAGCTTCCGCAGAAAAACAACTTCAGAAATGCGAAATAATATCAAATTAAGTGGTCTTTCCACAAGGCTGGCTAAGCCCAGGCCTCCCAGCCCTGTTATGGTCTTGTGTAAATCAGAAATCCAGAACTGGCATAAAAACTGCAACAGCCTGAGGGAGCATCTAATAACATCGTGTGGGAAACTGCAGCATTCCCCTGGCTGAACCCCATGAGGTCCCTTCCAGGCATCAGTCAGCATAAACTGGCAAGAAAGCTGTGTATTGATTTTGATTATCTGCACTATATGTGTGCTTGCAAAATCTGAAATTAAACAGCAGATTGGGTTTCTAGTCCCAACACCCTATTTATTTCTGGTTTTATTTTCCTGAAGGAAGGTTGAAAGAACCACAGAGAGCAAAACAAACCTTGCGGGAGGTTACAATGTACACAAAGCCATCTTGGGAGTAGGGGCGGTTCTTCGCTCAGCAGAGAACGCGGGAAAGAGGATGAGGAATGGGAACGTCTGCTGATGTTTGGGGGAAGCAGCAGCAGAGAGAAGGGCAGCTGTTGTTTTCACTTAACCCTCACCCGCACCCCGCTCCGCTGGCGGACACAGGCCCAGCGCACGCCCCGGCTCCCACGGCACTGAGGCACCGCCGCCACGGCCGGGAGCTCTCGGCTCCTCCAGGGACTCCCCTGGCCCAGGGCAGGCAGCCGTCCCTCCGCCCGGCGGGACGCGTCCCCCACGCCGCCGCCGCCCCTCCCGCCGCCGGCTCCCGCACCCCGCGTGACCGGCGGGGCGGGCACGGGCAGGCACAGGCGGGCGGGCCGTCCCCACAGCGCCCGGGGCCGAACGCCGCTCCCGCTCCGAGGGCAGGGGAAGCCGGGCGCTGTATCCCCGCTCCGTCCCGGCCGCCCGCCCCCGCCGGAGGAGCCGGGGGCGGGGCGGGGCCGGGCCGTCCGCGGCGCCTCCCCGCGGGAGCGGGCGGGGCTCCTCTCCTTTGCGCCATGATGAACAAATGACCTCGCGGGGAATGAAATTTAAGTTCCACCGGGGAGAGAGAGTTCTCTGCTTCGAGCCCGACCCCACCAAAGCCAAAGTGCTCTATGATGCCAAGGTGACCGGCCGCGCGCGCTCCTGCCTCCCCCTCCCGCGTCTCCCCGGGCGGGAGGGCGCGGGGCGGGGCCGGCGCGCGGCCCGCCCGCTCCCGTTACGGCTCCTGCTCTCCCGTTACCGCTCCCGCCGGGCGCTGGGCGCGCCCCCGGGCGGGAGGCGGCGCGGGAAGCGGCTGTGGGCCCGGCCGGGGAGGCGGCTCCGCCGGCAGCCGCACTTGTTGCGGGAAGCGGGTGCTGGCCCGGGGAGGAGGGAGCAGGCGGGGAGGCCGCGGTGCGGGGCCGCCACGGGGCAGGGAGACGAAGCGAGGCGGTGCCGTCCCCGCCGGACCTGGCCTCCCTCCGTTGTTGCTCTCCGCGGGCGGCTCAGGCCGGTGCCCCGGTGGGGCTCAGCTCTCTCCCCGCTCCACGGGAGCCCCGGGGTGGGGAGTGCGCGTAGCAGCTGCTTGCGAGCCTCTGGGCCTTGCCCGCGCTGGCTGCAGGGGCCATGGGGCCTGCCTGTCGCGGCAGGTAGACCGCGGGGCCGCCGAGCGCCTCAGGCAGCGTCTGCCGCGCTCCGCGCCTTCCGTTCTTGGCTGAGCACCTGCGAAGTAATTCTGAAGTCTTACTGCCACCCCTGCAGTTTTGTAGCGTAGCTGGATTTATTTCCCCCCACGCTTTCCCACGCTTACTGCCCGCCCTTCTGCGTTTCAGAAAGGTATAAATGGTACCGCTGGTGAAGGAGAATATACGGAAATAGGAGAGTAAACAGTGCGCGGTGGGCCATAGGTGTTGCACTAAGAGGTGACTGCCTCAATTAGGGCCTAACCGTAAGAGTAGTGAGAGTAATGATAGAGCTTTATGTAAATATAGGATATCACAAGATTATTTTTCAATCTTAAACCATCTGTGTCCGACTTAGAAACAGAGTTCTGTGTGGTTTTTTGTTACAGAGAGGGATAAAAAAGAAAGTGTTGTAACTGGATTCTTGATGAAATTAGTACTTTTTGCTGCAGGTTTGTGAGTTGTGCTTATCTGTGTTTCTCCTAATCTTTGATTAGGAATGCCACCGTCCCGTAATATTTCGGGCTGCCCTTTTGTTTCTACATTTACTCCTGTGTCATGACAACCCAACCTGGCTGCTGTATTTGCTGTCCCTATAAACCTATAACCTGAGTACAAAAATGCATAGTACCTTTTCTTCTTTACGGTCAAGTTCCCTAAACAGCATAACCATCTGTGACTAGTTCTTAATTTCTGGACAGCCAAATTAAACCATCACTGTAGCCTAAGTACTGATAGGGATCTATTGAAAGTCTCTCAAGTGCAGGCACCATATCTTTTTCTTCTGAGGTGCAGGCCCTTTCAGACTGGCCATTGCACATTTGTGAAAATGGAAGAAAACAAGGGTTGAGATATTCCCAAAGCCTGTTAATGTTTGGTGGCTGAGAGTCTGTGGTGTTCAACAGAGCAGTATTTCTGAGGTTTATGTATAGAGAACTGAGTTTCCTGCTTAGGGGGCTTGAGCAGACAGCACAGGGGAGAAAGTGTAAGCAGCCCAAATCTGCATATCTGTTTGATGTCTCCCTTTGTCTGTCTTGAAGGCATGAGACCTTTGAGGATAGGACAAAGAGAGTGAGCAGTCTGCAATGTTAAGAGTAGCTAACAAGAAAGCTAGGTTTTCTAATCATATAATCCTTATCTTCTGTTCATGTCAATATTAACTGGCAAAATATCAAGTTTATTTAATTTTCTTTGCTTTCTTTCTTTCTTTGTGCATAAAATTTCTAAATACCCAAAGGCTTACTTTTGCTCAAGCTTTTTAATATGTACCATTCAATATT
Organism: Passer domesticus; assembly: GCF_036417665.1. Classification (NCBI taxonomy): domain Eukaryota; kingdom Metazoa; phylum Chordata; class Aves; order Passeriformes; family Passeridae; genus Passer; species Passer domesticus. The sequence goes on along the minus strand of NC_087475.1, from coordinate 20,089,733 downwards.
TGTTTCAGATTGTTGATATTGTTGTTGGAAAAGATGAGAAAGGCAGAAAGATTCCAGAATATCTGATCCATTTTAACGGTTGGAACAGAAGGTAAGAACATATATGTGTGGTTTCAGTTCTTCCATTTCTTCTATTTTATTTTGCAAGGACAGGCTTTGCATAGAATATCGAGGGACCAATGTTTGCAGGAGTATTTTTGTTTTTGTGAATGCCTTTAATATTCTTGCTCATGTTGACATTGGTCTGTATCCATAAATTTCAGTGAATCGGTTTGATAGATATGAGTTTAAACCTTATGGGCTATCTGTCTGTGGCATATACTTATGGCACCTAAGTTTCCATTAATAAAAGGTTTATGCTTTGTTAAATCTAGCTCTGGATTTTTTGATTATCAGGGTCAGTACATGAGTGTAGTGTCTTGACTGTGATTGATAGTATGTGTCAGTGCTAGAAATGCTGTTTTGGGTTACGTCAAGTCTTGAGAGATTTTAGATGGCAACGTGAGAGCTGAAGCCATGTGAACAGAGAAAAGGCCAGACCTTGTGATGCAGATGTTTTGAATCACACTACACAAGTCCTTTGTAGACTTAAAGTATATTAATTCATTGGTAATCATGAGTGGCATATATTCATAGTAATTTTGTACTTTCTTTTGACCTGTCCTTAGCTGGGATAGATGGGCAGCTGAAGATCATGTTCTTCGGGATACAGACGAAAACCGCAGATTACAGCGTAAATTGGCACGGAAGGCTGTGGCTCGCATGTAAGGAATCCTTTTGGCTTCAAAATAGATTCATTTTCAGATTCAGACAAATACATCCAGGTGTCTACATTTGCCCTTGGTGTCTGAGCTCATGCTGTAGGTGATAGATATATGCATAACACAGTGCATTCTAGAGAGCTACTCTAAGCTAGAGACCTGTGGATTGTTATTAACAGTCTAAAAGACTTAACAGCTTTTATGTTAGCTATGTTGTTATTCTTAACTATTGCTGTGAAATGCCTGTGTATTGGATCTGCATCTTCCCAAAGAAATGTACTTGCAAAATACTTTAGGAAAACCTGAAGTATTTTTGAGACAAAGGCAATAATCTAATATTGGTTAGCCATGGCTAGAGGATCTGCCTGAGAACATGAATGTGTGGTAGTGTACAGACATTGGGGAATCCACTCTCAAATAAGCATTGTCCAAATGTTTTCAACTTTAATTAATGAGAATAACGCAAACATAGGTTTCATGTGCATTTACACATAATCAAATTAGTTAGGATAAATGAATGAAATAATATTACCCAAATGTCAGTGAACCATTTTATGTTCTGTAGGAGAAGAAAGGGAAGAAAGAAGAGACGCTGCAGGTTGCCTGGTGTTGACTCTGTGTTAAAAAGCCTTCCTGCTGAAGAAAATGATGAGAGTAGCGAAAACTGTGAGTTTGTTTTCATCCTTTGGTAACTGGTGGGATGCCTTGACCTGGGGATAAGTGCGTGCTGTCACTTGCCATGGGAGTGTAATGGTCCTACCTGAAATATACAAAGGCAGTCATGTGAAGAGTGAGAACTATGTTTCATAATAAGCATCTGTTAATATCTATTTTCTTCTTGTAATCCAGCTGCTTCTCCTTGCATTTCTTCTACTCAACTGTTCTAATCAGCAATTTCAGAGCTTAATGCTGTTTTCTTTAGTGTAGTATTAATAGGTGTGAGAAGCGCTGACATTTCTTTGTTTGATGTAAGGAAACACATTTCCCTGCTAGTATTTGTGTGTGTTTGAGGGCAATAAGAAAATTTTTTTCCCTAGTCTACCTCACACAAAGGTCTGTTTCTTGTCAGCTGACTGGCTGATTTCACTTTCAAGCCAGATTTTTAATTTCCTGCATTTTCCTTTGTGACTAGAAAGCCAGCAGGAACATTGGCTGGCACTTAACTGATGTTCTGGGAACTGCTGCTGCACAGATTCATGCCTTTTGATGGAATGATTAATATGTTAATCCCCTGTGCAGAACTAAAGTCCAATGAAAATGTGGGTGCTCAGGAATGTAGAGATCTTTTAAAAGTGAGTGTTTTTCAATTAGAGAAGAGTCAAGAAGACTTCCTATTAACTCATCTTACATGTTTAAAATATTTGTAGTGGGCTGTAAATAATGTATGTTTAATTCAGTTAGGATTACTCATCCTCATTAAATATAACAAGATAATTGTGTTTTTTTAGTGGGTTGGGTTTTTTGCTTTTTTGTGTTGAGGCCTCAAACCAATTGGTCATAAGCTCTGTAATGTAATAATAAATATGTGAAATCTCTTTTATGCAGCTATAAGTAGTTCTTCGTCTGATGACAGTGATGAAGGAACAGATGAAGAAATAAAAAGTGAAGAAAGTGACATAGATGAGAGGACAGAAATGGTATTTTTGTGTGTTCTTTAGTTAATAGAATTTAAACATCTGCACTTGAAACTCCGGAAAAATTGAAGTAGATGAAATATATGCCACAACTGGTAATTTAGCTGGAATTAAAAGCATAATTTTCTTATTCCTGGTGTTTATTGCGATTGTGATTTTGAAAATTATACAATGTCATTTTCTCATAGAACTGTATGATATTATGCTAAAAATACACATTTGTTTCTTTCCTTCTCATTCGATACAAAAGGCTTATGTAGCAGAATAGATTTTCCACTTTTGTGGGTGCTGCTGTCTATGCAGGTTGGACAATCCCAGGATGTTTGTCTTTTATTTTACTGTGAAACAGACATGTCAATCCTGGTCTTAAGTTAAAACATAGAGAGGATTGTTTTCAAGAAAAAAACATTTATTTTTCTGCAGTAAAGAGCTGATCTGAAGATGTGTAGACTTTAACTACTACAGTGTGTGCTATCTGAATCAGCAACACCTAACAAATTTTAGTTTTTTTAGTTAAATACTTAAGAGAACGCTAAATTAAAAAAAAGGTTTAAAAAAATGAATTTGCAGATGTTTTCAAGAGCAGTATTGTTAGAGAGTTTAAGGCTGTTATCCATTTGTGTCTTTACTATTGAAGTTCTTTTTTCACAACTGATATGTTGTTTTCTTTCGCTGATCTGTTGTAGAAAGAAGAACAAGATACTCATACAAAAAGGGACATGGAAGAAAGAGCAATAAGCATTGAAATTCCTGAAGTCTTGAAAAAGAAGCTTGAGGAAGACTGCTACTATATTAATAGAAGAAAAAGGGTATAAAATAAAAGTTGGGGCTCTAATGTGCATGGGGGTGTGAGGAGGGTGTCAAAAGTAGTTTTTGTTTATACAACTCCTGGAGGTTTTTAACTTCACCTTTTTATGTTCATGTTGAGTTCAGACAGGGCAAGGAGGAATACAAAGAGGTGGGGAGTAGAGTTCTCTATAGCTGTAACAGTGGCTTGTCATATTTAGCAGTGTACTGTTGTGGTTCCTGATTGTGCTTTAGAATGCAGTTTGCTTTTGACATCTGGAAATGCAGCAGACTTGTTAATCTGAAATGTTTCTTGTTTCTCCTGATGTTGATAAAAATGCAGTTTAAGGTTGAAATGATACAGTCCTGAATTTGCTTTATGCAGTAGATATTTACTAAATAAGTTACAACTAATAACTAGTAATTAAATTAGTTACAACTTACTGTTTTTATAAGACATTAATTTGTTGTTTCTTTTTCAGCTAGTGAAGCTTCCTTGCCAGACAAATATAATAACCATCTTGGAGTCATATGTAAAACACTTTGCAATTAATGCTGCTTTTTCAGCCAATGAAAGGTCTCGGCACCATCAGATGACTCCACATGCTAATATGAATCTTCATTATGTGCCACCAGAGAAGAAGTGAGTAATCTTTAGTCTACTGCTGTTGTCACAAGAAGAATGAACTTAAATTCTGTGTTGTTTTATGGTTGTTCACTTCTGTGAGCTTATACCACACTGTATATCTATTTACAGGGCACAAAGTATTTGATAGCTAACTATAGCAGAGTAACACTGATAATTTGTTTATCATTGAGAGAGTCCCTATACACTGAAAAGTCATTATGCAAAAGTATCAATATCCTGTTCTATCATCTAAATTCTTACAAATATTGAGATCCATTTGGAAGAATGTGTTGCTGTTGTCAATGTGGAGAATTTCATATCTGATATAAGAATACCCTGCTTAGATAAACTTGAACAGGTTCACGTTTTAAAAAGGATAAAAATACAAACACTTACAAAGAATTCCAAGGGCAAGTTGAGTGTTTGTTTTAAATGGGTATATGATCTTAAATCCTAGAGTTAGTATGTAGAGAAAACGTGGTAACACAAATCCTGGTTTGTTGAAATTTGTGTTTTAGTCTGTTTTCTCAGCTGGGCTGTATGTTCTTCTACCATGTTACAAATGCATTGACCATGCATGTTTGCAGTGTGGTGGTTTTTGATTGTTTTGGGGATTTTTTCTCTTATGTTAAAGATTTTTGATATTAGATGAGACTGCTTCTGTCTAAGTACAATGGGGTGAAATCTTGTTATTTTATTGAGAAATCCTGACTTGTGTCACTGTTCTATTTTGATGGTGTGTAGTTATGCTATTCCTTGCAATATTTTAGCCTGAGTGTCTTCTTTTATGTTGGTGTCATTCATTCCTTGACAGATTGACACTTTTCCTTCTTTGTAGTATAATCTCCCAAACAAAAGGTTAGATAAAATATCAGAAATATGAACAGAAGGTTTTACACACATTATGATTTTTACAGGTTGATGTTCAAGTCACTTCCTCAATAAAAACAGTGCTTTAGTAAAAAATTCGGTATAGTTTCAGTAATCATTAAGTGGGAGAGATTCAGCTGACATCTTCATTGTATTTGCCTTAATGGTTATTTACCTTCTTGGATTTATAGAATTTCTACACATGATGGTCCCCTGACCCAATTCATGTGTAGTAGTTTTAGTAGGTGATATGAAATATTGGAAGTTTGGAATTTCAAACATGGATCATTTTGGCAGAATCAAATTCTGTTACCATGTACATATATGCACTTGAAATAATGAGAGGGGAAGATCTTCACAAAGGTGAGAGATGTTGCAGGTGTGCTGCACTCTGTGTTCTTGGTTCTTGTAACAGCTCTTGTGCTCATCACCTAACCTTGTAAGTCTTTCACACAGACCTGAAACTGAAATTCCTGGTAGCCTCCAAGTGTAGTGCTCTGATTAGCAGAGCAGACCATTGGAAACTGCTCTCCCATGCAAATGTATCTGGTTTTGTTGGTTCACTGGATATCTCTTGAGCACAGCCTTAACTGCATCTTAGTGGCTATAGGTCAAATTCTGCTTATGCCTTTTGACTGAATCCAGAGATTCAGTCTCTTTAATACTTACTTTTTCTGGCAGGTGCCTCTTTTTTCAGTGTAGTGAACTTGGACAACCAAGATAATGTTTACCTAAAAAACACCTGACTAATTTTATTTACTCCACAGTAGATTTTATTAGTTTAGTGAATAGTGTCATACAACAGTTGTGTGATTTTTGTTTGAGGTTATGAAGCAGACCTTTTAAAAAGACTTGTATTTCTGAAGTTAACAAGAGCAATCGCTATCTTTTTAAGTGTGTTTTTCACCACTTATCATTACTTAGTGATTGAATCAGCATATTGTAGTTATGATGTTAATGGACTGTATTAAAGAGCAATTTTGTGCAACTATGCTGAAAAATAGTGCCATGCAACTAAGAAATTCATAATTTTTTTCCCCTCTAGTGTCGAGCTATGTAAAGAGATGGTGGATGGGCTGAGAATAACCTTTGACTTCACACTTCCCTTAATTTTGCTCTATCCTTATGAACAAGCCCAGTTTAAGAAGGTGACTTCATCAAAATTCTTTCTTCCTATCAAAGAAAACTCAACAAATACTAACAGGTAGGTTAGATATAAGAAGTTTAATACTGCTTATCTCAGAAGGTAGGCGAATGTTACGGTTTTTAACTTTGATTTGAAGATAAGTATATATCTGGAAAATAGAATTTAATAGAAGAACTCATTGCTATGTAATAGTTACTGGGAGGAGATTGTCTTATCTGAATAAAAGTGTTCAATAACATCTGTAAAACTAGAATAATTTCTTTTGTGGCTAGAGCCCTGACCTCTTCAATTCTGTAATCCTGCCCTAATTTCCTAGAAATCAGGAGGAACTTTCCCCAAGCCCTCCTCTGCTGAATCCACCCACGCCTCAGTCGACTGACAGCCAGCCCACCACAGGGGAGCCAGCCACGCCGAAGAGGCGGAAAGCCGAACCCGAGATCCTGCAGTCGCTGAGGCGTTCGACGCGCCACAGCTCCAACTGCGACAGGCTGTCAGAGAGCAGCGCGTCCCCGCAGCCGAAACGGCGGCACCTCGAGACCCCCGCCTCCATGCCAAAGCTCTTCTTGCACCTGGAAAAAAGTAGGTTTTTCTTTTTACATTGTGGGTCTAAACAGAGCTGAAAGTTCTGTTCTTTTAGTGCTGAATGGGCTGTAAACTCAGTGAAAGAAATGGAAGTCATTCACTTTTTGTATCAATTCTTTAACTCTGAGGCCTTATTACCAAAGAGAGAAATACAAAGCAATATTGTCAGTACTCTGGTATATTTTTCCACAGAATGCAATAAGCTGCTTTTCTGAAAATCTATTTTAGGATAACTTTTATTGAATTTCAGTGTTTAAGACTTCAGACATTTTAGCAGCAGGCTTTAGATGCATTTAATAGCTTATAGATACAAGTAGTAAAATTTCTCTTATTTCTTTTGTTTTGTTTTTCCTTTCATTTTGAAGAAACCCCTGTCCATAGTGGGTCGTCTTCACCTATAACTCTGACTCCTAGCAAAGAAGGGAGCACGGTGTTTACTGGCTTTGAAGGTAGAAGAAACAACGAATTGAATGAGGTAACAGATTTCGATGTTACTGTTCTAGATTCAAGGATTAAAAGTTTTGTGGACCTCAGAGTATGGCTACAGAAGAAAAGATTTTGTTGGTATTACTTATTTCATCTTTGAATTTGAAGTTCTGTACAGTCTAAATTATTTATGATGCTATAAAGTTTTCATAACCGGTATTTTCTTATTTTATCTGTAGGTTTTGTCCTGGAAATTGATGCCAGAGAATTATCCACCAAGTGATCAACCACCACCTCCCTCATATATCTATGGATCTCAACATTTGCTGAGGATGTTTGGTAAACTAATGCAAAATTCTCTGCTCAAAGTTGCTTTATATTTTTTTTCCAGTCCTGATATCAGAGTGATTTTTCTGTTTACTTTATTAAATTTATCTTTGTTCTTGGAGGAATGTACATTTTAATCTGTTTGGAACTTTTAGGCTATTCATAAGTTTGGTTATCTTTTATTGGCTCTGTAAGCCTTCATTTAAGAAAGGCAAAGCAATGTTACTTCCACTACACTGTCAAACATCATTAAACCCAGCAGCATTCACCTTCTCAGCATGTTTCTATTTAGTAAGGCTTTGAAAGATCAAAAGTAACTTGCAAGGAAAAGTGGGGTCTGTGGTGAGAAGAAATTTTTATATTCTTTTCTGTGTAGTGGATAAAAGTAATTTGAAGTTGCATGTCCAAGAAGAGGTATAAACATTATTTCTTTTATTCACAGTAAAACTACCAGAAATACTGGGGAAGATGTGCTTTCCTGACAAAAACCTAAAGGCTTTAGTAAAACACTTCGAGATGTTTCTGAGGTAATGTGACGTAATGTACCACAGCAGTATTTCTATTGTTACATAGATCTAAATATCCTAGAATGGCAAAGAGAGTTTAAAATAAGATACTAATTTTCTATAACCACAAGATTATGATAAAATTAGTATACCATTTTAACAATAGCAATTTAAGTAAAGATGAATATAAGATTTTTTAATTTTTTAATTCCAGTTGAAGGGAATCACAATTTTCTACTTTGAATTTTCATAACACATTGATACAGAACTGAAGTATGAAAGTTTGTTGATATGTATAAAATGGCCAGTCTGACTTGGTTAAGTATAAGCATGTTTAATGAAGAAATGCAGAGTCTGCATTGGTATTTTTTATCAATATTAGCAGGGGGAGAAATTTGTGCTTTAAAATGTGTTTTTAATTATAGTGATTTCTTAAATGTCTGTCTTAACTGAGCTTTGAACAGAAAGGTTTCTCTGATGCAGTCAGTGGTTTGTAGGGATACACCACTCTGTGTGACCACACTAGCTCCACCACTGGAGTCTGTAAGGTCATACCTGCACCCTGATCAGATGGGTTTATCAGGTACTGTCATTAGTATTTCTGCATGACATTGAGGATGTGGTTAGATATCTTGTGTTGGTGCTGTGTTGTGCACCATCAGTACACTGGGAAACAAAATTACCAAGGAAAACTTTTGGGAGAAGGTGTTGTAGAGGGTAATGGAACAGATATGGAAATTATAACTTAAATTGGGTCAGGGACTTCAGTAGCCACTTAGGGAAAGGTAACACAACACCAGCATAAAAAAACAAACTTGCATTACACATCAGGGAGATGAAAGCTTTAAAATGCTTTTACTTTAATTGCTTATTGAAAATAAAAGATGTTTCCAATGTCAAAGTTTCTACAATACACAATTTTTCTCTGTGAGCAGTTAATTGTCAAATTTTACTGATTCCATTTTGAATCTCTTTTGTCAGATCCTTGTTGGCATTCAAAATACCTTTAAATTAAACAGGACAGAATTAAAGTTCATTGTTGGAAGACTGTTTTTGCTTGGAGTGAATATTTTTAGGGAGCTTAACTCACTGTGGATCAGATCAGTTTTTATCAGACTTCTGCCTGTTCAGATTCTTCTGTGTTGATCAGAGCAGATCTCTGTTCTTTAGTGTCTTTAATACCATGTTTTCATATCCATTCTATAGATAAGCTTTAATGGATTAGAACAGACGAAAGGAGAAACATGTCCCCTACACCCCATAAAATAAAGGTTGCATATTGGAAAAGGGTTGTTTAAGGGAACTGAAACTTCTAGTGATAGTATCTGTATGTGTTGTACTTTTCCATCTGAACGTTTCATTAAAATGTGTAGTCATCTATAAATAGAAATAAAATAAATCATGTTTTCACGTCAGCATTTTTAGGGGAGGTAGAACTGTGCTTTTGAAGCAAATCTCTCAGTAGCTCCCCCTTTCCATACTTTGTGTCATGGTGGAGAGTCCTCCAAATACACAACCTGCATTCCTTTCAGAAAACACTTAACCAGAGGTGTGCTTCACTCCTTGAGGCCAGGCTACAACAAAACCAAAATGAGCCCCACAAGGCAAGCATCATGTGTCTATCATGTATCTGTTACAGCAAAATATTTGAAGGCTGTGTTTTTTCAAGCAGTTTCTTTTTTGGCAGTGTCAAGAAAGCTTCAAAGTTACAGTTACTGCTGTAGAGGAAGCATTTGATCTTAGGTAGCTTTGGAATAAATACTTAGTTTACTTTCCTTGTCAGCTTTGCTACTGGGCAACAGAAACCAGTGCAAACTATTAGATACTTTTTTTTCAACATGTATTCACTTGGTGCTTTGGAAAGTTTTTCATTTGGGTGTTTATTTCTTCATGCTGCTTGTCATTGAAAGTCATCAAACAGTTATTTTCTAGACAATTGTTTGTGTATGATTTTTATCACAGAAGTAGTTCTGCATTATCTGTTTCTAATCACAAGACAATTTGAGTTTGAGGTGACATCTTTTTCTGAGGCCTGGAAAATAGAATAGATGTTCCCAACAATGTCAGAGTGAATATAAAAGCAAACCTCTACTCGAAAGCTTTCAGGTACACAATATGGCGAAAACCGCACGTGGTATAGTAATTCCACAATTTTTATAAAGTCAGTTAATTAGTATACTTACCACATATTGTTCAATTAAAAGGTTAGTTGGTTAGGTAATAATCCCTGGGGTCTTGCCCCTCTGAAGGCAGAGGTTTCTTTTGCTTCACTTTTTTTGTGTCTAGTCTAGATTCTGGTTGAAAAACAGAATGTCTGTGTAGTTGGTTCTCCTCTTGAGGCAAGACTAAACACTAAGGTTGGCTTATAGTTTCTAAACGTAGGGAAGAAAGGTAGGAAAATTGCTAGAAACAGCAGCCATGCTTTAGCAATCTACAAAGTTACAAATACATGAAAGATACAAAAAGCTAAAAATCTTTAGGCATCAGTATTTGTTCTTCAATTTTCACATTCTGTCTTCCCCTTTTTGGGAATTAAAGGATTAATGGATGATTATTATAAATACTTTATATCAATTCTGTTCTGGCTTCACTTTTGAACAGTAAGGTCTTCCCTACAACATCTGTATGCATTATGTAATAGCTGCCAGTTTACTTAGGACTGCTTAATTTTTTTTTGGTTTTTTTTTTTTTTTTTAGTGAACTACTCTTAAGTGAGAAGCTGAAGTACTCTCCTTTTCTTTATTGCTCTAATAGCAGACAAAGGATTGATGGGTTTGCTTGCTTTAATTAAACTACTCCTGAATCTTCTTTGATGTCTAGTAGAGTAGTCCAAGCATTAGTGGTTTATGTATTCTTAAATAAAACTTTCCTGCAGTACACATCTGATTTAGTTCTTGCACAGATACTGATATAATTTTGAATTATGATTTTGTGCCTAAAATTTATAGTTTACCATTTATACTATTAATCTCCCATGGGCTGAGAAACTGAGATTTATGTAATGTAATACTTTTTCTGGGAGCTTGTTGTCTTGAGTTTACTTAGCTCATGATAGATGCATTAAATTAGCTTTGAGATGCTACATGGATAATAATTTTCCAGTTATGCCCTCAGACTGCTCTTAGACAACATTTTTCTCAATTTCCCAGACAACATATATTTTTAAGGAATGTATGAAATGCATCTTTTTGACTTTCTTGTTAAGTAGAAACTCTACCCTCTGTACTTAGTCCAGCTTTCTACAAGCATGCAAAATGAAAATTTTTTCATGGAGAACAGGAAAGTTTATTTCTCACTAATAGAATTTGCAGAAGAAAATCAGATTCTCAAATTAAGTGTAAAACTCTGAATCTTAAATTATTTAATTCTGAAATGATTCATAGTACTTGCAGTCTAAAATTAGACACACCAGTTGGTTTCACTGAATTTCACTTAGTGCACATTTAGTCTTTAGGACCAAGCAGTGGGAGCTAATGCTTTAGCTGGTACTTACTGGTGCTAACTGGTAATTGGACTAGTAAAAGACCCCTGATTAAATCTTCTTGCCTGTTAATAGCTTTAGAGTAAGAGAAAGTATTAGCTTTAAACTAATTCCATTATTTCAGCCACTTTTGAAATAAAATGCTGCATATGCTCTATTTTACAATTTCCTGGCATTGTAAGGTGCCTAACAAGCCTCCAGAGGTTGCCTCAGTGGTGACGAATGACTGGCAGGAAGGTGCCTGTTTCTGTTTTGCTGTTTCCATTAATTTGCACACGGCCTTGGCTTGGAAAACTGTTTTGGAATCACAGGCCCTCTCCCAAGTCTGTTAACCAATAGAAGCTTCTTAAGAGTTAGGAGGAGGATACAGTAAGTCTGTCTTTGCAAGAGCAAGACCCATCTTCACTGAGGTAATTTCAGAGAATGTCATTTGCATTTTGGTAAAAAAGGCAAAATGAAGTGGTACAGAAAAGCATAGACAGATATTTCGAATTTGATGAAATACAGAGAAATAAATAAGTGATGAAATACTTCTAAAATATTGCTTCTAAAATTTCTAGTAAGTCTCTTTTTAGATGATTAGTGTATTAGTTCAGATTATGGAGAGCTAATAGTCAAATATTTTAGTTTTGTTAAAAACCCACAGGTATTTCAGACTCAGTATTTCCTTTAAGCTTAGATCTCATTTTTTCCCCCTGATGCTCTAAAATCTGCTTGTATCTGTTGTGTCACTCTGCTCCATGGGTAGAAAAATATTTTGATACTGTTGAGTTTTTCTGAGAAGGAAGCCAAATCAGAGGACTGTAATAATAAAATGTGTATATACAAAGATGACAAGTTGTTTTGAGTAACCTTAAGAAATAGATCTCTGGTGCTGACAGCATATTTTGAGTGTAGTAATTTTATTCTATATAACTGCAGTGGTGAATTATCACCACTAGTCTGTGCTAATGTACAATTATGAGAGATTATTTTTGTCTGAGAATGAAAAAATTAAGCAGTGCAAATGGTGAATGGATTAGAAGACATCTTTAGTAAGGCAGAGTTGCTTTATGATAGAGTTTGTTGTGAGTCATTGTGGCTTCAGTTGCAAAAGGGCAAGTGATTAAAAATCACATTCTGAAAGATGGAAAAGAATGCAATTGTGCCAGTGTTTCTTACATTGTATTATTAACTGATTAGTATTGTTGAATTACACTGGGTTTTTTTCTCTCAATTTTTTGGATTAACCAGTTACTTGGTTGTGACACACTAGAAAAGTTAATGGAATTGGAACCTAAATGTGAAAAAATCAAGTTTCTGAGTATAAATGGAGATGTGGGTTTAGAGGGCACAAACATGTAAATCAACATTTTTTTCCAAGTTTTGAAATACTTTGAACTGAAGGAATTCTCTTTGCACAGTTGAGTAGAAAGTTAATTACCATTTTGGGCCCTCTCAAACTTTTGGCACCTGTAGAGAGAATGTTTCTTAGTGAGTACCTGGTATTGTGCAGGTTCTTGCTTTCAGTGGGCTTTGTTGGCTGCTTGGTCTACAGAATGTGCTCATTGGTGCTTATTGTCCATGACTAAGGGTTTGTTGCATTGCCAGAAACTGTTCCTGAAACTCTCCATAGATTGCTTCTCTTCCTTCTGCTTTCCAAATCATCAGGTTCCTGGGAATTTGAATGAGCATATTGCTAGTCAATAGCTGAGGTGTGGATCATGTATCTACATGTAGAGGTTGCCCCAAGTCCTTTAAATGTGTTATGGTAGCTTTTTTAGAAGGCAGCTCTAGGGTCACAGGGTCTTCATCCTCAAGACAAGCCAAGGACTCCTGTATTAAGCTCTTGTAGGACTGTTTTCCCAAAAGGTCTTTGGGAAAATTAAATCCTCACTCACTCAATCTGATTTTTGGAAATATTATGATGGTAGCTTGGCATCTTCAGGGTTCTCCACACTTCCTCTTAAAAGGCCAAGGAATATTATCTCAGTTTCTATATATCAGTGAGTGATGAGTCCAGTCAACAAAACAGGCCATTTTATTCCTTTAGCATGGTTCTTGAGCCACTGGGTATTGGAATAAACATCTGAAACCTCAATTGACTTCTTCTGTTGACTGCAATGGGGTTGTGATGGCCTTTGTTATCTTTTACCCTGTACAGCCTTCCAGATGGAGAAAGGCCTATAAATTGGGAAGGGGTGAGGGTCAGATGGTGGCATATATTTTTTTGTGAACCTAAAGCCTTTTAGTTTTCAAATCCTACATTTGAGTAGTAGTGTCAGAGATGAGGTAACTTCTTAATCTGCAAATGACATTTCTTTTGATGAGGTGACTCACGGAGTTAGGAATCATAATGGTCTTCTAGCAAATTTAGATAGATCATTACAGTAACCTTTCAAACAGGTCACTGATCTCATCAAAGCGTCTGCTCACCTTTTAAAATTCTGTGGCAGAAGTGTGTAGGGTCACCTTCCTGGAAACTTTTCCTTTGGACACTATCTTCTTATACATTAATGGCTGAGGATGTCTTTCTAAAAACTAAGGTTTTAGAAAGACATCCTCTTTGTCATTTTCACACTTTCTGGGCTGTCCCTAATTTTATTCATGTGATGGTAGCTGACATTTAAAAGAATTATTTTTCTTCATTCAGAGACTTCCAGTAATAAATTTTGTTGGTGGTATCAAGACAAGGCCCACCAGAGTATGCTCTTAAAATAACTCATACTAATTCAGTGACTCTTACTGAGATATGTTCATGATGTGTGTCAAATGGCCTTCTAATGTGGACAGTGATAATTCAGTTCTTCTTTTTGATAGATCTGCCTGTTTAAGTCACTCAGATGGTAGTGTATTTGTGAGGCTATTGCTTGCTTAAAACACCCACACTTGAAGATCAGAACATAGCTTGAAGAATTCCTAAGTTGCCCACATCTTTTTCCCTTGTCTCCATCCTCTCTAGACCTTTCTGAAGTGTTGCCCTTCTAGGAACCTGTGGTAGGGAGGAAAATAACTGCATTGTGCCATGTTCGCTAAGCATGAGTTTGTTTTTGTGGACATTCATGATGAAAAATGCATGCAGTCTCAAATCAATGTGGACTGTGCATCCCAGAATTGGTTGCTCATCAGCAGTCTCACTGTGTAGATGTATGCATATGAACTCTGTAAAAAGTATAGAAATGAAAAAGGCAATAATGCAACAGGTAACTGAATGGATCAGATTTGTAAGTTAAAAATGATGAAAAAATTTCTGAATAGCTTGATAGCAATATGCTTTGTATCTGTTGCTGAACATTGTCTCTGTCTGCTAATTACAGCTCCCTCTGTCTTTAAATCTTGGCTCATGACTTTCAGGTAACAGTGTAATTGATCTTGGTGCTGTTTTAGCTTGTCCAAGAGCAAAGCAATAGTAAAATATCTGGTAGGCAAAGGTCTTAGGAGACTCCTAATATTTCAGTGCCAGTGTTCTGCACTGTGATGTCTTTCGAATAGCAGCTTCAAGAAGGGCCCCTGCTCTTTGTATGCAGGTATAGAAGAGACTGGGAAAGAGGCTGACTGTGTTCCTTCAGTAGTTTTCTCCTACTTCTCTGCAGAAAATAATTTGTTTGCTAGCTCTGGGGTATTTTGCTTTCCACAACTGTTACATGAAGAACAGGGAGATGTATATTTGACTGTGTGCATTCTGCCCTTTTTTGAGTTGTAGCTGTGGCGCACCATCTCAGCTAAATTTCTCATCAGTACCAGCTGTCACTTCAGCATGCACCAAACTGGCATGTATGACTGATTTCAGCAAAAGTCAGGAAATTTGTAAGAGAAAGTGAACCTGTTTCCCATTACTTGCCATTAAAATTCTTGGAACTGTCAGCTACCCAAATGCCCTCTGAGGGTTCTTTTAAAACATATTACCCTGTATGATCTAGCTCTTAGTACTGTGTTTTACTGAATGTTATGCAAAGATGCTAAGATTTTCATCAGCCCCTGTAATTTTTTAATGTCTTGGAGTCATTAATGTGTGTTAATGAAGAATTATTAATTATAATTAATTAAATACCACTTGTGACTCAACCTTATACAATCTAAATACATTCAAAGTTAGGTCCAAGCCTGTTAAGTTCGAGGCTTTTCCACACTTGCTTCATACCAACCCCTCATCCTAGAAAGTGATTTGTAGCTAACTGAAATCAGAGGTCATAGTGGTTGGTGATTTGGGTATTTTATTAGCTTCTAAATTGCTATAATTTGAGTATTCCTTTTTAGTGGTTTGAAACATTTTACATCAGAAACCATTTAGGACCCTCTATATACTGTTAATTGCAGAGCTGCTGTGAAAGAAGGAAGTATGGAAGAAGCTGACAATGTGCCTTCTAAATTAATGGTGACACCATGAAGGATTGATTTATTCTAAAAGAGTTTCTATTTCTCACTGTTTTTTTAGAGTTAGTAGGATGTAACTAGTTATTCCTCCAGTTTAGTACTTATTTGATGCCTGTGTTCAAGTGCAAGGATTGGGGGAAAATCAACCCTTTTTCATTTATCTGCAATTTTGTACTGTCACTGTTTGCTATGAGCTCTGAGCAATTAATATATTTGTTATTAAATTTAAAGTGCTTCATTTAGAGGATCTTGCCAGTATTCCTTGATGCTTTGGCTCTCTGTAGATCAAAGGACATGCCTAGTTCAGGCAGTGCAGCAGTGAGTGAGGTTGGAGAAAGCCTGTAGTTTTTATGCTATTCACATGAAGATTTTTTTTTAATTTAGACTTTCTGTGTCCAAAGTGTTGACTATGCAAAACCGATATTTTCAGCTTCCAATAGTGAAGTCATCGCCCCAGCCACTGTTCCTTGAGAGAACACAGATTCTGTAAATGACATTGTTTTCTGTTGTTTGTTTTGTTTCCTACTAGTAAAACATGTAGCTAGCATTTTGCCATGTTTATTGATGCTGATCTTTAATATCCAGGTATTTTTGAAGGTCTGTGTTTTCTTCTGAAGTACAGCTTGAATGTAATCTTGAGTTTAATAACTGTTTTGCCCTTTTGCCTCCATTTGTATACCCAGTGTCTTTGAAATCAAAAGAAGGAGCAGAGAGCTTATATACATTTCAGCTGTTTGTTACTGGTGTTCATAGCAGCACTGTTTATTTTCATTTTCAGTCCTAAACCAAAGAAACTGTTGTGTGTTAGGAGAGCAGGAAAGCATTATAAAATATTGTGTGCTTGGTGTGTGCTTGCCGACCATTTTGTGGAAATAGGAAATTAAAAAACTGAATTTGCAAAGGATGTATTTTGTCATTGAAACCCATATTTAAGTCAGGTACTCCTGGAAGATGGAGACCCTAAAGGCACATGAACATATGAAAAGTCATAGCTTTACTTGCCTTAAAAGATATAGTTTGACTTAATGGCTGCTGGCTATTTGTATAAGATACTGACAAAGTGATAACTGAAAATACTGGTTTGGGCATAAATGAAAGGAGTATGTTGAGCAGGCAACTTAGAGAAGTTGCAGGAAGATAACTTCTTTTTCCTTCTCTGCTAGTTCTTTGAATTCTTTTTCCAAGTATAGGTTTAACTTTCAGAATTTTTTTTGTTATTGAGCTTGAGGGGTTTTTTCTAGTGCTTGTTGGATTTCAGAATGCTAGAAGAAGACTGTTTCTTACTATGTGAAACTTGTAAAAAATAGGGCAAATTCTTTGTATGCCAAATTTCAAAGAGTAATAATTCTTAATTCCCAGGCTGTGTTTTTGCTGAGCTTAAAAATCAATTTGAAAAAAGCTTTTCTCTTAAATGTTTAATATTGTTCTTTTTTTTTTGTATGTGCTTTCTTCTCAGGTTTTTAGCTGAATACCATGATGATTTCTTCCCAGAATCTGCTTATGTAGCTGCATGTGAAGCCTACTACAGTACTAAAAATCCTCGGGCCATCTACTGAAGCTATTAATAAGGATTAAATCCTACTATACATAGCCCATGACAATGCTATTCTGCTACATGGCTACAAGATGAGAAAGAAATTAAAACAACTTCTGGAGTTGAAGACATTGGAAAATATCTTTATGATGGTTGGATTACTTAGGAATGGAGAACTACTTTTCAGAGATGTGTACAGACAGTGGTGTGAGTCACTTAGAGGGTTGGATATAAATCTGACTCCAGATGAATGAAGAAGCCTTGTTCTGACTTTACTGCACAGGACTACTCAGAGTAGTAAAAAGCAAAGGAGGCAAAAGCAGATGCATTGGCAACAGGACATTCTCATGAAGATAAATCACCATGCTGTGTTTCATTGTAGCTCAGCCTCTCCTGCGTGAGAAATAAGACTTGACTAAATAGTTACATGAAGAGAATTTGTGACTGGTACCTTATGGATTGTTTTCCTCAAAAATTACATTTCATCTGTGGAACTGTCATGATAGAAAGGATTGCTTAATGTAAAGGTGGCTTTGCTGTTTGACTAGTGTGACATCTGCCTCAAAAATGACTTTGTTGCTTGAATGAAAGATGTGTTGCTGACTTTGCATTTTGCAAAGGTGTATATAGACCTTTCCTGGTAAAGCTGACAGGGTTCTGAGCAGACCATACACAGCCAGGGATTCAGCACTTACCTGGCAATAAATGATTTCCAGAGCCGTTATGAAAGAACTGATTTTCCACAAGTAAATGGGAAAGTCAGTGAAGTCATTGCAGTTTAATTGGCAAACACTTATTTTCTTAATAAAGTTCACAGTGGCTGCTGTGTGGATGTGTGATTTTGACTGTCTAAAACATCTTGTTTGTGCTCAATTAGTATTTTTGAGGGTGCTAAGTGTGCATATAATGAGAGGTGGGAGCACTGACAACATATGGAGAGGAGCCCTTTCTGTATCATTGGATGTTCTTCTGCAGACTTGAAGGATGTCTCTTTAGACATTTTTAGACACTTTGGCTCTGGAAATAGCAGTTCAGTGAGAACTGAGTTCCTACAAATGTGACAACACTTTCAGTAGAAATTAATTGAAACATAATTCTTGGTGTGGAAACCGCATGCAGGACTTAGAACACTGGCCTTCAAAATCCTTGGCTGTGTCAAGATAGACACAGATTTTAAAAGCACTAAGAGAAAACAGGACTCTTGTTTACAGACTGCATTAATCACTCTTGGTTCAGAAAACTTTCACCTATAATGTAGAGCTCAAGTTTCCTTACATTTGTGCAAACTGCTAATTTGAAGGCATCATCTTTCAAACATAAATGGCAAGCTTAGGCTAAGAGGCCAAAAGAGATGTAAAATCTGCTGTTGATATTAATTGTCACTTTTCAAAGTTCTGTAGTGTGCTCAAGCTTATGAATTCAAAAGATTAGGATTACTCAGGTTTTAGTAATTTAGGTTCTCCTTTTTAGAAAAACTTCTATGAAGAGTCTGCTGAACTCAGTTGTTGTTAAACCAGTGGCATGGATGCATGCAGCTTTGGTGATTGTTAATTCTAAAAATTGCCATTTAGCAGTGCTACTCTTTTTTAAACATGTTTCTCTTGTACCAAGAAAACTCCATATTTGTAAGCTTTCATCATTCTCAAATGACAGAAGTTTTGAATCTCTAGCAGAATCCATGTACATCAAAATTTTGCCAACATGTTTCATTCTAGGTTTAAATGCTGTTTGTCTAAAAGACAATTCAACAAAATATGAACAAACTGTCTAACACGAGATTAGTCTAGGAATGCTGCCTGAAGCTTCAAAATGAATCCTTTCTATTTTAAGAATGCTCATGTATAATAGGACAGATCTGGTTTTGTTCCATTTTTTACACTTGTGAGTATAAGACACGTTATGAATTGAGTCCTGTTGTGTAACTGTGTTTAACTGTGTTGAAATGAAAATTTCTGCATCAAGGGGTCAGGAGTACTGGTGGTATTGCCTTGTGGAGATGCTCAAAAGATGTGAGGGGGAAAAAATTCTGATGGTCCAGTTATAGTGTAGTCTTTGTGAACAAAATTTTTCATAAAATTCTTTTGAGGCTGCTGTTGGATATAGTATTACAAAATATCTTACTCTCATAAAAGTTAGAAGCTTTTCTCCAACGTTGTACCTCTTTGTGCTTCTTGACACTTCTAATTGATATAATTTTTATATTTGAATATATATTTGGATTTTAAAAGTTTAGGTTTATACATTCAATTACAGTAATATGCAACTTTGGCATCCCTCTTTACTGTCACTCTTCTTTTATGACATTCAAAATTTTAATACCTGATTTTAAAATTTTTTAAGCTGCAGCAGTGGGAGACAGTTGCAAAAACTTGAAACAGAGTGCTCAAGAGGCACATTTCTTACTAGTCTTCAAATATATAGAGACTTACCAGAGTGGACCCCAAAATTCACTTGGAATGTAATGTTCAAGGGTTTTTGAACTCAGGAAGCTTAATAATGTAGTCATAGAGCCAGTGTGAATCTGAAGGAACTCTTTGAATGTCCTTGACTGATCAGATACATGATGGGATCCACATCCATCTGAGGTGATGAAAGATGCACTTTACTATTTGTCATTATTTAGTTGCTCTTTATAGAGTTACTCATACTGTGTTTTCTAACCTGATTGAGTCAAAATGGTGTGGACTAACTGGAGGAATATGAAAGCCTGACTGAAGCAGGCTACAGGAGCCTTCAGAGGAGTGAGTCTGCCAGCAGACTTCAGAGACAGTCCCCTGCAGCAGAGCAGCTGAGCTGAGGAAGCAGGTTAATGGGCAGTGATAGTTCACACCAACATACCTGTTTGTACAAGTCACACGTGCTCTGTTTCCAAGGGAAGGCAGTTTTGATTGTGTATGTCAGGAAATTATCCCACTGTAATCACAGTGCATACTTACACTGGTAAGTCTCCATGCTGGAGTCCTGCACTTCCCTTCAAGAGTGGGGTGCTCCCGTAGTGGGTGTGATGTTGGGTTTTGGATGTGACTGTTCTTGGGAAAAGGCAGAGGAGAGCAATTGCAGCCTCGGCTCAGAAGCAGGTGGTGCAGCTGATGGGTGGGAAGAGAGCTGCCACCTGCGTGCCCAAGGTGCTTGGGCTGCACTCGTGGGACTCATTTCAGTACCTGCTCTGACCTGGCACAGGAAGGTGCCTGAGGAACTTTACATGGTGCCACAGACTATGAAAATGACCTTATGTTAAGTGCTTTGCATAGACAGTAAAGTTTACCAAAGAAGAATAAACAAAATATAACTTTAATATTCTTCTGTTTTATTCCTGATTTTAAGCTTGATTCTGTACCTATCATCCTCCAGGAAAAAAAGAAGAAAATCAATACTGTTCTTTCAAGTGCACTGTCTAGAATTGCCATGTTGCCTTTCATTTTGCTATTGTGTTTTTCAAGCTCCTATTTTAAAGCTCAGGCTTTCATGGGGGTCCTTTTCAACTGAGATAATGAATGTAAATGTGACCAAGTGCTAATTAAGAATATGTTCCATGTCCCGTTCTGAAAGCTTATGCACATGTTAGGGTTTCCCTTGGCACTTGGTGTGGGCTAACAGCAAATGTGTCGTCACCCCTTAGGTCAGGAATGTTTGATAGGAATTTGTCAAACACTAGTGTAGGATAACCTTGCTCGGGATTATGCTGAGAGAAATGTCTGCAGTCAAGGAGGAAATAAAAAGCTGATTGGAAGTAAAAAGCTGTTACTGCTTTTCATGTTTATATCATCAAAAATGTTATCAACATATTTGGGAAGAATGCCGGGGAGATTGTTATTAGAGTTAAAATGTATATGTGCATATTAAATCCTTAATTTTGTAAAAATTACACATTTTCTCCACTGGCATCTTTAGCACTTCTTCCAAAAATATGTATACTGGGGTGGAAATAAGCTGCTCAAGGCAGGGGGAAGGAAGGAATATTTATTATCCTTCACCAAGTCTCAAGTCAAGCCTTTATTGTGCTGTTGCATGTTTGATCACTTTCAGCTTCTTGACCAGTCACAGAGGGGGAAAGCAAGATTGCACTTCAGAGCGCACAAAGGCTAGTCTAAATTCAAGGATAAAATGCCAAATGGCCACAGCACAAGCATGTTTTGGCTAAATGTGTTATGGTTTTGTCCTGTGTACTGTAGAATCTTTGTGATGGCACTTAATTGCATTAACAAGTCAAGATACCTGTTCTGTTTTTATACATTAATACATTTCAGTGTCTCAAGGAACAGCAGTTGCAGATGGTATGTTACATTTGTGTTCCTTTGACCACAGTCAGTACAACCTTGATGTGTTTACACAGTCAGCTTTTTCACTTGGTTATGAAAAAATGAATTTGGAAGGATTTTCTTTTTGTACAGCTGCATGCTTTTTCTGTATGAAATTAGTGAATACAGGTACTACACTGCTAGAGTCAGAGGTAGAAACACTACAGTATTTCTGTCTCAGTTTTTGGTGTTTTTTACTTCAGTGACAACACCCCCTCCCCCCAACTCCTAAACCAAAGTTTGGAATATATATGGCTTCAGGAAAATGTTATCAGCAATGACTGAGTGGCAGATGTAGATGCTTACTAAGATCTAACTCAGTGCATTCTCTCTGTTGCATGCATAATGTATTCTACCCATCTAACTCACATAGCAGATGACTTTTTTGCATTAAGGGTAAAGATTATAGTAAGCTGAATAAAATCAGTGAAGTATAAACTTGTGCTCAAAGATGAAAAGAAGTCTGTCTTAAAAAAGAAAATTAGGGGGAAAATGAAGTGCACATTGTTCCTGCTGTGTCAGTTGGGAGTGGTTGCTTAGATCATGTGAGCTGGGCAACAATGTGAAGACAATGAACAAAGCTCAGATGAAAACTGATAAATCCCATCACTAATACTGACGTTTAATAATGCATTCCATGGAACAGAGTAATTTCTCTGCCATTTTGTTTCTAGAAATGGTGGGAAGTTATTATTAAAAATTACTTTCTTAACCAATACAAGGTATTTGATATAATTTTCGGGAAGGCAATCCGGGTATTAAAGCATTGAATCATACAAATGTGTTCTTAGGGATATTTCAGTGTGATGCCAGAAAACAAAGTGTATTTATGTAGCAAGAAATGTAGAGATAAACGTGTTTAGTTCCTGGCAAAATAAGCAACAACATTTCCATTACAGTAGTAGTGTGCAGGCTGGGCTTCTAATAGATAATGTCAAGTAGATGTTCAATTTTAAACATTTTTTAGTCTTTAATTATAAGCTGTTAATAATTGCTAATCTGATAATTAAGTTAATAATCTTTAAAGTCCTTGAAACAAAAATATCTTTCAAGTATTTTCTTTACTCCCTTCTTTCCTTGCTTATATTTTTTCTATTAGTCTAGAAAGTTGTAGAAAATATGAGGCTCATGGAGAGAAGAATGTTTCTGACTCAGACTAAGCGAGTCTGAGCACATATATTGCTTAACCATTTATATGTTTCTGATTCATTCTGAGGTATAATCATCACATCTGTACAACATAATCTAGGTTTTAATTTGTAGGCTTGAAAGTAGAGCCAAAATTAAAGAGTTGAACTGAATGGTGTAAATATCCAATTGAGTTAATGGATAATTTAAATATGCCTGAAATTAGTCCCACTGTATGTATGTATATGGTGGAGTCTTTTTGTTTTATGTGTGGCTTTCTGATTCTGGTTACTTGATGCTAAGTGTCATAAATGAGGGTCTTTCTCTAAAGTGTGAAACTTATTAAATGTCAGCATGAGTAATCAAAGCATCAAATTTTGCCATAAATTTGAATTCAAACATATAAATGCTACTATCCCATGTTATAAACAAACATTCTGCCCTTCTTTTTGCACAAGCTTCTAAGAAATGGAATATATGACCAATCTGCTGCCAGGTGGCTGGCCTGGTGAGGGTGTTGTCCTCAGCAGCAGGACTAAGGTAACCTGCAGCTCTCCCCAAATTCCTCCAGCCCTTGCAGGGTTCTTCCACTGGTGGGCTGGGGGGCACTGGTCAGCACACAATGACAGAGTCCTTAGATGGAACAAACTTTCACAAGTTGTCTCTTATGTTTATATTTCAATGACAGCAGTGCAGCAAATGGTTGCATAGTTGATATTTAGTAAGAGTTTTCTCTTACTAAATGGCTTACCTTCTGTTTTGTAGGCTGCTGAGTTAAGAAATGAAAAGTAGTTCTGTTTAGGTTTCACATGCATGTTTGAGTAGGAGGTAGATTTTACTAATTGTTTTTAATCAGATTAATGAGGAATTTATTTTCTGTTGCTGTGACTACTGCAGTGATATAACTTCTTTGGCACCAGAGATTTAAATATTATTAAAAAAAATAATTTGTTATAAACAGGGTGAGTAGTAACTAATTGGACATTTCCTAAAGATTTTGTTTACTGGCATATGGATGATATGACACATATAATGTATATGCAGTATTGCCAACTGTAGGCATTAGAAATCATGAGTCAGACCCTTAAAAGTCTTGGAAGTGGTTAAGAAAATGTGACAATTATCTTCTGTTCTTTGGGCCCCTAGGGTAACATGAGTCAAGCTTGCGACAAGGCTTGCTTGAGACTTTGGGAAGGAAAACAGGGTTTCGACTAATCATGTGTCTTTTAGGGTTGGAGCTTTAGGAAAAAAAAAACAAAAAAACCAAAAAACAAAAACCAAACACAGAACCTTGCAAGACTGGCAATAAAAGGATGATTTGGCAATGCTCTAATAGAGCAGGATGTCATTAATCTGAAAATAATCATAGACTGAATTTGTTTGTGAACATCTGTGTGAACATAACACAAGCCTTGGATAGTGAGGTTTTCTGGGTAGGAAAGTTAAATCTGCTGATCTACAAAACAGGCTGCCTTTGCCAAAGGCATAAACCTAAATTTGTAGATTCAATTTTTTAATTGTTTGGAATGACTATTAATAAAATGAGAGAGATAAATTGTTTACCATAGTAACAGAATTATGCTGTGCATGATGATGAAGTCGATGAAATCATGCATCAGAAGAAAATAAGAAGTTAAATGAGAACTCTGCTGTTTCTATGTGGTATGTGCAAACTTCTTATGTTGTTTATGCTCTTAAACCCACTCATTGAATTAATTGTCCCTCTCTTGCTGTGACAAAATAAGAAGTTGTTGCTGTTACCTTAGGCCCAGTTCTGGCAAGGGTAGAAGGTATCTAAAGAAAAATATAGGCTGAGATCAGATGAGCTAAAGAGAGCAATCTACAAATCCTTTCTTTTTCTAAATCTAGCACAGCAATCTGTATGGCTGTAGTTGCCTAGGTTTTCTGCAGTAAAGTTATTTAGACGTTAAAAAGACAAACTGGGCTTTTAGCACCCCTGGCAGGCTTGCAAGGCCATGTGGGATGTACAGATTGAGCACCAGTTTTGCACTTGGATCTGCTGGGGGACACGTGCCTCTTGCCAAAGGCAGTGCAACCCGTGTTACATCAAGAGCAGGAGGAGCAGGCTGGAAATGCTGTGGCAAGTCCTGTAGATGCAGTGGTTTAAAGGTGGATCAGACAATGGGAGATCTGGGTTTGGTACTCCACCTCAGAAGTTTAGCTATGCACTTTTAGACTGCTTCTAACAAGGTCACTTTACAGAAAGGGTCCTGAGAGCCACAGGAAGGATTTTCTTTCTCATTGAGCTAGAGAGTGATATTTCCACTTGCTTGCTCTGATTTCCCCATACAGCACTTGGTTTCCTTTTTATTTTTTGCACACCTTGAGGACAGCCTTGCCACCAGCCTGCTAGGAGATGCTGAAGTAATTTATCTGAGAAATACCAGGCCCAAATTGTGAGCATTTGGAGTGGGCCAAAGTCCCACTACAAATCTGAAATTTGGGTTCTTCTGGTAAAGAGCCAGAAAAAGCCCCCAACCTACCTGTGCTCCCAGAATTGTTTTTTCTGTTGCTGCTCAAGCATGTAGGGTTGGATTCAGCCCAGCAAATAGGGATGATGGATCTGACATAGCTTTGTCTGAACTACTTCCACAGTCCTTGGAAAGAAGTAGTACTTCAGGGTGTGGCTGATCTTGCCCTGAAGTGGGTGTGGGGCACAGGATCTTGAGCCGCACCACCATCTGCTTAAAGAATCTAGAGTCAAGAGCTTGACACAGGTGCTTAGGCATACATTTACATGACAGGGTCCCTCCATGTACTATTAATTATAAATTTAAACTGATTGGAGCATTCTAGAGCTTTTACTTCTTGGTTTTACTCACCTTTATTTAGGGTGTTTTTGTAAATGTAAATCATACTCACTCCAGTCCCAGGAGAGATTGGCTGTTATTCTATCTAGTTATTACAAGAGCATTCAGAGACTTGTGACATGAGAGGAAAAATAGAAACTTGGAAAAAATAAAACACATAATACGTGAAGAATAACTGTTAGTTGTGGAGGAAGAGAGCTGGAAAATAACTGCCTGATATGTGTGCAACGTGCAGTTGAAAGCAGGCAAACAACAAGCACAGAGCAGGTAGGATCAACACTGTGGTTTTACCTGCCTCTGCTGCAACATTTAGCCCATGATTTCTGGTGTCATGCTGGCAGGTGCAGGCAGTCAGTGAAACCTGGGCTTTCTCAGATCCTGCAGCAGAGACCCTATACAGAACACCCCACAGCAGTTCCTGTTAAAGCACTGTGAAAGATAGTGCTGCTGAGGGAGAAATAAACCCCAGCTCAAACATCCTTCTTGTGGTAGGACTGCATTCTTCAGTCCCATACCAATCACAATTTTTAATTGCTCACATCAATCATTGCTTTTCTGCTCACGAGCCTGTGATGCAAAACCAGTAGAGGGTGCAACCTGGGTTCAGTTTTGCCATTTTTCTTGCCTAGTCTGTTGCATCAGTGAAGAGCACTCGTGCTTTTTGTACTTCATGGATTTAAGTAGTCAATGACACCTTAAGGATAGGTAGCAACACACAGACTGCCTTGCTGTGAGGCTGCCCTTGCCTACCTCCACCTGGCTGAAGGGAAATTGCCCCTGGGTTGGTGGCTAGAAGAGACTTACTGTAAGGCAGTGTTTAGATTTGGGAGAATAGCTGGTGAATGAGGTGGGTGTGTGGTACATATGGGATTGAGTGCAGGTAAGCTGTGGGCCATCATATGGAATTAAGGACTGGATGCAGCATGGGATTTTATGTGGCTTTCCTTAGGATTAGCAGTAGGTTGGTTTTTGAGCCATTTATGAAGCTCTGATGAAAAGACTGCAGGGCATTGAAAGGACCTCTTTCTGAATATACATTTTGCTAAATACTTTATTTCTGTCCTTAAGCTTAAGGCCATGCAAATTCTAGCCTGTTTGACACTGTGTTTGTCATATGCACAGACATTTGGGTGAAAAACCTAACGCTACGTTTTCAAGCAGTGTTTTGATTCTCCCTGTTATGTGCTTTTAAAAAAGTATGCAAACAATTTTAAAGTCAATTTATCCTTAGGCTATGTTAAAAAATGAAAAGGATGCAGCAACACTTATATGTGGAGTCAGTTGAACCCTAATTTAGCTGTTCAAGTGTTTGTTTACTTTAAGAAATAGACTTTAGTAGTCATCAGAGCTAACAAATCTCAAAACCCCAAGTATGCTTCCTTAAGTCCATAGGGGTCACCTGTGTACTGAGCATAGATGAAAGGAAATGGTAACAAACTGGGCTTGCTGCATTGAAGAAATTTGATGGAGACTTGCTTGTCCAGAGTAGAGCACTCAATGCCTTGGCAAGCAAGTGCTGAGGATTTCATTGTAGGGGTGATGATGGATGTCAGCGTTATAGGCCAAGGAGTTATAGAAGTGCAGAGGAACTGCTTGGAAACAGGGTGAACAAGTGGAGTTTGTGGACATGTAGTACATGCTTTCCAAACTGTGATGCATGTAGGCTTCTCTCCTACTACAGATGAAATAATGAAAAATTCATAAGCACAAGAAACTCATTTTCTGGGACAGTAGAGGTGCAATTAGATTAATATTCAGAAGATTGTAGTCCCCACCTGGGATTTGAACTCTGGATTAGAAGATTAAAACTGGATCACCATATGCTGCTCAATCTCTGTGTGTAATTTGGTAGTTGTTCCTCTAAATAATTAATTAGATAATGCTCCCTGTCAAGTAATCAGTTTGGGGTTCACTCAAGGAGAAGTAATATAAAGTCCATCAAACCAGAGAGGATTTTATTAGGACAACCATGATTAAAGTTTCAAACTCTAAATGAGGACTTCTTAATTATGCTGTTCAACTGCAGAGGGAAAAAAATTTAGAGTATTGAAAGATTACAGAAGTCACCTCTATTTTCTTTGATTTCATCTCAGAGCAGAACAAGAAGAAAATTCACATCTTTCTCTTGGAAAAGTAAGTTTGACAAGCCTTGTGGAGTTATGAGTGGCAGACCTGAAAGCACAGGAGGCAAATCAGTCAAAATATTTTTTTTTAAATATCTCTCCTAGTTTTGATGACACCATTTCCTTGAATGCAGGGTTGTGTTAGGTATTTTTCCAGTCATAGCATTTATTGTGCTTTAGCTGAAATGATGCAGAGCAAAAGGAAGTCAGCACCTTTGTCTCTGATAAACAACTTTCTGCAAAAAATCTGAGACTTTCAACAAAGGAAATCCAATCTAAACAATTTCTTTATAAAGACCCCAATACTAATTGCAGTTTTAATTAAAAAATGACTGAAAAACCAGAAACCAAAGCAAAGTGGAGCTCACTGGGGGTTAGTGTTGAGCCTAATACTTCTGTATAAATGACCTAAAATAATAAGAGAAGAAAACTTACACATCAATCAAATTCACAGATGGTATCCAGAGGCTTCAAAGAAAACAGAGACAACAGATAAACCACCAAATAAACTAGAGAATTTAGAGAAAAAAGGAGCATTCAAGGACAAGATGGAACTTTGAAACATGTACAGTTCTTTTGTGGATTAAGAGAAGGCTAAAAATGCAAATGTATTCACAGAAGAACGCGGACACTGATTTCATCAGGAGACAGGGACAGTTTTATGTAACAGCGCCTCACATCCTGTGACCAGGGGCAATTAGTTTAAATTCTATTTCACAGCAGTTTTTGGTCTTATGAGCTCTGTGCCCGAGGTCTGCAGAGAAGCTGCAAGATTTTGTTTTCAGATGCTGCTGGATCAAGAGAGCAAAGCTTTTTGCATCTCTTGTTCCCAGTTTTGTCAGTACTTGTATTTTAAAAGTATGAGGTTTGGCTGATGTTATGTTTTGACATTGGTGGGAGACTCATCCTTTACCAAAAGCTTGAACAAAATCAACTAGCCAGTGAAACTTGTTGACTTTGCACCCATGTTTGATGTGGCGGGTCGGTGTGTAGCTAAATGTATCTTTGTCCACCTATGTCTGATGTTTGCTTCCATTTATGCAATGTAACCTCCTTGTTTTGATTTGGCACACATAGGGGTGATTGGAAAAACGGTGGTATTTAGCAATGGGCTGTGAAACTGTATGATTTTATCCTCAGATAAAGGACAAGCAAATAATACTCTGCCAGATGAGCTGGTAGCCAAGAAAGAGATGACCAGACTGATTTCTGGGCAGCAAAGGACATTGCCTGTAAAAGGGCACTAGTACTTATAAAAGGAAAGAGATAATTTTATAAGCAGCCTTTCTTTGATTACCAGAGAAAGACAGATGTAACGTGGCTGCAGGGACCAGAAGAGATGGGGCTTCAGCAAAACCCTGGAGTTTCTGTGACCACCAAGCATATCCAAAAAAGTGATGGGAAAACTGAGGCAGTGATTCAGATGTTGCTATTTTTTAAATTTGATTTTCTATATGACTTTGTTTCATGCACTGACTGAATAATGTGATTTTTTTCTTTTTAGACAAAAGTTGGTAAAATTTTATGTGCTTCTATTTCTGAGGATCCCTGAAAAATGAAACAATAAACAAATCTGTAAAGGTAGCTGCATGTATCAGAAACTTGAGAAGTATTTTAGTGAGAATATGGAGGAAATCAGACTGTGAAGTGAAGCTTCTCATGGTCTAAGATTATTGTTATCCTCTCAGGTAAGGATGTGCACATTACTACATGACAATGTCTAAGGCTGTGGGCAGCCACTGCAGTGGCCATGT
Organism: Passer domesticus; assembly: GCF_036417665.1. Taxonomy (NCBI): domain Eukaryota; kingdom Metazoa; phylum Chordata; class Aves; order Passeriformes; family Passeridae; genus Passer; species Passer domesticus. The sequence continues at coordinate 20,060,564 of NC_087475.1, read as the reverse complement.
TGAGTAGTTATATAGGAAATAAAATAGAGGGTTGTTATTATTATTAGTTGTTGCAGTAATAATATTAGTAGTAGCAGTATTACTATAATTATTCATTTTTATTATAGTTTTTTATTGTTTGACAAATACTCAAAGCACTGTTGCTGCAGGAATGAATTCACCTTTGCATTTAACATGGTTATCTCAGGTCAAGACGGGTAATAGTCTGAAAGGCCTGTGGTTCAAGTCTGCCATTATTCAAATTCATAAAGGTTTGAGGATCCCTAAATGAGACTGAGTCATTTCACATATTAAGCCCTAAATTTTGATTCTTACTTGCCACTCCTTAAGCTAGCTCTTTATACATACAGGTTTTCATACTTCTGTTCACCAAGTATTAAATATTTTATTTCTGTGCACACAAATAGCTGTTAGAGCAGTGGTTAGAAACCCAGCCTCTATACTTCTGATCAAATTTCCCAGTCAGTGGTTAAAAGACCAGGCAGCTTCTCTCTAGTCCACTGATCTTTTTAATCACTTTTTGCCCAGGATTATGACTGCAAGAGGAAGGGAGAGGAACATCCTGAGCATAAAGCCTGCAGCAGGATGGTTGGGATTGCAAGTGAGACCTGTACACAATTTACTAATTTGGCTAAAGTGGAAGTCTTCTGCTTCCCAGTCACACAATGACTTATCCCTGTGTTACACAGGCCTGAGTACAACGTACAGCTGCAGTGCAGGAGAGGACTCCAGGCTAGAAGTTCCAACCTGATGCTAATCATAAAATCCTCGAGGATAGAAGACCTTTAAGATCAAGGCAAGCCATAAGCCTAGCACTGCCAAGTCCACCATAAACCTTGTCCCTGAGTGCCACATCTACAACACGTTTTTCCAATATCTTCAGGGCTGGTGACTCAACCACTTCCCTGGGCAGACTGTTCTAGGGCTTGACAAACCTTTTAGTGAAGCAATTTTTCCTAATATCCAATCTAAATGTCCCCTGGCGTGACTTGAAGCTAATTTAACTGTGACTCAGGTGTGGCCATACGAGCAGTGGGCTCTCAGGTGGGTACCTCTCTGAGGTGTCTCTCAGCAAGCCCTGGAGCATCCTTGCTCCCAGCTCTGCCTGTTACAAATCCAGTGGAGGTGGCACTCAGCAGCCAGGCACCAGGAAGGCAGACACTGCAATGGCTGCTGCCACAAAACCTGGATCCCTTAATGCATCTAACCCACGGCTCTCTGACTCACAGGGCAGATAATAGTGTAGAAGGGATGCTAAAAACCAACAAGTTACTTAGGCAATGCAGTAGCAGAAGGAAGGTGAGCATGGCACACCTCTCTACAACTGCATTTTGCTTTTCATTCTTCACAACGGGACACGTACGGTGGGATGGAAATTTTCCCCGTTTCCAGGATGCCACTTTTTCCAATGCAAATTTTTGTTGTTTTCCTCCTCAAAACTCTTCTCTCGTTCCATGTCTTCTGGGTGCTCTGTGGACCATGCAGATCTGGCTGTGAGATGTCCATGCTCCCCTCCCTTCTGCTGGTGGGGAAGGAATGTAGGCTGCTCCTCCCCAGAGGAGTGGGGCTGGTAGGGTGGATGTGGCCCAACAAACCTTGTGCTCAGTCCCTGCATTTTTGAAGCAGAGGTTATGAATGTTGGCCTTTTGTGTGTTTTCTGGAAATGGCTGCTGTGAGATTCCCAGTTCATCACAGCAGAAGCAGGTCACAGCATAGACTTGGTGTACTCTTGCTTTTGCACAGCATGAGCTCCTGCACGATGAACCTCATTTCTGCAAACCTCAATAAATGTTTGGTTGTTGGCTTTGAAATGTAATTAATTTTGTAATGACAATAATTCTATAACTTTATTCCATAATATGTTATAGAAGTTTGACCACTAACTAGCTGTTTGAATACAGCTTTAATGGCTGAGCTGTTGTTGAAATTATAGTTTCACCTTTAGTGATAAAGGACCTCTGGATCTGCCAGCCTGAGTAATTTAATGTGCTTTTTTGGCCTACAGCTGTTAATAGATTTCAAAATCACCATTTTGATAAAATGTCTCAAGGAAGATTTTTTTTTTATTGCAGATTCATTTTTCACATTTTGTTTTTCTCTGGTAATTATAGCAAATCTAGCTGGTTTCAATTTAATTAAAATATCTTAACTTGGCAGGGTAACATACTCATAAAGTATAGGAGTTTTCAAATATAAAAAAATGCAAATGTTTATTGTGAAAAAAAATCTTATTTATTTTATGTGAAATGACAGGCTTTTCTCAGATATTTAGCCTAAGTTTTAAATCACTAAGGGCTAACTATATTGCATAATCAAACAAATCCTAGAAGGTTCCAATTGTTTTACTGGAACTTGAAATGTATTTCATGCTTTCTAAAACGTTTTCTCAATATATTGTTTCTTCTTCTAAAATTATAGTTGGGACTAGAGAGCAGTGAACCCATATTAAATCTGAGTTGAACTATATTCTTCAGAGATGCACTACATTATTTTTAAATGATGAATTCATGGAAACACTATAATCTCACCAGAACTACTGGATCATGTTGTTCTAGGGCTTTCTGTGTTTTCTGAAGTCACTGCCTCTCAGTCTAAGTGCATCACTCTTTTAGTTGATCTCCATATGAAAACTGTCCATATTTTTAGAGTTACAGCCATAAACACCCTGACATAGAAGGATATACTCTGCTTGCTTCAGAAAAATTATCTCCTTTTCTGAATATTTTGCCAGAACCTCCTGCAAAGAGTGAACACAGAGTCATCAGAAACTCCATCAAATGATGATGTCTTTGCCCTCCCAATGGGTGATGTGCTGGGAGTGAGAGAAGATTTTCAGAAGGTTTCATGCTATGTCAGTGTCTGAAAGTTCAGGTTCGCAAAAGCATTTCTCATTTGTCTAGAAATCTCAGACAATCTCTTTGTTTTATCTGCTACATGATCTCCAGCCCTGCTGAAACATCCTGAACATAAGGTGGTTGGATATTTCTGGTTTTGAACTCTAAAGATGAGGTCTCTAAGAAGTATCAGATAATGAAAGAGAAGTAATTTCATCTTTGGAAATGAAGAGTTTTTTGTGTTTCTTTCAAAGTTGAAGTATTTTTCAAGCTTTGAGCATCAAGTGCTGTATTTTATATATCTATATCACACTTCTTTACTGTGCATGTGTTCAAGCACTGGAACGGGTTGCCCAGAGAGGTTGTGGAGTCTCCCTCACTAGAGATATCCCAGAACTGTTCAGATGCATTCTGTGCTCTGGGATGATCCTGCTTGAGCAGAGAGGTTGGACCTGATGACCCACTGTGGTCCCTTCTAACCTGACCCATTCTGTGATTTCTGACTTATAATGCTTGTTCAGCACCATAAATATATTGAGTAATTCAGCTGAGCAAGGTAGACCCACCTCAGAAAGATTCCTAAAATAACGACATAAAACCAATTTTATGTGCTGGATAATTTGAGGGGTTACTTTGGTTAGCTTAACATAAGACAAGTTTAAAAATTACAAAAAATAAATGGTCAAACTTCAGCAGAAATTTAAATTTAACAGAAATCTCTGTCTGTGATTCCTCAGTGACACTCCAGCTGGGACACTGCATCTGCATGCAAATATCAAATATCTTCTTAGGATGAGTTGTGAAAAACTGTCCAGAAAAAACAGTAGACTGGCACTGGTAGGATTGATCTTTGAATTCTTGCTTTTCAAATTACTGCTGAATCTAGAGTGCCATCATAAAGGGTCATCATTGCTGAATCTTTATCTTTCAATAAATTTAGATTTTATTCCAGAGGATACTGTAGCAAAATTTTTGCCATAATGACAATTGTAGAGTTCTAGTTTCCAGTAATAATATTAAATACAGAACCCAAAGAGAAACTCATATTGTGCTTGAAAGTGCTTTATCAGCACAAGACATTCAAGACAAGAAAATATTGATTTGAAAAATGGGAATTGATTTACCGGTTCAGTAAAAAGTCTTGGAAAACTGAAAACTACAGCTCATAGAGAAAGAGAGAGCAGCTATTCAGTGCCCTCTGTCCCTTTTCTTAACAAAGGGTTTGGGGCACCCTTCCTCCCACTACAGTAGTGCTTGGTGCTGTACAAGTTTAGGGTTTTGGGCTTTGTTTTTTTGTTGTTTATTTGGGGGGGGGGGGGGGGTGTGTTTTTTGGTAAGGTACTGCATGGAGATGCCTAAGCAATATTCCTGTCTTGAGATACCTGGGCTTATACATTTTTATGCCTGGAATATTATCTTGACATCCTTGCCTTTATGCAAAGTGAAGTGAAGCATTGGCTCAAATCTAACTTAGCTGCAAGAAAGGCAGTTTTATTTGTAATTGAAATTAAGTTAATATATGCACTCTGGCATGTCTCAAGGCAAGTGAAATTCTTTGTGTTAGACATATTTACATAATTTTTATGCCTTTTGCATCTTGTTGTCATTCCACCTTATATTTATATATTTCCTGTATCTCAGAGAACACAAAAATGGAAAATGAAGCTAAAAAGCTTTAAAGAAAAGCTTTAAAAATCTTATATTTACATTCTGGAAAATGGCTCATTAATTGCAGCTGGAAACATGAAATGTGAAAGGCTGCCAGCAGAGTCAGCTCGGGTTTGTGACAATGATCCTTTTAGAACTTGCATCATGTCAGTGTCCCAGAAGACTCCCTCCTGCCCACAGAACGAGTGAATAGTGAGTAAATGACTTCTTACAGTTGCCAGGTAGCTCGGAGCCCAGTATTGTGTACTACAATTATGTTTATTTCCATATTATTGGATCTAGTTTTAGTTTGCCTGCCTGGCATCAAAACTGTGAGAAGAGTGACCTGACATTCCTGCTCCTTGTTTGTGTTTGAGGATGATGCAGCTGAAGCAGGCGGGCATTGCAGCTCCCATCTATCACATGGCAAGTACCATCTTCACAAGTCTTATTTGGGCAGACTGAAGGGACTAGGGGTTTGGAAAGTAAAGTTTCCACTAGTACTGACAACATTCCCACTTCTCTTAATGTAGGCAGGAACCTGTTAGAATGGGAGACAAGCTAACCTTATTCATGAGGAAGGTGACTAAGTGGCAGGATGGAGTAACCAAAAAAAGAGTGCAAGACAGACCCCAGACCCCTGAGGACCAAATGAAGACATATTCTGGGTTTAGGAAGATATTGAATATTGAGGGCCAAAAAAGGAGTAGAGGAAAAAATTAATGATGTTTCATCTAGTAGAAATAAATAATTGCATCAATAAAAGATAAATCTTTTATTCCAGTCTATCCAGTTTGTCAATACCAACATATTCTCTCATTTTTATTGCTATTATTTAATAACTCTTAAGTAGGAGTAGCTGCAGTGAGAGCAGTGGTTCTTTCTGTGGCTGCATTTCATTATTTTGATTTTCTTTAGTTAAAAATGTGAAATATGAGTTGATCTGACACTATAATACATTGCTACATCATGCTAGTAACTCCATCATGGCAGGGCTGGGACCTGCAGAGTGTGCAGAAGTGTAAAGTCTTGATTTAGATAAATGAAGTACTTATGTGCAACAGTGCTTGCAACAACAATGTTATCTGACAATGATAGCTAATGCATATGGTACAATTTTTATGAAATGTATGAATCATCTGTCTTTGGGGAACTCATCGTAACTTCCTTCTCCTGATTCTGTGTCAATGTAGCAATATAATTTCTGTTTCTCACACATTTTTCTCAATGGAAAAAATAGCAGCAAACACCAGCATTTAATAATGACAGTCTTCAGAATGCAACACGAGCTACAAAAGCATAGAATTAGGCTGGGAGCATACAGAGTTATGGAGGAAGAACAGCGTGTTCCTCAAAATTTGCAAGCACCCATTTGGAGGAGCGCTGTGAAGGAGAGCTGCCATGGAGTTGGCACCAGTCCGTGTGCCAAGGCTTGCTGTGGATTATTCTGGACCAATGGCTCCCCCAGCAGTAGATGCTATTGAGATTTCTCACACAGCTTTCATGCTCCATCCTTTGGCAAGATCCTTGGAACGTGTTCTGGCTATTGGGGAGTGAAATTTTTGGGTGGGCTGCTTGCCTGGTGCATAACAATCTGGGCAGAATGGATACCTTTGGATTGCTACAGTTCAGCTAGCAATTGATTCTCTCTGGAGACAGGATTAAGGTTGCCAAGACAGTTTCTTGGCCCAGTTACCACTGACACTGTGGGCTCCCCCTGGAAGCCATGCAGGCCTATCTGGGGATGTCTGCAGCTAGCACAGGGTGGGTGACCATATTTTATTTGTTTATGCCTGCAAATAGACCATATAGCCAGTTCCAGATTAAAACCTTATTGAAAAACTATGATTACATTTTTCCAGGAAAACTATAAAAATTATGAATAACACCTGTTACATTTTCTTTTTCTGAAGGATATTTACTAATGCTTTGTCCACATTGAACAAGAAAAACCTATTCCTTTTAATTTCCTATTCCACATCTACTAAGGTAATGGCTACCAAAGTAGAACAAGAGTGGGCATAACCCAGGAATTCTTGGCATTGCAAAATCCTGAGAGGGTTGAAATCTCAACAACCTTTTCCCATTAAAAATTAGCCTAAATTTAAAATTAAATGAAGCATATTGTAACAAATAGTAAGTAAGTGTGGGTAGAAAAGAATTGATAGTGTTTACTGTGGTGTAACATTTTCTAGATTGAACTGATTCAGATTTCAGAAAACTCTGAATGTAATTTGGGCATTTATACTGTGGACTGCAAAGCCTGTGAAATCAGTGCAGTCCTTCTGTTGTCCCAGTGGTCTGTGAATTAGGGACTTGCTGGAGATCTGGATTAGCCTGGCTGCATGCAGAAAACCTTCTTGCATGTTCAAATCCTGTTTCATCTTTCTCATGTCTCGTTGTCCCCTAAGCCCCACTGCCTGTTTAATGATCATAATGACAAGAACTGCAAATAAGCCATGTTTCTCATGTCATTAAATTTTTTATATGTGGAAAACACAGGGGTTTTCACTAAATCACTATGGGGTTTTCCCTTTAATCACTAAAAGAGTAGTGATTAAAGTCTCAGGTTGAATGTAACCAAGTTTCCCTGATCTCTAGTTAGACCAATCAGAGAGACTTCCTTTTTGTTTGGCACTTTTTATTGCTTGACTTTAGTGATGTATCTCTGCCATGCCACTACTTCTTGAGAGCAGATTTAATTTCACTTTGGTGAGGAAATTCAGTGTGCCTAACATTGGTGCTGAAATCCTTCATGCTGTCAAAGACTGGAAAATAATCTCCTCCCTATGCCTTCTGCCACATACACAGATGTAGAAACACATCCTGGGGCAAAATCATGAGCATGCTAAATCCAGCAGGGCCATTAAGGTCATGTTGGAATAACAGATACATGTGTCATATATATCTATATCTATATATATCTATATATATATATCTCCAGTACAGGTAGGGTTTATAGTAAGAAGAAAAAAAAGCAAAAATACAGGTGGTAATTTGATTAATTTATGTTTTTGAATGAAGAATAACTAGTCATCACCAAAGTTATCCAGAGGATAAGCTAAATGTTCTGCTTATCACTTTGATGTATTTGATTTCTTCAAACGGAATTAATTCTAGTTTTTTCATAAATAATACTCTTTTTTTATAAAGATTTTTTTCAAAGCTTTCAAGTGAGGTGAGATTTATTAAACATATCCAAGGATGTTGGTTCTCACACTGGTCAGGACTTGAAATAGGTGGGTATGTTGACTCTAGAGCTGATTCCTGTCCCAACCACTGCCCCATGGCAGTGATACTTATCCACTTTTCACTTCTTCCAAATTCCATACATGCACACAATTAATCTGTACTGGTTTTGTTTGGGAAGGAGGCAGCTTTCTTCATATGAGCTGGTATGGGTTATGTTTTGGATTTGTGCTGGTGTGAGAGGTATTGGTAAAACACCAACCTCTCAGTTTTTGCTGAACAGCGCTTAAAACAGAGCCAAGGACTCTTCTGCTCCTCACTCCCACCAGTGAGGAGGCTGGGGGTGCACAAGGAGGGGACACAGCCAGGACAGCTGTCCCCAACTGACCCAGGGGATATCCCACACCATAAGGTGTCATGCTTAAGCTACAGGGCTGGGGAAAGAAGGAAGCTGGTGATGTTTGGAGTGATGGTGTTCGTCTCACCAAGTCACTGGTACGTGTGGTAGAGCGTGGCTTTCCTGGAAATGGCTGAACACCCATGGTAAGTGATGAATGAGTTCCTTATTTTCTTTGCTTTATCTCTGAAACTGTCTTTATCTCAGCCCATGAGGTTTGGTGCATTTACCCTTCTGATTCTTCTCCCCATGCTGCTGGTGGGAGACTGAGTGGCTGTGGGTCCAAGCTGCCTGCTGGGCTTATACACCACAGAATAAATTTCACACACTTTTTACAAGAATAGGTGACATGAGGTTTTTAGCTCAGGGTTGCAAAATGAGTCAGTAAAGGGTGATGCTGTCCATTGAGAGCTCAGCTAATCTATTGAGCTATCGCAGGCATGATTCTTGGCCTGAATAGCTGGCAGAACTGTGTGACAGAACATGGCAGGAAAGGATACCATCAACTTAAAGGAAATACCAGATTCCCTCAGCTGAATCTTTTCACAAATTAAAACTGGTACTCCAACTCCTGTCAGCTACTCATTAAAAGTCAAGTATTCAAGGTTGTTTATTAAAACGCTATTATGAAGTGTTGCCTTCTGTTCTATGCCTCCACACTAATAAGCAAGATATTTAGTAAATCAACTGCTTTCAATGAACAAGAGCCAGCTAATTAATACAAAACCTCTTTTGCAACACTGTAAAAAATTATCCAAAACAGTGAATGCATCTAGAGAACAATGGAACATAGTTGTTTATTGTAGCATTTCATTTACACAGCTGCAGTTGGCAATTATTTAGAAATTGTTAACGTTTTAGAAATATTTATAGTATAGTATAGTGAATATTGTAAATTTTTTAAACGTGCATGATATAATTTGCAATGTGCTTTATGGAGGAATTCTTCACGGCAAAGTTAATGACTTCTTCATAAATATCTTTATAGACATTGGTAGACAAAGGTACAAAGGAAATTATGAAACAAGCATGATGATGATCTGAGATTGTGGTGGCATTTGGTCTTTGTGTCTATTTGCATTATCAGATATTTCAAATCTAAGGGCCATTTTTATGATTTTCCTTTTTGCAGTACCTTGCAGAACAGACTGTGGTTCACGCACCTGCTTGATGAAGTACAGCCCAGAGAACAAGCAAAAAGGGATGTGCTTCTGGCTTTGCATTCCTTGTATCCACCCCAAGACTGCTGTTGCCTGCCAGCTTTCCTCTAGATCAATTAAACCTCAGACATCTCTTCTGCTTCTGGAGATCTTAATATTGGGTGTTTTCAAAAGATAATGATAATCAAGCTGGGACCCTCATCCAGTCAAGAGTGTGTCAGGAAGTAATAAGGTTTACCCTTTTGAGAGAGAAGAGAGGCTTAGGAGATAGGTATGCCACATGACTGGTTAAATATAAAATAAAATGTCCCATTTGGCTGTGACAGATGGACTAACTTCAGTGGCACTACAGACGTGAAAGTCACGTTGGGAGCACGTGTTCAGGAGTGCCACATACTGCAGGTCAAGCCAGTCACCGAGAATAAGAAGATGACTGCAGCAAAGCCAGCCCTAGCCTGTAGTGAGGTCACATAAGCTCAGGGGTGAGTGCCAGTGAGGCAGGAAGCACTGTCCAGCTGCAGGGCCTGCAGGCTTTCACACAGTGTCATGTCCACGGCAGCTCCCCACCAGTTTTACACAGCAACCTGCTGCAGGAAAGGGCAAAATCTGTGTGGAGGGACCTTCTGCCTGGCCAGGCTTCACCCACTGTCAGTGCTGCAAGGCTGCTGTACCTGTGGCACAGGGCTCGGGCAAAGGGCTGTCTCTGAGCACCAAGCACAAGGCTGCCTGCCTGTGCCAGTGTCATGGGTTGTGTGGGAACAAGCCTTCTCTGACCAAGCTCCAGGGTTTTCCAGGAGATCCTGCCTGATTTGCAATGGAATTAGATAAATACAGAAGCTTCACAACCTGTGAATGTCCACCCTTCAGCTAAAGTTACTGTGGGAGGCACTATTATTATTATTAGGATTAAAAGTAATCCTTTCTCTTTTATTACTTTTTATGGGTGGTGAGGTGACTCTGTACAATGTCTACATCTGAGTTATTAACTTAGGGCACCATTGCAGCACCAGGAGAGGAAGATATGTGTTAAAGTATGATTTATCTTCATCATAAGTTGGTGATTCAGATAAATGCATAGGATGCAGATGGCGTTGGGAAACCAACTCGAATTCATACATTTACAGATTTTGTAAAATCTGAACTTGGATGAAAGGGAGGAAAGCAATTCTCTGTGTGCAGTGACCCCTGCTTACCTCATTATTTTCTAATGCCCCACTGCTGTGTACATACCTGCTGCTTGTTCTCCACTGCCCATCCACTTCCCATCTCTCTCTATGCCAATCATTTGTTTCTCTCTCCCATACTTTGACTGTGTAATTCAGAGAGCAGAGAAACTGATACTCCAATTCTTGTGCTATGCCAAACACACTGGGACTTAGGCCTGTAAATAACTCCAATACAAATTACTGTAATAAGCCTCATTAACAACATATTCCCATCAGGATGGCACTTAAACACATTTATAAAACTAAGGATGTGCTTGTGTTCCACTGAAGATAATGTTACTGAGGTGTACATTTAGTATTCAATGTGTTTTTTTCACTCAGCCGCAGTTTGTAATTCAGTTGTCTGAAGCTGTTGATCTAAAACTCTGCATCAGCCCCAAGGAAAGAGGAGGCTAGATTACATGTTGTAATCAGGAAAATTACTGTTTGACTGCTATTGACATTTCCTTGGCACTTCATCACCAGGCTGTGAGTGCCCACAATCATTCTTTGCCTTTCTGCTGCATCTCATTCCAGTCAAGGATCTCAGTACGTGTTACAAATGGCACCAGATTTGGTGAGAAGCTGAGTGTCGGTAATTGATTGATTAGCTGTCTTTTTAATAACATCTACCCTTTCTATAAAATCTGGGCTTTGACATTAATGCTTAAGTTTGATTTGGCAGCAGATTTCAGATTTGTACTCTTCATGCAGCTGACAGCAACTGTTCTTAAGTTTGGAAAACAGAGTTACATGATTTTTAAATCCTTATATTTCATGTATAATGCTCAGGTTTGGAGCCCTCTGCATTATGTGTTGTTCCCATTTTCACTGGCTTTGACAGAGTTGAGCCAAAAAATAGCAAGTCCACCCAATGCCTGCAGGTTTGTGATGCAGGATGTAAAGCAGTAACAAGGCCTTTAGCACTGTAGTGGTTTAGATTGGTTTTGTCAGCTGTTATTGCTTCTAAATGGCTTCCATTTTTAAGCAGCTGTAGGGAGGGCTTGTTGGTTGTGCTCTTTCAACGATGCAAGGAGATCTTACAATCCAATTAAACAGAGTTCCCAGCAACGTCTCTGGGAATTTTTATGCAAACCGTTACATTTACAATATGAGAACAAGCTGCATTATTGGATTTTTCTCAAACTGTCAAAATATTTAACAATCTTATCCAGGCTGCAGCTGCAATCTTGCCTGCTCACAGGAACAAAACATCACACGTGCAGAGGGAACAGAAGTGTGAACAGTCTGTACTAGAGCTCCTTCTTCTGCCCTGAGGTGGTGAGGGCTGAGATGGAAGATGTACCATGTCTGGGCGACTTTACTTTCTAAATTAAATCTTTGTATAATTTATTCAGAGTAAAATATGCTTTTAATATTCCTTGCTGTGGTCCAGGAAAGACAGGTGCATAGAGGATGAGAGAAACAGTTTGGGAGATGGTGGGTTAAAACATTGTCCCCTTCATCTGCTGATTGTCAGCAGTATCAGAGGCAATATGTTTTGAGGTTCTTTCAAAGCTTTAATAATAATTTGTCTGCTGTTCACACATGTAGATGTTACAAAAAGGGAAAAAGATGCTTAATAATGTTCCTTACATAAAGTTTTTTTTTAATGTTCTTATAAGAGAAGGTTAAAAATCAATGTGAATAAAAGGAAGAGTCTAATGATCATACAACTAGTCTTTGAAAAAATCTTATTAATCTTTTTCTTATTTTAGACTATAGAGAAAGTAGAGCTTTTGATAGACTAATTACAAGCTGAAATGTGTTTATTACCTTCTTTTTTATATCTTCTCATTTTCTGTTGATCAGACTGACTTGATCCATTCATCTCATCTTTGAGCTCATTTCATCATGAACTGATGAAGTTCTTAAAAGAACCTGTGATGCCTGATAAAATAATTTTTCTAAAACTTTGTTTAGAACTCCAACTCCAGACACTTCTTTTTGACTTGGAAGAGGGGAAGGCTTAGATAGGAGAACTGTTTTCTGCTCACCAAATTTTGTCCCCATTCCTGCATCTTGACTCACCCATCCAGTGAAAAGAGTAAAAGATTAAATTAACAAAAGGAGCCAAATCTGTCCTTCATCTGGATAATTTTATGAATACAATAATGCTATTGTTTAGGAATTCATCTCCTGTTCTCTCACTTTAAATCAGCTTTGTATATATGACAGAATTATAGTCTCAGGAGCAAAATAGAATATTGTGGCAGAAGTACCTGGTAAACACTGAAACAGCTACCTAGTCACAAGGAAAGTGTCACATTTGTGAGGCACAAGAAGGTACATAAAATTCAGTGTATAAAGGGCCAGTTGCTGTGTCATCACCATCCAGGAAGCTCGAAGGGCTCTCTCTATCTTTCAGAGGTATAAAAGAAGCCAATTGAATGAGATAATGAACAGAATATGAATAATAATGAATAGAATATGCAAGAGAATATGGGTTCACAAAATATGCAGAATCATGTTTTCTAGCAATTCTTCAGAGGTAGAATGAGTAGGGCACTTCTGAGAGGCCTGGCTTGAGGCTCACTCTTGTTCCCAGTCCCACCACAACCCATGGACAAAGTGGAGATGTCCCAGACCAGGCACTGGGCTGGTGGGACATCACACTGTCCTGCTGCAGGGCCTGCATTTTCATTTATTCCCTTTCCATCAACTTTACAGGGGAGTCAGAGTCACACCACAGTGTCTGTGTGGTTTTTCTCTCTTCTGGTCTTGAAAAAAGATGGGATTTCTCTGAACAGATCCTCCTCTCCCCAGCCTGGCCACATTATGGGTACAGACAGTGACCACATGGAGAATAAATCTGCTTTGAAAGGAAGGGCAAAGCAACATTTTTGGTGCTGCTCTTTCCCCCAGCCTGGAACCTGTAAGATACAGCCCACACAGGACTTGGGAGAGCCAGAGTGGCCCAGAAGCACAGGGGGTGCTGGCTGTCCCCAGAGCTGCCAATGCCCACAGGCCACCATCTCAGTGTCAGCTTTGGTGCACAGCACACACGTGCTGGCAGCACCGAGGCTCAGTTTGCATGTGACACAGACAAGCTATGCCTGGTGTGCTGTTGTTCTTTTAATCACAGTTGTTGAGTTTTAATGATAAAAGTCAGCTGCATTTTCTCTTTTTTCCTTTCCAGCTAACAAGACTCAAAATAGGGGAAGGATTAAAAAGCAGTAATGAGACTTGATAAAATTTTGCCCATATAGATCAATGAAAGAAATAAAAGCTCAGCTTCATTTCAGCTGTGTGCAAAATTTGTGGGAAGCTCAAGTGCAGCTATGATAATAATAAAAGCAACAATACCAATGACTTACTCCTTTATTCCTGGCTTTTCTCTATTAGGTTTCTTTTATCAGAGATAATGAGGAACCCAGAAAGTGTTTCAAGTCAGAGAACTGCTTTGCTTTTATGGAGCTATCATTTGATGTTGGAAGTAAAATGCTATAAATGATAAAAAAATTGAGGTATGTTTCTGATTAAAAGGTAAAATCCAATTCTGTCTATAGGATATTGACTGGCTCTTTGCTGTTGTGTGGCTTCAGGCAAATTGTGTCTCTTTCAGTCTTGTTTCTGTTTCCACTCCCCATCTATCTATATTGCAGTCTTTTGTGGTTATTGACTAACTCTCACTGTTGTATAGTGCCCAGCATAGGGCAGTCTCAATTCCAGCATTGTGCTACAAACTCTAAAAGAAAGAAAATTGAGTAAGCAGTGACCAATTTTCTGCTCTCTGACACCAACTGGGTTAAAATGGTTAGAACTGAAAAGCTGCAGAAGCTCCAATGGAGCTCTCTGAATTGACATTATGATTTGCTATTGCACTGGTGACACTTTCTGGTTAGGAACACTTGCCCATGGACAGTAGGGACCCCATCTAAAGGTGACATTCAGTGGAGGCTGTCAGTGCCTTCAGGAGGCACTCTGTGTCCGAGAATCCCTGCAGACACAGCACCCAGGCACTTTCATCCCCTGACAGGGCCTGCATTCATCTTCCAAATTATGGGTTGCACCTTTGCTGGTGCCTGAATGAACATCAGAGACTGATGCTGAGCACTAGTATGTGCCATCTCCAAAATACTTTTCCATTAAATGTAATTAGAACAAAAAAGTTATTGTGATGTGCCTTCCTCAAAAAGTCAGACACAATACAAGTTCTTAAACTTCCTAATGTCAATTAAAATGTATTTTTGAAGGCTACTTGTGAATGAAAATATCATTAAATTTGCTGTGACCTTCTAGATACTGAACAGCCTTGCAGCTCTAAAAAGCCTTGCAGTAGATGATGGTAATTTCTTTAGAAATATTCCTCATTTGATATATGTTCTAGAAAGGAAAAGTGCAAAACCAGTTTGACTAATTACAAAGAGATTTCCTTTTCTTCTTTATCTGTGAGGAGAGATATGGTTTCAAAAGAAAAAAATTCCCTTGTTTTTGATCAACCTTTTCACACAGTGGAAATTAACCAAATTATTCTGATATGCCTGATACACAACAAATTTTCTTTTCCTTTTTAATTTACAAACTTATTTACTCCCCAAAATATAACAGAAAGGCTACAGGAATGTATTTGGTGAGAAGCTGCCAGAAATTTCCTCCATGTATGGCAGAGCCAATGCCAGGCAGCTCCAAGCAGTGCTAAACCCTATCAGCTCCCTGATGGGGTTTAGGAAGGTAGGATTGGGCTACATGAAGGATGGAAATATAGTTTTCCTCAGTAGTTCTCCCACCTGCATAGGTGGTTTTGCAATCAGAGATGCTCCCTGGTAGGAGTGTGGTTGAGCAGCAGAGACTCTGCTATTAGATATTCTCTAGGGCACTTTCTTTTAGCAGGTTCTAGGAAGGGGAGAAGGTATCAGAGAATGATCAGGGCTGGTGAAGCTATTTAAAATGCCTTTGGATTGGATGTTTTTCTTTTTAAAAGGGAAAAGAAAAAATTAATTTGAATTTTTGGATGTATTTTTCTGAAGGCTTTCAAAGCCAAGCTGTTTGGCCTGTTTGTCTTTTCCCTTTTCCTTCCTTTGTTTAACCATTCTTTCATTTTTAAAACTATCTTTTAACTATCTAACTGAGTTTGAGATAATGAGGTTGTGTAGAAAATGCTTGGTGAATGGCTGTGCAGCCTGGGACTCATTAACATGCAGAGCCTGTCTGTGTGACTGCACTGTACACCACGCTCCTGCTTGCAAACCCAGCTGCAGAAGGGGTTTCCAAAGAAAGATCACTGATCAGCAAAGATTCAGGTCTGTAAAAGTCATGGGATGTAGAGCAAGCCATTGCCATGAAAGCTTGCTTATCCTGTAACTCTGTTTATATGAGCAGTTCCATATGTTTCCATGGAATTGCTCTTGGAAGTCAAATTAAGTATGTGAAGGCATCTCCCTGAGCTGTGTTTCACTTTCCTAAATTGTTATTACCCAGTTATGAAAATTATTCCAACACAGTCATATACTCTGTTGAGGTATACTGCAAGGGGATGTTTTCTCATGTCTAAGACAAAGTAAGGTCAATTTTCTTCCTTTCCCTTCTGAATATCTTCTCCTAAACAGTCTGAAGGAGATCACTTGCTTTTCTGGGCAGTGATAGTGAGGGGAACAGCCAGCTCTGCTGTTGGAGTTAGTGGGGGACTGCAGCTGTGCCTGAATTGGGCCAAAGCATCCCAGAAGGGGGCCTGTACAGGCAAGGTGTTTCCTCTAAATTCAGTGGTCAGTGCAAACTGGCTTTCTGGAATAAAGGCATCATAACACTTCTGGATTCATATTTACTTTTAGAAAATAGGTTTCAAAGGTGAGAAACCATCATGGTATTTTCCCCCCTACTGCTGCACTTACCTGCAGTAAGTTGCTTAAAGCCACAGAACCCCTGGGAGTGAGTGGTGAGTGTCCTAGCATTTCTCAGGGAGACAGGAGTGTCTTGTATTTCCTAACTTTGTAATACATGCAGGCAAGAGCAGATATATTGTCTTGACCCTGAGATTCACCAGTCATCTGGTAAAGACTCCAAATACTCCTGCAGTGAGAATTTTATGTGATGAAGTGCTCCTAAATCCCCACTGACTGCTGATTTGGATACATGAAAAATGAAGCAGCAGTAACAAGTCTGGTAGAGTATCTTAACTGGGAGTGGGGGTCCTGCACACTCAGGGCTCAGAGAAGCCATCTGGTCTCCCACTGATCACCTACAAATTTATCTGTGTCATTTGCATCGGTGCCAGCCATGCCAGGATTTTGCAGACCAAAATTAAACATGAAGTAAAATGCTTCTAGAGCCATCATTAAAAGAAACAGAGGAGTTGGATATTTTCAGTAATAATTGCAAAGTACCCTGCAGATTATACTGTCTGCTCCAGGGAAGGTTTTCTCTCTTCCCTGGCAGAATTACCAATGCACCCTCTGCTGCAGCAGTGAGTAGAGCAAACATATCTCAGAGGGTGGGTGTGGAGCTCCATGGCATGTTAGGTGCCTCAAAAATAGCCTCAAATGTTTTATTCTCTTTCTGCTGCCATGTGATGCTATTTGTGTTAAGACAAAACTGGATGTATAATATTGTTGTAAATAATTGAAGAGCCACAGCCCCTTAAAATGTTTCCTGCATTGCACTCACAGCCATTTGGAATTTCAATATGAGAATTGTCAAAATGGCTGCAATGTCCTTATTTTAGATGTGGTAGGAAGAGAGAACACTAAGAACAGTCCAGCTAAAGAGGGAAATAGAAATGCTGTCAGATTAAAACAGTGCTGTCTGAGATTTGTATTGTCAGAAATACCTTAGGCACCTCCCTAAGGTAACTAAGGAAAGGAGGCCTAGACAGAGGGAATAAGTAACTATATCATTAATTCATAGCTATTTTTTGTGGCTCAGAATAAGAACTACTTCCAAGATACCTGGTAGCAGTCCTGGAGTTGCTGTGTCATACAGTACACCCATCCTCCCTGAGCCTCTGCAACACCTCTGGTGCAGGGCAGCAGCACCCCAGCCCAAAGTCTTCTCATCCTTCTAAATGCTGCTTGCACTATGGTTTTACCTAGGAGCCTTGGCTGTGTGTCATAGACTCACAGTACCAAATGGTGATGAAACTAAAATAGAGAGTTCTATTTCCAGGCTTGCAGTTTTTATATACACCAAGAGACAGTCAGGAGGAGGTGGAGAGGCAGAAGTGGGCAATGCCCAGCTGGACTAGCACCATAATTTCTGCCACAGTTTGAGTGCAGTGGGAAGCTCTTGCTCCTGGGCATCTACTTGTGAAGGCTGTGAGAAAAAGATTGTGTGAAGACTCAGTGAGCTGGTGTACCCTGAGAAGGCTGACAGTGATTTCCAGCTCAGCTTGCTTACAGTAGATGTGAAAGATATAGTTGCCTTGCACAAGCAGCAAGCAGGGCATGGATGAACCCCTTTTCTCAGACCTTGGTTCTCCCAAGGCTGTGACCAAGAGGCGGATGCTCTTCCTCTCCTGGGATCTTTGCCTGCCTCCCATCCACACTGTCCCCCTCACTCCGTGTTTTCTATCGAGTGTGCAATGTAGCCCTCCCTCATTAAGCACAGTGTATCTGAATTACTTGTGGTGGTCCAAGCAAATCTTGTTGCAGCATAAAGGATTTGCCTAGCTTTTTTTTTTTTTTTTTTTAATGTGTGGTGTGGCTGGTGTGAAAGGATTCTGCACATTTTCCCCATTAGGACCAGAGCACATCTAAGAGCCATGGAGTGGTATTCAGCCCCAGGAGGTACTGAGGCCACTGCAGATTTTTAAAAGACCTTGCTCTGACAAAAAGACCTTTTTTTGTGCCAAAGGTTTCCTGCATTTTTTACCAAATTTGAACTTGTTTTCTCTAAGAAAAATCTCTATCCTCTTTAAATTCAGTGTGTGCTTACAAGAGAGGTGTGAAACATATTAGGCAGATGAGAGAAGCTAAACCAGTGTAGGGATAGACTGTTCAAGGGACTGAAGTTCTAACTATAAATTATTTAAAACACTGAATTTGAATTTACACTATCCCTTTAAATCATCCTGTATTCCATAACTGGAGGTAAGACTTCCAGAGACATTCAGCCTGCTGCCCTGTGCTCAGCATCTTTCTTTCTTTCCTTTCCTTGCTGGCTAAGTACCTGACAGCTTTCACTTCCTCTCTGATCATGCTGCATTTTAAGTTACTTTTAGGTGTACTTTAAACACTTGAAATGTGAGTTCACAGTATTCTTCTGTAATGGAAGACCCTCTTCCAGTTTTTACAAGCATTATATGGTTACACCCGTCCAGGCAAAGGTACATGAGGAAAGGTATGTGCTTTATTCACTGTGTTGTGTAAGACTCTCCTGCCAGCATCCTGGCTTGACTCAACACTGAGTGGAGGACTGCTGCTGTGCTCCTCATTTTTCACTTGAAAGGGGAATGTGGATACACAGAGAGCCATGTTCACAGTGTCATCTTCCTTATCCCTGTAGTAAATTGGGCTGGCTCAGAAAAAGAGGCTATTTTTCCTTATCGAATATGAGTGCTAGGATCCAAGGCTCTGCTTGCTGCCTTGGAGAGGCTTTTAGTCTGCTACTGAAAGTGCTAAATCCTACACTTCTGCTAACTGGTTGGAGGAAGCACCATCCCCCAACTGTGTGGGTTTCAACAGTGATTTAATATATTTTTAAGTGCTTTAACACTTTCCCTTATATGTGATGGGCAATCTCTAAGCCTGGATGTTGGACAAATTACCAATAAAAGCCACCGCTTCTCTTGAAAAGAAAACCTCATGCAGCTTCTTGTGCAGACGCTGTGTTTGTAAATCACTCAGGGCACATGACCTCTTAGCCGTATCTTGTTTCCAACTTGCAAAATGATGTAAAGTGATTGGGCTCCATGCACTCACCACCACTCTCCCCCTTCTCTCATCTGTGTGGTTTTCCTTCCCCCGAGTTGCTCTGGCAGAGTAAGCCCAGCTTGCACCAGCCTTTTCCAGCTGAGGGGCAGCAGGTGCAGAGTGGCTTCATGTGCTCCTTGCTCCCGCCAAGGGCAGGGTCGGTGACAGATTCCTGCCTCCATCATGGAGAGGGACTTTGGCAGTGGGAAAAAACAAATCCCCTGCATTCCCTGGGACATCAGTGAAG
This sequence comes from Passer domesticus, assembly GCF_036417665.1. Lineage (NCBI taxonomy): Eukaryota > Metazoa > Chordata > Aves > Passeriformes > Passeridae > Passer > Passer domesticus. The sequence continues at coordinate 20,041,039 of NC_087475.1, read as the reverse complement.
TAATGGATGGAGTGGAAGAGGAGCAGTTTTGCCCGTGAGTAACAACACTTAATTTGCTAGCGGCTTTCCGTGCTGGCAGAGGGTTGATCCATGGTGCTGAGAGCTGCTGCTGCATTACCTGGGGACAGACTGAGGTCCGTGTGTCCCTCAGCATGGCAGGGCTGCCTGCAGCAGCTGCCCCCCAGTGCCTCCGAGGATGACCTGGGCAGAGGACTGCTACAGGGTGGGCACCCCTTCTGCATGTGTGGTGTCACAGGGGGCTATGAATTTTTTGGGAGCAACTGAAAGAAGAAAAAAAAATCGACCTGAATGAATTTCTGAAAGAGAAGTCAACTCCAGGCTAGCTGATATGTTAATGCATGTAATTTTTTAAATGCTAGTAGGAGAGTCCGTTTCTTTCTTCTCTTAAGAGGTTATAAGTCCTGTCCAGAATAAGAGGGCAAGAGAACATTTGTTTCTACCTAGATACTGTGTCTTTTGCTGTTGAAGACCTGGATATGCAGCTGCCAAAACTGCAGCAAAGAGGATGGGTTTGGAGAGGTGAGAGAAGGATTGGCATAGAAAAATATATGTTGACAGGATTTTAGGCTAGCATAGTGACAGTGCCAAAATTTGCTTCAGTTTTAATCTTTGATAAGATGAACAATCCTGGCTGAATTTCAGTACTAATTGAGGGTGTCCCTTTTGATCATCATACACACACCAAACTTCAGCACAATCTTTAGAACTACTTAACAATGTACAAAGATATTCAGATATCCTTCAGAATCAGTAATATGGACATATAAACAATCAGATTTTTTAATTGGAAAGGATGTTTTTCTGATACAAAAGCTGTCAGGTGAAAACATAGGTGAATCTCACAACACTTACAGACCTCTAATCCCTATCTGCCTGACCTCATTCCTGATGAGAGCTAGGGTACAGTACAAAGCTGTCTTGGATCCACCTGCTCCTTGATCCCTTGATCATTGTAGATTAAAAAGGATTTAATGGGGAGGAAGTTCTGGGTTTGGGAAGAAGGAGGGGGAAGGACTTCTTTTGGAAGGCTTTGTGTTGGCTGATGTGTTGCTGTATGATCAGCCACAGTCTTGGTCTTTCAGCTGTGGCTGTATTAACTGCACTACAATGTTTCTGCTTCTTTCTCTCTTTCAAGGGAATGGGGAGAATTAAATCCTATTTTCTCATCCAAGTTATTCCTCTGAGCCAAGATCATGTACTCAGTTTTGGCAGATGCACTTGGACATGTGCCCCTGTCCCTTTGTTTGTAAGCCGTCTTATGCTTTCCTGGTTTGGGGAACGTGGAGTGTATCTTTGTCCCCCAGGAGTAAGTAAAGAACTGTAAACTATACCAGCATATTCTTATATTCTTAGGGGCTAATTATGAGCATGTAGCCCAGACATTTCCAGGGCACTGGTCACAACTTCCTTTCCTATCACACTGTACTGCAGGACATATATATATATATATATATATATATATATATATATACACACACACACACATATGAGAATGTATGCCAACTTAGATCTGGGATAAATGACCCCATTAATCAGCCCCTCTGTTAAGGCTTGCGGGAACAGGTGTCTTGAGAGCTATCCCACACTCCCCCTGGTGCCAGGGCTTAAGCTTTCCCATGGGCACAGGTGAGAGCTGCCATAGTTGCTGCCATCCCCCTCATCTGAGCTTAGTACCTTGCTGGTGCACAAAAAAGAAAAAGCTGCATTTTTTGAGAGAAAAAAAAAATTACTTCCAGACAGCCTGTTCTTTCGTGTTAAGAATCAATGGGAAAGGGAATGAGATAGCACGAACCACATCAGCTTCCAGCAAGAATAATTACACTTCTCCTGATCTTATAAAAGAGCAAAATAAAACCTGTGAAGGGCACCATATAAAGGAAGACAACAAATTAGTGGAGTGTGGATACAAATCTTTAGGACAGTGAACAGTGTCCATTTCTTATCATAATATTGTATTTTTATTATTGTTTTCACTTTAGTGTCTGCTAAAATAAATCTTAAAGTATCATTTATATTTCTACATGTGGCTTCCACTCTCCCTCCATAACACAACATTCAGTGTCCATTTAGATGGCTACTAATGGTTGAAAATAGTTGTACCTAATGAAGTGCATCATAAACCATTGTACAAATGCTGTTTTCTCTTGCAATCATGTAGACACCCTACCTGAGGTCATCTCCTCTTTGTGAAATAAGCATGGGGAGTGAAGGTATAGGGGATCCAGTAAACTTTGCAAGCTCTTTCTATAGCTTTTCTTACCAACATTTACATCACATACTGAAGTAACATCAGTTAGAGTTACTTTTGACTCCTGTTCTGCAGTGCCTACACCTTTCAGTATAAAACATATTAAGATGCTGAAGTGACTTTCTTTCACACCATTCAGTTTCATATTTTTTTTCAAGCTGGAGATAAGTGTTTTTATACTAATCAGTCTAACCTTCATTGAGGTCACTGCTAACAGTAGGATGAACTTTGACAGTGACATGGCTTGTTCTGTCAGTTCTAGAATAAGTATTATTCATTTAACATGTGAATAGAAACACAGCAGCTGCCTGACCTTCACATTAGGAGGCCTATGATTTGTTAGCTGTCTGTGAAGCCTTTGATTCACTGAGAATCTTGCTCCACTTGCAGTGAAAGCTTCCAGCAGATGTTTTTTGATGGATTTCAGGGTGGTGGATAAGCAGTTCAGTGAGCAGTGGAACCAGTCTTATGCTTTGATTCCCTGAAGATTTATGTCTTGAGGTTGGGCCACCTTGCATACACTGGTTCAGCCTGGGTAGCTGTCATTTCTCTACCTCACTTCCTCTTTCCATTAATCGTGTTCAAACTAAACTCCCTTGATTCTCCTGCTACTCTGTCAAATAACCTTGAAATTGCCCACAAGCTTCATAAGCTGTTAGGAATGGCAGGTAGACACACAGATAGCAGTATCAGGTAAACATAGTAGAATACAGTAGGTCTGTACATATATCTCTAAAACAGGTAACTTTCAGTTTCAGAGAGAGCTGCTGCTCTCTTTACATTGGAGGGGAAGAATATGTTATGTCCAGGCCAAGCCCTAAGAAGTGCTATGTACCTTCAATTCCTATTAAATTCCCCTTAAACTTTCAGGCTCTGATCAGAGATTTGGATCTGGCTATGACTTTCTCCAGAATTGAGGCAGGTACTCTAATAGATAATAATATTATAATACGATAAATTTATCTGAGGGAGAAAAAAACAGCAATTCCACTTGATTCTGCACCTCAGAACTGTAATGATCCCAGCTGTATTTTAAATGCTGTGCAGACTTGCATAGCAAGAATTTCTGGAGCTTATTCAACCAGTTTCTTTCTCACTTTGGGGCAGATGCTATAAAATGCCTAGAGCAAAAAGAGCTTCACCTTGCAATATTCTGTCACAAGATGACAGACTTGTGGTCTCAGCTGCAGGATGAGCACCATTGTATTTGAGGAAGTAGAATGTGCATTCCTGAACCCCTCCAGTAATAGTCCCTCACCTATCAGCAGTAATTAGCTGCTGTACAGCTAGTTTGAAGCAGAGTTTCTTGTGCAATTGTGTAAGGCCCTCGAGTTTGGGGTCAGGTGGCCAACCATGGCTGATGGACAACAGGAGGTCAGGAAAGAAGGTGGGAGAGAGGGGGGCTTGTGGTGAGGGGGTCTGTGCCCACACAAGGGGCTGTGGGGCTGTTTCTGTGCTGGCAGAAGGGGTGGCTGGGGCTCAGGCAGCAGCTCTTGGAGGAAAGAGAGATATTTTGGCTCAGCTGTGCCTGGAAATGGAGGGAAGAGGGCTGAGAGGCAGGAAGGAGCATTTAATGTTTTGATGTGCAGTATGTTGCTCTGCAACTTTTACTCATCTAAAGCTGAAGGTCACCTTAGATTCAAGAGTGCTTTGGATTTGGGTCAATACAGGAATTGTCTCATCTTTCCGCAGAGCATTGATGGTTACATTAACCAGCTGGGGTTTTGTCTGAGAGGCTGCATTTTGCTGCAAGCCCAGCTTGTGCTGCAGAGATATTGAGCCTGGTTTGGAAGCTGCAGGAATGAGGGTTACTCGGAACTTGTGGCATTTTAGGTTCTGCTATCACAGTGCACTGATACCCACTTCAATTCCATGCAATAGTATTTTCTTTTTAAAGAACTGCTTGTGAGTTTGTTGAGGTAGGCAGGGTGCAGTGACAAGATGGTAGAAACACGACCTGACATCCTTCCCTAGGGTCAGGTAGGGTTACTATGGTGTTTAGGACTAAAATGAAACAGGGAAGGAGGAGTAGCTCTAAGGCTGCAAACTTTTATTGTTTAAAATCACTTTAATAGCATAGACAGCTCTACACAAGCCCTGGTGTTCATGAGTTACTATGTTTCACTAAGTCTGATATTATTAGCTTTTCAGAAAATAAAGGCCTGAGATGCTCCTGGTAGCCTCTATACTGAATGTGTACAAGCAAGAGATTATTTTACTCTTTTAGATGGAGAAAAATTCGAATTAATTTTACCTGTGCTGTTAATTCAGAATCCACTGAGAAGCTTCAGATTAACTATTTTTTTTTCATTTATTAAACAAATTAGAGCCATTCAAGAAGCACATGAGAAATTTGTAAATCCACTATTAGAAGTAACTTACTGATGATTTTACCATAAGAAGTCAATTTTCCAGGAAGAAGAGACCATTTATGTTTCAGTGGGACCAGGCATACTCAGAGGTGTAGCATCACATCAGAAAAATGAAGATAAGCAGTGAAGATAAGCAGCTGCACTGAACAGGATGTTCTTAATTCTTTGTTTCCTGTATGAAAAATCTGCTTCTTGTATGTTAACACTCAGAAATGTTAAAATATGAGTTAAGAGTAAATAAGCTGAACTGCATTTAGTCACTGCACCAGCACTCTCAATAAGAGTTGACCTTAACTCAATTAAGCAGAAATTATTTTCAAAGTGATAGAAACTAAGTGGTGCAGTAGAAGCTATTAGGTTGCAAATTATTATGTATGAGGGATCTGCAGTAATTGTCAATGGTTCTTAATATATAGCAAAAATGAAGCCATTCAAGCCAGAGCGGGACTAGGGCAGGGAGCACAGGCAGATGCTGATGTGGGAGCTGGCATGCAATAATGTGTTACCTCAAAGCTTGTAGTCTAAGCACTAAAATATTCTGAGACTTTTAAAAGTATAAATGAGGGCACCTGCAGGAGACTTAGATGAAATTTACCTGCACTGCCTTAAAAATGGGCTAGGATTAACTCTGCTGACCTCTATGCATAAGCAGGCTATGGAATGGGAGTGGGATTCTGGAAGCAGCCAAGGAAAGCTGAAATCTGTTTTGCTAGTTGTCTTAGAGAAGTAGTGAGGTGCAAGGGATTCAGGTCTCCCTTGGGAAGAGAACTGAAGATGTGACTGAGCAGGGAATGCCCCCTGGATGAAGAAATGGCATTAAAAGTGCCTCTACTGTTGAACTTGGTGTGAGGGAGCCAGAGGCTGCCAGCAGTGGTGCAAGGTGGCAGCTCATAACATATGTCAGGGTGCAAACCCCAACACCATCCAAATCAGGCTCCATTCTGCATCTCAGTGCAGAAGAAGGTGCTACCATGTCCAGCTCCAGATCTAATTTGGCAGTGCAGCTTTAACTCATGCATTACATTTTCTGTGAGCAACACAAAGGGCCAGAAATATTGTCTGAATCTCCCATTGTCTCTTTCATACACTTCCTACTTTTCCTGTCTCATTTGGCATTTCTGTGCTTTCTCATAATGAGCATTCACAGAACAACAATAAAGAGGAAATTTGGTGAAGAATAAAGGTAAATTTATTAAATCTAGCAAGAGAAGAGAAAGATGATGTGTGCTGCATCTATAATTTTGCCAATAACACTGTGACAGAAATAGCGGTTTAGAGTTTGCATTCAATTTATGCATCTGCATTTCTTCTCTGCTGCTTTGCAATCAGACTAACAGCCACTGCAGAGATCATCAGTGGCAGCGATTACATTATGACCTTTTAAAGCTTACTTTCAGAGTAAAGATTTTTATCCCATATTACCAATAATTGCTGACTGAGTTTAATACAATCCTCCCAGTGCACTGAAACTGCAGCGTTTGTGATTTCCATGATTTAATAGATCAAGTGTCAAGGCTTTGGGAGAGACAAACTGTTGTAACAGCATCTCTGCCATTTGATGATTTCAAATATCCTACCAAGAGGCTCTGTATTTGCTGTATGACTGCTGCCCAAATCTTGCAAACCACATCACCCTGCCGTAGAGTGTAGCAATGTAAGGAATTGAGACCAACTTCAAGCGTTTGTCAAAGTTTTGTGATAGTGAGGCTCCTGTTTAGTTTTATCTTCAACCAATCCACGGGAGTTGAAAACAAAAAGGTGGTACCCATACTTCAGCTTGCCATGGCATGTCCATCCCTGGCAGCTGTTTACTGCATGTGGCCCAATGTGGTATTCACATGCCCTCTGAACAGAGAGAAATTGTCAGACAAGCAGACAAGAAGGGAAACATAATTCTTATCTCACTTTCTGTGCCAAAGTAGAATGAAATATAGAAATTATTTACCCAAAGTGGGGATGTTTTGTTCCCTTGGCCTATAAAGGCCAAGTGTGTGTGTGTGTTGGACTGTCATGAGACAGTCATGAGAGAATCAGAGATGAGTGCAGTTCTGTGACCAAGGGTGAGTGCAAGACAGATTCACTTTAGATATAATGTATATAATATAGCATAATAAGGTAATTATTTAGCCTTCTGATGATGGAGTGAGACACATCATTCTCTCCCCTTTGTCAGGAGTTGCCTGTGCTTCGACAGCCCAGCAGATGTTTCATGTGGCACCTGTAAAAGCCAAGGCAAGTGATCTGTGTCTCTGTGCAAAAATGCTTTGGCACACATCTTGGTCATTTGTGTGCCTGACTTCAGTCACATGTAGTGTGTTAGTTTGGAATTGTGACATATGTGTATGCCAGACAAAATCTGGCACAAAATAAAAGCACAATCAGGTCACCAGCTTGGTATAAACCAAGCAATTCCAGCACAGCATTTTGGAACAGTCTAGAGGGACTGAATTGAGATGTAGACTGTGTCTTACATATTTCTTGCTTCTTATAATAAGGAGCACTATCATTAATAGAGTCCTAATGAACAATTTGCTTATAAACAATTAAAGGTGTCACAGCAATTGCTAGATCATTTTCCCTGGAGAAATACTGCTAACCTGAAAACACTTGGTAAGGCAGGCCTTATACAGTTCCCGGGATATTTTGTGGTCAATGAATCAGTCAAATAGACACTTTGGCTCCTTCAGCAATAGCCTTTCTCCAGGGCTGCAGCTTAAAGAGCCTGTCTTCCAACATATACGCGCATACAGACACGTGTGTGCAGGCACATACCTGCATGCACAGGTGTGTGCACACATTCCCATGACCATTCCCCCTCCCCCAGTCAGTCGTTTTTTTGGGACAGAGGAAAACTGCAGTATGGTGGAGTGGTCGTTCCTGGTGTATATCCCTGGGGCAGGCTCACTTTGCTTTTCTCATGAGCTGAACTTGAACAGGGTAGGAAAGCCTCTACAGCCAGGGGCAGCCAAACCCACCTGGAAAAGGTGCTGTGGTCAAGCATCAGAAACTGGGATGAGCCAATTTGTGTGAATTTCAAAACAGATCTTCAGGGAAGACTGAGAATGATCCCAATGATTTTTAAGGTCAAATTTGGAAAAGTTTGTTTTGTTAATTTAGGTTTTGCATCCCCTGAATGCAGGTCAAGATCAGTTGACTGGGAATGACAGATTTGCAAAGTCATTGTGGGTGGTTTTAGTGCTCAGTGCAACAAAAGGTGCTCTGAACCCTCACTCTGCTGCTTATCTTTTAGATAAAGATGTCCATGCTTACTTATGGCTGTTGGCAATTTGTTTCCCCCGTGAAGAAGTAGCATATCAAACCTGTGCCAGAACAATCACTTTTAGAAGCCTCTTGGAGATGTGCTTCTACACCTACTTAATTCTTGGTATTGGTTGAGGGGACAGCTGATGCATTGCCAAACATGCCAGTGGTATACTGAGTGAGAACATATTCACTTGGTTCTGGATGAGACTCCTGAGCTGAATCATGGGCTCACTAATAGTAACAACTCCTCTTCACTGTAATTCCTGCTTTTGGCATCAGGGCAATGGCTCTATATCAACAACCTGAAAGAAAAAGCCTTTATAGCCCATTCCTTACTGGTTGTCAAACTAACCAGATTCTACGAATGAAATTAATATCCCCATGTGTGTAATTTCCTCATTAAATAGAGAACCAAATATTTTTCCAGACCTCTGCTTTATAGAATCCTGTATAAACAAGCTGAGAAGGCTCATCTCTTAAATTTTTTAATACAATAAACCTTTATCATTTTTTAAAACACTGAAATTGAGATCTGCCTATTAGCTACAACAATTTTAATGTTTTTATTGAGCAGCTCTGACATCCATCCTTTCCATGTATTGTCTAAAAGAGCATTGCATGGGAGTTATGAAACTAGTCAGCTAACATCCGAACAAACATTTTAGCAGCACGCCCCCACAGTTTTCAGAGGCTGAACTTTTGTTTCAGCTGTGATGTTATACAATCCTATTTCCATGGCAAACTTACAGATACACACTTGTCAAAATTCATGGTTTATTTAGCAAAACTGTTGAGGCACATATGTGCCATGTGCATTCCCCTATTCTTTACAGAGGTGTTTTTTAAACCAGCAATTTCCTGCTGCAATTAAGTCTGTTGCTTGGACTTCAATAGATATGTGTGGCATTGAAAGGGAATCTGGCTTGGACTCCTATCACTAAAAAGAGCACCTGTCAAGAAACCTTACGTGTCTTTCTACTGTTCCATCTCCTGCCTATTACAGACTTTTAAACATCCTGTTTTATTTGATTTTTATCAGTATTTATCCTGCATTCAGAAGGCATTCTTTCATTCAATAAAACTGCATTTGCACACACCTTAATATCAGATATTTTGGGCACTATCTATCCATGAATCTCAAAAATCCGTGAGTGTTATCTGTTGTGGCATCTTCTTCATACAGCCCAGGATAAGTACACAGGCAGTCTAAGGACAAAGCAAAGGAGGTGCTCCTTCCAGCACAGATGTGTGGTAGGCAGGCAGCTAGAGGCAGGATTTTGTGAGTCCTCACCTTTCCCTGTAGACAGAAGTGTCACCTCTGTGCTACATCTGAGCAGTGGAAAAGAGCAACATACAATGGAAATTGAATGCTCAGGCCTTGACTTTCAGCTGAGTAGAATCTAAAAATCTGGTCGAAACATAGAAAACTTCTAAGAATACTGATTTTTTTTTTTACTATATATATAGTTTGAAAATATTTTCAGTGCAGAGAAATCTCCCCCTTCTCCCTTTGTGTCAAAGTTTCTGCTGCCCCAGTTTCTGACCTAGTATCAGCCACCCCTCCTCTCACCTTGGCACCTCTACCCCTCTTTCTCCCAGGGTCTTCACACTCTTCAATATTAATTCTAATCACAACCATTCCTGGAGTCCAGGATCAAATGTGTCTTGCTTCCTTTGCACGCGGTGCCCTGAGACAAGATGATAGTTGCCAAAATATGATAAATATAGGCAAAGTTCCCTGCTTCTCATCCTCGTGCCTGTGTCCATGACACTGGGCAACACTGCACCCCAGAGCCCCTTGAAGGTGTCCTTCACACAGCTAGGTTCAGCTGCCTAGAAAGACAGCAGTGAGCCAGTGCAAATGGAAACCCAGCTCCAACTTGAGAAAGCACATTCTTGTAAAGGATGATGTAAGGCTGCTTATTTGGGGATTCTTTCCTTGTCTATAACAAGGAAACCCTAGCAGCAAACCAGGAAAAAAACAGGCAAAGAACTAAGGAATCCAGATCTAATTTTCCTAGCTCTGATCACTAAGATGACATAATCTCAGCTGATTGTGTAAAATATAATTTTGTGGTGATCTCTCCCTTTGCTGGTCACTCTTCCACCCCCAACACAGATGCAGTGTATGCTGTCAAGCCATGACTTAACTCTGAGCCAGCTCAAAGCATAGCCACAAAAGAGCCAAAATAAATTTCCGTGCTTGAAGAAGAGAACCAAAATCCCTTTCCTATCCTTGTCCATGGTGTGGGGAGGCTGCTTCGCACAGTGGCAGTGACATTTGTATTGGGATTGGAATAGGAGAGAGGAGTGACTTGAAGAGTAGATTGTGCTTAGCTGTGTATGAGGAATCACTGGCCAGAGCTGGGGAAGGGCAGACGGGAGCTTACAGGAGGATGCACGGGTCACGTTTATTTTTTCCCCTGTCAAATAAGACTCACTAGCACAGCTTTCCCCTTCCCTATTCTAGCTTATTCACCTCTTACAGGTGTCAAACTGCCATTCCTCACAAGAAGTCCTTCTCTGTACATGAAGCAACACTCAGTCCTTAAGCTTCCCAATTTTGCCCTGTGAGAGACACCCGAGATGGTGTAAGAGAAGGAGAGGGGCTGGGGTTGGCTAACTGGACTTTGACTTTTTTTCTTGAAATAAAAAAAAAAATACTAGCTAGCTATGGTGATAGTGTGCAGGAGGCTGTGGTTGTAGGGAAGCCCCAAAGGGAGCCTTTGAAGCCCTATTAGATCAGTCCATGTAATTTGATATAAACACCTCACTACATGTTGTACCCATGCTTTACCTTTAGTATCACCAGGCTGCCAGCTCAGAGTACTGATCTTAGACTGCAGGACTAGGAAGTGAGAGAGCAGATGCTTAATTTGCTGGACTAATACACAGGAAAATGGAGAGCCCTACCTGAGTTAGACAGACTGCAGCTTTTTGCTGTACCACAGGTAATGATGATGGTATGATATATTTTAAAGTAGTCAGTTTTAGTGCCAGCAGTTCTCTCTGTAGTATCTTTGAACCTTCCACATGCCATCAGCAGCTATATACATAGCAACCTTCAAGCAACCTTAGTTTAGTGTCCTTTTCAAGGCTTAAAGGCTTTTTTCTAGTTTATTTGTTTTTGCTTTGTTTTTGGAGAGAGAGAAGAGAAGAAAAGGAACCAGAAGTTAGTGAGATCATGTGGAAGTGAATGAAATGTGCAGTTGTGAAGGTTGCCTGTGGCAGAAAGGCTCCCTGAAAGGGCAAGCTGTTACAGCATTTCAGTAATTTGCCTGTTCTATGAAGTTGTTAAATAACCAAATCCTTCAGCTGAAATTGCTCTGTCCCCATTCTTGTCTGTACCATGGCACAAACAGATATAGCTGTTGTGGTCGTAGGTATTTGAAGTTTCTTATTTGACACAGCTGGAGCTTGATGCAGTTACTAATAACAAACTTTCAAGGATAAACAGAAGTGAAGCTGGATAGAAGCCAAGTGAAGTTCCTTATTTGTCCCAGAATAAATCAAAGGGTCTTCTGAGACAACTATCAGAGGTTCAGAATTAGACCTCTCCTTCTAGTGAAATGAACACAATTATTTCATAGATTTCCCCTTGCTTTAAAAGGAATCACAGCAACATTGAGGACACACAGTCAGTAACAATAGTGCCATTATCCCTTCATGGCTCTCTAGGGGAACAGGCACATTTATTATTTTGTTTCCACCCACACCAGCACCCTCATACTGCATAATCCTCCCTTATTTCTAGGAGTGCTATGTGTCACCTATGGAAGCATACAGCTCAAACAAGGTTTTATCTCTCTGTTTAGCTTTCCTGCATTGTCTGACTAGTATTAGATGTCCACAAACGTAAAACTCCATTAACATGTAACAAGGCTTAGGCAATTTGCTAGAATTATTCATACAAAATACTGTCTAATTCCTTTTCGAGTTGATTTAATTTATTCCTCCCCTTGCTAAATGTAGAAAAAAAATACATGTTTTCTACAGCCACTATTATTAAGTAGCTCAGGCTATTCCCTCTCTTTGTGATTGCCTGAACATCAGACCTTTTTCTTTGGGAATTAGTAATAAGTTACATGTGTTTGGCCGGAGTCTTCACTGCTCTGCCCTACACAAAGGACAAAAAGCTATATGTAGAGATAATAGCCTTATTGCCTGTTGTTTTAAGCACATGTGTGCTTCTACTCCCTGGAAGCACGCTCCCAGTTTGTGAGCAATCTGTTCATCCAGTCTTTCAAACACAGTACTTTTCTTCCAATGCCAACATTTGAAATAACAGAACTGTCTCCCTTTTAGTCTTTTGTGCAAATAGCCACCTATGTAATTATTAATTAACAAGAACCACTTTCCAGATAATGCACTGTGCTTCCTCACCTAAAAAATGGATTGGAATTTCCTTCATTCCTGTCACATGGGGAGTAACTGGAAATACCTGTGTAAGTTTTAGCCTGAAACACATCCATGGACAAGTTTTAATAGTTGTTTTTCATGTCCAAGTTGTTGTGAGTGACCAGCGTCCTTTACTGCAGCAATTGGCAAATTCACAAGAGCATTATATCAGATTTTTATTTTCTTTACCAAAAGAGCTCTTATAGGTCATCAAAATACCAGCAATCACTTAATTAGCTGTAAAAAACTTCCATCCTCAAAGTGCTTACCATGTACAAACCTGAGACCAGGACAGAGAACTGTGGCACAGAAAGAGTCATGGAGGAAATCTGAGAGGTGAAGCCAGATTTGTTGCATGATGAAATACACATTAAATTATAACTGAATACAGGCTGAAATGAAAGCAGTTATCCCGAAAAAGAAATACATACCTTATTCCTTTTCTTCCTTTCCCAAAGTAGCCATTTTTTCATGTTAAGCATGAGTTTGTAGGAAAAGTAACTAAAAGAAAATTATGAAACCATTGAAAATACATTCTTGCATCTTTGAAATGATGTAAGTAAAAGTACCAGGATGCTGAATCAAATACAGATAACTGAGTTGATAGCTAATGACAGTTACCATGGGTATCTTTTGATATATTCATATTTAACTAGTATATATCCAACAATAATTTACGTCACTCTTAAAATAAGAGGTTAAAGTAACTATTGCTATATAATAAATAGGTATCATCAGTGACTCTTCCCCAGTACTGCTGAATTTGCAGCTATATGTGGTGATCAGTTTAATATTGCCATACCCATGTGGACTTGCAAACAAGAAGTTTAAGATTTGTGGATGTTTATTATATGAGCTCAGCAGAAATGTTTGCTTGATGATCCTTTGTTTCAATAAATAAACTGGCTTTCTTTTGTAGGATATTTTAGGTGGGTTTTTTCCTCTACAACTTGAAAATTTCTTTTCCCAAAAAGTCTTTTAGGAGAGCTTTTAAACTGGGTTTCCCTTGGCTGCTATGGATATAAAAAATGCTAAAGTCTCTCTTAGGAATGTTTAATGTTCTTTGAGGCAAGAGAGTCAGAAGAAGGAGTTAAAAAACAGAAGTGCCATAAGCAGAAATAGATTTTACAGTCCCTCTACTGGAACACAGTATCATCCCAGTGGAAGTCATTAGAATTTTTTTTTCTCCATACATAATGAAGGGCTGCAGTGACTCATTCCTGAGTTGTAAATGAATTTTTAAAACCTTTTAGAGCCATGGTCAGGGACATCGTAAAAATGAACAGCTTAGAATATTATTCCAGCCCATAATTTGTTAGCAAGGAGCTGATACAGGTCAACTGCAGAGTAAACCCTGTTTATGGACATTGAACTTCAGGTCAAGTGTATTGCTGAGAAGTATAAGTGCTGATGAATGAAAATCAAAAGCAATTATGAACAATTATACCTGTATAAAGCTAAACATGTCTTTTTGCTTTTGCTGTTTTAAAATATTAGTGACCAGAAATCATCAGAGACAAATCAACAAACTAATTTCTACAGACTTCTCATCAAAGTGCCTTCTATCTCTGTTTTTTGTCTCATGTCTGTGGGATCAAAAATGACATCATGTCATTCTTTCTCACATAATTACATTATTGCCTTACTAGAAGTAGGAAATCTTGTTTCAAGACTATTGTCAAGCATTTTCCTTTCTCATCCATTCTCACTTAGCCTCTACTTTTCAAAGTAATTGTTTTTCCTAGTGCGATTTTATCCCTTTTTCCATTATCTGGCCTAGTAACCTGGAGAACAGTGGGCAGAGGAACACATGTTGGCCAGAGCATGGCATGCCTTTCCCCACATCCTGCTGTAACTTAATTTTCTTTTTGTGTGTCACAGGGATGTATCTCATGTATCTCACCAGTAGACTGAAAAGTAGGTATCACTGCTGACAGTCAAGTGTCTGGTCAGGCTGGAAGTGGTTCAGAGGAATGACAGGAAATGATTTTTTTTTTTTTCTGTGGCTGTTGGAAAATTACTTTTGTGTTGTGTGCCTTAATTTTTACATCTGTAGGAAGCACATGGTTACTCATCTCCAAGGACTGCTAAAACTTAGTTTATCAATAGCTATAAAGCACCATGTACTCCCAGATAGAAAATACACATATTTTAGAAGATTAAATTTAATACTTGTGGAATTCAGGTGTTATAAAAATGCTGTTTCATCCACTCAGAACATCAACTCCAACCTACACAAAACAATCCCTAAAATACCCCCAGTCCTTTCATGAAAATCATGGTAAGTCCAAGCACTTTTGTTCAATACTGTGTTCAGAAAATATTCAGAGTGAAATCCTACCCCTGACAAAGTGAACGGCTAGGGTTTTGTTTCCAATCTAGATTTAGAGTCTCCAGACAACAGAATGCTGCTTATGCCCTTTGGAATCATATTCCAATGGCTTATTGCCCTTATGGCTAAAAGTCTTGGGAGATGGCATTTCCCAAAGGAGTCTACCTATTCTTAGATTTGATTTGAACCATGTCTTCTGCCTTTTAATTGAATATTAAATATATTCAGAAAAGCATTTAATAACATCTTGTGGCTGCTGGCCTTTTCAAAAACAATAATGTAACTATTTTCTAATAATCTGAAAGCATATTGCCTTTCCAAACATCTTGATTTATATGAAGGAAAGAGCTCAGGCAGTGGGGAAAAAAAAGAACATTCTCATTCAGAGAAATATTAAAGTGTTTTTTAAAAGCTGATACTGAGAAAGTAGAGGCAGTGGAAAAATGAAAAAAAGAGTTTATTAGGAGATATATATCCCTTCTGTACAATTTAATTCTTGAGTAGAAGAAAGTACATAGCAAGTGTTTCACTCTTATTAAAAGAAAATGAAGTCTGGATGCACGGTTTCACATCCAATATGATAACACTGGTATTAGGTCAGCAAGCACTATAGGAATATAATTTTTTCCCTTTCATACAGCTGGATTGCAATTTCTGCTACAGGCATGTGGAGAGGAGGGAAGGAAAGAAATCTTACAACACTTCAGACATTATCACTTTGAGCTACTCAAATGATCCTGGATTTTAATGACAATAGGTGATTGATGTTACAATGTTTTAGTTAAATGCCTGGGTTATTATGCTGTGAGAATTCATGTCAGCCATAGGTGCATTGTTGCTCTGAGCAGAGCTGCAGTGAATTTCACTCCTCATTAATAAGGTGAATTAGAACAACTTATATCTCCATGCTCTAGAAATGAGGTCACAACAAAAATGTGGCACTAAAATTTGCTTTAAACCATGGAAATTTTATCCCAACTGGCCTGAGGACTAGACCAGGTCTTCAGTGGATGTTGTTTCCTTTTATCATTCTGTTGCATCTGTGGTGTATGATCCACATCTTCCCACCTGTTTGGAGTTTAGATGCTTAGACAAACAGAAAGGGAATGAAGCCCATAGTGTTTACATTTTTCAGGATGGACACTGCCTAGAGTAAACTCCTTGTTAATCACGTAGTCTAAAAAAGGGACACTAAGAAAGGGGACTGGCAGCTCGTGAAAAAAGGTCAAGAAGTCTTGCAGGTTGCCTCCTGTCCAGAGCAGCCTCAGACAGGATGGACAGCTCATCCTCATGAGGAGAAGGAAGCTTGTGGCAGTGCAAAAAGGAGGTCACTCACACTGCCAAGAGGTAGTCTCAACAGGAGAGGTGATCCACTCTCTCTTCTCTGCCTGCATCCCTGAGGTGTTCTGAGGCCAAACTCTCAAAGTCGTGTTTTATAGCTCAGTACAATTGTTCGAGTTGGTACGGCTTCATGTTTAATGATTTCCATTTAATGAAAGTCAGGAAACGTTAAATGTCTGGTTACAGTGCTGTACCTGTGTCTCTTAAGCAATGAAATCAGCATGGACAACTGAGTTCAGCAAATGCTAAAACTTGCTGGATCCACACGGATTTTACTGATATATTTTAAATCATTCAACAGAAAATGCAATTCTCCTGTCTAAATGCATGTCTCAGTCCCTTTGAATCCAGTAATAGGTCTCAAGAAAGTTTTGCTGATGCTGTGATTTCAAAGGTGAGCGTGACTCTACCTCCTGCCCCAATTATCAGCCAGTTTCTTTAATAATTCAAAATCCTTGCTAAAATCCTGACCTTCGAGATTAATAAAATGATCCTTTATAGCCTTTCCAAGTTAGGCCGATTAAACACAGATTTGGCACAGACAACCTGAGAAACTTCAGTAACGTTATTCATTTAGCTAACAGAGTTACCTCCCCTGCTGACGCACTCCCAATTAATGCCAAGAAAGGCATCTGATCCGGTGGAAGGGGACCGCTTGTTCCGTGCTCTCCATTACCCTGGACTTGGTCCCAATTTAGTGATAACATCACTGTGTTTTTTCTAGAGAATTGTAATTATTTTATGGAAGTGAGTAGTGTTCTGTCCAGCTCACAAGCCTTCCCGAGAGGACAGCAGGCCCCAAGCCTGGATGGCAGCAGGTGTTTTGGAGGGAAGCACTCATTAGCTCCCCCAAAAGCACATGAAGAAAGGCGTGGCAATGGGTGCTTAATTTATATTCTGCCACACAAAGATACCTGAGCTGAAGTACTTTATAATTGTAACTGATGGTCTTGCATCTGCTCATCAGCTTTTCCAGACCTGGGCTCTGCTGCAACCAAGCAGAGCCAGCTTAGCTTAACTCTTCCTGGAAGCAGCTCCGATTAATCTGATGCAACTGTACACATGATGATGGGTTTAAAATTAGTTTTTTGTTATGCTAGTGTTTATGAATGCCAGCTGAGTCACTGCAGGCTGAATTTAAACCAGTTTACTAGAGTTCATACCCAAAATTATCGGGGTTTAGCCAAACCAGTTTAAAACTTAGCAGCAGGGCTGGCACTGGCTGAGCAAGTCTTGCTGCAAGGCTGCTGGGGAGGAGAACCATGCTGAAGGACAGAGGATGCTCTGGCCACAGCCAAGATGCCCATTGCCTCTGACACATCCCCAGAGGTAGAGGTGACATGGATGATGGCTGTGCCTGTCCCTGGGAGGAGCAGGAGAGCAGGAGGTCTGATCCCAGGAGGACTTGAAGAAATAGAATCACAGAAACATTTGGGATGGAGAAAATCTCTAAGCTCGTTGAGTCCAACCACTAACCCAGCACTGCCAAGTTCAACACTAAACCATGTCCTTAAAAGCCACATCCACATATCTTTTAAACACCTTCAGGGATAGGGACTCTTATTGGAGTTCTGTCAGTCAGCACCAACTGGGAACTTGTCCCAGCACAGAGCTAAGATGTTATTCCCCTTGCCCAAAGACCAACGTAAGATCAGGAGATAAAAGCTCTATCTCTTGCACTATTTCAGGCAGTTTTTACTGCCCAAACCTTAGTAACTCTGCTTTCAGGATCCAGCCCACATTGGAGAAGGGAGAGAGATCATCCAGCAATGACTGATTTTATAATTTCCAGAATATAAGGTAATATAAAATGATGCCATGCAGAATGAAGTCTGGTTTATGCTCTTGCAATGCTCAACTGGAGGCTTTGTGTAAGATTTCATAAGGAGATGTTGAGAGGCCCCTCCCAAGCCCTGAGCAGAGAGGAGGGTCCCGGTGGGTGCTGTGGGGCATGTCAGGTCTCCCATGGCAGGGAAGATTGGAGGTTTCCAACTCCTGGAAAAGGCTGTGCCTCCATCCAGAGGCCTGCAAGGAGTGTGAGAGCCCATGGCAGGTGGGGACAGAAAGCTGTGCCCGGGGAGGCATCCCAGACTCATGGCAGCACCAGGAGGAGGCGCGGAGGCATGGCAGAGGGAGATCCCACTTCCACAGGGACAGAGGCCCGTGTCTCCTGCCTGGCCTGCTGATGGGGCTTGGGCAGATCCTGGGACTGCTGCTCTGCACAAGGCCAGAAGATGTCCTGGTGCTTTTCTCCTGGATCCTGACACTTTTGGGAAGGGGCTTTAGCTGTCTGCATACTGTTGTCAGAAGGAGATTTGGCTTTTACCACCACAGGCCCCACTTCAAGAACCGAGGAGGGCTTTGTGGGCCCCTGAGGGACACCTCATAGCACCGACAAGCAGGAGATGGAGTCAGGCTCCCCACTGCAGTGCACTGCAGGCTAGGAGGTCAAGAGGCATCAGGTATAAGTTGAAATGGGAGTTTCAGGCTGTGGAAAAACAGAAACTGTCTTCTTATGAGGGAGGCAGTGGAGCGGGTCACCCTGAGTATCTGTGCCATCTCCATCCTCAGGGGGTTTCGAGCCCCAGCTGGTCCAGGCCATAAGCAGCCTGCTCTGGCTCCAGCACTGGCCCTGCTCCAGGAGGTGGGCTGGAGACCTCCCAAGGTACCTCCTAGCCTGAATTACACCATCATCCTATGATAACCAATATGTGTTTTTAAACCAAGACAACTTTGCATGTACAGCACATTATACTTGGCCTTTAGCCCCAATAAGGTCTTGTGGCAGTAAATGATACAAATTATATAAATTATATAGATGAATCAGTTAACCATCATTTCAGTCAGTGTTATTTTCACTCTGACTTTGATTTAAGGAAGGAAGATATTTTCATTTTTGCAATCCTCTGCACTTGAGGGAAACTTTCCAACATACACACTTAAGTAAGTAACCTCTTTTTGACAGTGCTGAGCTCTCATCAGCTGTCTCTTGAAGAGAAATTATTGCCAACTGAGCACTTTGGAAAACTTCTTCCTTTGTTTATCAGCCCACAGAAGACTTTTGGACCCTAACTTTTGGCACATCTCCTAAAGTGTCTCTAACACAGTAGCTTCCATGTGTTCTGAAAAGGTAAATTCTATCCTTACAAGAAAGGAGCATTATTATCACAGTCACAGAGTATGCTGAGTTGGAAGGGACCCACAAAGACCATCAAAGTCCTGGCCCTCTATAGGACAATGCCAAGAGTCACACTTGTCTCTGAAAGCATTAGCAAGCACGTTTTGAACTCTGGTGCTGAGGGAGCCAGTTCCAGTGCCAACCATCACACCTGTGTTATCATCATCCCAAGATCAGAGAGTGGCTGACCCATCAAAAGTCTCACAGTGAGTGAAAATTGATATTTCAAACACAACCATCCTTCTGTTAGTCATAGATTTCGTTAGCAGAGAAGAAAGAACCACCATCCTTTCCAATCAGGTGCAAGTTCTGCTAAAATATAAGGGAATTCATATTAAATATGCGCCTTACTATGTTTATCTAAAATGTAATATTTTGTGTATGTTCTATTTTTAGTCATATCTGTAAAAGAAAAAACATTTTTTTGTTTCCAGCTTTTATTTATATGTCTGTTTTCTTCTCTTTTTGCAGTAAATTAGTCACTAATTTAATCATCTCTAAGATCCATATGCTCGCCCACACCATCCTTCATATGAGCACAATGAGATAAAGATTCTTATTTGCTGCAGTGGGGTATAATTAAACTTTCTAAATTTCAATTATTTCAATTTCTTACCATGAGCAATCACATGGCCTCCTGCAATAAAAGGAGATATTGTTTGCATTTTAAATATTTCAGAATTTTCTACACTCATCTTTTAATTTAGCTTCCAGTCTTTGATAACATGGTTTACTTACATCAAATTAGTAATACACCCCACTGACATGGTTTCTTTTGTTTTGGTTTGGGGTTTTTTCCCTCCTATGGCCATATTGGCAAGTTTCACAGCTGAACAGTATGACAAATACCATATGTTCACCTTCAGGCCACTATGTTATTTGCTGGTAACTGAAATTCCTGCTGCTGTAGTTGCTCTGTGAAATTAGGAGTGACTATGACACTTTCCTTCTTATTACCTTAAGTCATCTTCTGTATCTAGGCAACTTTCTAGAGTCACTGCTCCATGAAATGAATTGAAATATGTGTAGATTCACATTTCACTTTGGTAAAACACAAGCAACATTTGAATTCTGAACAGAAATGAAAAACATTCCAATTGGAAAGTTGCCTGCAAAAAACTCAATACTTTTCTGCCTTTATTCATTTATTTCAGCCTATATTGCTTATGAATCTAATGAAATGCTAGACTAGAGCTCCATTTTGGTATGAAATGACTCAAAGGAGTAGCATAAATGTCCAACTTCATGAACAATATATGACAAATCTGTAGAGCAAATCCTTTGATTAGTTTATCTAGTGGTTTATAACTTTGCTTTTGAATAAACAGGGATTATCAGACTGAGGCGGCAGGAGAGTTTGCTATGAATATTCATGCAAACATGCCTGTCCTAAATCTTGCACAGTTTAATGGAGCTATACCTCTGCCTTGCTTTGATTAATGACTTTTTTAATGAGGTTTTGTTCATTTTTGTTTAAAGTTCCATAGAAAGAGGGCACAGAAGAGCAACTGACCAAATTGCCACTCCATGAAATTCAAAAAAATGGTCAATAGGAACTAAGAGTTCAATAGAAAGGCAGGATTAAGCCTTGTATTTCCTAGTCTTTTTTGAGTCCTGCTTCCCACAGAGAAGGGCTGACCAAGTAAGAGATTTCATGTTTCTTGGTATTTTTAATCTTCTAATAATCAGTGCAGTCCACCCAGATCAAACTTTACTCATTTCTAGGCTAGTCCTGGGCCAAAGGGCTTCATCCCTTGCTGCACTACCTCTAAAGAAACTCCTGCTGGTCCTTCTCCATCCAGAACACCAGCTTTCCCTTCTCCTCTGATTGCAGAAATCCTCCTTAGTGCTTTGGGCTGACCCTTCCTCCTCATGCTTAAATCCTTCATCACTGTAGCCACTCACCTGCAGACATGAAGCAGATCTCTAGTTGGCAGCTGCACTGGAAGTTTACAAAACTTTATTATACACACAGTCTCCCAAGTTAGCAACAGTGCTAATGCTGTAAGGTGAAAAAAGGGGGGGAAATAGACATCAAATTCCAAGTTAGCAAAAGTGTTATTGCCTTAAGAAAATCATTGGCAGGTTTAGTGTGGGATCTTGCCAGGACTTTGCAGGAGCGAGGGGAGAGAGCTAAAGATACAGTTGGATGAAATCTATATGCTTACACAGTAATAACTATTTCAGCCTGAAGTCATAAGGAGGATTTACAAGGTGTTCTTTCACCCAGTAAGACTTTCCAAAAGGAGGTGGATTTGCTCTTTCTACAATACATGAGGAAAATTAGCACCCTAGAGCAGACCCCGTAAAGGTGAAAACAAGAGCTGTCTAGGTAGCAAGAGAGACTTCAGGAGCTCTAGATCTGCTTCCCTCCAGGCAGGGTTATTTTGGGCTAACTAGAGATGCCTTCACACCTGTGAGCCCCCTCCTGGAGTAAGCTTATAGAGAAGCCAGGACAGCTTGTTCCCAAAACAGCAAGCAGGTGTTCTCCATTCGTGGAAGTGTCCAAGAAAAAAATCAGTCACTCAGAAGCAGTGGTGGCACCAACTCTTCCTTGTGGCTTTGTTTGCTTCCTCAGGCACTCCAGACTCCAGTGAGATGCATGACAATTGCAGATGAGGAAGTTTCAATTAAAGTGGGAATTTTGATGAAATCAAAATTAATTCACAGTTGTTGTCCTGAAAACCCCTGGCTTAACTGTTACATATTATTAGTAAAAAACTTGGTCAATCTGTGTTTTGGGTTAGTGTACAGAAAAATGTAGAATGTATAGAAATTGAGAAAATTAGAAAGGGTTTGCCTACAAACAGTGTTCTTTGATGATGATAATTAAATTGTGGTCATTTTGTTTCTTGGTATTGCCAAAATCCAAAGACACTGATTTGCATATTTTGGGACCATCTAGTCCTTGAATCAAGGGCACAGACCAGGAATTTGAATCTAGATTTCTCTTTTCCCTCTCTCCCAGACATACCTATGACCCTTTAACGTTGTAAAGGAGGTATATGAAGTCTTCAAATGAAATTATTTTCTTATGTTCCTGTTGAATACGGAAAATACTGTTAATATCCGTTTTCCAGCTAATAAAGCTGAAACCTTATGAGACTGAGGTGTCAAAAGAAGAGATGTTAGAACAAGCTGGTGTAATTAAGCAGCAGCTTATTTAAAAGAAAACTTGGCTGCAGTTCCACCAAGTATTCTGTAGAAACACAAGAACAAAATGCACAGTGTTATTTTAGAAGAGAACTTAGCATAGCAAAATTCAGTCCTATGTCTAACAAAGGCTCTGTGGCAACAGTGGAAATGATAAACAAGTTTTTCTAGTGTCACTACTGAGTAACACAATGAAACAGTAATCAAAGGAAGTTGTTAAAAAGCAATAGGAACAGGAAGAGCTGCAATACTCACAGATCAACATTGATGCTGTAAAAGAAACTGGTGTTTTCAATCTACTGACACTTTATTGTAGATGCTAGCATAGCCATATCTAAAATAAAAGAACCTGAAACAATTTATTTGTCTTAAAAACCTAAAATTTTTTGTCAAAATTCCTGAAGTGGGGCCTGTTACTGAAATTATGTATCATGAGATGAGAGAATTATGATTAGGGAACAGCAAACCATAGAAAAGCAAGGACTACAGGTAAATACCAAGGTACCATGCTGACAAAAGGCCAGCCAAGTGATGAGTAGAGAGCTGCACTATGAATGCTGTCAAATACATGTCAAATGATGGTAAAGCTCACCTGAAGTGCAATAGAGTGTGAAAAACATCTGGAAAAGAGACCTCACAAAACTAGGTAAACTGGCAATGGAATGACAGATAAAATATGCCAACAAAATTGTATCATGGACAATATTGCTAGTTTAAAAATGCAAAAAAAAAAAGCATTCCTAATGCATTCTTAATGTATCCCTAAGAATTAGGGATGGAAAGAGCCTTCAAAAAATTCACCAAAGTACTCTTTAGCTGCAGCAATGGTCAAAGTGTGCCTGGATGTCTAAATGAGAATATAAGCAATAATAAAATTAATTCTACATTGTAGATGTAGCATACTGTATTGCACATGCGTAAGGTTTCTTGAAGCATAATGTGTGGGTGCATGGGTGGGAGTGCAGAAGTACATACATGCACTGACATAAAATATTCACCTATCTACAGAGCTGAATTTTTAGAAGCAATAATATTTAATACAATA
Source organism: Passer domesticus (assembly GCF_036417665.1). Classification (NCBI taxonomy): domain Eukaryota; kingdom Metazoa; phylum Chordata; class Aves; order Passeriformes; family Passeridae; genus Passer; species Passer domesticus. The sequence goes on along the minus strand of NC_087475.1, from coordinate 20,017,687 downwards.
ATCCTATGATTCAGATGTTCTGTGCAGTCTTGGGGTGTCATTGCCCTGAAGTGCCAATGTTTCAGCTATTCAGTCTGTACACATATGCTCACAGAAACATGTACATGCAAATTTCTGATATACATATTAAAATATTCTCTCTTGTTTCACTGTTTTTTATAACATTTTTCTTGCTTGTGGACTCCTTACAGAAATGATTAGAAGTAATGCAAGTTTTTCATAGGAGTATAAACTGAATAGGCAGGGACACCTTTTTTCACAGAGAAGCTGAAGAAGTGTATGAAAGATGTGAAATCAGGGTACAGAGAAAGGCAGTCAGGTGATTTTTTTAAGGAGATGCTTGATGAACCTAAAATACCAAAAAAACTCAAAAAACCAACAAAAACATACAAAGGTGCTCTTGTATTTATCACTGGCAGAGTAAATTTACTATCATATGTGGAACCTACTGCCATATGATAACCACCAAGCCCAAGATTCTCTGGCAGTTAGGCGTATCAATGACAAAAATGTTGAACCATCAAGTAAAAAAGAAATTAATGGAATTAATGGAGACAATGAAGCTTACAATTATACACCCTGCAGCAGCCAGGCTTTCTACAGTGTTTTTGGAGTGATTTGAGGCACCTGAAAATACAAATAAGCATTGGATTGATGGATAACTGTGATTTAGTAAGGTAATGCCACAGATCTCAGTGTGTTGCACTCCTGTAAATTAAGGTGATCTTAGTAACTTTGATGACTGCATTTCCATTGCTCTTTGATAGCAATAGCTCATGTTACGTCCCAACGAGTGATCTTTTAGCCTCCAGTAAACCTCAAAACCTACTTTTCCATTAAGAATTATAGATTTTTTGGTGCCTTAAAGTAGAAGTTGAGCTCAATGTGAGATTGTGTCCTGCAAGATTGTTAACAGTTAGCAATGAGGGAGTAAATTCTGGGTAAGTAGTGCTGTTTCTGTTGCCCTAAAATTGAAAATCATTCAATCTGACCAAAGACAATTGAATATCCATTTTTTCCTGATTCCTGAAATGTGTTGAGTTATATGATTTCCTTTAATGCAGTTTTTTTTTTAAGCTCATCTATAGTTTAGCTCAATTTTAATACTCAAATAGAATCACAGTAAAGTACAATGTCATGTATAGAATTTTAAACTGAGGCACAAATCTATGAAGGCCATTTAAGTATTTGCTATAATGCTATACCAGGAATGGGATTTTTCCTTAGAAAATTCCCCTTCCTTGATAAAAAGAAAAATAATGTCTCTTGTGTGTCTCTATAGTCTTTTGTCATACTAGTTTTTACTACAATTGTTACTGAATTTGCAAATGCTAAAATGTTAAAACTGGGCATTCACAAGCAAATGCTCTCCAGTTATTTATAACACTTGGGTATGAAATAAGTCAAATCTCCTGAAGTGTCCAACATGCTCAGTAACAGCAAGTGGCAAAAATGGAGGAAAGTCCTCTGTCCAGACAGGCCTTTCAAAATAATTAATCTTTTTTTTTCTCATTTTGTGTGTTAAATCTGTAATCCAGACTGGCTGATTTATGGGCGGTTACCTCTTTTCAGCATGTCTGATTAAGTAATTTGATGTTCCTCTGCCTGGGCAGTATGGAGACTGACAGTGCCTGCTGTGTCCTGTGTGAACAGTTCTTAGGACCAGGTAAGCCTGGCAGTGACAACTTTCATTATGATGAGGGAAATACTTGGGAGAGGGCTGGTGGCTATGATCCAGTGGTATGTATGGTGGGATTGCTGGCTTTTCCTCCCTCTTCCACTCTTGAACTTGCTGGGCAATTTTGTCTGTAGCTGCCTAAAGAAACGAGACGGAGCTGGTGAAAATTAGTGGCCTAACAGAGGACAAAGAGCTTGCAAATATCTTCATATAACCAACAACCTGGTGTTTCTGGTTCGGGTATTATTTCAGTTTCAGTAGAAAATAGGCAATCGTCTCAGGGAAATCTAAAAATGGATCTTAAGTTTAGACACTGAAGTCAAACAGCTACACTTCACAGACAAACAAGAAAACAGCCTTCATTTGCTCACTGCTCATGGCACTTCCTTTCCCTTTCCCTTTCCCTTTCCCTTTCCTTTCCCTTTCCCTTTCCCTTTCCCTTTCCCTTTCCCTTTCCCTTTCCCTTTCCCTTTCCCTTTCCCTTTCCCTTTCCCTTTCCCTTTCCCTTTCCCTTTCCCTTTCCCCTTCCCTTTCCCTTTCCCTTTCTCTCCCTGTTTAAATAAAAGAGGCTAAGAGCACCTTTAACTGATTCTACCCCAAAATGTTTTGCATAAATTGCTCAGAAAAGAAGGCAGAACTTTGCTTTCTCTGTACCTAATCCCTTGGTAGGTTGTTTTTTTTTTCTCATCTGGAGTGAAATAATTGATGTCAGGGGCATTCTTTCTACCAGCATCCTCGCCTCCCTCCTACTGCCCCACTCTAATTGCCTACATGCTGCTGCCTTCTCTCAGACTGCTACCAAGACGAGAGGAGAGCCAGAACCAACCAGAAGAGAAGCTTTGAAGTATGTTGGGCATATTTTTTCCCATTCAGTAGCATGTTCACCTCCTCCCTACATCTCTGCTCGGGGTCCCTTTCCAAAGGTAGCACTGATACCTTTGCATCCTGACCCTGTAATACTAATTCAGAAAAATCCAAAATGATCAAACAGTCAAATCATTCCATGAGGAAAGTTCTTGCAAGCACAAGTGTCAGCATACACAAGGCTGGAGGCAGGAGATCCCCATTCCCATCCATTTCCTCCTGGGCACAACAAGCAGAACTGTTCCTGAGAACAGCTTCTGATTTCAAGAACTGGAAGTGATCAGATCCTAATAACAACCATGCTGTTCATACACACATTGCTTAATTTTCTTTCTTAACTGAATCAAAGCTACTTTTGCATAGTGCAGGGTTTCATTGTAAAAGGTTCACGTTGTTCCTGAATTGTTTCCCTGTGTGTTAGAGCTTTGCTGCAATCACTGGAGATTGCCCCAGAGAAGGAGCAGGGTGAGCTCAATCAGTGCGGTACATAGGAAACAGCACACTAATTTATCCTTGTTCTTTTCATCTTAGATATTCTGGGCTGTAGAAATAAGATCCAAGAACTTCAAAAACATGCCTGTAAAACCTGGCAGCTCTCTACAGGTGCACACGGGCACTGAAGGGAGAGCCATGTTAATTTTCTTTGTATTTGTTTGAGGACTACTTTTTATTCACTAAGGAATCCTTAACATTGTGTTCTTTTATTTTTCTGCATTTGAATGTATATATTAATGTTGCCTTAGAGTTTTGTTCCTAATTGTAAGAGTGGGCTCACTGGTATGCTATTTGCCATTTTGGTTCCTATTTTCATTGTGAATCAGCAGCAGATATCTATATTTACAGGCTGAAAGTGAGTTATAACTCTCTCCATTATTGTAAAATATAGTTTTACCTTTTTTTTGTTTCCTCTCAGCAGCAGTAAGCTCTTTAAAACAGACTTTCTTTTTCACCATCAAAATAACACACTGTGTACACTGCAGTTATTAATCACAGCCTATCACTGAAAATACTATTTGGAGGGTGAGGCAGGTGTTCTATGTCATGTAGATATTCAGATTTCCCCCCTCTCTCATGAGTAAATACTCATTTTCAGGAAAATGCTCTGAATTGTTAATATCCGGTGTGCCAGCCTCAGAGAGGCTTTAGCAGCCAGAGTTGAGCAAGCTGGGTAAGCAGCAGGAGAGATTGTTTTTCTCCTTACTCTTGGATCAGAATTCATTCCTAAGAGAGAGTGGCTTTCTGGCAGCCTGGCTTGTGTGTCCATGGAGAGCTGTCCAGAGTGTTTGACCTTTCTTTCAGAAGTGTGCTTATAGACAAATAAAACAAGGGTTGCCTAGAATCTTTGCAGGTCTGGGGACATTGATTTCTCCTTCAGTGGTTGTCAGCTCTGCTGGGGTTAATGTCTGAGGCTGCTCCCCTCTGGTGTCAGTGTGGGAAGCAGGGGTGACAGAGCCGTTCACCAAAGGGCAAAAATACATTTTAGCTCATTCAGGTCTGTGAAAGGCACTGGGCAATCCACTCTGCCCTTCCTTTCTATGAGTGCTAATTACTAATGTATGCTGCAGTAAATATTATTTACTCTTCTTCTCTCAGGGCAATTTGTAATTCATAGAGGGTTGGGAACAGCTGGAACGCAGAGCAGTGATCCTGAAATTTTCTGAGACTAAAGTCAATGACATTTTTATGGTCATCTAATTTTCCTGGGAGTATCCTGTGTTACATTAAGTGGTTGTTATGCACTGATGAGCATGCCGAATAAATGTAGCCACTTCCCTCTGATAAATTATGGGAACAAATTTGAATGCTCATTAACGTGTATATATTAACCCTGTGTGAACATTGTAAAGAGTTCTGCAGGGTACAAAATTATCACTGTGACTTACCCTACTGTCTGGATCTAGGTTTACCACTTGGTAGGAGATCAGCCTGAATGGAAATAAATAAATTACTTCTAATAAGGGAAACTGTATTAATATAAAACTAATTTAAAAGCCCATACCAATGAGCAGTTCCTCTCCTTCAGTATTACCACAGAGAAGATATTGAAAGAAATGACTGCATGAATCAGTATAGTAGTGAGGAAGGGCCCTGTGAGCCAGCGGCAAACTGAACCAAGTGGAAGTGTGGCCTTGCTTTATTTCAAAGGAGGCTGGGATCTTTGGGAACAGCAACCTGCTCAGGACCTTTACAAGGCCATCACTTATGTTTGCTTCTTTAATATAAACCTATTTTTCCATAGCTGCATATAGAGATTTTTATTGTTGCCATAGGCTGAGGTACAGTTTTTTTGGGCAAAGGAGTATTTTTCTTCCAGGTAAATTCATCAGGTAATAGGTTTTAAATCATAATATGCAAAATTAGTCAAAAGGAGTAATTTTAAAAAGTAACTTTTGATCCAGTATAGCTTTTCCCCAGGAGCTTAGATCAGACAACTGGTTGCATTAATTGGTACTCCATGTAGGAAGAGATGCTAAATACTTCTGCCTGTCAATTCACCCAGATGTACAGAATAATCCAAAAAAGTGCATGCAGTAACTGACAGGAATGAATTCTGAAAGAGGCAATCATGAATAATGCAGCAAGGTAAAAAAAAAAATATTGTCGTCGAGAGGTAGTTCAGAGGCTCCTCTGCTAACACCTCCTTTAAATGTATTGTTTATAAATGGAACTTTTCCTATGAGTTTCACTAAATTAGACACCAAATTATGAAGGCAAGCTTACAAAAGAGTGGTATCACATCTGTAATGTTTGAAATATAAAAACCTGGGGCCTCAAAGGAAGCTTTGCTAAAATTGCGTGTTTGAAATTGTAAAACAAATATTTTCTCTGCTGTCTTTATAAGAGAGAGAGATTTGCACTGATTGGGATATAGACATAGTAAAAGAGATGCTCCTGCACAGATTACTTTGCTTGATGAACAACCAACTGAGATCCAGTAGAAAGAATCCCAGTGGCCTCAGTGGATGCTCATGAGGGAATATTTTCGTAATCCTTGTCTTAAGCATGCAATTTGAATATGTAGGTGATGCCAGAATTCCCTGAAGCTTCAATCAACACATCATTCTCTCTCATTTGACTATAGTTTTGGTAGAGTTACTATTTTTGTCTGCATACATTTCCTTTTCACCTGTGTCAGCTTAATGCCAGACTGCAAGAATAGAGGTACTGAGTGTTGCTAAATGCCTCCCAGCAATGACCACAAGCAGAAAAGTAAAATACTCGAGTATTTCAAGGAAATTGTGCTACCTTCCCACTGTGGTCTCTTAGCCTCTGACAACTTACAGCTCTGAAACCAAGCTCAGAATTAGTGACCCTGTTTCAAATGCACTCAATGGGTGTTTCTACATAATGTACCCGTCTGTACCAGGAATCACTGTCACCCATATCAGAATGACCTCCACAGTTTATTAGAGTTTTTGCTCTAATACTTTTGACCAGTTTCATGAGTTTGGTGAGGGTTGTTTGTTGGTTTGGCTGGTTGGTTTGTTTTGTTGTTTCCCTGTCCATATGAAGATTTATCCAGTAGTTGCTTAGTTTCCCTAAGAACTGTCAATGCCTGAAGATGTCCAGTTGAAAGCCTAGTGAGTGCTACTCGGGTGCTTTTTGTCATGTTCAGGGGTTTGTGAGGCAGGAATTCTCACATATAGTCCATGCTGAATCTTTCTTGATGCTCCAAAATTGTCCATGTGTCACGTTGTTTTCTTTATTATAGGTAGGCAATTTCACCAGAAAAGCAGTTTAAATTTTGCATTTGTATTTCCTCGGGTGCCTTGATTCCTACAGAATAGTTTTGGGGTAGTGTTTTGTGGTTTTTTTTTTTTTGGTTTTTTTTTTTTTTTTAATAGAAGGTGTCTTTGCGACCCTCCAGCTCAGAGAGTCATCAAGGATACATGTTGGACTACAACAAAATACAGTAGTCATTTCCCATAATGGAGTTTTCATTGTATGGGAAAAGAAGTGCCAGACTGCTATGTCCTGCCCACTATAGGAAGAAGATGAATATGTAGGTTAATCTTTAGCAAAGAAAGGTAAGCATACAAAAAAATGAAGCAAATACAGTAGCATGTACCAAGGCTCTGTGAAACACCAGCATTCATCAAGAGCAGCCCTCAGGAATGACCTGAGGTTTGGTTTTTACACAGACAAAGCATTTCTGGAGTTCTTGCATTGCTTTTCAGAGCTATATCTACCCTGCCAAATAAAAGATGACATGGTTTCAAACCAAGTCCAAGTGACAGAGAGAGGGTTTGTGTGGATGCTGTGAAGCAGTAGCCTCTTGCAGATCATGGCTGTCTTGCAGGCAGCTGTTTGGAGAAATCCATACCGGAACCAAGGGCTTAGAGAACAATTATGCTGTGTGGGCAATCAATAATCAAGCTTGGCCTTGTTTTATTTAGGGGTATAGAGGCACTCAGTGTGATCCTTCTAATAAAGAGGGACAGCTTGTAAAAGGATAAGAGAAACAGAGTGATTTCTGAGTAAATAATCTGATCTGGGGAATGATGTAAATGATGAGCAGAGGCACTTCCATGCAGCGTGAAATCATTAATGTTATGTAAGAGCTGAAAGCATTCATGTAAGGCTGGTGCACTTGTATCAGGATATGGAGAGTGCTCTTACTCACATTTAGCATCCTTTTATTCCTGGATCTGGGGTCATTTGGGAAGATCCATCTACATAAACTGTATTTAGACTGTAATATTTTGATGTTAACTGAGCTGAAAAGGGCTCTCCTGATGAGCTCCTTCATGAAAAAAAACAGACAAATCTGAATTTTGGAAGGAATAACTGCACGTCTTTTTGATACTATTCAGTGTCATGAAGTTGCATCTGAAATGTGACCTGAGTAAAAATGAAATCAAAATGGGCAAGAGGGTTTCTGCTTCCTCCCCTGGTGTAAAAAAGAAGATAGTGGTTTCAGTGGCTGAGAGCTCAAAGTAAAAGCAGTGCTAAGGAGGCAGGTAGTGTGAGTGCCTTTCAGGCCAGCCCTTCAGATGCTGTAATAAGCTGTATTTAACATTGACTGCTTTTCAGGCTGAGATTTCTTCCCACAGTTGTTTTTTTTCTTGAAGGTTAATTAACAATGATGTTTTCATAATAAAGTTCCTATTTCCTGATACAAAATCTTCACTCTTCCTGGACTAAATGGTTAAGCATAAGTTAAATAATACAAGCAAATTTGCTACTAGCTTTTAAAAGCATAGTAGATATGCCTTGTTAACTAATTGAAGAATTTCAGACATATAAAAGCACATGATTGGCACATAATGTGCAGTCAAGGGAAATACTATCCTGAGAAGCTTTCAGCAATGAGACACTGAAAGCTGCACTGTGCAAAGTTCACATAAAAGAGCTAATGGGCTTCACTAGGAGAATCCAGAGCATGCTGATCCATCGCTGATGAAAACCCAGCTTGAGGCTAGCTAGGAAAATGGTGGTTATTTTTTTTCCTAGTGCAAAACATTTTGTCTTTTAGGCCTCAGAGTGCAGACTACACAACATACGAGTAAAAAGGTGTTACCTTGAAAAAGCTGAGGTTTGCACAGACCAAGTCATCGTAGATTCATCACATCACAGACTCACAGAACAGCTGGGGTACTGGAAGGGACCTTTAAGGGTCATAAATCCAACCAGGATCTTGCCCTCCATGACAACCACCCTAAAAGACTTTTTCTCCATGTCATGGTGCTCAGGGGCACTCTCTCCCAGCAGGGCACAGCCCTGGAGCAGAGGTTCTGGGTAGGGAACTGAGCTGGGGAAGAATGCTCCCTGTCCGATTAGAAATCAGCACCCTTTTGATAATGGTACTCAATACAATTATTTGTGTGCTGTTTTAATTTCCTCAGCATCTCAATAACTGTCCATATTTTGACTCTCTTATGTGCTTAATTTTTTTTTTTTGGGACCCCCTAAGTAATAGAATTATTTAGGTTGGAAAAAACCTGTAAGCTGATTGAGCTGAACCAAGTCTGAGGGTATCAGGAATGTTTTTTAATATAGACTTACAGTCTTTTCTGAACACACCTGAGTGAAAACTGTGTAAACCAAAGGGAACACAGCCAAATAGGATACCTAGAACAGTGCTTATTTCAATGTAATTTTCAATCAGTGGAGCTACAGTTTCATTTCAGGGAGACAGAGATGCTGTTATTTTGGATAACTACAAATTTAGGCAAATGGAAAATGCACATGCTCTTCTGCAGATTCAGACATCTTCAAGAGACAGGCTAAGATTGTTTTCATGAATACCATTTCCTTTCAAAACAGTTGCAGTAGTTAGCTGCAAAGAACCCCTTGGGTACTTTGATTTCACTTGTTTCAGAACACAAATCAAGTATATTTAGCTAATCCTTGAAAATTCAGCTGCATTATATTCTTTTATTAGCCTCTCTAAAATGCATTTTTACTGTTACATTTTAAAGAGGATTAATATCCCTAGTATAAATCACAGTAGTCTCTTTAGTTATGGTGCATCTTAAGGTTTACAGATTCTAAATTATTTAAATGTTGTTTTATGTTGCCTAATTTATTCTGTTAGAGCTGTTGAGCGTGTAAGACTGTCATTAAGATTATTTTACTGCTTGATGCATCAGTTACAAATCTTTTTGAACATCTGTTTCTTTCTCAATTATTATCCAAAATCTCAACCAGTCCTTTTCTTTTTCTTAAATGTTTGAGAACAACTGTAGACAGATGTAAAATACTGAAAAAAATCAGGTTGTTACAAAAATTTATTTGATAATAACCAACAGCAAGTGCATTCTCTGTATGCCACTGATAAATTGGAAATGCTAGCAAGCCCTATTCTGCCTTCTAAGAACCTGAATGTGAGCTGTCATGTGAACATATCTGGAATTCCTAGATATCTTTCGTCTATGCTGTCATTCTGCTACATACATTTTTCTACAATTTCTTTTCTCATCTGATGTGGATTACATGGGACATTCTCACTTCCAGAAAAGACTATTAAGGTAGCTCTTCAGGTATTACCCTCTTTTGTAAAATACAATTGGGGTTGATCTGTGAAACTCTCAGCAGAGGTCTCTTCTCTCCCACATGTGCCCTGTTTACTCTGAATCACAACTTCCACTCCGGGTGAGCTGCAGAGGCTTGGCACAGAACCGCCAGGAGACCAGTGAGCCGGCGTTTCCCGGGGAAAACGAGGACATGCATGTTTTCCTTTAGATGGGGATTTTAAAGCCATTGCAAGTGGCTTACATATAATTCCTTGGATTTATTTAAAAAGTTGGTTTTAATAGGTGAGTGGGGTTACAGCAAGAATGAGGAATCTAGTCACAGTTTAGCCACTGATCTTCTGGATGATCTCTTAATAGTCATGTGCAGGGACTTTCAGAAAGGGACTGGAATTTGGGTGTCCCAGTTTAGAGTCCCATTTCTGATTTTTATTTAATTTACTTTTCATTTATTTAGGAGGAACATTTAAAAATGCTGTCTGGTTATTTTAGGTGGAAACAAAAAATAATTCCTTTGAAACAAGCTAAGTGCATTTTAGCCCAGGCTTTTGATGTGGGAAAGTACTTTTACAAATTCCCTTTCTGTTGTTTTCTTATCCATATTATGCATACAGCAATATTAAGCACATAAAACTTTTGCATCTCTATTAAGGATGTTTAGCTCTGCTCCATCTGAAATCACTATAAAGCTGTGAAAGCTTCCTAGGCGTTCCTATCTTTTGAGCCTACAGTCAAGTGTTTGTACATGAATTTGCATTTTGAACCCATGCATGTTTCAAACTGGTTTGCAGCATGCTGAGAGTGGGGGCAGATATGAGAGTTGTCTTAAGGACAGCTTTTCAGTGTGCCAACTGGATGCTCTTCCAAAGAGATTGCTCATGAGCACCCATTTGACTGCACTTTGCTGGCAGAAGGGAAAGGAACATCACAAACCCTTCATCTCACGTGTGGGCCAGTGCTGAGCATTCAAGGACGTGCCCATGAAGAGAGAGAGGGGGATGTAATCACTGCACCTGTGTCTCTTTGCCAGCCTCACGTTCCTACAATCTCTCCCAGGGAAATGATTCACTTCTGACCGGTCTAGCACAGCCTGGCAGGGCAGTGCAGCAGTGACTCCTGAGGGCACATCAGCCCCACAGGGACATGAACCTCAGGAATGGCAGGGTTCTGTTTCACTGACCTCCTGGGTGCATCCTGATCTTTGTGTTCAAAAAACTTCAGCAGAAATTCAATCAAACAGGCAGGGACTTTACTTTTATTTTAAACTGCAATAGAGAAAAGGAGAAAACTCCACCAAGACCTTAATGTAGGATTATTTCCTGTAGCCATCTCACGTACACATCATACATATATATATTCCTTGTGAATAATTGCAGTCTAAAGAAGGATTGAGAACTCTGTGATGGGTTTGTTAATTCTCAAATTCAGAGACCCCTTAGGTCTAGGTGGGGATTACCTGTTTGGGGGAGATGGACTTAACCCATAAGATCAGTGAAGGCAGCTGTGCAACAGTGAAAAGTGGAAACCTAAAACTGGGATTTGCTGTTTGAAGTTAAGATTTAGGAAGTATCAAGGAATGTAGGGTATTTGGGATCCTTGCTGGAATGTGGAAGGAAGCAGAGACAACTGAGGACAAAAGTAGGGAGCTCAGGTGACCTGACAGATAAGTAGTTCTCCATGATAGGATTTTACATTTCTTTGTACTGTCACCTGCTGCTCACCATCAGAGATGCTCCTGATTGGATCAACAGTCTACCTGCAAACCAGCTCTGCTGGCTAGACAGGCAAATCTGCCCTGGCTCTGACACTCTCCAGCAGTCCCTTCAGTAGGACTGATGCTGTTTAATTCAGATTCCAATGAAATGCAATTTGTGTGTGAATGTGTATGCATGAGGATATAAATCAGACACAAATTACTGAGTTCACTTGTTCTCCACCATAGAAGAAGATATTTGAAAAGGTGTGAGGAAACAAGGAGCCGTATTCATAGTACAACATTGCAACATTGTATAAAGTAATTAATTAGAACAATTGAGAGATCTTACAATTTTTGTGTTTTTTTTTCTTTTTTAAACTGACAAGCAAGAAATCAGAAAGGAGCTGATGTGAGTTAATTGAATTAAAATGAATTTTACAAAAGGCAGTAACAACCTGCTTAAATGTTACTATAACTTTTGATATTTAAATATATGATCCTTATCAGACAGCTTTGATTAGCCTTTAAGCAAATCTAAATTTTGTTTTAATCAAAGTTATAATGTTAACTGCTTATTTCACAGTTTGCTTGTGGTGTATTAGCAGTAATTTTTTATGTAATGTAAAAAAAAAGATTAAGTGCTTTCTAGAAGGATGACTATTTTAGAATTATTTATAATTTAATATAAATTATATATGATGGATAATTGTATTTATTTATAATTATGAAATATTATCTAGTTTAATATAGATAGATTAATTATTATATAATTACCTCCCTTCTTGTAAACTGTAGCTTCAATGGTGAGGTTCACTAATTCAATATTTAAAATGGTTTAATGCAACTTCTGATATAAGAGCTTGTTTTTTCCTCTTCTCTTACTTCCCAGCCTCATATTTATTGGAGTATTATATTTGATACAGCTTTGTCAATGAAGGCGAAGTCAAGAATGATTTAGTTATAAAAGCAGTTTGTGGTTATCTGTGGGTGTGTGTTTGACACTTTGGATTCATCTTTTCCTGTCTTCTGAGAAACTTCTCGGATCTTTATCTTTGCAATGGGTAATTTACCTGGATTTGAGGGCCAGGCATAGAGGTATATTCCTTATCATATAATATTAGGAATGTCAGAGATATTTTCAATTCAAGCCTTGTAGGTAAAGACAGATATCTTGCAACCTGAGCCTTTTTTTTCCTGGGAAGTCAACACAGAAATTGGAAGATAAGATGTGATGTGTCTGGGGTAACCACATTAATTCTTGCAGCACTGCATGAAACACAGAGTTACACATTACACAGGGGTACAGACTCAGGACAGTACATGACAGAGACTTGTACCAAGGGAGCTCCTAAGACAAGGGCAAGGGCATTCCCCAGTAGGAATTCCCCATTTTCTCATTTTCTCCACCAGCAGGGAATGGTGTCCCCTACTTTTAGGGGACAGAGGATGCTGGCTGGCTGCATCTTTTGACAAGTCAACAGCTACAAATTGTATACTGGTCTGACCAATAAGGATTATGTATGTATTAGAAGAAAAGCAGGGCTTCCATCCAGCTGAAAACTGTCTTTATTTTTTTCTTCCCTTGCAGCATCAATGTGTTTATTCAAATGTTGATTAAATTATCTGTTGTCTAAATAAGAGAAGTTAAGGATGCACACTAAGGACAATGAAACCATCACCCCTTTTCCAAATAGGAAGCAGTCTGCTGTTCACTGAATGCTCTTAAGTCCATGACACCATTTCATGGCTTCATTGAGGTGTGGGATTCCACCAGATGAGCTCTGAATGCAAATGAGGAAGCCTAGACCTTGGTGTCATCTGCCACCATGGATCTATTGCATCTCCTTTGGAAAGTCTTAAGCAACTGCAATGCATTCCTTGTGCTCCTATAAACTCCTTTAGTTTATTATCTCTTATAACTTGTCAGTCATGGCTAATGATGTAGTAGATGCAGTGATAAATGGATGTCAGTCCTTGGAAGAGCACCATTAAGCCATTAAATCAGGGGTGTGTCTCTCCTTTACATTCCCTATGAATCTATATTAGAAATATAGAAATCTCTTGTAGATGAGTAAGAAGAAACAGAGTTTGTACCAAGATTTTTATAATTGCACTCAGAATTTATAATAAATGTGCCTTTTTAAAGAAAAGCTTGTGGAACAATTTCAGTTTTGAGGTAAAGGGGCAGGGTGAGGGTGAGCTATGAACGTGTGTGTGTGTGTGTGTGTGTGTGTGTGTGTGTGTGTGTGTGTGTGTGTGTTTTACCACAAATAATTTAATTCTAAACAGATTAGTAGATCATATTGCTCTGTAAGTAACTAAAGGGGTGAAGGAGTGAACTCTAGGGCACCATTTTTAGAGCATTTGTTATTTCCCAATACTTTGCTAGGGGTGAGTGATGGGGGAGGCAGGTGTGTGTTGGTTGGATTTGGAGGAATTCTTTCTAATGAAGCTAAGTGACATGATAGGTTAAGTACAATGAAATTACATGACACTCACCCTTTCTCTTAGTAAATAATCATTAATAAATGACAAGATAATTTAAATGCTGTTGCCATACAATAGGAGCTAACATGGCTCATGATTAGTCATAAGAAGGAACAATTAATTTCCCACTATTTTTTACTAGTTTACATGAAGTTCCCATATTTCTGTGATTTCAGGTAGTTAAAAGTCAAGCGCTTTAAAGGAGTTCCTTTACTGAGCAAAAGTTTTGATAATTTTTTTTTAAGGAACCCTTAAAATGACTATTTCAGGTTTTCTTAACATGTCTCCACCCAATCCCCCATTAAATCATTGTTAGGTCTTCTATTTATTCTCACAGACTAAGAAATTATGTTAAATTAAGGTGAAGATGGAGTTATGCTGCACTTGTTAAAATCTGCAGGACTACAGTGTAAACTGACACAATGAAATGACTACTTTAGGCTTCTTCATATTTTTTTAAAGTCTTTTACAAGAAACCATAATTGGCTGAGATGATTGCATGCTTTTTTTTTTTTTGCAGTCTGTAGAAAGAAACAGCGATGTTTCAGAAGTGCTGACTGAAAATAATCCAGGGTTTTACTTGTCTACTAATTTGTATCCTTGGCTTTCGTAGTCCTTCTCCTTGTAATTTGCACAGCATGGTGTGTTTTGAGGCAATTACAGCACCAGTTCTAGAACAGCTTTCTCTCCTTGACTGGACATAATGCTGGAAACAGGAAAACAGATTTTTTCTTTAAGCTGAAGAAAATTAAGGTCCTTTTTTAAGAAAGCAACTAAACATACACAACATATGTTTGTGACTGAGAAAGAGTGACATAGCTCAGACCTGTGAAATATTTAGGCATTTGAATGTATTCAGGTTTAAATAGGCAAATATTTGTGTGTTACATTAATAAAGGAGAAGACATTCTCCTGGATTATCAGTATAGTCTCAACAATGTAAGGCATAGCACAGCAATAAAACACACACATGAAACACCTTTGGAGAAAACATTTTTACTCTCACCCATGACACTTTCCTTGTTCTCTTTTTAATTTTATCTTTAAAATTAGTGCTGTTTTCCAGCCAGCTCATGAAAGGGATTAATAGAAATTCTTCAATGAAAGCAAGTTTAACCCTACCTTTCCCCTGAAAATCCAGACCAAAACAAAACTAATTATCCCAAAAATAAAACCAAAGCAGTAATTTGTTCATTTTCTGGTGGACAGTAGAAAATTAATATCTCAGTTGGGTACAGCATGGACCCTTTGGAGAGTAGGGAGTCAGTAATCTGTCCAGATAGGCCATTTTAACACAGGATTTGATCAAAATGTTAACATTCATAGCAGCCTTTCAGTATTTCTAGGGAGACTACAAGAAAGTTAAGGACATTTTGGTGTGGCCTGTTGCAATAGCACAAGGGGTAATGGTTTTAAATTAAAACTTGGTCAATTTAGATTAGGGATAAGGAAGAAAAGGAGAGTGGTCAAACAGTGGAATAGGTTGCCCACAGGGACAGTAGATGCCCCATTCCTGGAAGTGTTGAATGTTGAAGGAACATCAGACTCTAAGGTACACACTCTGCAAGTTCAGCATCAATTCAGATCTAGATAGAACAGCTGCAAGGGTCTCTCTTGTAGCAAGTCCTTGCATACACAGTGTTAAACTTGGCTAAGGATAAAAATTATAGTCAGTATCTATGGAGAACAGATGAAAATTGAAACTGCCATGATACTTTTTGGCAAGAACAGACTAAGATGGGGATTTTTCATCTACATGGGCATGAATGTGGATGATGAAATATGAATCTGCCAGGAAGAGATTCTCCCTCTGAAATAAGAGTAGAACAGTTTAAAAAAGCAGTGGAATTACCTCCTGCATATGTTTACCTCTGTTTTATTTCTACCTCTGGTTTAGAATTTGTAAAGCCCTAAATTAATTATACTTTACTTCATTGTTTATACAATGTTTACATATTGTTTACACTTGTTTTAGTTGAGTCAGAATAATCTCAAAACAGTCTTGAGGGCAGAGCGTGCCATACCAGTGTTCAGCAAATGCTGCCGTCTCTTTTTGCACCTTAATGCAAAGACTGAACTTCACCCAACCTGTCAGACCAGCTTTATTCTCTTTGCTTGGCTGGAGCCAGTACAGCTTTACTGAGTTTTAGGGAATAAAGCAATCCAGACTTTCTTCTGGAAGCTGTCAGCTCTGCCCAGAAAATTTGCAGGTGTTCCTGATAAACTGTGTATAATGCTGCAGATTGAGGGATACCATCTTTCAGGCATTCTTCCTCCCAGTTACACCAATATGAGAACTCTGCAACCAATTGCCATTCTTTACTCCCACATTTCTCAAAATGATTACAAGAAGTCCATGATACCCAATTATTCTCACATAGTGCCTTTTTTTTCATCTCTTCTTTAGACCTTTTGACCTACCTCTCCTGCAGGAAATTTTACAATCAACTTCCTAATGTTCTTGACAAATCTATTATTAAATAGACACTAATCAAATTGCAAATTACAAAAAGATGATATTATGTTCTATTAGTGGTTTCTAATGGAAATAAAAGCTACAATATAAAACTAATAAAGGTCAGTTGACATACCAAGTATGGCAATTAAAACCATAATCAATCAGCAACTGTTACCATTTTCAGTTTGCAGAGCCATTGCAATGAGCTCTACACATCAATGCAATATTCCAGATTGTTTTTTCTCTTTTTCACACCAAATATACCACCAGAATATTCTACACACCCCCTGACATTTTGCAGAGCGGTTTCTGCTACCAATTCAATTACATTTTTTAACAAGGCATTTGATGTTTTTTGGAATTTGGAGGACCTGCTTGACCTGTGACATTTCAGTTCAGAGTAGGTCTTGCTTTCCAACAGAGTAATCATCCACTTAGTCCAGTACTTGGGCTGAGTGCACCCTCAGTGGGTTTGCAGCTGACCCCAGGCTGAATGGGGCAGCTGACATGCCTGAAGGGTGGGATACCATCCTGTGGGACCTTGGCAGGCTTAAGGAGTGAGCCCATGGAAGATTCATGAAGTTCAACAAGGTCAAGTGCAAGGTCCTACAACTAAGCTGGGGAATCCCCAGTATCCATACAGGCTAAGGGATTAAAGAGTTGATAAAGGCCCCCCAGAGAAGGATTTAGGGATAGTAACAAAAGAAAAATTGCACATGAGCTGGCAATGTGTGCTTGCAGCCCAGAAAGCCAACCACAGCCTGGGCTGCATGGCCAGCAGGCTGAGAGAGGGGCTGTGTCCCTGTGCTCTGCTCTTGTGAGACCCCACCTGGAGTGTGTGTCCAGCTCTGGGGTGCCCAGCACAGGAAAGACATCAGTCTGCTGGAGCAGGTCCACAGGAAGACCATGAAGATGTTCCTTTGTACACAAGTGCTGACAGAGTTGGGATTGTCTGTAAAAGAGAAGATCTGGGGAGATTTTTTGCAGTATACTAATATACAAAGAGAGGTTATAAGAATATAGGGACTTTTTATCAAGGCCTGTGTTGTCAGGACAAGGAGACAAAGGTTTTAAACTGGAAGAGGGTAGATTTAAAAAAAATTCTGCCCAGAAAAACTGTGGATGTCCCATCACTGGAAGTGTTCCAGGCCAGGGAGAATGCAGCTTAAAGCAGTCTTGTAAAAAAAAGTACCCATGGAAAGAGAGTGGACTAAATGATTTTTAAACATCCTTTCCAACCCAAACTATTCTGTTTCCATGACTCTAGACTTTCCACATGTGTTTGTACCTATCACTAAGGAGTAGGTATCATTTTATATTAAGGTAGCTGAATTAAAAACATTCTGGGACTGCTGTACATCAATAAAAATTATCTGAAAGACATAAACCCCTTTTATTTCCATGAATATTGAATGTTAACATAGGTTAAAGTAAGCAACACAGCTAAATACTTAACAGTTTAAAAAGTATGTTCATAATTATAAAGAAATAAATTATTTTTAAAAATAATATTTTAAAAAGTGTTGTTATTCCAGAAGAAGAAAATACTTTTTCAAAACTAGGGAAGTCTTTCTCAACTATGCATTACTCTGTAACTTCAAGCCAACAACATAATTAAGATTTGTTCTTCCAGATGTAATGAGGTGGAATAAGTTTCTTTTGCTGTACGGACAGACTCAAACACGTTGAATTTCAATGAGCTTTGACTGTTTCATGCTGTTGTGTAAGAGCATGGCAATCTCTTACACCTATGCTTTGCAGCTTGATGGAGCTCACAAGAACCAAACACAACTCCTGTATTTTGATGATGACAGTTCAATCCTTTATGCTGAAAGTGCACCACATACCTGTCTGCACAGCACAGGGACATTCTTTAGCAGTTGTGCTGTCAGTGCCTCTGGGATGTTCATAAAGAGTAAATCACTGAGAGAGTTAATAATGGCATATGAGCAAAGGCTATACTTGAACTGGAGTTCTAAAACTAATGCAGATTGTGTCTTAAAAAACTGTATACAAAAAATAATCAACTCAATGAATCTTCACAACAGATACTTGTGTTTTAATCAAGTGTGTGTGACTCTCTGAGTCACAAAGATCTTTCCTATCCTTGAGGATACCTAGAATGTTTTTTCCAAGGCAAGCAGAGAGGGTTATGTTGGTCTGCAATCTTGCTGTAAAATGAACAAAGACAAGTTGCAAGCCACTAATACATCCTCTACCTGAGGAGAGAGACAAACTTACTGGAAAATATGCTTCAGCTGGGAGACAGCACAAAAATATAAGCATGGAACAAATGTGTAAGTTACTGATGTTTGAGTTCTTTGTAGAGCTCTGTTAACAACTTTCAGTAGTGGCTATCATGCACACGTGAAGCCTTTACTGTTTGTACTTTATGAAATTTGCACATCTTCCTTTTAATCAAAACATGAACCGCAGAGGGGATCCATGCTGCAATACTGCAGCTGCAGCCCACTTCTATTTTGGAGGAAAGGATAGGAAAAAAGAAGAAAAGTAGTGATCAGTTTTTTGTTGTCAGGTCTTTGTGAGAGTTTCGATGGGAAACAGAACTCTGGGCAACCACATTATTTCGCCTAAATTCGTCCTTGTGGTTTCAGTCAGTCAGAATTGATATTGCTGTGCTCTGCCGTTGAAGTGCACAGCTGAGCAGCTGCTCCCTCTCAACACAAAGGAGGCTGCACTTCAGGACGTGTTCAAGTGATTTCTGATTTTAAAGCTTTTTGGGTTTCTTCAGACTAAAAGGCATTTTTACCACTTCTGCAGCTACTGGTGCACAGGGAACAGACAAAAAGTTCCCTGGAGTTGGTACAGATGAAACTTGAAGTTAAATAGAACTTTGGTAGCTCTGGAGGTTTTTCATTCTTCTTTTAATCTGTGTTTAATCTATAGTCTGTAATGGCCAAGGCTTATACATAATTCTCCTTAGGGCCTGCTCCTAGTGTAATTAGTGACAAAACCTGACTTTAATTAATGAGGAGGATAACGCTTCAGGGATGGCCATGCAGAAGAACTGTTCAGCCTAATGAATTGATTTCCATTGAATTGGCTATAAATATAATATCATTAATAATGAATTGGTTCATTGCAAGGATACCAGAAGACACTAGAAATTAGCAGATATTACTTTTTTTCCTCAGAAGCAAGTTCGAAGGGAAATAACCTTTATATTGCCCATTATAAATTCTGCCAACATTGTTAGAGAACATACAAGGAAATAACCCCAGTATGTTCTCTAACAATGTTGGCAGAATTTATAATGGACAATGTAGGCCTGTCTTGGGCAGAGCTAAGGAGGCAGTGGTTTATAGCTGTGATGCCTCCAGGTACAGTTAAAGCAAAGGTCCTGAAAACTGATCACTCATGCCACAGAAGAAACAGCTGAAGGATCTTCAGATATTCTTGCAGACACTGCATCCTCCTGAAAATCATCCCTGCAAATGTAAGGAGTAGGTAAATGATGAAGAGATCATCAAAAGAAACAGCATTAAAAATTTTTGTTCACCAAAAGTATTTTTTTGATGAGGAGGCTGGAGCTGGCACCAAGCAGATAATTTCAACACTTCCATTGCCCTGTAGACTCCACTGCTCTACACTGGGAAAGGGATTAAAAAAATGCCACACTGCCACCAGTGTGGCAGTTCCCTTTTGGGAAATTGTCCTGGCTTGTAAAGTAGGCATGTATTCTATTTTGCCATCTGTTGGGGGTTGGGCAGTTTTTCTTATCTCTTTCAAGAACAATGACACTGCCAGGAAGATAATCTCCTGCTAATGGGCTATATGGTGTCCTGGCCTGTAAAATAGGCATGTATTCTTTTTTTGCCATCTGTTGGGGGTTGGGCAGTTTTTCTTATCTTTTTCAAGAACAATGACACTGCCAGGAAGATAATCTCCTGCTGATGGGCTATTGAATTACTCACTGTGGCTGGTAAGATTAGTTACATCATCCCATTGACAGATGCTCCACCCAGAGGGAGGAGCCAAGCATCCCTGACACCATAAAACAAGCATTTCTGAGACCACAGACAGCCTTCTTCGCTGGATTTCCCAGAGGAATCAGGAACCAAGGCCCAGCTGCTCCTTCGCCACATTTTCGGAAGGGATCTACACCATTCTGCAGATCGCCGCTCCAGGAGGAGCAGCCACCTTTTGGCTGGACTGCTATCAGCACCCTGACTTCTCAGGGTGTCAGGTTTTTTCTCACTTTGCCAGTGGTTGTTTTGCTTGTACTAAATTACATTGTTATTTAGTTTTTTTTCTTCCTAGTAAAGAACTGTTATTCCCGTTCCCATATCTTTGCCTGAGAGTCCTTTTTTAATTCTGAAGTTGTGATAATTCGGAGGGAGGGGGTTTACCTTCTCCATTTCACAGGAGGCTTTTGCCTTCCTTCACAGGCTCCTGTCTTTTCAAACCAAGACAGAATGAACATCCTTAATGCATTTTTCTTTAGAGATCATGATTTTTCATACCTTAGTTTTCTTGTTTTGTAGACTATGTTCTTTCTAATCACACCCAGAAATCTGTAGATGTCTTCATTTGTGTACAGTCTTCTAATGAGGAATAGAAAAGACCCCAACAATTGGATGGGAAAAAGTAAAAATTACCATTTTGATTCTCATACATATTCTGTGACCAGCACCCAAACCTGATTCATCATGTATTCTCTTGCAAATGAGCTATGTTTGAAAAGCTCAAGCCTCGGGAAGTTCAGAGGGCTGGAGCTTCCTCTTCCTAGCACAGAGATGACAGAAAGTTTGTTTTACATTTGCACAGCTCGAGGAATGCTCCAGTTACAGATGGGGAAGAATTATTTCTAGTCGCTCTTATGAACTTTGTTTTCCAGATCAATGGGGAGCCCAAGATACTTTACATAAGTGCTAATGTGGAGGTGTTTGCATATAAGCTTTTTTTACAGAAATTATGAGCTGGTGTTGTGCTATCCCAGTGTAACACCCCCATTGCCACAGCAGTCCAGTAAAATATAATGCTCTCTTGGCTTCCTCCTTCATTACAAGTCTCAAAACACATGCCCTTAGAATTGCATGTCCATATTCCTGATAATATCTTCCACATTTTCAAGCCTAAATACTGGTTTCTTGTATGGAAAGGACTAATTCTATGAAGTGCATAAAAATGCACAACCCCAGTGAATTCCTCTGGATATGGTAAGTGACAAACATTCATGAAAAATCAGAACCCCTCATTCAGATGTTTTAAAAATAACCTAACTATTTAATATCTAAGCATGCTTGTTAAAAATGTCATTTAAATGTGTCTCTTTGTAAGCATTTTAGAGAAAAAAAAGATGAGTTTGATTTTTCAAACATGGTTTCCAAGTGGTCCTATCTTAGCTGAGTCTGCAGTTCTGCACCAGAAAGAAAATGCACAAAGGTTTAGCAAAGGTGAAAAAATATGCCTTTAAATATGGAAGTCCAATTAAATTCCCTGGGCTCCAGTTGCTTTTAACAACTGTGAAAAATAAGGAAGAAAAATAGGTTGATTTTCATGTATTTGTTTTGATTTGGGGAAGAAAAAAGAAGCATCCATCCAAGGCTCTACATTTTTGCTATCATTAACCACACAATAAACACATTCTCACTACATTAAACAATCACTTCAACAGGAACTAAGCTGGCCAGCCAGCTACCTACAGGGAGTCCTGGGGGACAGATGAAGGAAAAATAAATACCTGTGAATACTCTGGGAAAACAGTAAATCTCCACTTTTCAGTAGCACAGCACTCCTGCTTCTAGCCAACATGAAGGGCAAAAAGCTCAGTCAGTCTTATAAACTCATTATGACACAAGATGGAATATTCCCTGGCCTGATTATTTTGCCAAGTTAAGTGGACAGTGTTATTTTGGGTGGCAAAGAGAACTTTCTGCTTTGGAAGGAAAAAGAGAGCCTGGCTGATGATGCTAACAGATCAAAGGTGGGGGATGTGTGGATTCACTGAGCTGTGGAAAAAAACCCCAGTATGCAGAACCAAGGGTGTTTAGCAGACATCTGCTTCAGGACCCAAGAAGAGGATGTACACAAGCAATGGGTTGCATTTTTAATTCACTTTTTGCATATGTGAGTAGGTCTTCAGGCATTATATAGTGTACTGAATGTATTCATAATACCATACATAACAATGCAAATTAAATGTTTATCTTACCAAAATGTGTCAATGATCGAAGGGTACAATCTAATGTGTCTGGAACTAATTAGTGCTGAACGCTGCAGCAGGAAGGCAGAAATGCCATGCACAGTTAAGTATGCAACTCCACACTGCGGGGGAAAACTCTACCTCGTCACAGAGCATGATCAATACATGTCAAAGGCACCAAGAGTGATGAGGTTTTCTGCAGCTGCAAAATACGTCCTCACATTCTTCAATTTTTTGCTACTGAAATTGGCACACCAAGGTACATAGTGTCAGGGAAATGCACCTTCAGTCTTCTGTGCAATAAAGACACAAATCTATGGATTGTTTTTTTCTTTCTGGTCACAGTATTTTGAAACTGAAGATATTCACAAATAAACCTCTTAGTTTAGAAAGGAAATAATTACAGCTGTAAGAACAATTCTTAGCCTTATGATAGAATTCTTCAAAGATTCTATAGTAACAAAAGAAAAAACCCAAACATTTTCATATATTTCTTTTTGCATTTGTAAGTTTTATGAGTTTTATGATAGGGTTTCATTATGGGAAGCAGTTTTTGGATGTTAATTCTCTGCTCATCTGTCTCCCCAAGCCCCTCAGACATTAATTAAACTTTTATAGCCATTCAAACTAACATCTAAACATTCCAACTCAGAGCTGCTTAAGTACAGCCTCAGGCTATATCTGGCCCAAATCCACCAGAATGGCTATGTGCCCAATCCTCTGTTCCAGCTATTGACTGTTCTTGACCCCTTTTCCCTTTACTTTTATCATCTATTATCTTAAGGGGACTTATTCTGCCCTGGTTCTATTTTGTCCAATGGCATAACAATTTCTTATTTTTTCTGTACCCCTCCCATCTGTGGCCAGCAAATATTCTTCCCAGAAACACTTTCAGAGCCTTGAAATACCTTGACAGTTTGACTTTATTGAAGTTACACAGCGGGTGATGGTGATGGTTGTTTGAGCTTGTGCTTCCAGATGGCATGAGATCAATACATGGGATGTGACTCACAGCTAACTGGATATTTGGCCTTTGAAGTGAAGTGTTGCAGCTCCTTAGTAAGTGTTCCAAGCCTTACATTTCTGAAGGGAACTGCTTGCTGATATTTGGTGAGGGAGACTTACAAAGTGTCAGAGCTGAAGAACATTTGGGCTGAGGTTTGCTGTTTGAGCCTTCAGCTCGTCCGTATCTCCTGGAGTGTTTTATACTTCCAGCATCCAGGTGTGCCAAGACTTACACAGATGTCTCAGCTCCCATTAGCATCAGTGGAGTTTTAGAGAGTGATCCAGTGAATTTTGGGTAAGAAAAACAGTTATTCAGACGTCGCTGACCATGGGAACAACATATCCATTGAATTTATTTTGACCTTAGACAAGCAACACCTACCTGGGGACAGCTATGTTGCAGACAGAAAAAAATTGTAAGCTTTTTTGCACACAGATATGCAAATCTTCCAACACATGACAGATTAATGAAAAATATTCTTAATTGGAAACCCAAGAGTGTTTTCCAATCCACAGAGTCCTCAACTATTTGGGTAATGTTTTCTAGACATATGGTTAGCTGTGACGTTTTTTGCCAGTTGAACATTACAGAATCCTTCAGATTTAGTAACCCATTCAGGAAAATGTATAGGAGCAAAATAATATTACTCTCTGGGACAAAACCAAGTTTTATTAGTGGCTAGTTCAGGTTTGTGAAAGGAAGCACACCACTTCATGTGAAAAGTGGCCACCGTCTGGCCACCAGTGGATTCCAACAGGAATAGCAAGGCTGTTATGATAGCCTTAGGAGTCATTTTTCCAAGAGTATTTCTGATTTTAGCAAATATTAAAGAGGGTGTTTCCATTTAAGTTGCTTTGCTTTTGTCTAGTTTTCTAAATTTTGTTTTGGATGTGGCAGAAGTGTTCCTTGTTTAGCTATTTCTCTTACAAGAAAACCTCACCCTGTTTTCTTTACATATCAAAATGTTTCTTAAACTGGAAATCAGTATAATAGATGACTGTATCCATGACAGTAGATTTCTGACGAGGACATCAGCTCTTAGCAATATTTAGCAGTGAGACTTCAGTCAGCTGTATGACGAGGTCTGGCATCCCCCAACAGCACGATGAGGCTGGGCCAGGGAGTGGGAAGCCCAAGGAAGAAGAGGGTCTTGTGCCTGAAGGTCCATCTGCTTTAACTCTGATAGGAAGACAAGTAAAATGTCACTCTGCATTTTAGCAACTATATTTAGAGAAATATTTATGATTGCCATGTAAATCATATAAAGCAAAGTCTTAGGTATTTAGCAGTTATAGAGAATTAGGAATCCTGGCTGAAAATTTGAATTCCAATGGCTCGTTGTCTTTGCCCTTTTAAATCAGTTCAAATGCCTGCCAGAAGTTAACAAATATCTGGTACTTGGTACTGCAGGAGTGTTACTATGCTAAAGTTAACAATGGTAATTTTGATTGCTCTTCCGGTGTGTAACTATGCAATCATTACACTTCATTAATCACATTCAATAGAAGTGCAGTTCTATTTACTAGTTCAGGCTGGGAAACTTTCACAGTTCCCCTCTTCAGAGATTATTCCTATCCCCAAAAGCACTATTACCCTTTTACTCTAGGCTGTTACCAAAGCAAGAAATCTCAATTTTAATGTTTTGTATTTACATTAACAGTTATTAGATGTGGCAAGCAACTATTCCAGTATTTTTTAGAACCCAATATTGCAAACTGTTTATACACAAAGCTAATAGTTATGATTATGTTTATTGCTCAATCTGCATTCAGAAAAGCTTAAAGAAATGAGGAGAGAATGCCTTTGTGAGAAACCTACTGTCCAAGTCTGTGAAACCTACTGCCTGTGGGCAGCTCTGCCTAAAGACTTGTTACTGAATCCTGTTTTCCAACCAAGAACAGAATATTCAATTTATAGTGTAAATATACTGGGGCAGAAAGAACTGGTTATTAAGTTCAGTCTTCTGTTTAGAAGGGAAGTCAAAAGGTCTATACCTACAAAATGCAATTTTTATGAGAGTTGATAATTAATTCTGGATCCTGGCACTTTGCAGTTTTGATATATTAAAAAAGCTGTTAGATAAATCTGGCAGATCTCAAAGAAAATTAATTAAGAAAGAAAATTATAATATTCTACCTGTTTCTGGTAAAGATGTGTGAAGTTATAAAGAGAATGCTGAAAGAATTTCCCCTCCCTTCTAATCCTTATTCATATTTTTTCTGAAGATTAATTATGAAAAATCTACCAGAGACTCATTAAGTGCCAAAAGAAATGGCATATATGTTAATATCCCTCTAGGAGCCATGGCTATGGCTCCAGGAAATGAATTTATAATTCATGCAAATATAGTTTAAATTCCTTAGTGTTTGTTCCTGGATGTTACAGGACAGGCTCTAAATATCAGAACTTGCAAAAACTATGCAATAAATAAGATCAAGCTGTTCCTTGCACTAGAGAACTAGTATAGAAACTGGGTTTTTTTTCTCTGCTTTCTTCTGTCATCTTCATCTTGCTTAAAATACACAGCAAGAGCTCTGCCAATTGGGATGTAAAATGTCTTCTTGATTGTAGCATATAATTAAATCTTCCCTTTCAGCTTTTTCTCCACATCAGTTTATAAAGGATCTACTTGAATTTGAGGCAAAAAAAAAGACATCTGGCTTCATGGTTTTGTGTAGGCTGATTTAGTTATATTCCTTTTTTAAATATATATATTTGCACTGAGTCAAACCTAAAATAATGCACAGTCCTTACCCACTGGAATATATTCCTACATACTGAGAGGTGAAATAAATTCTGCCATGATCACTGAAAATATGCCAGAACTATTATTGCACATTGCACTACTTTGGCCCATTACCAAAAAGATTGAAGTCTTACACAAAATGTGCCCTCTCCCAAACCCCAAACCAAATACCAGATCTTCAACACAAAAAATTTCAAACATTCCAAAACCTTCTCTTCCAGGTCCAGCTTGTGACTTTAGTTAAAAAATTAAAACAGATGAGGACTACTACTACAGCATGTTGTATGAGAGAGAGAGTGCAAAAAAAACCCTGCCTATTTTTCTAGAGCATGCCAGAACTACAGGTTTCAAAGTACTGCAAACATTTTTGCTGGGTCAACATCATCACAGACATGCATTTACAGTGTCCTTGATAAGAGTCACAAGGCTGCTTTACAATGAAGCTCATTAAAAATGATCAATATTCAAAAAATTTTGAAAGAAGCTGCAAACATATTTATTTGATGTAGTCTTACATGCTAGAAAAGACTGCAGTTTTAAAATAGTGGTGGAAAGTTTAAAACTCAAATGATATAATTAGAAAACTGCATGAGTTTTTAATGTCTAGAGAGGGCAAACAAAGCAACTAATCGTGGTGGTGAAAGAAATCCATAAATCATGGGTGGTGGAGCTGACAGGGTGAGCTGTAATGCAGCTGTCCTCACAGCACACTGGGATGGAGGGGGCTCCCTCGCTGGCCATTGAGCTGTCCCACTAACAGAGCAGCACTTGGAGTACTTGAGAAGGATCTGGTTTATCCTAAATCCATTTCCCAGAGTGAAATAAAAATAAATTAGAAGGTTTAACACTGCGTTTCAAAGATGGTTGTGCTTTAAGTCTGTCAAACCTTGGTGAGCATCAGTCTGGACGGTGTGAATTTTGTTGCTTGGCAAACACTGGATGTTTTGCCAAGTGATAAACTGGATCTTTCAACAGCCTTTCTAAACTGTTGGGATTGGGATTGCAGTCCCTCCAATTATCAAGGCTGGCTCCTCTGCCTCGACTGTGCTGTACTCAGAACCTCTGCCACCTCTGTGGTGCAGCATCACTTCATCCCATAGGGGTCTGCTAGGCTTGAGACACCTGAGGGATTCACTTGTGAGTACCTTGTAGCTGTGAGTATAGGCTTTGAACTGCTTTTGAGAGAGATAATGAAGAAAACTCTGTTGAGCAGCATCATGTAAGGTTCTTGATGATAGAGAAACTTGTCAAACCCCAAACAAGCTCTGAAAACAGCTTTAATGGGACCCGTTCATCACTCAAGCACATGACAGTGGGCAGTGTTCCTGAGGGATGACACACCCCAGAGTGAACCCAGCAGCTCCTCTGACACCCCACTGGTGCTGCAACTTGTAGCAGGAGAGAGATTTAGGGATGTAATATAACAAACCCCATACATACTCCAGTAGATCCCCATGCGCAGGTACAAACCAATTTTTTTTTTAG
This sequence comes from Passer domesticus, assembly GCF_036417665.1. Taxonomy (NCBI): domain Eukaryota; kingdom Metazoa; phylum Chordata; class Aves; order Passeriformes; family Passeridae; genus Passer; species Passer domesticus. The sequence continues at coordinate 19,990,127 of NC_087475.1, read as the reverse complement.
GGAAAAGCTAAAATTTATGCTCCTTTTCCAAATTTCTACCCTTACACAGTTGTTGGCACCAGCAGAGTTGATTGTTGCTAAACAGGCACAGGTAAAACAGGCAGATTGATGGTGTCTCAAACTGGAACACTTGCAACAGCTACATGTCATTGCCAGGCAGCTGCTGGGTGTGGGGCCATTCAAGAACATCAGCTTCTGGTGAGCCATGTGGCTTCACTTCTACCTGTAACGTGCAGTTTGGTCACTGGTGATACCAAATGGCAGCCCAGCTATGGTTAGAGCTTTGCCCCTTCAGTGATGGAGCTCTTCCAGCCTGGCAATGGAGAGCTCAAGCCATATCCACAATCCCAGACTCGTGGGAACAGGAATTCCATACTGTTTCTCAGTGAAAATACAGCTAAAAGAAAATCTATTGTTTGCTATGTGGAGAAGTGAAGACTAAAGGATGAAGAGAGAGGTAAAAAAAATTATTGCCAAGCAGTAAGGTAAAATAAATGACAACAGATGCATGTTGCTAGAGTAGTGCCATTCAGATGGGGCTGCAGCTGGATTTCCTTGCTGTGGCTGTGCTGTGCCACAGCAAGGAAATGAGCAGGCTGCAGCATGAGCTTCTGGGCCACAGGGACAGATTCTCCTTGCACAGGGAGGGGATAGGGCTTGGGCAGGTTTGGAACTTTCTAAGGCGTGAAGCCAGGAGATTTTGTAGGAAAGTCTCCCTAACTGATATGTTGCTAGCAAATTAACCCCAATGAATTGCATGCACACAGCTTAAAAAATCTGGGACAGAGGTGAAAACAAACACATCAGTTTTTATTTCAGTCTGTGCAAGGAGGAGAGCAGCATAAGGCATACTGAATGATTGTAAATTTAAGCACCTCCTGAATTTTTAAAAACTCCTCTGTCTCCTATCTTGAAGGTCATGTTAAGTGGAAAGCATTTCTGATCTCTTTATAGATTGCCACACACAGTAAACCTTTAAATAAGCAAGTGTCTTGAGCACATGGAATGACTATATTTTGCAGAGTTTTGGACCTTTACCAAATGTATTCCTCAATCAGGTTGGGGTGCAGTTTATAAAGGCTAACATACTTTTAAGAAAGATTTGAAGTGACAGCTTTTCACATGCCCATTATCTGAGAGGTCTGAGCCCTCTCTCCTGCAGTGAGACTGACAGACTGCATGCAGCAGGGAGGAGAATGAGCAGGGAAAATCCATGAGAGCTGTATTGCCAGTTCTATTTAATGTGTGCATACCTGGCTTTCCTCTGCAAAGAAGGGATGATTTCCTTTTAATCTATTACCACATTTTTAAAGGGTTTCTTTTCCGCTTGAAATGTGACTGTGAAAAAATGTCAAGTTTTGCGGAACAAATTCACTCTCTGTGTGGATCCAGTCACATCTGCTAACCACAGTGATGAAGCATTAGCTAGTTCTCAGCTGAAATGTTCTGGCCTTTGTCCAAAGTATTTTGGTTTTTAGCCTAAAAACAATAATGTTCAGTTCTAGTGTGTAGTTTTTAAATAAAAAGAAGACACGTCCCCCATTTTTTTTATCTTGGTAATGAAAGCAAATGCTTTTGGCTCTCAGTTTCTGCTCAGGGACAAATACAATTTTTGTCAGAAGGTGGTTTCTGTAGAAAATTTTACCAAGCTTATCACGTATCAGCTCTACCTACAGCCAACAAAGCAATGCAAGCTATCAAAGCTATTAAAAGGAAATTTTTTGGCTGTTATGAGCTTTGGCATTACTTACTAGTAAGTAATCCTTAGCTGAATAGCATGAGGAATGGGAAGAAGAGTCAGAAGCTGAGAAGCAGAATTGGCCAATATCACAAGGAAGAGTTCTAACAAAGAATTGCCACTTTGGACACTGGGATGATCTTGTGAGGAGGCAGTATTTGTACTGGAGATGATGTTGTATGGCTCGCTACTTATCTAGGAGAAAGTAAAGCCTACAAGGAACAGGCAAAGTGAAGTCCAACAGCTCATTCTTGTTTATTGTCTATGTGTCTGGCTGTCTTTTAGGGTGCTACTGCCACTAGTCAGTTGTCTCTGCACATTCATCCTGTCTCAGGTAGGATGGTTTTCCTGTAGGAAATGATAAGGAGCCTTGAATATTTCCCATAAAATTCACAATTTCTCCCTTGGCATTTCAGTATGACTAATAAGATTTTTGTCATCAACTTTAATGAGCATAAGTTTTAGTGTAAGCATTTCCTGTGGACTTGTCTCCACTTAATCACCACACTAGACAAGCATGAAGCAAGCAGAAGAGTTCCTCACACAACAGATCTTGGCACCAATGCTTAGAGGAAGATTTATATCCCCTCACAGGACCTCTTAACAACCTGCAGATTTGCAGAAAAGGAACAGAAGAGATGACAGTATCTTTTGTAAAGAAAGACATATCCCTCTCTATGGAAGAATGACCTCATGAAAAGCAGTCAACATAGCATGCTCTGCTTCCAGCCCATATCTTATGAGCTCGGCAGATTGCAGACTGCCTGCAGACATCCTGTCTGGACACCCTTGGGAACATGGTAACTGTCTTATTGCATTCAAACACACGGCATCCTGAAGTATGTGCCTCTGACCATGCTGGAGGGCAGGCTGAGAGGCTTGCTGGCCAAACAGTTCTACAGCTGTATGGATGCACCTGGTTCTGCAAATTAGGAGATACTGCCTTCTCACACAGAATCTTGGGAGGACCAACACATATATCTGCTACTTATGGAAGGAAGAGAAATAAAATTCAGGTACAATGACACCAAAATACATAGAGGGTACCAGAAAAAGAAAACAGGTGTTAATAAGAAATAAGGAATACAGAAGGACCATGTGCTGGCTTGCAGTGGAGATGGAACTATGGTTAGGCAAAGAAGATATATAGGCTTTGTACAAGTTAATTTAGAGGTATCCTGTATTGGAAACTACTTTCCTGACACAGCAGACCTGCAACAAGCAGAAGATTAAGGAGGAGAGTTCAAACATTCTTTTTCAGCTGCTGCCATGATGAGGACCCTGCCTTGGGGAGAAACCTGGATCATGACAGTGCTGGGCAGATACAGAGATGGATTTGGGCACACTTCATTTCTGAATCATCCCTGCAAAGCTAAGGAGAAGTAGGTTGGATTATCTGAAAATATTTCTAAAACAGTTTAACAATTTGAAGTTTTAAGATAACTGATGATGTTAAAGTTTTATAAGTAATTTTCTGTCTGTTTTTAATAAGAATCTGTCTGTCATTAGAATAAGACACTAGTAATTTATATAGTTTGCTCTAGCAAACAAGACTCAAGAAAAGATTTCAGAGTGAGTTGTAAAATTGTCATTAGGAAACTAGAGAGCGTTTTCATTCTTCCATCCAACATTTATTTCACACCACAAAAGCAGCTCATGTTCTTCTGATGTGTTTTGCATACTGGAGACATCATATTGAATGTAAATACTTTTTAAAAAATATGAATGTAGCTCTAACTTCTGAAGTGTTCTCTGCTCTCAGATTTCAGCTTCTGCTAATTTTCTAGCTATCTAATGGTTTTGGTTCATTGTCTTTACAACCGAATGAGACCCCAGGTTTGCCATTGGCATCAGCAGGAGCATGGTCAGTCAAAACTGGTATTATTATAGAAAGGAATACTAATTTGTGTACTGATGCTGACTGACTTTGATTTGACTTTGGATTAGAACTCTGTGGAAAAATATACACAGCTAGTGAAAGAAATTTAACATTAGAGTAAAGTCATTTGTTCACCAGCTGTTAAAAATAAATAGCTATACAAATGATGTGCCATAAAATAAGACTACTGTTATACATAAGAATGTGCATCATTCCTTTGATGATTGTTCTTTGATTTGTGATAAAGTGGTGAATATCCACATCCCTAGCAAAGCTTTATTATTGCTGGTGACATTGGTTAATTGTGTTTTTATGCAATACAAGTGTCACGAAAAATGCTTTCAGGACTCCAGTAAAGAATGGCCGTCATTCTTCTTTCTGTTAAGCTTCTTGCAACTAGAAGCAGCAGCATGTACTTGTATGTAGCACTCCCATCACCTCCCAGAGAAAAAAAGAAGTTTATTACCAAGGCATCAGTCACACTCTATTGAAAGCACACAAAACCTAATGGAAAATGTGAAATAAGCTGAATGACATGTAAGTGAAAAGTTACATTGTCTTGTTTTGATATAGAGAATTTAAAGCAGGATAAAAATAATGGTGCTGATCACTTACTTGATGTCTTTTGATGAAATTCCTTGGAAGAAATCTTTATATATTCTACCTCTGTGAAATAAGGCAGATGAGTATGTGTTTCCATTTTGTGGAGAAACAAATTCAAATTCACCAAAGTTGGGAGTTAGTTATCCAGCTGTGCATTGAAGCACTTGTGCAGATGTGCGACTGAAGAGCAAGACTCTTTGCTTTGATTCAGTATTCTCCTTCCTCTTGTTTGGTTTCCAATGCAAAGTTGTTCAGTAAAGTGACTTCAATAAAGAGCCTTCTGTTTGAATTATTTGACAGTCATCTTTGATATTTAAGCTGTGATATGTAATTCTTCGTGATTTTTATTCGTATGCAAAATACAAAGTAGCACAGCTGAAAAAGAGAAATTTTAAAAATAAAAACATCCCACTTTGCAACATTCAAGTACATGCTGATTTTTCCTTATCTGACTGCAAAAACTTTTCTATATCAAGAGCTGAAGGAAGATAGAAGAGGAGGCATTCATCACTGAGCTTTATATACAGATCCAAATTTCCACTAGGCCTTTGAAAAATGCAATTTGATTGCAGGTTTCTGCCTACCTTACTGTATGGGCCAGATCCATACAAGAAGCTGTGTAATACTGAATAGAAATATTAGGTGGAGTCCCACAGATTGTTGATCAGCCCTTGAACATCTGAGACATGTAATAGATAAATGTGTTCCAAGGGAAAGTGTGAACTGTGAACCAGTTCATCCTGAAAACAACATAGAAATGAGAAAATAATGAGTTGCAGGTGAAATGTGAATGGATTTCAATCAGATTTATAACTGGTTTTACACAAGGCTATTGTCTGACAGATTAGAAGTAATAAAAAGGTACCAGTGCAAATCCATAAGGAGTTCAAACAGAAAGTGTTGCATGGAAAAACCTGACAACAGTGTACATAGCATTAATGTCTGGGGAAAAACATACTGAAACTCGAATTTCTTCTCTGTCCTGTTCAAAGCACTCATTGCTTGTGAAGCCAAAATGGAGAATCTTGGTTTCACAGGCGTTCAAGCAGACGCCAGGCTGCAATGACCTATGCCTGCTGTATGTACACACAGCACCAAGAGAAGGCAATGCTATTCAAATGAGCCTGTGGTTTACTAGATGAATTTAATTATTTCTGGTTTGCTTTTGCCCCTAGGGGCTAGTTTTTGATGGAATAAATTCAATATTAGTACTTACATGACTTGCAGTATACAAGCAACACTGTTGAGAGCATTCGAAAAGCAGTGTTCAATTATAGCTCAGTGAAGTCAGTAAGGACAATGAGGTTACATCTGTTATTCACAACCTTCAGTGGAGAAAACTAGGTTGCACATAAACTGAATATACAGGGAATGAAAGAACATGATGAGATCGAGTATGGATACAATTTTGACTGGAGACCTATATTCTCAGATTAGTTTCTCCCCACAATAATTAATATTTTTCTTACAATAATAAAGAAAGAAAGTTTATATACTTGGCAAAGTCTTTAATTCCAAACTTCTAACATCTAAGATTCTCACAGCCAGCCATTTTAGGGGGATTGATTTTTGGTTGAAACCATTGCAAAAATTTTGTAACGGAGATTTCCTTCCTGCATCCTACATTAAAGCTCCTCAAAATGCTAACTGCTTTCGAAAAATCATCTATAACAGCAGAAAACAGAGGGACATACTTTGGGGTTTAACAGAGTGATTGGCAGTGATTCAGATAAGCCCTTGTAAAGTCATGAATCTCCAGTTAAAAAGAGCTAAAACATTCTTGTGCTTGGGGGAAGATAAAACCAGTATTTATATACATGAGGTCTGCAAGAGAGCTCTACTTAGGCTAAAGAGCATTGAGGTCAGTGCTCACGTAGGTTTACAGTCATAGATCTTTACTGGCACAAGCAGTTGCTAGTAATTAAAAAAGATTATGTTTCAGCTGCTGCTTTGCCCGAATAGCTTCCCAGGCAAGTGCAGGAATGAGTGGGAGAAGGAGGTGTGCAGCAGTGGGCTTTTAATGCAGGTGGGAGGTGGCAAAGCAACTGTGTGCCTGCTTGTGTGGTTACCAAAAATAGTAGACAGCCCAACTGAGCTAATATGAAAATGCTCTACTGAAGGGTTAGAGTGTTAAGGAAGACAAATGTGCTAAGAAAGGTCCCCTTCCTCCTCCACAGAAGGAGCTGCCACACACAGATGCATGACAGAAAATGCTGACATCGTCTCTTGGTCGCTGTGGGATGTGAAAGAGATGAAGGAGATAAAGTGAGAAACACTTTTCTTGTCCTCCACCATGTTTTGTTACTATGAAGCATCCTCAAATTTGGAGCACCTTTTGTGACTGAGGCAGTGACCAAAAGGCCATGTGGCAGAAGAAGCACTGACCAGTTAAAACCAGCCAGTGTGTGTCCTCTGCACCACCAGCAGTGCCTTGATGGTGGTGTTCAGTGTTTGTTGCTCTCTCTGTCACCTTGTAGATGGTTGTGGAGATGGCCAGTGAGCTCTCCTACTTAGGACCACCTCCCTCATGAAAATTGGGTGGCAATTCCAACACTGCCTTTACCCTAAAAAAGGCATAGGATGTAAAAATGTCATTAAAATTATGGACTTGAGAAATTAGCTACTCCATTAAAAGGCATATAGAGAGAAGTTAAATACTTGTCTAAGATATGTTTTCCTAATGAGGATTTCAATCTGACTTCGAATTATATTCTGGTTTGTAGAGTGACCTGTCAAGCTGACTGCCAAAAAATCCTACACAGCCCTCCAACACAGTAAATATCTCCATTAACAAATCTGTTACTGAAATCTGCCTTCCTTGGAGTGGAGACTGACTTGGAAGTGAAGTTTCTCTTTCCCATTACTCATTTTTTTGGTTACAAGTGAACTGGCCCAAGAAACTTCTCAAAAACCCCTTACAAGTAATGTAATTAATGCAATTGTTTTACTTATTACGGTCTTTCCTCTTTTTCACCTTTTTCAAATATGGTTTTCCTATTGTTCCTTAATATTGATTGTGGAATGTGCCATCCTGCTGGAAGGATACTATTTGTGTGGATAACTTAGTTGTTATAAGCTCCATCTTATTTACAAAACAGAAATATGCATTTTCCTGGAAGACAGGAGGGTACTGCTGAGTTGCATCACTATAAATATGCATGAGTTTTGAAAACAATTTTTAATTTTTATAACTTCCACAGGAGGCATTATATCAACATCTAAACTAGAATGATGCATGGCTCATCAGAAATCCTTGACATAAATTAGGTACTATAATAAATAAATAAGACTGGAATATTGCTATGACTGGATCAAGTGATCTTTAATTATTAAGATCTTTAATTTTTTGAAATTACAAAGTATAATATCTGTGTGTGCCACCTTTAGCCTGATTGCTGCTTGTGTGGTTATAGTTTGTCTGGGTTGTTCATTAGCCATTTTCAAAAGAGGAATGTTGCTTGTCACTGCTGATGTAATGTGACCATTCTTATGCTTCATGCACAGCAATTGAAAAAAGTGTGAACCTCTGTGACATGGATCTGGATACCTGTTTTGGGTCCCCCAGCAGCTAAGTCACTGGAAACAGTCAGAAACCACTGAAAAGACAAACTGTGACTGCTCACAGCTTTATTTTGAACAAACCTGGCCTGTCAGTCATTGGAAAACCATCTGTGAGCCACTTAACCTTGATTGTACTTTGTTTCTTCCAGTTTCTGAGGCAACTCTGTGCCAAAATATGTTGGGGTGGATATAAATCTTCTGGTGGTACATGACTTCTTGGGTCACAGTCTCAGCTTGCTTACAGTAGGGTGTCAGTTTCTGTTTGCCCAAGGCAGGAAGGAATGTGTCTAAGTTAATTATTACCTGGGACTTCTGTATATCCAAGTTTCTAAAACAGAAAAATATTGTCAAACACTTCTGGCAGCACTAAGACTCCTCTCTTTTTCTCTTATGTGTCCTGGATTGATTCCACCATGCATATTCACCATGAGTTGTAGCTAATTCTGCATGTAGGATTACCTCATAGGATCTTATCTGGTAGGTGCAAGATTGGAAAAATGCAATTTAAATTTTTCTCCTGATTTTATATTTTCTAGTAACTAAGGAACATGTACAGCAATAGGGCTTATTGCAGCTTTGTAAAACACGTGAAAATCAGTTTGCTTGTTTTATCAATCTGTTTACTGATTTTAAGATGATAAATAATAGCATATGAAGAATTCTCCTAAGGATGTCAAATGCTTTATATAGCTTTGTTGATATAACATCACTGCAGAAAAATTACTCGATTTAATGCAAACATCAATACATTCAAGTCAAACATAAGCTGAATGTGAAACAAACACATTGCAATTCCAAACAGATCATAGATACAAGATTAGCACTACCACTTCTCTCCTCCAGCTCTGCCCACTCTTTTCAGTGAGCCTGGGACATGCTCAAAGCTCCAGCACTGTCCCCAGTTACTCATTCCTGTCTTTTCCACACCTCAGTTCCTTTCACTAATGGCCAGCACTGGAGATGAGCTTGGAAGGAGAAGAGGAGCCCACTTTGCAACTGAGAAACACTATGAAAAGTTCTGACAGGGGGTGTAATTATGATAAACAATGGGAAGAGGACTCTTGCTGAATACATTCAACATCATGGTCCACCTGAATTATGCCCAAAACCATTATGAGATCTTAATGTGTTGGGGTTTGGGAGGTGGGGGAGTGTTGGGGTTTTAAGAAAAGAGCCAGAACACTGCCAGAGCATGTTTTTCACATGATTGCTTGCAAGCCTGTCCTTTCTGACATGTAAAAGGTTTTCTTCAAAAAACTTCCTTCCAAACCTCTTGAAGGCCAGATTCAGTCACACCAGCAAATATAATTATATGGAATTCTGCATCAGGGGAGCAGTAGCAGTAGACTGGCAGCTTGGTAGACCAGTGTAACACCAAAGCTCAGTCTATATCTTGCTTTCATGTCTCTGTAATATAGACCCTCAAGGGAGGCTCTGAGACACAGACCCTTACTTGAAGCCTTATGTTCAGAGTTTCTCCTCTAGATTCTCTTCTTGTACAAAAATATTGCCAGTCTGCAGTACCGCACACCAAACAACTTAGATAGACAGTAAATGGAAAGAAACAGACACTTCTAGGCATTATTCATCTTAACTGTAAAGCAGCCAGCTGAATTAGGTCAGATGAATCACATCCTAGAAGCCGCTGTGGCAGCAAGCAGTGGGTGACCAGCAGAGACAGCCAACTGCACCATAGGCCTCTGGTGTCAGACGATGCGAGTCCTGTTAATGAGGATTGTTGCCAAGACCAAATGAAGATAGAGCACGTATAGATTAGCTGTTTTGTAGGAAAAAAATCACCCCTTTCATGCCCTTAAATGGGGTTCATAATGTTTTTATTTTTTTCCAAACTGAATTTTACTAACATGCTATTTAATAATTGCCCTATGGTATTGCCACCATACTTGACGTCCTGATCACTTAGAGACTTCTCCGTATTGAAATGCCATCAGACCTGAGGCACTGACACGATAGGTGAAGTTTTAATTTTTTAATAATTCCTGTGAAGCAGTAGTTAATCTCCTGTCTAGCAGCACAGTCAAATTGGCAACTTAGCAGCACTGTTCTGTGTATTCATTTATTTAGCAAAGCCTGCCTTTGGCTTTACAAAATGGTATTGACACCTTATCCTTAGAAACCATGTTGCACCAGTGGACTGAAACTGATGTAGAGTAAAAAAGAAATGCTGGCCCCACTGTATCCATGAGCAGCCATGGAAATCAGGACAAGGCTTCACCTTGCCTCAGTTTAGTGGCTATTCCTTCTCTTATGATGCAATTCATTGGACTCAAACATATTTCTATAATGACATGCATTATATCTACAGGTGCCTTATTCTTTAGTGATTTTGGAGTCTTGGGTGAGGGGATTAAAAGTCTGCACTTTGTAAGACAGGTCACATTCTTCCAGTTTAAATGAAAAAATGCTGGACATAACAGTGAGGGAAGAATTAATTTTGTTGTGAGTTCTAGGAGCACTGTTATTGTGGGTTTAGTTGATTTTTTTTTTTAGTAGCATTACATCTCTTCTAAGGTAATAGTCATGTTCATCTCAACAAAGTCAATCGTATTAAAAGCAAATCCTGTACCAGAATTACCAGTTACATAACTTATGAAACCCTTTATTAAGGCCCAGTGTAGCTTCTAGTGTATATATATTATCACTGCTCTACTGGTTTCAATGTGTGTGCATCAAATCATGCCAGATGAGCATCTGGCCCCAAATGTTCAGTACGTGATTCTCAAGATGCTTTTAAGAGTATAGTGAGAGGAAAGGATCATGTTAAAGGCTAGTTTATTTCATCACTGGTTTGTTCACAAGAGATGCTCTGAGAAAAGTAAATAAACTATGTAATTTTCCCCTTCTCTAGCTCTTTCAGTGTCCCTCTTGCTGTAATTTCAAAACAGAGAAGTCCAGGAAGGGCAAACTGCTGGTGCTGAAGGTTGGCTTCTGGGACCTATCTCATTTTGTATCATGTTATCACTAAAATGACATCATTAATTTCTTCTGAGCAATGAGTTTGACCTCAGTGCTTAATGGTACACGAATAACTTCTGCCATATCTTTCATAGTGTGGGCAGATACCAAGATTTGTCTACAAAATATTAGAGAATCTGAAAAAATTAATAATTAAAGATCCAGATAAATCACATGCAACTGGGAGAAAACACAAGAGTGAAAGTAAGTGATCAGATTATCTATTCAAGTGCACGTGAGGAAGTCATATGGGGTAAACTACCCACATCATCCCTCAAACTATTCCACAAATATTGCCTGAATAATCTTTTAGGTATGTAAACCTTTACTTCTCTTTTGGATATTTGGAAATGAATGCAGCCTGAGTAGCTGTGAAGCCTGTTGAACTAGTGAGATATCTCCAAAAACACTTGCAAGGCTTGAGATGAAAACTTGCTTTTTAAAAAAGTGGCTTCTGATTACAGAAGTCAAAGAAGTGGCATCTTGTTTCTAGATGAGTTTAAAGAAAATGATCATCTGTGGCTAACCCTTCAGGATGACACTAACTTTGAAAATTCAGCCCCACATGTCTCAGGCTAAATACTGAATATCAGTAGCTCTGTTTGAACAAATGTTGAACAAGTTGTCTGTTAACAATTTGCTCACTGCCAGAAATAAAATTAGTTTCAGAGCTAGGATCTGAATTTAGAAATGTTGCCTAACCCCATATTTATATCACAGTGCACTTGGAGTTTTTCAGTGCCCTGGAGTTTTTTAACCCTTAGATCATGTATTCAAACCACGCTTGAGAAAACAGCAATTACACTTGTTATAAACCTGCTTAGCTGGAATCAAAGCTTACCTTAGGAAAAAATCCTGCCTGCTTTTTGCACAAGTGGAGATGTTTACCTCATCTTGCGATCCCAAAAGAAGGGCCCAACCACAAGTTTGCTAATAGACCAGGGTGTCCAGCTGTCATGTAATAGACCCTGTAGACATCAGCATTTCAACAAAGCTGGTGGTGGAATGTGCTGAGCCTGAGAATTAAGACTCTGGGACCTTCCATTGGCACTTTTTTAATGGAAAGATACATAATGGTCTCCATTTCACTTCTCCACTGTGTGAAAATATGAGTGGCACAGTACAGTAAAAACCCACCAGGTTGTCAGCTTTGCTTTTACAGTGAGGCTCTGGAGCCCTGGTGTGGATTTCCCAAGTGTTTTTCAATCCAAGTGTTTTGCAGCCACTGCACAGAAATGATTCTGTCTTCCCTTGTCTTGCTCTTCTTGGGGTCTCAGTCATTAGCCTTTAGATGAAATGATCTTTGTTAAACTGTGGTCCCTTCCAGCCTTACAGTGATTCTGTAATCATCACTGCAGCAACGCCAGCAGTGTTTGTGATACAGCCACCTGCACTTCTGTTCTGCAGTTTTTCACCTCACTAGGAGAGATTGCATTTCTTTGTAATTTTGTCAGCCTAGGTGAGAGCTGTGGGAGAGCAGGTGGGTCTGCCTTGTTGGAAATGGAGATGCCATTTAACTCACTGCTTTCAGCACATCCATTTCCATGGTGGCTGCCTTTGATGGTAAAGACTCACACATCTGGTATGCAGATTAATGACCAGAGCCACCACTTTTCCCTCTTGTTTTGCCTCTCTTCATCTACTTGGACACAGCAGTTCCTGTCACCCATTGTAGTCTGGGGGCAAGGGCTTTTCCACTTTCAAACACTTTCCCACACTTTCCCACAGCTTGTGCACTTTTCCACAGCTTGCCACGTGCCTGTCACCCCAGCCTCACTGTACAATCTGTCCTTTCTCCTTCCCTGAATGAGGCTGTGCCCAGTGCTGGACTCCTGGAGTGAGGGCACTGGGTGTCTGAAGAGAGGAAGGAGTGCTCCCTTGGAAGTGCTCAGCTGTCATCTGACTTTCACAGCTGAAGGATTTTTTCATGCGGTATCATTGGGGTATAGGTTTTTATTCCTTCAGCAACTGTCTCAGCACCATTGTGTTTAAATTGCAGTGTAGATTGGTAAGGAAATATTTTCTCTTTACATGAAGAAATTGTGTTTCTCACTGGTGTTTTGTAAGACGCATAAGTTCTGGAGCTGTAGGATCCTGTTAAAGACATAGTTTTCAAAAATTAGTGGCATCCTCCTTTGAAAATCAGAGGTTTTCAGCTCAACAGAGGAAAGCAGATATAGACTCACTGGTTTTAGTGGACTGCTTTGTACTGTTTGTCCTGTGATATTTAACTGATAATCTTTCTCTTGCTGTCACATTTTTCTTTGCATAAGCAGAAGAAAGCTTTATTTCATTACAACTCCCAAAGTTATATTCTATTCTGAGAATCCCAGCCAAGGCAAAAAAACCCAAAGCACAACTATGCCTATCCCTCCTTACACTGGCAGACACTGACACATCACTAACATTAGGCTGGAATCACATGTGATCCAGTCTGCATCAACATACATTTCTATATTTGTTAAGGCTAATCTCAAGGCTTGTTTCAAGGTGAAGCTACCCAACAGTTTTAAAAATTGTCATGAAATCATTACAGCCCAGACCACGGGACTGCAATTTTCCCATTGATCCTCCCATGTCAGCAGCATTGACATGGATTGGCGTGTGGGAGCGTCACTGCCATAGAACCCCCCCGTGTCCCCCAGTGCCTCTGGTAGCTCTGAGCCAGCAGCAATGTCCACGGCTCCATAGGCAGCCCGGGAGAGGCCGTGGAAAGGGCGAGGCTGGGCAGCACTCGCAGAAGAGGGCTGTGTGTGTGGAGGGTGCTGCAAAGGAGGCACAGACTCACCCACCCAGGCTGCTGTGACCCAGGGCTTTGCCACCCGCTTCCATCAGCTTCAAACACAATGGACGTTTATGATAATCCGCTGGGAATCTTCACCGTGATTCAGTGAGTAAGCTAACACATCTGTTCTTCCCATTTTCAGCTAATGGGAATATAAATATTTAAATATATGCATACTTCGCAAGGGCAATATGGTTTTGAATACTCACACCTCTGTGCCCTTAATGGTAAGGCATGTTTTGAAATTACTTAGTTAAACACTGAAAATAGTTTGACCTTTGAGTTAAACTAATCTAAGTAGCATTTCAACAAGCAGTAGCACAGACATTCTAGATAATTTATTGAAAATGCCATAGAACTGCAGTGAACTTCAGAAAGTGAAGAAAGGAAGCAGGCATTTTCTTTCTGCGAAGAATGCTGGCTCTCTCAGAAGTTTTAAGAATGTTTTAGTAAGCATGTATTTATGTCACAAATGGATTTGAAAGATCCTGAAAGTAATGAAGCAAGTTCCCATTAAACTGCATGGTATGCTTGTCTTTGAATAATGAACTCATACTGTAGATGAATTATTCAAGATTTCACTGTATTGTATGTATATTGGGTCATAGCATAAGATATGATGTTTGTTTAAAGAGTGCCTCTCTGCATTTATTTGCTAAAAGAAGTTGTCCAATACTTAGCGGGGCTTGGAGGTGGTGTGCCTGGATTCTGCTCCCAGTTCCACCAAGGACAATTCTTCAGCTCCAACTCAGGCTGGAGGTTTTATTGCTCGGTTGGTTTAGTTTCGGTTTTCTTATGTTGTTGCTGTTATTGTTTGTTTTCTCTTTTTGAATCTTTGGTATTTTTTCATCTTTTTGGATGTAAAACTAGAATTTAGTGAATAACAGTGTGTCAGGAGAGTTAAGTTTTGCATAATCCAGATCTTCAAGAATTGTAGATGTTTGGACTCATCTGGTCCCTTTCTCCTTGAATAGAATTGTCTCTTCCCATTGAACTGGACCGCAGCTGAAACAATTTTCTCTGGATCTTTCAGTAATGTAGGTTGTTTCTGAATTATTTAATGTGTTTTGCCTCCACTTAATTTTCCACAAATGCAACAAAATAAAACAAGCCCAAAGACATCTGTAAATTTTTATTAACAATATGATTGTCAGATTTTTGCATTCCTTCTGCATTGTTTGCTTTTTATTACTACTTTTTTAAGTTTTAAATATATGCTAGAAAATTTTTGAATAGGGACCTTGTCTTTTTAGGTCACCAGTGAAAAAGCTAGTATATTCTGGAGCATATTAAAATAATGTTCAAGAATTCGGAATACTTTCTTTACGAGCAAAACTCTGCCCTTCCTCCCCTCCATGAACTCCAAGGCAGATGGGCAACTGCTATGGGGCCAGCTTGCTCCCTTGTTCTGGATGCAGGAGCTGAATGCAGGAACTGGGCAGACCTCAAAAAGAAAGAACAGAGACACAAAAAAGATTGCAAATAAAGAACCACATTCGCAAATATTTCCCTTTCCCCACTTTCCCTACGCCAAAGACAAGAAAACAAACACCAAGCCTGGAACAGGCAATGCAGATGGAATAAAAATGGACACAGTCTCGGGAGCAGCAGAGGGATGGCAGCCTCAGCTCCACACACACAGGACCTGCTCGGGGCAATGCTGCTGCTCCTGGTCTTCCAGAGCCTCTGGATACTTGGCTTTTGAGGACTGCTGGGCTGCTATGTAAAGCAAGGCAACCACTGCCAGTTTAATGGGGCATGGCAACTGAACTCCTGCAGGAGTTATTTGCTGAATAAATTGATGGAAAGATAAGCTCATCTTTCCATACACTCCTCCACGTTTCAGGGGGGCTTCAGGAAGAGTGTTTGCAAATTTGGACCCAAAGACTGTACAATGGCTGCTGTTTTTAGTTTATATGCACTGAAGTTATGCTCAGTAGGCTTAGAACTGATAATTAATTTTTTTTTTCAAGTGGAATTCTTTGAACATACTACATCAGAACAAAAGATGTTTGGAACGAGTGGGCAGAGCTTGTGCAGGCTCTACCATAGAGCCATGAGAAAGAAGCAGAACTCTCTATTATGCACATTCCCCTTAAAACATGAAGAAAGCTGGCAAGTCCTGAACAAACACAA
This sequence comes from Passer domesticus, assembly GCF_036417665.1. Lineage (NCBI taxonomy): Eukaryota > Metazoa > Chordata > Aves > Passeriformes > Passeridae > Passer > Passer domesticus. The sequence continues at coordinate 19,974,449 of NC_087475.1, read as the reverse complement.
GGAATTTGAAAGCTTAAAAAGAAAGGAAATAGTCAGACACAGTCATTACAGTCTCTGTTCTTTGATTATCTGGATGAGGAGTGCCAGGGATACAGAGTGAATTAAATAAGGATTCTTGTATAGTCATCAAGCCCCTGTATTATCTGCTGCAGAATTCAGTCTGATGTAGGCTGGTTTTTTCCCCAGAGCAGTGAGCTATCCCCCGAAGTCAGTAATAAAGTAATACAGCTTCCTATCTGCTTGTGGTATACCCACAAAGCTTGATCAGACATATACTCCTTGGTATATATGGCTGAGTCTTCATCTCTGTGAAAGCCATTTATCTCTATAAACAACAGTGCTTCATTGCATTCAGAGTGGAGAGAAGCAAGAAAAATCAAATCACATGGAACAAAAACCCAAAAAAACCCCAACAAAAAAACTCCCAAGAAAGCAATATGTCTTACAACAGCTGGGCAGTGAGGGTTATGCCTGTATGTTGGGGTGTTCTCCTGATTCTGTTTCTGACACGCTCTTCTCTGAATGCCCATCAAGCTCACTATGAAATGGACTTGCTGGAGTTTAACCAGAGGAATCTGCTTACTGGAATAGAGTATTTGTGGTTTCTGTGATTTGGCAGCAGCAAACATCTCCCCTGTGCAGCTAGCTGCACAGTGCTGTCCCCAGAGCACCACTCCTGACTCACAAAGCATCATAAGACCAGGTGTCCCACCATGGACATGCCTGGAAGATGACAACGTCTGGCAGTGATAGCCTGGGACAAACAAATACTTTTGGAGCCAATTCATATCAAAACTTGACAGAATAGGCTGATAATATAAAGGATTCCAAAACCAGTGATGTGTACTGCTCATTGTTAAACTTTCAAATTACAAAGACAGCTATTTGCTGTTTTAGCCTCTCTTTCTTTATAACATATGTCCTACCTTTCCAATAAAGAGGGAAAAATAATTTATTAGCTCTCATAGTGGTTCATCAAACTTACTAGTTTTGTGTTTAACTGTGTACAGACAACATGAGCAGCTAATGATGCTTATTATCTCCACAGTCAGAATCTCTTCCTACACAAAGGATTTCTCTGGACCAAGACTGCTCCTAAGTGATCCCAAAATGTGTTTGTATTAGCAGTTTAGTACAGATCAGGAATGTACTCAGGAAGCAAATATTCTGTTCTGTTTACTGTAGTTGCATTCTCAGTGTGAATGAAGTGGTCTTGGAGCACACAAACTACATGTCCCTTCGCTGAACCAAGTGGGTGGGATTCACTCAGTACCCTGTGCAGGGTACAAACCAGAGACAGTCCGAAGTAATATCCCTAAAATGTGTACAGGTTGGCCCTCAGCTGCTGTGTACCCACCATTTCACTCTACAGATGCACTCCAATCACACTGTCAATGCTACTTGTCAATGCAGAGATGCCCTAGACTTCTAAAGGGGACAGTCAAAATCAGCCTGGCACTGAGCCAGATCAGCTATTAGCTTGCTGGCTTTTGCAGCAGTTTGCACTGAGATTAGGAAGAGGTGCCGAGCAGGAAATCTATGACTGCAGTGTGGGTGGTGTTTAAAGCAGCTTTTAGCTTTAGGTTAGATGAGGGTGGTCTCAGTGACTTTTTTGCTTCTAGATAAGATGTGTTGTTCTCTCTTGGTTTGTTTTCTTTTCACACTATGCTCATCATCATTATGTGAAAGGTTGTGTCAGGATACAGCAAGTTCTAGCCAATGCCGACAAAAATGGCAATAAAACCCTCTGTCACAAGCCATCCACTTTGAAACATAGGCAAGGAAGAGCAAGTGTTACAAATATTCTGTCAGAGAGATCATCTGAATGATATAGCTGGATCTGTGACCTTCTTTGACTCACACGGGATCTTTTCTGCTCAATAGGCCACTGAAATAGCTGACTTCTGGCTAGATTTAAATAAGCCACTTGTAAATAATTTTGTCATGTGTACTGGGAGGGAAAAAATCTGGCTAAAATTGATTTTGTTCCTGTACTTTCACAGCATTTTGCCACAAGCCCTCAGTATTGACAGTCTTCCCAGACCTACAGTGAATTCACAGTGGGTGCCCTAAATATCTCATGCCTGCTATTTTCTCTTTTCCTACATGTTCATGTAGAATAAACATTGAAACCATTCCTGTCCTTGAAATATTTGCATTCTGTGGTCTCCAAAAAGTCAAATGTATAAAATTATTATGTGATCAAGCCTGTAAATGATACTTTACTGGCAAGTTAGAGATGGGAATGACAAGTGTCAATTAACAATGTTAATCTGAGTTATGCTGTGTTTGAATCTACTGTAAAGCTTACATTCATTTTAAAGGGTGGGATATTGGGATTATGGAATCCTTTGGTTCAGTCAGCTGTTCCAGTTGAGCTAAGAGTAGTGTAAATGATTATGCCTATCATCTCACACTAGACCATTGTCCTGTTTTTGTGGAAGGATGGGCGCCCTCTGACATGAGCTCTTGTTGGACAGGAGAACAGTGGTGGTCTTTGAGGTGGTGACCCATAGCTGAAAGTAAATGGTTATGACAAATGGTACTCTCTTGAAAAAGGCCAGGGGCTGACAGCCTTGGCAGAATGGCAATGTGGCCAGGCAATGTGTTCAGTGTTGGCTCTGCTTTGAGCAGAAGGTTGGAAGAGAGACTTCCAGAAGTCCCTTCCACTCTGAATAACTCTGTGATGATGTTAACAGGACAGTGAAGAGGAAATATGCTAGAAGTATCTTATGAAAAATAATTTAATGTGACTCTCAGAAGTCACAGACCTTAAACATAAGCAAAATACTGATGTTGATGAAATCAAGAGAGCTGCAGGCAATTACAGCACAAGCGTGAAAGATTGTATTAGGGAATCAGATACATGGTTAAATTGGCAATAACACATTTGTCTCCCTCCTCTTTGATGTCCTTCCTTCTACCTTAATACCCAAACTTGCCAGTGGCACAGTTTGTAGTGGCGACTTCATCCTTGACAAAATTAATAAACTGAAAAGCATTTTTTTTGTTGTGTCCTGTGATTGGCCAGCTTTTTGTTGGTCTTTCAAACTGGGAGACCCAATTGAAACACAGCTTTCAGTGGTTATGATGATTTAAATATCCTTAGCTGGTGCAGCTGCAGAAGAGCATCCCCAGATTGCTCAGTTTCAGTTTGCAATAAAATCTCAGTATCAAAATATCTCAAGCTTGCAATGGTCTGCATGTGGCAGAGCAGAGCTTATTGTGGGCTGAGACATCAATAAGCCCATCAATAAGGTGTTCAGCATGACAAACTAGAACTCCCTCAGAATTTGGGGTAACTCTCCTCTGCAATCCACCATGGAAACATGTTCTTGTGCACCTCAATTCAATAGCAGGTAGAAATCTTGTTTTAAATGGTTGTCTGGCACCTGCCTGCATCATGAGTCACCTTTGATAATGTGTCTTTTTGAGCACTGTTTTCAGACGTATTCATTGCTTGTGTTTCCACTGACAGTGAGTCTGGAACAGAGGGCCCTTACCTGCAGTCTTGCTAATCAAGCATCAGTTTCTAGTGTTTGACAGCAGAATTGGTGGCCATTGCAGAGAGTTCTTCAGTATATTTCTGTGATTTCATGGTGGGTTTTACTGCAGAGCTGCTGAGAAAGGAAAATATTCATTTGCATGCTGCAAAGCATAGGCAAGGAGCCAGATCTGTGCTATTACAATATCTGATCTCTGTAAGGCAAACATCCTTTTGAAAGGAGCTAATGTTTCTGTCTATTCAATTCTGATTCACATTTCAGCACTTTCCTCGTTCAAACACCCTGGGGAAGAGTTAACTGTATTTTTCTCTTCTCCTTTTATCTTTATTCCTGGATTAAGTGAAGAAATTATTGGTTCATGTTACAGCTCTTTTGTCCCCTTGCAGTAAATCATCTGCAATATTTCTTGCTATTGGCATGCTGCATGTCATGTATACCCTGTTCATGTCACATGGAAATAGTTAATTATTTGCATGACAAACATTCAGGTTTTATCTTATGAGTTCTCCCATAGGAGGTACGTATGGTTAATATGCACATATCTTAGAATGAGCTTTCCATCAATAGCAAAATATTGCCATAAAACATTCAATAATAAATGTTCTTGATTATTTTTCCCCTCTGATTATGAAGAAAAATCAAAATAGTTAGTATAGTCATTAGTAGGATCTCAGCACTAATTTTTTATCTGCTGTTCACTTGCTGCCTCTGCTTCACAAACACTTTCCAAAAATCAAATTATAAGAGTCACAAGCTGTAGTCTCTTCTTTCTGAGGGGACATGACTGACTATTAAAAGAACCTTTAATTCTGTGAATACAAATGTTAAAATTATTTTTCTATAAATATCACACAAAATGCAATTCATATTTATCACTTGTATTCCTGCCAGGAAATTTAATTGCTGTTCACAGAGAGCAATTATGGAGAAAAAAATTCATTTAAATATTTAAACATTTCCTATATGTGCTTTTATTTTATGTGAAAAAACACTCCAAACAAAACAAACCTAGACCAAGCCCACAAAACTCTTATAATAGGGAGCACTTTACGTTTATCAACACAAAGGCTAGTCATGTCTTTCTCATCAATCAGTCTGCTCGTGCTTTCTCTAACACAGCAGCTGCCCTCTACCTACACCTGCAGTGTCCGTATGGACCCCCTGCCTTTCCAGATGAACAGGCACAAGAGCTAATTATTCTTGAGGTGATCCTCCACGTAAAGTCTGGGGAGCATTTCAGGAGCCTCTCCCTGCTGAACCAACATTCCCAGCATGCTGAAATGCTGAATAAATAACTTCCCTCCAAAATCAATGCATGCTATATACTGCTCCTTCATTTAAATAATATCTTTTTTATCCCAGGGCTTTGGGGTTAGAGTTCTGTAATGTGAAGGCAAGTTATCCCTGCATGCTTTCTGGCTTCAATTGCAGCCCAGGCTATTCAGGAATCTTTTTCTTCCAAATACTTCTGCTTGGTCCCACTGTGGCTTCACTGACAAATTCTGTGCTCTGTGAGTGACAGCCCACAGCAGCATCAGGTGTGAACTTAAGGCCTTTCCAGCCAGGCCTTCCTTCCCAGGGGAGGCCAAAGGTTTTCCTGCTGCAAACCCTCTCGGGTGGTACCTGCTGAGGGAGCACCACCTGTGCCTGGGGAGGATGGGGTTCAGGAGGCTCTGAGCTCCGGGGCTGGGGTTTGCCTGTTCTTACCCCACCCTCAGCCATGCCTTTCAGCGCTGCGGGAGGGGCTGTACAACAGCTGTGCCTCACAAGCTCAGCTTCCCAGGGCAGCAGCTTCCAGATTAAAGGCTTCAACAGTTCTTTTATGGTGCTTCAGCAAGAACCTTTTGCAGGAGGTGCAGCTGCTTCTAAATACCTGTGGTTCCACAGGTACAGCTTAGCAAAGACGTCAGAGTTTCACAGCATGCCTGGGGTTTTACCGACATCCTGTCATCAGTCCCTGGGATCTGAAGGGGGGGCAAAAGGCTGCATTTCATTACACGTTTGTATTTCAAACGAGACTTAGTTTTCTTTTACCTCAACAGTACAGCACTAATGTTTTGTAAAGGTTGATATATTGAAGCTGGAACAGCGCAGCTCAATGGATGCTAATGAGCTTTAAACAAATGGAAAAGACATATGAGTGCTTGCCGAGTTCCAGCCTTGGCCAGCTGCAGCAGGTAGCAGGGGAGGTTGCTAGTGGGATACAAATAAGTAGCATCAGTCCTCTCCAGAGAAATTGCTCAACATCCCCGCACATACTGACACAGGAAAATATCTCTCCAGCTGTCAATCTTTCAGACTCCTACAAGAGGAAAAAAATTGCTGTGGTTTGTTGTGACTACTTATCAGTTTAACTGAGTTTTATAACCAAATATTTTACTCACATAGAAAAAAAAATTCAACAGTCAAATACAACAAAGAATTGAAAAAAATGCATGTGGTACTAGGAAAACGGTATCCTTTTCTGTAAAATCATAAGCAAAGGCAGGGAGAAAAAACTCATGCTTTTTTAATTTTGAAATTTGCAATTTATTTATTTCTAAATAGTTATGGTTGCTTTGAAAGGATACCTTAAAACATAAGGAAGGTATGCATCCTTTCCAGGACTTGCAATTTTATTCCATGCTGAAGGTTATGAATACTTTTTTCTGTGCAACATATTGAGCTAGTCAGGAAGAGAATTAAAAAAAAAAAAAGTAAGCAGTATTGAGCAGTCAGTGTATTCCTGAGCATCTCTGTAGGAGGATAGGAGGAAAGGTTTCTTATAAATTAGTATACTTCAACTCTAAGAAGCTTTCTCCCTGATTCATATGGGTCAAAAAAGTTCCTCTCTTGAAAACCATTTAGAAAATTCAAAGGTAATCCAATTCTAGGCTTTCTGCCATCCAGGTGCTTGTACTCAGCAGGAAAAAAAAATCTCCTTAATCCTTTTCTGTTTTTATAATTACTTGTTTTTCCTCTGCCCGGCAGTTCTTCTGTTGAACACGAAAGTTGCCATATCCAATTATACCTTTTTGTCCTTGCTTATAAAATCTTCATGTCTCCTTAGTTATATATTAACACAAGATTAATCACTTGATCAATCTCAGGGATTTTTTTCTCATCTGGCACAGTGACAGCCACCAGCCATTTGGTGGCATGCTCTCAGGGTTTTTGTGCAGCCAATGTATGTGTGTGACTGCATGGGGGAAAAAAGAGGGTGAACTAGAGAGAAAGAAAAAGCAAGAACACCAGCATCACATTTAGCATGGTAAATGCCATGGCATTTTGGAGAGACCAGCTTCCACATGTGATCATCTAATAGCTTCTGATCCATGTTGTTGTGCATTTCACTGTTTATGTAAGAGAGGCTGACAGGAAGGGCACTTCTTGGCAGTTAATGATCACTGTCATTGACCAAGCCAATCAGTCAGTAACTGGAAATATCTGACCTTTATGGCTTTCTTCCTTTGATGATTCTCTTTAATCATATATTTTTTTAACCTTTCCTGTTGGATCTAAAACTGTGTACTTTGATATTAATTCAATGTGCCATACTAGAATGAAAAGATTTTTCTTTCTCAGACTATTCCTGACAGTTATTGTAACCAAAAGGAAAGCAAGATTTGTTTCTGAAAGCTCCATCATATTTACACTGCTTTCTAATGTTTTCCTTTACCTCCCTTGCCTTTACTGGAGCTGCTATCACTTTGTACTGTCCACTGCATATTATCTTCAGAGTTCATCTCAGAAAATGCTCTGAATTTGTCAATGATTGTTTGCCTAAGATCTGCTACAAGATGAGTATTTTAACCTAGGGGATTTAAAGGCTTCCAAAATTGACTTTCTCTGACAAAAAATACACTGTTTGATGAAGACTGTAGCCTTTCTTTGGGAAAATATTATTAACAAAATATTAGTTTTCAGATTAATTGGGGTTTATTTGGAAAGCTATTGTGAGTTCAAATGTTGGGATGAACAGAAGTCAATTTACTAGAATGTATCATATTCATAATGCTCTGAAAAGAACTTTGCTTTCCAAGCCATCTTGTGAATAGTTGCATTTATTACAGCAAATACTGGCCAGTATACTTCTGGCTAGGGAGAAACATTCTGATTTATTTAGGCACAGATGAATACAAAGCAGAACCTCAGATTTATGAAGTGTGGTATCATCTAACAATTTTCTTTGAAATCATGGCTAGCCAGTGAAGTGCTGAAGGCCATGTTTGACTTGGTGGCCCTCAGTGAGCAGAGAGCTGGAATCGAGCAGGGGTGCTGCTGCTCTGACCTGCTGGAGCCCTGGAGCAATGGCTTTGCTCCCCATGATTGAGGCTTGGAAACACACTGGCTGTGCAGCCAAGTACAGCAGACATGGGGCAAGTTCAGCTCAGTGGCCAAATTAATTTCCATGGTCATATTTTGTTTTGTCTTCTGGTTAAGCCTATTTGATGTATAGCATAACAGACACTGCAATACACAAGGAAAAGGAAAAGTCCAAGGACACTGAACTGGACACTTTGCAAAGGGAGAGCAGCACAACTCCAATGATTTCAGTGGGCATTCCCATTAACATAGTGACTCTAGCTGGAAAGATGCAAGAAGGTTAATGTTTGTTAATGTATTCTAGTCTTTTTTGGTGAAGCTGAGCGACACTCTGTCCTGCCCAGTGTGAAATCTCTGTATTTGACTCATGTCATGGAAAAGGTTAGAGTCATTAGGAACTGTACTTTTCAGCAATAGACTTTCTGTATTACAGCATTGAGGTAAGTTTGGACATATTTCTAGTATTTCTAAAATGATGTGAAAGTTACTCCTTGATGTTTTGTGAATTATTGTTTGTGAAGTGTTTGTTGAAATTACTATGCTTCAGTGAATTGGTGAAAAATTACCTATCCCTGAACACCTGAGATACTACTGTAATTGTCTATACCTACAAAAATGCGATATTGGTATAGAACTCCATGAGCATTATGTCCACGACAGTGGGCTCTCATTTCTGGCACCAAGCAGACAATAAGCAAAACGAACTGATGTTCAAAATGCCAGGATTCACTTCCATAAATTCACAAAACAAAGACCTGTATCTTGTCACCATGCAGATCCAGGGGATGCATAGGGTTACCAAGCAAAACCCTGCCTTGTTTTGCTTGGTAACCCTATGCATCCCCTGACTTCACTGGTGACAATTATCATGACATTGTGAAGTGCCCTGAGACCAGCTGCTGAAAAATGCCATCCCTGAGATGCTGCTAAATAACCCCACAAAGCCAGCCTCCCCCCTGTGAGGGAGAGAAATTTGTGCTGTGCCTGGGTAAGGGGACGCTGGGGAGTGAGCTCTGGTTTGCAACTCAGCTAATTAAACATTAATGAAGTCCTTTCAAAAGAGGGAGCTTTGCTTCACATGTCTGAATGCCTAAATCCAATCTGTAAATGTTTGTTTTCCCCATTTTAGCTTTTTAATTTATTCCTCAATTTTGTAACCTCTGAAATGATAATAAAATGTACTAGATTTGAAATAGAAGTCTCCAAACAGTATTTTGGCAATCTGTTAGGAGCTGGAATACATATGGATTACTCCTTAAATCTAAATTATTGGCACTCAGGAGAGATTATTTCCATGTATTTTGTTTTATTGTGTAATATTTTGCAGCTATGGCTGCAGTGCTGTTATTAACTTGCAATCGTTCTAAACGCGGGTAGATGATAAGATCATTTACTGTGTAAAATTTAGGCCTCCAAAGTAAGACAGTGCTAATCAGTTGAGCCATAGGAGTTCCAGCTGCTCACCCTCTCCAAAGATTTGACCCCTACTGTATTGGAAAAGTCTCAACAGAATTTTAGTTTGTAACTGGAAACAGTTGGTAGAATATATATTTTTCTTGACTAGCTATAATAGAGATAAGATACTGAAAACATTGTCACAGCACAGGATGATTTTAATTTATACAGAGAAATTCATGACAGGAAAACAGTCTTTCCAGATGCAAAGATGGTTTTGCATACTGCAAACATGCTTTCAACCATTTGGAAATAAGTATTTTTCTCCATTGAAGTTAATTCCTTTTCGCATTAATTTCTTAAGTATCTTTAAAAATAAGGCAGCTCTCTATGCTAAATGACAGCTGGCCTTGGTGAAAGATAATTTTGCAGCTTGGGCATTCAGGAGATAGGGTGTTGCCACAGTCACTCTTGGTCCTCAGGCAAGTGATTCTATTGGATTTCTTGCCTGTAAAGTGAGATAAGTCGTCCCCTCATAGCTAAGGTAGGATTTTCCTTCCTTTTTTTCTCTCTCTCCACATCTTTGTACTTTAGATGGATTTGAATTTATTCACTTAGGAAAAAAAAAAGAAAACCAATGCTTGCTCAAGAAGCACATAAACTGACTTAATCAAAAAAAATCTTGAGAATTGCAAAGTCTAGCACCAGTTTCCACAGGGAGGAGAAGAGGACAGACAGAGTCACTCACAGGTGGTCACTCACTGAAAGCTGTGAAGATGTTTTTTCTGGGCAGTTGGAACCTGGCTGAGAGATGTCTTTCACCAGAGCCTTTCTGAGCCCAGCTCCAGCCACCACTGATGCAGGTGGCACTTACTGCTCACACAGCTTCCCCAGCTGATCTGGGCTGCTTGTAGCTTGAATTATGAAGGGCTATGTCATTCCAGAGTTGTATAAATATAGATTGCCACTGTAACCACATATACAACAAACACCAGATTTCTTAGGTAGGTCAGTGACCAAGATGGAAGCAGACTTGCCAGTTCTAAGTCCTGCATTTAGCATGCAACAGAACCTCTTCCCCCAGACACTCAAAATATTTGATTTCAAAGTATAAAAATGTATTACTTTTGCTGAGTTATGTCTATTGGGGGCTCATTTAATGCACTTTTACTGTCCTAGCCCAATTGATTCAGACATAACTGAAATAAAAATGTTATTTGGAGAAGCAGGTGAATGTTATGCAAAACCAGAAGAATGCCATTCAGAACTTTAGTTCCTACTAACCTACACAAAAATGCTGCAGGGAGTGTTCAGCTTATTTTCTCAAACTATCAGTTATGGCTTAGGTTTCAGACTTTAAGTCAATGACAGCAGTTAATTCAAATAACAATCAGAACAGCCATTTGGAGGTGAAGTGATTTTAACTTCTCACCATTAATACATCCTGTGCTAGCAGAACATGCAATGGAGGAACTGCTCCCTTCAAACAGTAAGCATTTGTGTTTGTTTGATATGTTTACAGACTGATATTAGTAGTTTTCTTTATAAGAAAAATAATTAAAAAATATATAGCATGAATTGCAACTGAAGAGCAAGTGGCCTTACAAAAAATACAGGAAAACAACACAGGGACATTTTCACATACTTAAAGCAACAAAGAATGACTTGTCCAAGCATCCTGTCAGCTCTTCAAAATGAAATTCACATGATCAGACATCCATGCACACAATCAGGCATCCATGCACGCTGTGGTATGTGTTCTTTGCACATTTTTGTCAGTCTCATCCACTGAGCAGCTTGCTCAATAAAGACAAAAAAAAATATCCAAATTATAAGTTTTCCTTATGCTTTTGATAAAGCTGTTACATTATCTATATTATCAACATTTTCAGCAACATCACACCAGTTTGAGATCTTGTCAGAGCTTACAAAAGTAGCTGAGCCAGGTCTTATTGGCAGGGAGATGGCAAACTTCCAGCAGCTCCCAGGTGCTGCAGAGTTCAGCAGCAATTAAAGGTGTGCCACTCTGCCTCTGAGCCAAGACCATGATAGCATGTGAAAACTCAGAACAAAGCTATGAATATCCTGTCAGCTTTTGGAAACAATGTCAAACTGAAGTTCTGGCTACATGTGGTCATTAAAAATCCCTTCAAGCAATTGGAAAATATCATTCAATACCTCCTTTATCCTGGACGGGTGCCACTCAGGTTTACTCCCTCATCTGGCAGCTGATGTTCCCTCTGCGGCCTCCTGTGAGCGTGGTGGTCTCACTTTATGGGCAGGGATGGTGGATGGGAGCTCTTTTTCATGCATGGCTTTCATTCTCTGCATGCCCACTGTGACAGTGTGCTCTTCAGCTTGCCTGAGAATTCCATCAATGGGAGAATGTGGTTAAAGTTAACATGAGGCAAATGGCTAACCTCATTACTTGAGAAGCATTGTCACACAGGAGTTTTGGGGCATATTCTAAACATTTACATGTAAAACCTGTTTACCATTCCACTCAACCACTTCAGGATTGACTACCTCTTACAGTTAAGACCCTTAGTGTTTTCCAGAGATCTTTTAGAACATTCGAAGTTTACCATGTTCTGAGCATGCTAACATTCCTGCCCCCTGCAGGCTGGACTGAAAGTCAAACAGAATCACAGAAATATCTAAGTTGGAAAAGACCTGTACAATCATTGAGCCCAACCCTTAACCCAGCACTGCCATGTCCACCACTAAATCATGTCCCTCAGTGCCACGTGTACACATCTTTCTAATACCACCAGGGGTGGTGACTCAACCACTTTCCTGTGTAGGCTATTCCAATGCCTGGCTACCATTTCTGTGAAGAAAATTTTCCTAATACCCAACCTGAATGTCCCTTTCTGCAACCTGAGGCCATTTCCTCTCATCCTGTCACTTGTTATCTGGGAGAAGAGACTGACCCCCTGCCTCACTACAACCTCATTTCAGGTAGTTGTGGTGGTCCCCCTGAGGCTCCTTTTCTCCTGGCTAAGCTTCCTCAGCACTCCTGATAGGACTTGTGCTCCCAACCTGTCACCAGCTCCTCTGCCCTACTTTGGACATGCTCCAGCATATCAGCATCTTTCTTGTAGCGAGGGGCCCAAAACTGAGGACTGGCTCTGAGGTGTGGCCTCACCAGAGCTGAGGGCAGTGGGATGATCACTGTCCCAGTCCTGCTGGCCACACCATTTCTGACACAAGCCATGCTGGTAGAACAGCATACACAATTTGCTTTGACATACACAACTATCAGTATCCACAGTCACAGAAATGAAGCATTGTTTGTCTCCTGACTGCCAAACTAGATAACTGCATAGCTGTACCTACAGCATGGGAAGTGAAAGGTGTGAATGGTAAATGCCCTGAGGTCTCTAAATTACCTAAAACATTCTTTCAGTAACTGTAAGATGGCTTGGTCTCACCAACTGCAATACAACTTACACTGTGGATCCAGTTAAAAAACTGGGGTTTGGCATTTTCCAGTGCAATATAGCCCCAAATTTGTTCTCATCCTGGATTTTGCATAATAAATAAAGCTGTCACTGGCTTCTGAATATATATATATAGTGCTGATTCAGAGCTCAAGGTCAGTCTATGTTAAAGAGGAAAAAAGGAGACCTTTATGTCTACATTGTTGGGGAAAAATATTTAAAATAACATCTCTTCAAAGCTATACAACTATTTTAGGCATGTGGTGTGATTCTTGGGGCTGTCCTGTGCAGGATCAGGAGTTAGACTTCAATGATCCTTGTGAGTCACTTCCAGCTCATGGTATTCTAAGATTTTATGATTTTAGAAGTTACAAAAAATTGAGATCAAGCAGTCAGCAAAGTAGTTCTGAAATTGTCAAGGGCAAAAAAAAAAAAAAATCTATCACCATAATCTATTTGCACTTCATTATCTGGGTATCATCACTGAATTCTTAGATTCAGACAGCTAGAAGTCCAGAAATAATGGGATAAAATAAAAAAGGAACAAATATTTGGACTGGAATACAATATTTTTTCCCTAAGTTATTTTGAAACTGATGTGGAACAAATTGCTACCTGCGTTCTTTTCAGTCATACCAATAATAAACCCATAAATAAATACAAAACTGAAGAGAAACACTGCTTTCCACAGCTCCTGCCCTTGATCCCTGCAAATACCAGGAATCACTCTAGTTGTCTTCCACATGGTCTGATTAAAAGTTTTTTGAAATTCTTTTTCACAGCCTTAGTGTTTTGAAAATGTTGTTATCCTCAGTTCTTTTCAAGAGACAGAGGTCTCCAGAGAGCCATTCATCTCATCCTAAGATAGGCATCTAAGACAGGTCAGCAAATGGTGTTCTGAAGATGATTCTATTAACTATAAAGGGAGAGCAGACTCAGATATCCAACTTTTAGAAGTCTGTAATTAGACAGGATGATTTTCACTCATCAAGGTACTTTTAGACAACTTTTTTTCCTCTTAAGATATAAAATCTCAACTTTTTAAACTAGAAAAATACACTACCCCCTTACTAATTTTAAAATTCTGCATATAGTAAGATGGACTTTATTCTTCTGCACTCTGGACAAACTTTTAAGCCTTTCTTTTTTCCCCCACTTGAAATGCCAGCATACTATAGGGACATTGCTCTCTCTGTATTTCTAGGTGCAACTCAAATCAAAAGTGTTTGAAAACTCGTGAAGAATGTTGTACTTGTCACATTTTCAGCTCAGGTTCAGAGACTTCCAGTTCATGTATGATTCAAAGGTTCATCTAAATATTAGGATGCCTGTCCAAAATAAATGAAATTCCAGATACTTGAGATTCACCTGTCATTGAGGATAATGTTCCATAAAGAAAGCCCCAATTATTTCAGTAGCAATAAAATACTGAGAATAACAGTAGTAAAAATGGCACCTGCTGAATTTACAATGATGCAAAGCTATGAGCTACCAGGAAGATGAACAAGGAAGGTGGGAGACATTTTCCATTATTCATACTAGGAGCTATACCCTGCTCCTTGCAGAGAACATACCCATCCTATGCAGTTTGCCAGAGTCAGATACTGTCCACCCCAAACAATTGCATGTGTCAGTTCAAATTGCTCATTGAACGGTGACACCTCACTCATTTCATGCTCCTCACCCTTTTCTCTGTATCACTCCTTTGTTGTGACCCTTTCTGTCAGAGATGTTAGTTTTAGAGCCAGCATGAGATTAACTGCATAATGCTCCTCTTTCAAGCCTGCCTTTGCTTTATCTCCATCCAGCTGAGCTGGACACCGGGATGCACCGAGCCCCCCCGGGAATGGCTGCAGCTCCCTGTAGCCTGTTTGCATAACAGCTCACTCCTCTTTCTAACATGACCACAGTAAGGCCACATTGTTTCCAGAAATAAAACAGATTAATTCTAAACCTACTGCAGAGCCAGGATAATAATTATCTTTTTTTAAACCATGTGTTTAACCATTTCTGAGGAGTCTAAAATTTAGGAATCTAAAATAGAGCTAGACATTTGTGTGTATGTTATTCTTGTTCAAGGAAAAATCCTCATCTGGGTTTACCAGGGGTTTAAGTTTTCTCCCCTCAGTTTAATAAAATACATTCAGAAGAAAAAAAATCAAAATCAGAAGACTGCATCACTATTTGTTAGTCTCCTCAAAACAAACATATTTAGGATTTTCCCTCAGTCTGTCCACTATTTTTCCAGCCAACCATTACTCAAAGATACGTTTACCTTCTTTCAAGGAACAGTCATTACTACATTTTTCCATGAAAGCTTATATCTACTCTCTTTTCTGATTAACCAGCTAATTGACACCTTTTATGAGGAGGGGTTTTTTCCAAGTTTTTCCCCTTCATGTTTATTCTCTGCACAAGGCATTGATTTTTTCATGTTTCTGCTATCCCAGGCAGTTCTGACTTCTTCCCTTCAAGCTACACTGTAATAAAACAGGACAAATGCTGCAGTATTCTCTCCTTAAAAGAGGGTAAGATTTTAACATGGATGGTGTTTATAAATAAAATTCACCTATCGTAACTTTATGCCTCTATAAACTTTATAGAAACTCTATAAAGTTTCTAGTAATTTAAGTCATTGCAAACTGACCATTTACATTCCCTACGGTCTTCAGACAGAAGCTTCCAGAGAGTAATTCATCCCCTGCTAAGATGCGTGTTCAAGGCAGGCACCTGCTGAAGATACTGGCTCCTATCTCATCCATTAAATAAACACAGAGCCTTGATGGTCTGGCAAAACCAAGACATGTATGGTTTGGCAGGGTTGATTTGCAGGAGTGTTTAACATGGAAATTAAAGCAATCACAGTGGAATGAGTTCCGAGTGATTACAAAATTCTTTCCCCCCCAATTTCTGTGCCCTTTTGGAAAGATAGTGGTAGCTTTGATTGTGCATCACCCATTGACACCCTGCCTATATACCTAAGAAACATATATTTATTACAGTGATATAATGTTGCTAACTACTGCTTAATATCCATGTCTTGCTGGGGAGGGAGCAAAGAAGAAAAGGAAGAGTTATTTTATCTCACTCTTAAATGTACTTCAACATATAAACTTTATCCTTTCTTGAATAAATTTAAATACATCAACTTTCCCAAAGTTTGAAACTGCAAGCATTCTAAAGCAATTTTTCACATAACTCACACAGATATCAAAACTGTGATAAATATCAGTTCACCTACAAATAGCATCCTCCTGAACCTATGTTGAACGAGAAAGTATCAATAGATTTGGGACTTAAAGCTCCTAATGAACCTGGTAAGTTTATCCTAAATATAAGTTTATTTCTACTTTTGTAGAATAGTATAAACTCGCGCAGATGAGAAGTACACAAGGTAGGTTGAGTGATTTTTTTTGCCATATGTATTTACTGCACTGGGTCTTGATGGCATCTTTCTTCTGCCTCTCACAGTAGACGTAAAGCAGGTGATGCAAACTTAAAAGCCTCCTGAAACAGCAGGACCCACTTATCCCATGCCTGCCTGTGATGTTGTCAAAGCATTTCCTAATCTCCATCCCTGTTGCCTTTGGACAACTGTATGCAAGATTGAAGCTAAGAGAAGGAAAGTATCTTCTAAATAATATTAGTGGGTGGAACTTTTGCACCATTTGATTAAAGGGGACTCTTTACTTTTAGGCCAGCAAGCAAGGAATAGAGTAATTTTAGCATGTAGTATTTTCAAAAGTTTAATTTGATTCTGAAAATTGAATTGTTGTAGCACAGTATAGAAATATTGAGGGAACTACTGGTCTTTTACTGAAATAAGTTTTGGCTCTTGACAGTGATCTGTATATAGATTATGGCATGAGAAAAACTATTGGGAATTAATCTGATAATATGAGGGGAATCAGATGGGACTCAACATGACAAGAGATGCCTCCAGTTGTCTCTCCAAAATGGCTCCTGCATTTTTAACTTGTGGTGAGCTCTTTTTTAAATTAGTGCTTTATCCCCAGGAAAACTAAATTGCCAGGAAACCTGAATTTATGATGAGCCAATCTAAAGATCATGTAGTCTCAGCCCACTGTAACCATGTTTTCTATCCCTAAGTAGCAATTCAGCCTTTCTGCTATTCAGAAATAAATGAGCATTTTTATCTGCTTGTGTGCAGAATTTATGAAGCATACAGGAAAAGTCCCAGCTCACAACATTATTTACTTAGTGCTGCAAGGGGAGTTCCCTGGCAGCAAAGAAGAGCTGTGATACGACATGTTCTTAATATTTCTCTCTCCCCATCCTTGTTATGTGCCCTGCAGTACTATGAGAGAAGCTCTCATACCCGTGCTGGGAAATAATCACATCTGGGTGCCTCCCTAGAGAGCCTGTACATTAATGCCCACAGCATGGGGAACAAATAGGAGGAATTGAGGGCTATGATCTCACTGGAGTCACAGAAATGTGGTAGGATTCTTCACACAACTGGAGAATTTTGATGGATGGAGACAGACTTTTTGGTAAGGGTGTCAAAAAGGGTGAATTATGGTGTATGTGAGGGAGCAGCAGAGATGGATGGATCTCTGCTGTGGGATAGGCGGTAAAAGGGCTCAGAGCCTGTGTGTCAGGATAGGGGACAAAATGGCACAGGTGATGTTGTGGGTGTCTGCTACAAACTGCCCGGTCAGAAAGAAGGGGATAAAGTCTTCCGAGAACTGGAAAAAGCCTCATGTTCACTGGCCCTGCTCCTCATGGGGAATTAGAATCTTGGTGGTATCTTCTGGTGTGCTTTGACTGAGTAGATAATGATGGAGCTGCTTTGCTCATGTCTTTCTTACAAACAAAGAAGGGCCATTTGGGGATCTGAGGCTGTGAGCACCCTTGGCTGCAGTGATTATGATGACTGGAGCTCAGAAGATGAAATGGAGGGAACAAGGCAAAATTAGGATTATGAACCTGAACTATAGCAGAGGAGATTTTAGCCTTTTTCATAGATCAGCTTGGAAGAATGCCATGCAATATGTCCCTGGAGAAAAGAGGGGTCAGGGAGAGCTAGTTCATTATCAAGGATCACTTTCTCCATCCTCAGGGGTGGTCCACACTAATGAGCAGGAAATCAAGCAGAAGCAGCAGGAGGCCTGCACGGATAAACAAGGAGCTCCTGACTCAACTTAGAAATTAAAGGGAAACATACAGGAAGGGGAAGCAGGAATTTCAATGACATTTATGAGAAAACTCATCAAACATCAACAGTCTCAGTTTCCTAAAGAAAACTTGGTAGGGGACAGGACAAGGAATTCTAGTTACAGAGAGCAGGAAAATCAATGCAGTCTATGCATTTCATATGGCATTACCTATGGATCTAAGCAGGTTTAATTCTAACATGGGACCTATCAAACAGAGAGCAACTTTTACAGAATGAGAGACTTATCATCCATTGGGACAAAAAATGATCTGTGTTGCTGGTATTTTAGATGACGTATCATAATTTTCCCAGTGCCTTTATAAGGATATTGAAAGAAAAGAGTGATTGATGTAGAACTGGAGGGTCTTCATATCTTTGGCAAGTAAGACAAAGCAGGCCATCAGCCCTCTGATTGCATTTCATACGGTGGATATTTTCCAGCTCAGTGCTTAACCATTAACTTCTCAAGGTAAAATGACTACTCGGAGCAGTGAATATATTGAACATTGTAGAAAGACACAGGAACCTTTAAATGGGCAAGAGTGGGTCATCCATCACTCCAGCCAATGGTGTGCCTATTCCAAAGTCTGTCTGCCTGATATTCAGCTGGAAGGAGTCCATGAGCCAGGTGGTAAATAAGTTGGCTGTGCACAAGCACAAATCAAAAGTGGTGTGAGGGCAGAGGTGATGGAATAATGGTAAACAGCATCTAAAAAAGTTTTAAAAATTTGCATTACTAAGTCTGCATTCTCAAAGTGCTCATTTTTTCCCCCATTTCTTTTAATATAGAACTGAATATCTACAACTTCACTGATGCCTGGGGCCAGCAATCTATGGAGAGAGTCTGGTACTCAAAATACAAAAACCTATCTTCATTTTGCAAAATTTCTGACCAGACACAGTGAAAAATAGCAAATAGAGTCAATAAAAAATACATATACTTTAGCACTTCCCTGATCTGCAAGGAAAATTTACGGGCTTCAGTTTAAAAGATGGTGCAGAAGAATTTCTTGGACTAAAAAACTTGAAAAAGAGGATTGTTTATATGTTCCTTGAAGAGATAACCACTTCTGTTTCATATAAATATATATACCTATAAATACACACACACAATGATTTATGAAGGTGATATAGTTAGGCAGTATTACAGTAAGAAGCAGTGATCAATGCACCACAAAGACACAAAGTTATGTGCTAATGGGTTTTTGATGTTGCTGGAAAAAAACCCAGGAGTGATAATATTAGCCAGATGATTCAAAAAATGTATTAAAAATAACACTAATGAAAGGTCAAAACATTGCAAAAGGAACATTGCAAAGCTCTTGGAAAGAGTTCTGGGACTCTCAAGGCCTCAGATGACTCTTGGGGATTATCAAGAAGGATCAGTTTTACCCATCCTTGAGTACATGAAAAGAGTAAAATAGCTTTGCTGCCCACATTCACAGTGTATTTTTTAAGGTCAAGTAGAATCAGAAAATGTTAGGGGACTGCAGAAACACACCTTTCAAAACAGACTTAAGAGCTTCCCAACTTCAAAACTGTTATTAGCAGCAACATTCACCATGCTGTAAATCACAATTCCATCCACGGTATTCCTTACTTTCAGACTTAGTGTGTCCAGAACTAGTAGATAAATTCCTCTCAGACACAGATATTTAGATTTCCCAAAACTAATAAACTGAGGTCTGCAGTGTACATCTAATGTACTCAATGCTCTTATGTTTTTTTAGCAGCAAATTCACATCAAGTCTCACACCTTTCAACCACTCTGATTTATCAGACACTGCCATTAAATTATTAAGTGTTTAGAGATCTACATGTGATACAGACTAATGCCATAATTTATCAATCTTTAAACCAACGAAGGAACTAATTGGAATTGCTGTCTTTACAGTAAGAATAATCCAAACCCTGGCTAAGCAGCACAATCCTAGAATAATAGAGAACTATTGTGTAGTGAGTATGCTCATATCCCTGTAACAGCAGTTTTATTACAGTCTTCCTTTAGGCATTTGTTTGAATTATTTGACAGTAAATATGAAGAGGGATAAGTGGCTGAAAGTATACATAAAGTATTTTCTTGCAATATTACTCGCAATATTACTCACAATATTACTCTCCTCTGATGTCTGTCTTTATCTGGCGAATTTAAAATTTCACTTTTTATATTATTTTGATTAATTTATAGAAAGCTTTTTGATACACTAAAATATAACAAAAATTCACAATGTTACAATAATAAGCTTAAATTTAAAGGATATTATATTTTTAGTGTTTTTAAATCACCTTGGTCTAAAACAAATTTGCAATGAGACATCTGTCTAATCATCTTCTTACAGTTACAGAGACAAAAAATAAAAATAATCCCAGTGACTCCAACTGCTTTTCTTACAAATTATCCTATAATTTGAAGAAAAACAATGAAACTGTACATAAAGCTGGGATTTTGGAAATTTTTGTGTTCTTACTGAGGCAATTGACTGTCAAAGCCAACTCCTGAAAATGTGTATTGTTCAGTAAATTTTTATTTCATTCACAGTAGGATGGTGTGAAAAATATCAGCCATGGAAAATAACAGTCAGAGTCTACAGAGATCTTATAACAATGTCAAAACAAAACATCTTTCATGTAAATTATGATAGCAACAAAATATAAATTATGAAGTGAATGGAGAAACTCTTAATCAATTAATATAGAATATAGATTTTTTTTTGTCTCTGTTGTATCAGCATATAACTTTAATAAATGCTATTTCTAGCCTTAAATTGGCATGCAGTTACCAGTCCACTGCTTCTGGAACAAATAAGCTCCAGAAGATTACCCGTAATGTTTGAAATTCAGCCTGGGTATTTCAGGAGGGAAACTGACTTGGATCCTTCACCTCAAAAGTCTTATATTTATTCCTGCAAGTTGCAGAACAATTCAAAGTAAGCAGAGTGATAAAAGCAGTGAAATCTCATTTTCCTGAAAGCTTTTACTGTTCTTATTGCAGTGTGTTAGTCTGGTGTTCTTAGTCCAGTGTGCTTTGAAGTTAATTGTAAATTGGAAGGTTTTCAGGTAGATGCTAAGGATGTCTGCATAGGGCTGTAGCAGCATATGCCCTTTTTGGTGAACCTTTTAATCACCAGATACACAATTAATGCATACAAACTCATAAAAGCTGCAGACTAAATGAGTGAAGTCACAAAATCAATTATAGAATAATAACATTTTTTTTTTTCCTTTTAAAAAACTTATGGCCTACTGTCACCCTTTCCTTTTAAGACTTATACCAACACCCTTAGCACCTCAAAGCCATCATGATAAAATGAATTTGAAAAATCTGTTTCATATTGCTTCCTCAATCTGCTGAGTTTCTGTCCACCCCAGTGACCTAAAATTTCTGACTGTCAGATTCCAAACCCTGCATAGTGATCACTTATGATTTCAGATGAATAACACAGAACTAGAAACATATACTGTACCTCAAATAGGGTGTAAAATTCTGTAAAATGTTTGTGTCTAGTTCTGGCGACAGGTAAGATACAATGGCTATATGCCTGCATTGCTCTGATGGAGAGACAAAATATTTTTGTATTTTGGAGGGCTTTACACTTGTATGAATATTATTTTCCCTTTCATTCTAAGGACTATTCTTTGTAACTAGGCAACCATGCTATAGAGCATTATAGTATAATATTTTTAATTCTCTAAAAATGATATAGTTATTTGTCCACATTGTTCTCTAAATTTTTCTGTAATGCTGCAAAAACAGACAAATCATGGGTTTGTGCCTTTGCACTTTATTGCCTTTAATGATTATATTTACCTATACTGTGGGTGATCTTCAGAGCTTATTTCTGCCTTCATTCCTTGTTAGCAATTACCAGTCATTCCTTTTTCCACTCTGTGGGAGTGGATCCAAACCAAAAATATGATCAATTGTTCCTCTGTCCCAATGATTCTTTTGTGCAGGACTCTGTGGTGCTCAGCTTGGCCATTGCTCCTTTTCATCTACAAGGTCATGACTGTTTTAAGCTCTCTTGGCACCAGTGAGCATCACAACTCTTAACTTGGTGATTTCTCATCTAAGCAGTACTAAGGGCTTGCTTTGAGTTTTCCCACTCAAAGTGGGACAAAATTGAGATTTAAGTGAGAATTTCTGTACCATATTTATTGCAAAAGATAAAGATACTGTCAGGCTTCTAATAACAGAATTTGCATCTGTTCCTCTACATTATGAATTTCATTATGAAGCAGTCAACCAAAAATTGCAGAGGATTAATCAGCAGCAGAGGACAGCAGGGTTTTGCAGTCTCTAGCGGAAAGAGCAGAGTGGGATGAACCTGGATGTGTGGAATCATCATGGTATGAATGTAATATTGCAGTTACCTCTGGCATTCCTGTCTCTTCCTTGTCTTGGACGCCTCACAGCTAAGACCAAGAAGCCTTCACTGAGGAGTATGGCTGTCCACTTATTTTGATAGATGGTCTTGGGATGAGTGTGACTTCAACTTTGCACTGTGCATCCTTATGCAAAAAGCCTGTCCATTCAAAGTGTTATTTTTGACATTAAAAAATCCTTTAATGTGGGCAGTCATTTAAACCCTGGTGACATGACTCTTAATTACAAGAGAATCAAGATTATACCAAATTACACTGAAATACAATACACAATTTGTGGTGGATATTTAGCTTTGTGCTTCAGAGTTCATACACATCCTCATTTGGGCACAGGGATGGGATTGTGTGCCACAATATAAGAAAGATATAAAGCTATTAGAGAGTGTCCAAAGGAGGGCAACAAACATGGTGAGGAGCCTTGAGAGGAAGCTGTATGAGGAGCAGCTGAGGTCACTTGGTCTATTCAGCCTGGAGAAGAGACTGAGGGCAGACCTCACTGCAGTTACAATCTCCTCATGAGGGGAAGAGGAAGGGCAGGCACTGATCTCTTCTCTCTGGTGACTGGTGACAGGACCCAAGGGAATGGCCTGAAGTTGTGTCAGGGGAGTTTTAGGTTGTATATCAGGAAAATGTTCTTCCCCCAGAGGGTGGTTGGGCACTGGAAAAGGCTTCCCAGGGAAGTGGTCACAGCATCAAGCCTGACAGAGTTCAAGAAGCATTTGGCCAATCGTGTTGGACACGTGTGACTCTTGAACATGGTCCTGCACAGGGCCAGGAGCTGGACTTGATGATCTTTGTAGGTCCCTCCCAATCCAGCATATTTTGTAATTTAGTATAACTATTTATTTTAACACAGCTGAGAGGACCACAGATCTCTATTCCTTTCTCTTTACTCTGGTGAATGGTGCAAGCTTACCTTGACACAGACACTACCTGAGATATCCAATTCAGGAGCACAAGCGGTGGTGCAGACATGAAACCCCACCTCTAAATTCTCCCACTCCTCCCCCTAAAAAAAACCAGTCAGACCTTAGACGGACAGAACTGCCCTCAGAAAATGCTTGCAGTCAGTCTCCACTGACTTCACAGGGAGAACGGCTCACAAGTTGTAAGGTGACTTTCAGGTAAGCAGAATTTGTTCCTCTCAAATGCAAACGTCTTAAGCAGGAAGTTGATGGGTGTAGTCATGACCCCTACAGTGTGGTTCTATTAATCTTCCCACTTCAATGGCTGTTTGACAATTTGGCCATTCATCTGGCAGAGACATAGGAGAAATGGACCCTGGAGGACAGCCAGCATTATGGAGTTGGCCTGATGGATAAACAGAACAATTATTCAAGTGTACGATCTGATAAAACTAAATATGTATTTTTAATTTTATGTGTTTCAAAACTTCCAATATCCTGACATGTTTTCAAACTGTGCTAAGCCAATAGAGTCTTGAGGAATTGTTACACCAGATGTTGTGCATCTCTCTCCTAGATGTGTTTCTGGAGGCAGTCTGAAAAGACTGGGTTCTCATGGCTGGGGTTGACTTGGCTTGGAATTTCATGGGCATCTGATTTATTTCCCCTAAGTGTATGTTGTGCTTTTTTTAAGAGGGACCTCTTGGAGGAAGGGGAGGTTGTTCCTTCCCCAAGGGGCACTGAGTGTGCTCAAAGAGAGAAGGTTCAGGAGACTGCAGGATGCACAGAAAAAGTAAGTTATAGAATGGGGCCTGGACATCATGCATGGTTTGGTTTAGAAGACAATAGCAAAAATTACAGAGCAGGCCAGCAGGCTTTGGAGGTAAAGGGAGGAATTTCTAGAGGACTACAGCAGACAAAGCAGAATTTCCATGCAATCAGAAATCTGTAAATCATGGACTACCCTTCAAAACACATTGGATTTGTAACAACTCTGTAGAGAATTCAATTTCTCTTTATGTCTTCTTTTTAAAAGCTAAGATTTTAAATTTCAGTTTTCATTCAGACAAAACTTTTATTTCTGAGTAATGTAGTGCAGATATGCAATAACCTAACTTTGAAAGAATCATCCAGGGGAAAAAGTGCTTTGGCATATTGTAAACAAATAACTGTACTAATCTCAGCAGAGAAATACAAGAAGACTTTATCAGGACATTTA
Source organism: Passer domesticus (assembly GCF_036417665.1). Taxonomy (NCBI): domain Eukaryota; kingdom Metazoa; phylum Chordata; class Aves; order Passeriformes; family Passeridae; genus Passer; species Passer domesticus. The sequence continues at coordinate 19,950,114 of NC_087475.1, read as the reverse complement.
TATCATCTTAAAACCACTCATAAGGTACTCACTGGACTGATTTAAATCTGCAGTCACAGAAGTATTTCATGGAACATAAAGCGAGCAGCCCCTTTCCTCACCTCCTTCTTGCCGCTCCACTGCAAGTAAAAGGAAAAATCTCATATAGCTCTGTGTTCCTTGCTGCATGAAGCCAGCAAGCTTCCTGACAGCTTCACTGATATTATTCTGGCTGCTAAGCTCCAACACAGTTCTGAACTCCAGGCATTTTATGAGGCCTGCTGTGATTTGAAAATACCAACCCCCGATGTTTACATGGAACAAGTCCTGATTTTTTGAATTTGACTAAAATTCCATTCACCTGCAGCTACAGAAACTAAAGCAATAGGTTGGGCAGTGGGAACAATTTTCCCATGGGCTTTGTGGAAATTGTGTTATGTTTCTTTTTTTTGCAAGAGCTAGGAATATCTGCTAAGTATGTTACTGCTCTTTCATTAAATGGAATCACTTTTAATTCCTTTCTTATTATTGCATTTGGATGTAAAATGCATATTGGTAGAAGATCTGGGTGCACATTACAAAATTTAGATCAGAATTAGGCAACCATTTCTGTGACAACCCCCACATAGCACCAAAATAGCTGCTCTGAAAAGAAGTGATATGAGGCACATGATTAAATGTCAGTGAATTCTAAAGACTGTTTCTACTAGGGAGCACAAAGAAAGTGATCTTGCATTGTGCTCTAAAATGTCTCTACCCTGTAAGCTGATCTGCACAGACTGATGGTTCTTATGCTGTGTGTTGGCTCTTTGACTCCTTTTTGACTCCAGAAGGTGTGCATGTCCATTTGTGTGATCAAGGTGCACGATCTAGGCTGAACAGCCTGCCCTGGGGAATGCTCTGCAGTCCATCTCTTTGCTTTCAACCTCAGGGCGCAGCATACTGCAGAGGGGGAAGGGAAAAACATGCCTGAGGTAATAAGTATGGAGATGAAACAGGTTATAAATTTCACCAGACTAGAAATGGTAGCCAAAGAAGTGAGTCCAGGTGTGAAGCTCTCTTGTCAATGTTTGTTGATGATCTGGACAAACAGATTTCCTTTAGCAGAAAACATGGCACAAGAACACACTTCACCTTCACAGGTTACTCAGGCACATGACAGGCCACTTGCTGATGGGGACTGGAAGGCTGGTTTTCTATTTCTTCCTAACTGAAAGCATTAGGCTTGTACATTGTAGTAAATAGTTTTCTAAATGCACTGCATTTACAGAATAACTTTCATCAACTACAGTACATTTCTGAATATTGCACACACTTTCTTAAGAAACTTATGTGAACTTTATGGCATGTTTTTGTCCCTTTCAGCTTTGCAGTCCCTGCTGGTCTTTCCACATACCATATTCCCAAGATAGTTACTCTCCAGTACTTACTGTTATGACACATTCATTTTCTGTTCTAGAAGCACTAGAGAGCCTGAACAGAAATCAAAATCCTTAGTGACGCTCACCAGCGGTCACTTGAATAAAGAGAAGCGTCTTGAGCACGCAAAACTCCTTATCATGTTACTCAGCATGCTGAGCAAGTACCTTACTGTACATTTGACTGCAGACAGATTGGCAGTCTTCTCTTCTGCCTGGAAAAAACAACATTCTTAATGCAAGCCACATGAAACAGTTGCCTGTACACACCTTGCAAAAACAGATTTATACTGAGAATAACCCCTGATGTACAGACTGGCTGTTGTGTTGATGCTATGGTCAGGAAGAGCAGCTGCAGTGTGCTGTAACTTACTTTAGCTAAGAGTAATTCCTCTGCCTGAGACCTCACATATAATTCACAGGCCTAGATGTATTAAACCTGCAATTAAGATCAAAGGAACACATTGTAGTGGATAAAATATGGGGTGTGAGATCTTTCAAACTACAGGCTGGAAATTTTAAGACTACATGCTGAGGTTTGTCTCTTCAGATACTCAGGCAATAAACTGCTTGGTTTTTAAAAGTACCTAGCAATCTCTTTTTCATTTGTGAATGTTTAGTATTACTGACAAGTAGGCCACCTATGTGTAAGTGCCTAAATATGGACTGAGAAAACTAGGTTTTGGCACCCAGATACAAATGCTGTGTCTGTGAAGTTTCTGTTCATTGGGAAAATCTCTTTTTTTTTTCTTTTTTTTGTTCCCTCTCTCCTCTGACTGTAAGCTATTTTGCACCTGTGACATTGCTTTTTTCCCCTCTTTGTGCTGATGTTTGCATATACTTCCCAGGAAAATGCACACAGAGCAAAAGTTTACAGTATTTTTTGAGTTTCACCATAAGGTCCCATTCTAACACAGAAGAAAAACAAATACAGACAAGCTGGCAATTTTTTAATCCATAACTAATATAATAATCTGCTACTGGGAATAATAATAAAATTAATATTTTAAACTTCAGACTTCAAACAAAAACAAAGGCTTCCTACCTCAATACAATTCTACCATAACAATCTTATCCTTGGTTTTGATGATATCTTAAAAAAAATTGAATATGCCTCTAATTTTTAAAATTCAACATATATTTGATAATTTTAATCATGATAGTATAAGAAAGACTTCAGTCTTGCTTTTTAACTTTTTATTAATTTAGAAATTCATACTTTGATAATTTTCTCTGAAGTTGCCACAAAATCTTCATTCTGCAGTTGGTTTTGGTTAAAGTATGAAAAAAGCCCTGATGGCAGAATCAAGATTGCCTTTGAGAGGCTTTACTTTTCCTCAATTTTCCTTTTATTGTAAATAGATTTTAAGCACAAGTGCTTGCATATTAGCATTGCAAATTTCTTTTTTTTTTCTGATTCATCTATATATATTTTCTTATGATTTGTGAAGTCATATTTATTCAACAAACACGTGCTTAACTTTGTGATTGTTTAAAGCTATATTTTAGATTAAGTGAAGCCACGAATAGGGCTGATTATAAGCATGTTTAACATTTTCTTGAATTGGGTCCATTTGTCGGTAAAAGAACAACGGTAGATAACAATCCTTTCCATATTCTGATTTGAATATTTCATACATACCCATTCCAGAAAAGTGAATCCTTTTTAACAAAGATAATTTCATTTTAAAATAGCTAATGCATTAGCATTGTCTTATTCATCGAAGTAGAAAATGTTGTCTAAGGTCCTCTTCCTTATCTTGATCTCATCTGCATACTGCAGCATAGACAGATATTCTATTTAACGGTGTTTTTCTAATGCTACAGGCTCAATATACTGCAAAAGTTTCCGGTTCATAATAGCAACCAGTAGTTTTTGTTAACTGCCTTGATAAATACAGGTTTGACTACATATGTGTAGCTTCAGCAGAATTGTTGCATCAGTTGCAATATTCTTGCTTATATTGTTCTATGCAATTCAGTATCCTTTAGGCTTCTAGATTTGTTTCTTAATTGGCAAGAAAGAAAATCTTATCTGCTATTTAAATTTTTTATCTATGATTTAATTTTGGACTTTGACATACCATGCCCACCATACTAAATTGTTCAGCAAAACTGAAAACATAAGGCACTCTGTATGGGTCAATTATAAAACAGGCCTGAAAAAAAACTATTTGACACAGGTGCCAAAAATGACCAGGTAGAAGCTGGTGCACAGATTCAATGTAAGCAAAGGGACTTCTTGATAATGCTGTAAATACAAACACAGAGAAAATCTGTAATGATTACAATGTTTTTATATAGAATTGCATAGTGTTGGTAAGCACCAGGATATAGAAATGTATTCTAAAAAATGCCTGTTTCAAAGGCTCAAGGCTGAAAAAAAGAATGTAACAGTTTAAAATACAAGTACCCAGAGTATTACAGGACTTACTACATGACAGAATCATAACCAACTATCTTTAGAAATAACAATCAGTAAGTAGGAGATCACAATGACAAAATATCTTCCCTTAAAACTTTGCATCACCAGCTATGTATTAACACCGCCTTACTCAATGGATTTTATTATCACATTTCTTTACACACTGTTGCCATTTGGATATGAGTAATATCAAGCAGTGCAGAAAAATCATAGAACCTTCAGCTCTTATCTAAAAAAAACCATTCCAACTTGATGAATTTTAAACCATTTTGAAGATGAGACACAGCACTTTAAAGTATCTTTTAAAAGATTCCAAATCATTAAAACCCCTACTTGACTAGTCTTAAAAAAATTATAGTGATGACTTTTTAATTCACTGAGAGAAAAAACTTGTGAGACCTACCAAAGTATTTAAATATTATGTGTTTGATTTAGAATTCTACCTGTCTTCATTTAAATTATCTGGGATCAAATTTGATGCATCTTATAAATGGTATAAAGAGATACTATTGGTCCAGCTGCAGGGCCAAATGTTTGTGCTGCTTGGTATCCAGGAAATCTCAAAGCATCTTCTTCTGGGGATTATTTAGTGCCTCAGAAGAAAAAAACCAAAACCTTAGAACTCGGGAACAAAAAAAAAAAAGTGCTTCTTCATGCCAGTTGTAAAGATATATACAATGCATCTTTATAGCAGATTGTCAAGGACCAAAACAACAGGGTTTTCAAAAAATTAAGTCTTTACAGTGACTGGGTTTACAGATTACTTCATTTTAAAGTTTAGATAGTACAGCATTCCTGTCTGCATTGCATATGTCTGCCATTTCCTTCAGAACAGGAAGCATCAGAAATGACACAGATTTCCTTCTCTAAAAATGCCTATGAAATTGCCATACTATATGAATTTAAGGCTTTTACTGGCCCACAGTCTACACAAGGATATCTATGATTACACAAAGCATTAGCATTAAGTGTCCTAATTTGATTACTCCTGCTAGGCATAATAAAAAGATAATAGTACAGGGTAAGAAAGCATCCTCAAAAAGCTGTATTTACTCTGCTATTCTAAAAACAAATGCAAAAAGCTGGGTAAGCCAGGAACTGATGTCAGATTCTTACTTTCAGATTAGAAATGTTCATGTTCAATTATTATTTGTTACTGAGATACTGAGTACATGTTGGTTTGCTGTCTCTGGCTGCCTGTTCTCATTCAGCGTTTACATGTACCTTTGTCACATTCAAATGGGTTTCACTTCACCTGACTTCAGTCATCTGGAAAACAATCCTCTAGTCAAAGGTAGGCATCTGTGCTTCCTTTCACTGGAGTTAAAGAAAATAAAGCACCTGCAAAAGGCAATTAATGTCACTTTTCCTAGAAAGAGATGGTTTGGAGTGATAAGTACCTGTGCACCACAGAGGTAAAGTATGAGTAGCTGAGGCTGGATCCTAAAATTTGGGTAGTTTTTGAGAAGAATCCCACTGTAGTAACTGAAAGGTATAAATGTATGTGCAAGTGTGCAGTCATGACACAGTCTAATTGACATTTCTGCAAATGAAGATAAAATACCAAAATATTATTTCAATGTACAGTTGATGGTTTCAAAGCCAGTCCAAACTACACATATCAACACTCACTCTTGAAACAGAACAACGCCCACCACTTCGCTTCTTTGGGTAGGCAAATTTTAATCTTTTACTATGAGACTGACAGTTTTGTATCCAGTTGCTATGACAGCAGAAGCCAAAGAACCATGAACCAAAGTTCACTCTCATACCCCAGCCTCCTTCCCCACGCGTGATTCTCACATTGCACAGCTCCAAAAGGCTATCAGCATTTAGCACAGTAGGAAGGACACTTGCCCAGGTTCTCCTTTCATGTCTCACATCTGGGAGTAAGACTCCTGTGATACTGCTATTAATGAACCTCCAGCATGTTGGCCGGTCCAAGACTATCTCCACAGGCATTCTGGAAAATTTGCAATGTCGCAATAGCTTCTGCCTAGGAAAACAAAAATATAAAAGTAACTATAAACACAGCAAGATGGCATGTATTTATTTGGAAAGCCAAAGAAAGAGGAGATAATTTCAGCTTCATTTCAAATTTTAATGACTTGCATAAAGGCCTATCATTTCGGGTACACACCCTGTGTTTACAATACTGATGTTTATAAACAACAATCTTTTTTATCTCTTAGTCATTGTTTTGCTAGACAAAAATCTTTCATGTCATAAGACTGACTCTTCATTACCTTTAACACTCCAGCACCTGCTCTCATTTTTCATAAATGTACTTTTTGAATAAGCTGAGTATGGCATTTCTGATCTGATCTTATGCTTTCTGCTTTTTTACATCTCTCTACTGGAAATACTTCAGCCCGTATATCCTAGGATCACATTTACCTTTTCACTGAAAGACCCTGAAACCACAGAAATTCCAGTGACCCCTTAGAATTTCTTAATTTTTCTGGCACTCACCACTATGCTCTAAGGCACCTTTATGTGAGAAGCCTTGGAGCATGAAGTGCTCAAGACGAGAACCTTGTTTGATATGGAACATATGTGCTTAATCTTATATATGGTGTATCATTTCATCAGCTTCAGTTAGCTTTGTAAGATCTTGGCCTATCTCCTCAGTCTATAAATAAATAATGACAGATTTATAAATAAATCAGTTTCTAACCAGCTGAAACTGTGTTATCTTTGTAGCTTTTACCAATCAATAGAGCAGCGTGAATGACAGGCAGAGATTCTGCAGTTTTAAAAAAATATAGCATAACAATAAATAAATAGAGTACACGTAAGTACCACATAAATATTTTGATGCACTGGCATAAAACATTTCATATGGTATTTCAGAATATGCCCAAGCCGTTTACATCTATGCTAAGCCAGCAAGTGCTTTTTAGCTGGCAGTTCAATGTTCTTCCCATATAAATAGATGATCAATCATTCTTTGTTGCTATTGTTTTAAAGAATAGTTTGAAACCCAATTCACACTGTGTTAGTACGGCCTGTTCTTTTTGTTCTCTTATCAATGCAAGTTTTAATATTAAAAAAGTGCATTGTTTTCATCTGGCTGCAGGAGTATATGTGTTGAGCCCTACTGTAATTTTCTAAGTCCTTGGTTCGTGGGAGGGTGCAGGTGCAAGCCTGCAGAAGAGACTGAAACTCTCTGAAGGCACAAAGTAAAGCACATATCAATCTATTCAGAGAACAAACACACAAATGAAAACACTTAAGTGGAGAAAATCCACTCCCATACTGAGAATTATTATATTACAGTGCAGTTTGTGTGGAGATGAATCTGAATTTCACCTGCCTTCCTGCTCTGCTCACTCAGAAGACACTTATGGAGACCTAAACTCCAGTGCCTCATTTAAAGCCTGACGCAGGACATAAGTATAAGGTATAGTGTAAGTATAATGCATCTGCTCTTGTTCTTGTGTCAGGAGCCCTAGATTTATCATTTTTCCACAAGATGTGGTATGAAGAATGCTTGACTTTAATTACGTTGCCACAAACCAGCCCTGTCATGTTCCTGCCACAACGAGGACGCCGTCCGTTCAGGTCCCTGTCCTGGCATGTACAGAGAGATCACGGATAGTGCCAGAAGCCGGGCGGTGGATTTCAGCCCGGTGCCTGTCCTCGGTCCACCACCGACGAGCACTCAGTGCGAGGGCTGAAAGCCAAAAGGCCTCTCCTCACCCTCGGGGACTGCATGGAGCAGTGTGATCGTCGAAGCAAAGACGGCTCTCTGCTTTCCCAAGTTTTTGCATTGCAAGGCCCAGGGTGCTGCTCCCGGGCTGGGGAAGTGTCGCCTCCTACTCACCAGAGCTCCCCTTCCCCTGCCGCTCAGCGTTCCGGTCCCTGCCCCGGAGAACCGCAGCCGTGCCCCCCACAGCCCGACCCCTCGCCTTCCTTCCGCGGCACGGCGGCTCCGGGAGGCCCTGCGGGAGCCCCGGGCTCGGCCCGGCGGCCGCAGCGCCGCCTCGGGCTGCAGCGGGCGATGGGCGCCGGCCCGGGCGGCCGCCCGCGCCCTCCGCTCGCCCACCGGAGCGGCGCACGGCCGGCCAGAGGAGAAGGCAGCCCGCACACGCTGCGCTCTCCCCGGCAGCCCGCCGCCTCCCTCCTCTGGGTACTGCAGAGGGGCGGCGGGGCGCTGCCGCCTCCCCCGGCTCCCGGAGCGCGGGCTGTGGGCAGCGCTCCTGCCGGGCAGCCCCGGCTCCCGCTCCGCTCCGGACTTACCCCGGGAGAGCGCTCGGCAGGCGGGAGCGGGGCGGGGGGGAGCGGAGGGGGAGGGCTGCGCGCAGATGAGCGCCGGTCCTGCGAGATGCTGCACGCCCAGCTCCCCGCCGGAGGGGGGTAGCAGCCGCTGTCTCCGCCGGCTCCTGCTTTTTCGCAAGGGCTGTTGCTGCCGCTGGACGCAACCTTCTCCCGACATGGAGCTGCTGCCGTCGCCGCCGCCGCCGCTGCTGCTGGAGTGAGTGAGTGTGACGGGCAGATCTAGCCGGCCGCATGGATGGATGTGTTTAGCTTTGTGAAGATTGGGAAGCTCTCCGGGTAGGTGTTTGCCGGCACCGCTGCTGCTCCGCGAGCCGCGGGCGTCCCGCGGCTGCGGGCGCTGCCCGTGTCCTGCGGGGGCAGGGAGGGATGGGGGCTGCCCGGCGCGGGGAGCGCCCGCGCCGCTCCCAACTTCTCTGCCAGCGGGGCTCGGTGCCGGGGTGGGGCGGTGGGGGCCCGCTGTCCGTGGTATCTGCCCGGGCCGTGCCGATGTCCCTGCGCGGGATGGGTCATCCCCCTCTCCCTTGTGAAGGGATAATGAGCTGCGGCCGCAGTTGGGCGAGAGCGGTGCCCTCCTTGAGACGCCGGCCAGACTGGGCGGCCAGAGTGCTTCTGAAAATGCAAAAGCGGCGGCAGGGGCCGGAGCCGGGCGCGGTGGCAGGGGGGTGTTGGTGTTCGGGGGTGGTGGCCGCGGTGCGGGTCTCGGTCATCTGCCGGGCGGGGGGCGAAGTTCCGAGGAGCCAGCAGCGCCTGGCCGGGCCGCGCCGCCGGGAAGGGTCTCGCCCTGCCCTCCGCTCCGCTCCCGCCGAACCTCGGGCACACCGGCTCTCCCAGGAGCCGTATTTTTGGAGAAGTGGTGAAATCGTCGCCACTCGCATCGTTTGGAGCGCTGCCCCTCCGCCGTTTCGCACGGCGATGGGTGCAGGGGCGCGAGTGGATTTGGAGTCTCTTATCCCTTGCTTGCCAGGCTCGTACTCCTCGTTGTTTAAATGTGTGGTTGATTTGTATTATTTTTCTCTGTTTCTTTGTTTTCCGAATAAACCTTCTCTTGAACGGCCTCAGAGTTGTGGTCTCAGCCTGAGGACTGTTGCGTTCGCAGCTGGTTGCCAGGCCTGGAACTGCATCGATAGATCAAGAGGCACAGCAGCCCCTGTTACAATGTTCCCACCGTAGTTAGGCGTAACTGGAGGTAGCCCTTCGCAGTTACACGGGGGATTGTGCTTTATCTCAAAGATGCAGTATGAAAGTACTTGAGTCACATTTCTTTTTCAGGGTTTTGGTGTGGCTAATCTTCCTAAAGGATTTAGCTTTGATCACTGTAACTAGGAGTGTTTCAAATTCTTATGATTCACTGGTTCCTACACCATAGTTACCATATCCTTTTCTGTTTATGAGGCACGTATGAGGCAGAAATTGGATGGTGTACAAAAGGGAGAAAGGCCTTGGTAAGGAAATAAAAAAGGTGGCTGCTCCAGTGATGGTCAGGTGGGGAGCTTGTCAAAATGACAGATGGTCTGTAAAGAACAAATATTGCATGGCTAGAAGTTACAGAGTGCCACAGGTGCAGGCACTGCCTTTATCCCCCAAAATTCCCACCATTGCACCTGGCTGTGATTACAGCTCTGCTTGTGGCATGCCAGCACAGAACAGCTGCTGTCATTCAAGCACATCATTGTCTCATCCTGCTCAAGCAATTTTACACCATGTGACAGTGACAATACAAACAGCCCCCTCGGCCTGCCTTGGGTGGTGTTACTGGCTGACACCGCTAGAGCTGCAGCAGCAGGAACTACAGCAGAAACTTTGAGGAGAGGGAAAATATGCTCACATAGATAAGGAAGAGGTCATGTAGTATGGTATTTATTTCCAGGCAACTGAATTATGTGACCTTCTCCATTTTTTTTTTTTTTGGAAATGATGTTTTAGAAAAGCTCCTGGGTCTTCACATCACACTTGGTCTACAATATCAAAGGCAGAGAAAGGGATGTGTCATTCAAAAATTTTATTATGTCAGGTCATGGCAATTTTTAGATATATATTGTAAGCTTGGTTCTTTCTTGGTTTCTGCAAAATCTGTAGCTTTCCACATACTTGAGGACAGAGCTAAGATTTGCATTTAAGTAAAGACAGATCATAGAAATTCTTCAGAAGAACCTGAAGGTTCCTTCTGAAATGAAATTTCAAGTTCTAAAGCTTGTATCTGCCTCTGCTTCATTTAAGGATGTGAAATACTTACAGACTGTTTATCTTGTAGATTGCAGTACATGATTTCTGTATTGAGCTACACTTTTTATTTCTAATTTTCTGGTTGTTAAAAGACATAATAGTTTACACAGGACTTGACTTTACTTGCTGTTACCTAGGTTACAGCCAGGTATCCCAGTTTTATGAGAGCATCATGAAGAAGACATGGGGTTCCAGTGGAAACCCCAGTTTTAGTCCCTTTGTGCATTTGGGTTGGAAAACTAGTTTGCCCAAAAACACCGGTTGTTTGCTGCTGGAAGGAAGGCCTTTCTGAAGAAAATATTTAACTGAAAGTGTGATCTTACAGGCAGATTACCTACAGAAAGTTGTTTTGAACATAGCTGGTGATGTTTAAATTTTAAATAAAATTTAAAATTCTTTTAAATTTTATTTTGATATGCATTCAGATCTCCTCACTTTAAGCTGCAAGTCTTTTATTACAGTTTTAGTCTGCAGCCTTGATTTTGCAGGCAGTGGCACACCTAAGCTCTGTTAATACATGACTACTGGAAGGGATACTTCTTAAAGTCATGATATGATTTTAATGGATCTGGTAAGAATTTAAGTTTTGTCTCTGTGAATTAACATATACATTTTTTTTATCGGGAATGAGCTTAAGATGAGTTTTAAAGTCCTAGAAGATGGCTACGGGATATAAAATTTTACATAGCATACATAATTTTTTATATTTTCGTTATCTATGTGGGTTTTTTATGTGATACCTTTGTGTTTAGGGTCTTTTAGAGACTCTGCTTCTACAATGGCTTCAACAATTGTCCATACTTGCTAGGTAAGTGGAAAATATGGGCATAATCTGGAAAAGGATTATGTGCAGAAATGAGAGAGAATGCCAAACTGGTTTTATTACAAATATGATCTCTGGTAATCTTGTCCTTTCCTTGACTTTGTAGGTCTGTCACATTGTGTTCTATGCATAAACATACAGATGCTTCGTGATAAAGTTTCTGTTGAAAGTTTGGAGATACCCGTCAGACACTGAAACCAAAAATACCATGCAGAAATAATGATCACACTTTCCCTGACATAGCCTCTCCCTCAATGCTGTTTTGGAAATTCACCAATCTGGTAATGGTCTGGACTAAATGTTTTGGTATAAATCTTACAGTGTCATTCTCTGGAGGAAAAGGCCACAAACAAACAAGTACCTTTTCTTGTGATGAATTTCCAAGTGTAGAGAATGATTGGCAATGGATCAATGCTCTGATGTGGAGCTGTACAAGGCAGGTGAATATTTCTGTACTGTGGCAGCATAAGCATGTATGGGGTGGTAGCATCTCTAATTTGGGATGGAGGATTAGTGCCATAGGTGAGGTGCACAGCTGACACTTGAGGCTGGTTCAGAAGTCTGCCTTGCCTGGTATTCTCTCCCAGTTGCTTTTAGCAGCTGCTTGGAGAAACAGTAGGAGTGGTGATTATTGAGCACAGGTATAGGCAGTGGAGGAAGGATGGTGCTGCTGTTCTGAACATGGAACTGATTTCAGATCAAGGTAAATCTGAGAAAAGGGCACAGTGTCAAGTTTCTAGTCAGTACTGGACAGATGAACTGTGAAACAATAGGTCAGAATAGTGAATGGAAGTTATCAAGAATTTAGGCCTGTATTCATAGAATATATTTTTAGTTGGATTTTTTTTTAATTGGGAACTACTGTTTTTGTGATGTCTGTTGAGGTCAGTTCTATTTCAGAGCTTTCACAGCAGGAACTGTAACTTTGAGTTTTGTTCTCTCCAGATACTGTCTTTAGATGTCCTGCTAGACTGGAAAGGTTCTCTCCTAGATCTGCCTTAAAATGTAACAGACTAGAACCTGTGCCTGTATCTTCTGACTACTAAGATCCGTTGTGTTTTTGTTTGTTTAGGTTTTCTGTTTGTTTGGTGTTTTATTTTTGTTGTGTTTTTTTGCTTGGGTTTTTTTTTTTTTAGGGAATCAGGTTGCTTGACTTCATGGTTTAATTATTTTTATGCAGCCAAGAAAATATAAGTTTTTAGATTTAAAGTTCTAAAATTAGCCTGTTTGTGTTTTTTTTTTTTTGTTTGTTTTTTAAATTTTTAACTAATTGAAGAAGATTTTGGGATGTTTCTTTGTCTTTATCAGAATAGCACCTCTTTTAGCTGTGATTTTCCTTGCCAGGTCTTTATTTTACTGTGAAGTTTAAAAAGCCTCTGCATTAATGGAGAGACAACTGAAAGTGTGATTAACTTACTGATGCTGTTTTGCATATGATTTTTGGAACAATTTTTATGAGTACTCTTTGAAATGACAATATCGTAGCTTCTAAGTTATTTTCAGTATTTACAAAAGATTCAGTTAGAAAGCCTATGATTATCCTTTTCATGTTCAAAGGAGGTAATTTAATTTCAAAAAGGATTTTATTATACTGGATGATAATTCAAATAACCAATAATTCATTTCAGCCTTTTTCCTTGAGGACTGCATTACACTTAGTGGCACATTTGCCTAGTCACATTAATATAGGAACTTTACCGTGTATTTTATTATTTGTCTGTTTTGTTTTGTTAGCTGACACACATAATAGAGACATATGCTTTAATGTTTGTAATGTTAGTAATGCTGTATGTCATAGTGGCTTCAACAGTTTAGAGATTTATTAAAACCACTCCTTACATTATGAACTGCTGTAAACTTGTCAAGTATCCAGTGAATGATGATGCAACTCTGCTAAATATGTAAGTTCTGTATACCAGAAGCAACATTGTCTCCAAGAATTTTTGAGAAAGAAAAAAAAAAGACAATGAACTCCAAATATTGCTTTCTTTCTCATCTTCTACTAATTACTGAAGAAGATGGAATAAGAACCTTGAGAATTGATGCATTGATTTAAGAAAAATCAAAATGTGCAGGTTAAACATAATGCTTTTATTTCTAGGAAGATGTCTTTTTTGTTTGCTTTTAGCTTATTTTGGAGGACTTCAATCTGTAATGTAAAATTGTTGGTGACATGGCCAAATCAAGACTCTTGGGACAGTTTCTCTTATAATTGTAGCCTGAACCATTGTTCTTGTGTGTGCATCTTTAAGACAGTCTGTTAAAATGTTTATATGGTGTGAGGAGACAGAAGAGAGGTTTTTTTGTGGGTTTTTGCTTCTGTTTCACTGGTACCAGGACAATCCTGAGGTGTTTTACAGTTTATGTTTAGTTTTTTGAGGAAGGAGAAGGTCTGCATGTTCATGATGTGATTTGGTGGTTTGTTTGTTTTTGAGAAGACTGCTTTTTAGCCTGACAGATTGATGTGGGAAATTTCAGTTAAATAGAAAAAAAAAATCTCACCATAGCAGTAATAAAAAATTAGGATATGTTTCCATATTTTGCAGCATTCTAGATCATTATGGAAGTGTACCAAGCTGTTCATAGGGAATACAAACCATGACTTGAAATAATGAGAGGATGATACATGGTCTCAGCTCCACTCATAATGTGGTGCAGAAGGGGTGTTTTACTGCTCTTGAAAGCATTTCCAAACAGTTATGTCAGATCTGTCACAACTTAGTATCTGACTGATGGGGCAAAGAATTGACTAAAGTCATGTAGGAGCCACCACCTCTTATAAAATGAGCCATCATCTGGGAAGGATCTCTAACTGCTGTAGACAAATAATGCAGAATCTCAAATGTGAGGAAAGGGAAGGTAACTTTGGATTCCAGTCCTACTGTGTCACGCAGAAATAGCTCTATTAAATCAGGGAAGACATTCCAGGAATATGAATTACTCATTTTCATGACTGTGTGCATATAACCTATTTGGATCCACGTTATGGAAACTTTTGGTGCTGATAAAGTATCGGTGTTTAAATACTACAGGGACATGCTTGAAGAGGAATTGACTTCTGATAATACCAAACTGTATTTAAAGCTGCTTTTTATAATCAGGAATAAAATGAATAGTTTTGTGACGTACCTTGAAGAAATCTGTGATGTGAAAAGGCTGCACATTTATTGAAGTCATGCTTAAAGACCTTTAAAATAATCAGTGAGACTCTGTTTCTGATAATTATTCCATTGACTGGAAATCAAGCAAATAAGAGTGGAGTAGTACAAATTTCAGTACGTAATTGCATTTCAAATTCTAGTGAAATCCACGCTGCTTAAAATCTAAACCTATGAAAATACATTGGAGCTAGAGATGTAAAGTACTCCAGGACTCAAAAGTCTCTCTGACCTAAATTAGGACTTGGTGTGGGAGAAGTTTCTACCAGTATTCCTTTAGTTCAGAGCGTACAGAAACTCCCTTTAAGAGGTTGATTATTGGCTACAAACTGAGAAATTTCTTTTCATTAGTTTTAGAAACCAACTTTTAAAATTATTATAATGTTAGAGAGTGGGCTTGTCAGGTATCAGTTTTAGCTGTGGGAGTCTGGGGAGATAAGGCTCTGCAGAATAGATGGATATCTTTCAAGATTTTGAGAACTGCTGGTAAAAAAAATAAATTATACAGAGAATAGAAAGAAGGCAGTGAAAACTAAGAAGGAATATTGGTATGTTAGAGTCAAATGCTGAGAATGAATCTTCTTATGATCTGGCTCTTCATAAATTTTATTTCTGTAATTTTCTGAAAATTTTGAAACTTTAAGGGAAAGAGAGGATATTGTAAGGTATTATGACTTTTTATTTAATCTATAGATAATCAAAACAAAAAGGTGTGTATGTGTGGATTGATGAAAGCTACTTAGTGATTTACATTAACAATCAAAAAGACCAAAAAAGTCTCCCTTCTGTTGTTCAGAATTTATTTCTGCGTATGTCCTTTCTGTTTGTTTTTGGGGAGTGGGAGAGAAAAGACATAATTTCTGAAACTAATGTTGTTTAAGAAGAAAATCTAAAATCATTATTTGTAAAACTTTGCAGTACTGATTGTACCCTATTTAGAGTGAAGGTTTTCATTAATGTTTGTGCATGATTGAGTTTTAATTGTTCAGATAAACTGTCAACCTTTCTCATGAAAGTGCTTACATATTTGTTTAAAATACTTTTCCAGAATTATGCAGCCCGCAAGATTTTGCTTATGTTGCTTATAGATTTTGCAGTTTCACTGTTTGTTCTTAATCTTGAATTTGTGATTATATTCCTCTGGATTTGGCAGTACTCATGTGTTTGGAAAGCAAAGTGCCCATTATTCTGTGGCAGTAAATGCTACCAGGAGTACTCGGAGTTGCACCAGCCATGTAAAACAAGCCAGGCATGTGTTACAAGTCCGAGCTGCCTTATTTCACTTGTGCTCTGTGTTTGACTGAAATAGAGCAGGAGAGAAGCGGATAAGAAATCTGGAAATATTCCGTATCTGAGCAGATTTGTAGAGGCAGGATGCTTCTTTACCTGAATGCCTGAATAATGGCACTGACTTTGACTTACTGTAAATGAGGCTGTGACAAGCCTTGAGGCATCTATGACAGGAGCCTTGAGATTGCAATTGCACAGAAGAACCTGCTCCATCAGGGCTGAAGTTCAGACTTTGGGGTTGGACCTTTGGAGCTTCAAGGTCCTTTCCAACCCAAACCATTCTATAATCCTATGATTTTTCTTTGCTTGTGATGTTAGACCTCTATCCCACAAAAAACAAAGAGAAAAAAATTAAATGTTATGTATGGCAGTATTGTCAAGGTCTTACCCACTCCAGAAAGGGGTGGACTGTCTGTTTAACACTGCAAAATGTAACTGGTTATGCACCTTATCAGAAAAGAGAAGTTTTGTTTTGACTGTACAATGTGGCTGATAAGTCAAAATGTAGTACATGTCTTCAGGTAGAAATTATCAAATTTCACAGTTTTTTTACTGGCATTGGGTTTTGGATCATATGAAAGTTGCTATGTAAAGGCATCTGGTTTTTTTTGTTTGTTTGGGTGGGGTTTTTTTTGGTTTTTTTTGGTTTTTTTTTTTTTGTTTTTGTTTTTTTGCTTTGACTTGTTGTAAACCTCTAAACCTCAGATTGTGTTAACTGAATTTTTAATTTTTATCTTTGAAGAATTTTTTTCCCCAGTGGGGGTGGCCGATAGTTTTCTCATGAAGTTGGCTGTCTGCCTAGGTCTTTGCTTTGCATAATGTATTGTGTGTTACCTGTCATGTTTACAAGGAGTGCCTTCTCCTCTGCCAGGGCACACAGTGAAGGGGGACAGAGAAAAACTGCACGTGGGGAATTATCTGTACTTGACTGTTCTGCTTTGAAGGCAAAGTGCAGTGTGTAGTAGGGGAGGAATGGCAAAGGAAGGAAGAGAGAAATTGGAGAAAGGAATTTAATGCATATTGTATTGGGTGGGGGCTAATTTCCCTTGAGTTAATTGAACTAATTGTTCAAGACTAGCTGATCTTTATGTGAAGGTGAACTTGTATTGTTTCCTGGGTAGGAGTTTAGTTGCTTCATAAGACTGGTTGAATTATTTGGCGAGATGTGTTTTAATTTGTGACTGCTGTTTTAAAAAAGGGAGGAATTCACTCCAGCATTGGAACAGAAACATCTTTTTTGCTTTCTAAGGTCTTGAGTTTCTTCTTGAAAGTCTTTATTTTTCTAGGGTTTCTGGTGGCTAAGCTTGATCTCACTCAACGCATGAAATAACAAGGTGGTCCTTGAATCCCTGAGTATTTTCTGTCCCAGAGACCCTGCAATCAGGCTGGTGCCTTTTGGCATTGGTTCACTGGTGAGCCCTGGGACTTCCCCCTCTTTGAATGCAGATGACTGCAAAATCTGTAGTTGTTGGGGAATGCGTTTATGTTTCATTTTGGCTTAAAAAAAATCCAAAAAATCAGAAAGAATTTGGCTTTTATTTTTTTAAATTTTTTTTTAAATTGGCATGGAGAAGAATTAGAACCAAGGTACTCTGAGGCATTTTGAGGGGGGACTTCTGTAATATGATCAGCCTCATGTAATGTCTACTGGCAGAAGACCTAATGAGGCTGTGAGGTCTGATTTCCATTTTTTTTTTGCTTTTCAGTTTCTGCATTTCGTCCCCTGCAGCCCTTTATGTCCCACACCATGGTGAGCTATTTTAGGGACTAAAACCACTAGCAAACTGGTTTTGGTTTGTTTCATTTCTGCTGGTGTAGATATCTAAACTGGCTTGGCAGAAGTGTTGAAGCCCATTGTCTTGGGCAGCGAGGTGGAAGGGGAGAAGGGGAAATGGAGCTTCTGGCCTATGCTGAGCTCTGTTACATTGCACCTGTGTAGTGGTGGGTGGTGCTGTGGGAGAACATGGAGATGAAACCTTTCTCCAGGTAGCTCTGGGAGATGAGGAGTGGGCAGGCTACATGACAGCCCCACACATAAGCAAATCCGGGAAGAGGGGAGTTTCTGCAGAAGATGGCTCACAGTGAGGAGAGGCTGCTTCAGCCCCTCTGAAATGCCTCACATCTTTCCCAGTTCCTCTTGCTTCCTTGTCATTTCCTGCCTTTCAAGCCTGTTCTGCTGCCTTCAATTGACTTGGCTTTGCTTGGCATTTGGGAAACCAAGGACAGGTTGTGTGTGCTAAATGCAGCTTTGTGTATCTTGCACATCCTGATGTATTCCTGAAGGTATTGCAGCCTTGCTACCATGCCATACAGTCTAAACAAACTGGCTTCCTGTTGTTTTCAAAAGCAGATTTCTAATCATATTTTTGCTTTATTAGGCAGCAGAGGAGTGTGGTTGTCCAAGGGATTAATTTTCTTACATTACTTGTAGAAGGTGAACTGTCCAGGATAATTCAAAGGTTATTGAATTTTTCTTTTTGTTATCTTTTAAATAACGAACATGTGCTCATTCCTAGCAGCAAGTTTGCAGTTATATCCTTTCCATGGACGTGTTTTCCAGGTTCTGTAAGCTGTCTGAAGAGATAAAAGGTTTCTTTCAAATGCTCTATTTCTGAACTTGGAAAGAACATCTTAGAGAAGCAAGTATAGAAAGTCTGTGCTACTTCTGAGACCACAGAAAAATAACTGGAGAGTATTAATGGCTTGCTTTTCAAATGCTCTTCATTTTGAAACTGGAAATGGGAGTGTTATAGGTGCATAAGTAGTCTGAATTTTTAATTAATCTTTGACCCACATGGCTTTCTCTTTTTTTAGCAACAGTAGTAGTAAACTTTGAGGAGTTTCCATACAGCAATTTTTCTCTTCCTTCTGTATCTTCTGTCATTCCTTATACATATAAGGCACTTCATCAGCCCCCTTCCTTGTTGATCACTTTCATACTTTGCAATGTTTATCCATCAACTCTATCACATCATTGAATATGTGGTCTAAAAACAGTGGTGGTTGTGGGGATCTTGAAGGATACGTCTAAAGGAGAACTCTAAAAAGCCTCACAATGAATGATTCCATAGAAAAAAATGAATTTAGAACTACTAAAACTCTTTTAGCTTGGGTGTTTTATTGTAAAAAGAAAAAAAAATATATATAGCATATCAAAAGAACTGCTCTCAGGATGCACAATTAAAAATACTGTAACTTTTACACTTTTTTTTTCTAGGTGGCTAACATCATGCATTTGCATGACTTATAGTTAACATGCCTTACAGAAGACCACTTTATAAGTAATATCCTTGGAATATAAACAGTGGAATACAAGTCTGTTTTTCTTTAGTTGACATGTTTGGATAAAAAACCCCTTCCAATATCTTTATTTTTTGATACTGAATATATTGCATATTTGTTTACTGATACAAAGGTGTGTTATTTCAAAGCAAACCACTGATTATTATTCTTCTCTTTTGATGGCTTTAATAGGCTTTAAGGTCCTGTGAAGGTCTTGTTGAGACAGGGATGCTCTGAAATGGCAGTGTGGAAAGCTGGCAGATTCTTTGCCCCTGCCACTTGTTTCCGTAGTTGTCCTGTTGGATTCAAGTTGTTCATGGTATCTGTGTGTGCTATTTGGTGCTCTGACTGTTTAATAGATTTTAATAGTAGCCTGCTATGTAGAGGATGAATTTCACTCTTCCAGATGTTAGTGCAAGCCTTCTCCTTCATCTCAGCAGTACTTTGTATTTCTTTAATGGCAGAATGTTGGTTTACTTTTTGTTGTGTTTCCTAAAGCTTGTCCAAACCTCTTAGTGTTCTTTAGCCTTGTAATGATTCGACAAATGTATGTTTTTGGAAGTGTTTCCCTTACATTAGTATTCTTTAGCCATTAATGTCAGAGTTCATCCCATTTTCTCCTATTACATGCTGGTTTGAAAAGGAAAAATTCTGTTTTCATTTTAAATGTTTAAAGCGTTTCTTTCATAGTAGAAGGTAAAGCAGCCTTAGTTTCAATTTTTTTCCCCAACAGTTTTCAGTTCAGTGCTGCAATGAACAGCTTTCCAGCTAGAGGACACAATACCTATTCTACTGGGTGTTATTCCAAAATGGCTGAAATTTATTTTAGCTGCATAAAATGTTACCAGTACTATTTGTATATATTTGCTACCAGGCTGTAATTATAAGAACTGATATTTAATCTACTCAGTGTTCAAAATATTGGTTTTTTTCTTCTGCAAATGTGATGGTAAGCAGAAAACAGTTTGTCTCTCCATTTCTGTGGTATGGTTTGCTGTTTTAGTTCCTTTTCCCCATCCCACTCCAATCAGTTTCCAACTCAAGCAGCTTTCTTTTGCTAGTTCCCCCCTTTCACAGTGAGTACTTAATGCTGACTCGCCACTTGCTGTGATTGGACTGCTTGGCATGGTTGGCAGGGGCACAGGTGCGTGTGTGTGAGCACTCTGGCCACAACAGACACCTTCTTGATCCAGATTCTTTTTTATGAATTAGTTCAGTGTTCTGGCTTTTAAAGGTGTTGGGGGAATATGTGGTTTAGGCTTTCATTTATACTTACGTTCAGGGGAGAACAGTTCTGAGCATAAGAAGTCCGTGGTGATTCTGCCTTTAGTGATCAGAGGCAGGAAGCCATAAAGTTTGTTTAGTGTTATGTGAAACCATAAGGAAACTTTACAAACTCTCGTTTTTGTGTAGTCTTTGCAAAAGTTGAGTAAGTAAATAAAGCATGGCTGCTTTGTTTCTCACATACATGCAATTGTTTTATTCTGGCTTTGTAATTTTTTAATTTCTGAGCTGAGTGGCACAGACCTTATAACTAAAACGTGGTGGATTTTTCTCCTTCCAGTTGGACTGTGCGCCCTGCATAGGCCAAATAACCCTGTGTACATCTTCTCTTTTGCTCAGTAAATAACAGTGCAACTTGAATCATGGCCAAAACTTTCTTTGCAGGCTTAACAGTAACTCTAATTTCATCTGGTAGGACCTGCCTGTCCCAGGAGCCAGTTCAGTGTGTCTGAGCAGCCACAGCTGCCCCCTGTACCTGAGTGGAGTAAATGGAGCACCCTCAGCACAGGGCTGCAGCCTCTGCTGCCGTCAGGCTGGCTGGGGGAAGGAAACCTGCCACACACCCTGGGTCTGCTTCCCTGTGCTGCTTCTGAACGTGATGGTTCCCAGCCTGGGCAGACTCTTCAGCAGGGATGTGTAATTTGTATTACACTGAAAGATGGCATGATTTGTTCTTCAAATGGCAAACCTAGTCCCACAACCATTTTGAATAATTTACTGAAAACTCAGCATTAATAATGGCAAAGGAGTTGCGTGTTTGGTGATTTAGGGGTCTGTGAATGCATCATTGTGTACACATGCCCGCTCAGCTTACCATACAGCTCCTAGCAAATATCTGTTGAGAGTCTTTGCTATATAAATGAGCAGTCATTTTGGAGGCAAAGTTCATGGCTTTCCATTCTCAAGTTACACTTTCATAACTTAGGCCTGTTGTGTTGAAAGTTGTGGTTGTTTCATAGTACAAAAAAAAAGTACTATTTCACCTTCTGCAGTTTAGTACCTGGTGACTTGTTTAGTATTTTTTTATATTTATCAACACATACAAATACTTAGTGATAAGGATGGTGGTCAGCTGGAAGGAAAACTTACCTGTGTGATGACCAGACACTGGGCTCAATGTAAAGATCAGATCACAGAATTAAACTGTCACCTGGTAAAACATGGGAGAGAATTTTGTTCCAGAAAAAAAAAAAAAAGCAGTTCTAATTGTCTGGTTTGTTGTGCATTTCTCTTTATTTCATGATTGTGGGGAAGGACAAAACCCCAACAATTAAAGACAATTTTTTACTATTTATTTTTTCCTCTTAGAAAAAACTAAGAGTTTGGCATCTGGTACTCTATAAGCTAATGAATACTGGACTTCCACATGAAGATGCAATAAATTCAAGCTGATTTTTGAAATTTAAGGCCACCTTTGGCATTTTATTATGCCAGGTAGATACTGGACATTAAGAGTTTTCTAAAAGACATGCTATTTCCATGTGGAATTGTCCTAAAAATATGCCTTTCTAGTGCATAATTAAAAATACCCATGCTCAAATTAAAAATGCACCTTTTACATTTCAGTTTTAAAACTGTCTGCTTTCCTCTGCCCCATGTTCCTTTAGTGATTCTGATTGATTGCAGTGGCACTTGGTGGTGACAGAAGAGTGCACCACCTGCAGTCAAGATCACTTTCTTCTGGATTTAGCCAGGAGTCTGCTCCCTTGAATGGGAACTCCAACAGCATTACTGGTAGGCTTTCTTCTTTTCCCTGCTTACTTTCTTTTTTTTTCCCCTCCTCCTTCTGATTTTTACTTCCACAGAAAATCAGGGGAAATGCTTTTGCTGAGAACATTTAGAATGACATGTCTGTCAGTAGATTGGAAGTAGCTTTAAGTAGCTTTTCATTTGTGTTACTGGGTTCTAACTTCTTTACCATTTGCAAAAGAAACCCTTATATTTTCCTGATTTTCTTGTAGAAAACCCATCAGCGTTCAATGGTAGGCTCTAAAACCAAAGTGTTCTGTTAATCCAAGGGATGGACTTGGCAGTGCTTTTTAAAGAATTGCTTAGTTTCCACTGTATTGGGGATTTTAAGATCTGGTGAGACAATCCATGCTTACCTGGAACATTGCACGTAGTTTCAGATACTGTTTAAAAAAAAAGTGCTGGAAGATAGGAAGAACTTCCACATGCTGGTGAGTATTTGGAAATTGATGCAAAAAGGGGATTTTCTTAGAGATAAAAAAATGAAATTTTCAGGTGAGGTAAAGCATGGGTTTGATACTTACCCTTATTTCATCAAAAACTTTGGACCTCCAGAGCAGTTAAAAGAAAAGGGAAGAAAAGACAAAACAGACTTAAGAGAGAGAAGTTTTATGAAACAATGTGTGCATCCAAAATGAACCCCTGTTCAGTAGTTGTGCTCTTTGCGAGCCTTAAATAACATCAAGGGTTGTATTTTTCTGGGACTGATAGTCTGATTTGGTGTAAAATCTGTTAGAATCTGTGTTTTTGTGGCATGTAATTTGACTTCTAGCTGATGAAATCAGGCAAAAAGGGTCAAAGGTCAGTTTGCTGCAGATTTCAGGTATATTTAGCCTTAGTATGGAGGAGGTGTCATGAGGAATAGCACTTTGGAAAATGTTCTGTTGTATTTGTTGGCGTAACATATTGCTACCACAAAGAAAACACAAGCCTTAAGCTTTCCTATGCTTCATTGGGAAAAGTGTCTTCTCATCCATCTTCTATGCACATCATGGCACTTAATATAAACTGTAAATTAGAAGGATATTCTGAATGTAGCAGTCTGTATATGTTGGTAAAAAAAATAAATTAATTCTATCACCATTTTTCCACTTGGAGAGGATAAACAGTAAATAAAGTGATGAGAGTCTGGAAGACATGCTGTTGGTCAACTGATGAGTGTTTGTTGGTAAATTAAAGTATGATGATTTATGTTTAGATTTCTTCAGTTTGCTTTTGTTATAGTTTTTTTTCTTCAGTAGTTTAAATCTTCACATGTCTACAGGAACTATAGAATAAATAACAAAATGGAGGGCGAGAGATAATCTACCTACTCTTGAGTGTCCCTACATTTTCTAGTTGGCATGCAAAACTGAGCTGCTGTTACCTAGTTTCATGTACATTAACTTCTGTGAGAGGTTATAAGCACCATTTCTGAAGCTGTCTACAGACCATGCAGAATCACTGGACAAATCATTCCAGAAACTAAAAAGGCTGGATGCCAAATGAGATTTCATAGCTGCTGATGCAAGTGCGTAGGTAAATTATAGAGCCTATTTACAATGTTGTGATGTAACCTAAAATTTTGGTGACCTCCGAAAGCTACAGAAGAGACCATGTAACTTTGTTATCACAAAAAAAGCATCCTTAGGTATGAAAATTTACACCACATTCCTGAGGTTATTGAGTGTTCCAGACCAGTTCATGTTGGCTAATACAGAATACCAGATGTCCCTGATGAGCAGATCTGGAAAACCATTTGGCAGTAGCTAGTAGAAAATATCATTAGGCACAATGGTGTTGCAGAATTTCTGCCCTTCTTTGGATGTTGTGCATTTCATATCCCCTCTGAAGGCTGGAGATCTGAGCCAACATCTGTTGCTCTTGACTACCAGGCATTAGGATATTCCAGGAAGAAAGAATTCTGCTACAAATACAAGAATGAAAATGGAGTGGTGAAGAATATAATGTCTGACTGTTAAGTAGCTGTAATTAGCTGCCTAGGAAAGGAATTCTTTGATTCCAGTCCCTTTTCCTGGGCTTATCCAGGACTTTTATTCTCTCATTCTAACACAGACATGCAGAGAAGAGATGAGATTTAGGAGTCCCAACATCCAACAGTTTTGGCAGCTTCTCTCCATCTCTTTCCATTAGCCATTCCCAAGTTGTTCTTATGTATAAAGATACCAAGACTATGTTCCTTTCTTCCTTACTCAACTTTTCCCTGTTTAGTGCCACTTTGTTATCCTCCGTGTCCTGAGAAAACTGTAGATTATTTTACTTTATTTTCATCCAGACTTAACATTTCTTCAAACACTTTTATTAGAGGATAGTAAAAAATTTTCACTTTGTTGTAAAATAAGGTCAGATAAAGTATTCCAAATCTAGCAAGACTCCAAAGAACATGTATTTTGACAACTTCTACCAAAATGACTTAAGAGGGCTATGCTGCTGGCAACTATAGTTTTCTCAAAATAGACGTCCACTGCAGTGCAACATTATGCTGGAACAGTCAGCAATGGTGCAGTTGGCTTTTTCCCCCACTTCCTTTTCCTGGACTTCATTGATGCCAATAATAGCTAAATAACATAATTCCTGATTTTTGTTATGAAAATAAATATATAAATGATTAAAATGCATTCTAACCTTGAAAATTAAACTTCTTATGCCAGATATACCTAAATATGAGCCTTTAATGTCACTGGGTTTTTTCCTTGTGGAAGGTGCAGGACTCTGTGTTCTGTTACACGTGATGGTTTTCCAAAGCTAAAATTAACATTAGGAGAGGCTTAAAAAATTAGCTGGAAGCTATTTCTGTTCCATCTTTGGAAGTTGCATCCTTGCTGTTTTGTGTTGAGCAGTGAAATAATATAAATCACTCCCATGAGTTCTGGTCTGGGTTATTTTGGTAGCATGTTCCCCCGCAGCAGGCGGTAGCGCGCAGGTTGTGAATGCTTTCTTTGTGGCTCTGCGTTGTTTTTTGGGGAGGAGGGGCTGCAGATAGCGGTGGCTGTGCCGGGGTGGTCTCCGTGTCACCCTACTGTGGTTGTGCTGTATGCTTGAAATGCCAGAAGAGGGAGCACAAATGAAGACCTTGTTTCTAAGATGTGACTGAGCTCCATGAGGCAGATCCCAAGCCATGGAAATGCTGAGGTCACACGAGTTAATGCTGAAGGAACACAGTGCCTTACTCTGTTAGACTGCATGTGAAAAAAAAAAAAAAGGGAAATTTCAGACTGTTGTGGGCTCCAAAAGGGAGTAAAGAAATGGAAGATGTGAAAAGACTAGGAAAAACTGTGCTTAGCATGAGGACTTTTGATGCAAAAACAAGTTGTGGTTTGCTATTTAAAGCTAACCAGTGTGTTTGGTTTGTAAGACCAGCGGTGCTTTTCATGAATCAAGGAGAATATTGCGTGCTGCTGTGCAGACTGGGTATGTTGGATAGTTGAGATTCATTCTACAGCTTTTTCAAATGTAGTTTATTAAAGACAGCTGTTGTGTCTTATTGTGGGTCATACAGCATGTTCCTATGGTCTTTCTTGGTTTTTTATAGGCATGCTGATTTGTAGGATTTCTAGTTTGCAAATATGTATCAATTTATATGTACTTTTACAAATTATGTATTTTTAATGATAATTGCAAACACTGTGTGATGAGCAAAGGTAGTATTGAAACTAATCACTAATGGGAACTATGTAAGGAGACGGAGGTGTTGATTAAATTTTGCAAATTGGTCTCCTTGATGGCAATAGCTATTTTGGTTGCAAAGGCTTGTTGACGGATGTGAAACTGCTTCCCACTCAAATTAGGAGACTTTTCAAGAGTATAGTCTTCTCCTAAGTGTTTTCTGAGACTTAAGTTTGACTGCATTAGCTTGAGAAGTGTGATACATGATATTTTGAAAAGAATAATTTAAAAAAAATTGCTGCAATCTTATTAGCCTCTTGCATTTCATTTTCTTTTTTGTTTGTTTGTTTGTTTTGTTTTTCAGTTTATTGTTGGGATAGAACTGCAAATTTCATGTCTGCATCTATTTGCTTTATTACTTCAGATGTGCTATTTCCAGTGTTATGCTCGTAGACTTAACAAGCTGATCTGGGAGACTAAAGCAGAACTGTCATTTTGAAGCTACTTAGCTGAAGTCTCTTTGAAATCAGTGTAGAAAGCGCCAAGACTATTTCTGTTCCCTTTTTAATTCTTAGAGAAGATGTATTGATGTGTTATGTTATGCTTTTAGTGGTCCCTAGATGAGCTGTTACAGAAATGTTGCCTCTTTAAAATCCCCTAGGGATTAGACCCCAAATGGACATGATTCATATATAGGGACTACACTACTCTGAAGGCAGACTTGGGATGACTCCAGGATGCCCCTTTTTTTGAGACAATTGTTTTTTAAATTGTATAAAACTGAATTGGTGAAAATATTTTAATGCTTAAGTGAGGAAAGATGGCCCATTAGAACTGTAGTCCATGCCAACATTGCATGATAAGAAAGGCACCACAAAATTAGGAGTGCTATCATACATCCTCTCTCTTAATACAGCTTGTTTACTGTCACTCACAGAAGCTTCCAGGACTGTGGATTATTTATAAGTGCCCTGTCTTATAAAAGCTCTGTTCCCATAGTGTGGTCATCTCCTCTTCCTGTCTACTTGGATTGCTCTGTCAGAGATTAAGGAGGAGGTGATTGAAGCCATTTCTGTTTGTTTGTTTTCTCATTTCCCCTTGAAGAAGACTGAATCTATGACATATCTGTGGTGAGCTGCCACTCCTCCCTCAGGATTCCTTTACCCAAGGTCCTCGTTGTATAAGCTCTTTGAAGTTCACATGTCGGGAAGCATTTGATCATCCCTATGGCAAGAAAGTGCTGAACTAATGACAGCAAATGCTGGTGACACAGGTTAATTTCACATTCTTTAGCAAGCAAATTAAATGCATGATAAATCAGATTATTGTCACACTGGCTGTGCTTGTGCTATACATCACTTTTTATAATAATGGAATTATCACAGAGTCATAGAATGTGCTGACTTAGAAGAGACCTATTAGAATAATCGGGTCCAACTTCTGGCCCTGCACAGTCACACCACGCATCTGAGAGTGTTGTTTGAAGGCTTCTTGAACTCTGTCAGGCTTTAAAAGCCTGTTTCATTGCTCAGCCATACTTTGGGTGAAAATCCTTTTCCTGACATCCAACCTAAACCTCTCCCAACTCAGCTTCATGCTGTTCCCCAAAAGCCTGTCATTGGTTATAAGAGTGAAGAGATTGGTACCTGCCCCTCTGCTTCCCTTTGTGAGGATGTTCATGGCCATAATGAGGTCTCTCCTCAGCCTCCTCTTCTCCTGGCTGAACAGACCAAGTGTCCTCAGCTGCTCCTCATACAGCTTCTCCTCAAGGCCCTTCACCATCCTTGAGGTCCTCCTGGACACTCTCCAATAGCTTGAGGGCTTTTTTAAATATTGTGGTGGCCAAAACTGCCCCCAGCACTTGAAGTGAGCCCACCCCTTTGCAGAGCAGAGCAGGACAATCCCCTCCCTTGCCCAGCTGGCCATGCTGTGCCTGATGCCCCCGGGACAGGGTTGGCTCTCCTGGCTGCCTCATGTTCATGTTCAACTTGCCGTCGACCAGGACCCCCAGGTCCCTTTCCTGCCACTGCTCTCCAGCCTCTCATTTCCTAGTCTATACACACAACCAGGGTTTCCCCATCCCAGGTGTGGAATTTGGCACTTTTCCTTGTTAAACATCATGTGGTTGGTGATTGCCCATGATATGATCATATGCCCATCATTGC
Source organism: Passer domesticus (assembly GCF_036417665.1). Taxonomy (NCBI): domain Eukaryota; kingdom Metazoa; phylum Chordata; class Aves; order Passeriformes; family Passeridae; genus Passer; species Passer domesticus. Next base: position 19,922,431 of record NC_087475.1, on the reverse strand, counting down.
CCTTTGTATCATTGGTAGTGGTCAATTTGTTGAAGTCTGTCTGCAGGGCCTTTCTGCCCTAGTTTTAGTTGGAAGGGACTATTAAAAGTCATCTAGGCCAACTCCCTACAATGAGCAGGGACATCTTTAACTAGAACAAATTGCTCAGGGCTGTGTCCAACCTGACAATGAATGTCCTTGGATTTTGTCTTAGAAGATCCAGAAGACAGCTTTCAAGTTTGTGCAGCAGGATGGTACCTTCAAAGTACTGTCTTACATGTATCTTCAGCTATGTAATAATGTGTTTTGTTTATCAGAATTTATAACTGTCAAGGTTCATTGGATTAGAAGGGATAATTGATGGGCTGCCAGTTTTAGAATGAACTTTGGCTCCCATCAGGTCACAACACACTTGCAGCTCCAAATGCTTTTTGAGGGATTTTAAAGGAAAACCCTGGTGTTTCTCAAGCCAAAATATAAGAATGATGCATGATAGGAACAGCAGATTTTTTATATTCCTTCCCCCTTTTCTTTCCAGTGTTTTCTGAGAGACAAGAGTTGTCCATCTTGGACTTAAGGCATTCAAGCAAAGATTCTCTCAGGAGTAGTAGGTCATAGGGATGGTGCAACTGTTTGTTCAGCTCTGGGTATAGGAGCAAATCCTGTGAACTTTTGTTGTCTCTGTTTGAATATATGCTGAACTGAAAGGGTTCTGAAAACCAACAAAACTGCTGACTAAACTATAAACTACGAATGTACTACCTGAACAGGGAAAATGTGTGCAGTATTATATCTGGGCACTGCGTTCATGCTCTTTTCTGTCTTGATTTACGCCATTTGTCCACCAGCAACCTTGTACCTATTGGTTTTGAGGGCCTCTGTTGATCACCTGTTTTTTTAAACATGGGAGGTTCTTGGATTCTAAAGACCCATAGGTAAGTTCAGGTGTTCTAGAGTCACGGTTTACATTCTGTGCTATATGTTGATAAAACAGATCTTTCAGGGTGACGTGTTCTTGGGACAAGTTAACAAGAAATTTTTTAATAGTTGTTGGGTGTCGTCTTTCAGCTGCAGCTGAAAAAGGAGCTAGAGCCTGTATGGCCCCAGATTGCTTGAGGTTGTTTGGCCTTTATAATCAGTGCCAGAATTAACAATTCTGTGCCCTTTTACTTTGACCGCTAGTCAAAATAATTTGGGTAATTCTATGCCATTTGAAAAAGAATTATTTTCTTAATTACTACAGTGAAACCAGAAAACTTGGAAGGATTTTCTAGAGAATGAGGATGCATAAAGATGTGGTAAGATTTTGTAATCTCATGTAGGTCTCCTTTGCAGAGACAGATCTGGTAGGCTCTTGTGTGGAAGGAAGTTGTTGTATTGTTGTTCTCATCAGCTGATTCAGCCTGAAGCTGAGGAAGAGCTTTTATCTGTAGTCCTGCTTGCAGTATGTAAAGCAGCACTAGTATTTTATTTAAACTATTTTCCTGAGAATCTGCAACATTATTCTTCTCATCTTCACAGAAGAACAGCCAAGCTTATATCCTCTAAATTTCTGTTTTCTCCAGCTCCGAGTTGAAAGGTAAATGTGTGCCTTAAGGATCTATCCTTTGTTTCTCAATCTTATTTTTTACAGTTAATAGTACATAGTTGAAAATAATTCAGAACTTGCCTGGGAAAATAGCCTGATGTTATGAAAAAGGCCAGGAGTCCACTGGAGATCTTGCTGAAAGAGTAAAAAGGAAAGAGTACTGAGGACAATAGAAAAAGGCATTAATTTAGTGCATGCAGAAAATCATGTGGTTTATATGGATCAGTATTCAAAGCACAACTTGCAGTGCTTGGGTTTTTGTTAGGTTTTCTGTTTTTTTTTTTTTTTTCTTCCTAAATATATCTAGTAGCAACATTGGCTATAAGCAGGTAGAAATTGGACTTAAGGACTGAATTAGGAGGAGAGCTGAGAAGGAAATAGCAAGTGGAAATGATGAGGAGATAGAGGAAAATGGGCAGTGGGAAGAAAAATGAAATCACTTATCCTTGGAAAGAGTACACCTGTTTTGTCTCACTTGCACTTACTGGTGGCAACTTCTGAAACCAACTGCTATAAATCACCTGAACTGCGAAGGTTATGAAAAATTGTTCCAGCTTTCACAAACCTTCCTTATGAGATCTTGCCTTGGAAGCATTCCTAGGCAGAGTATTGGTGAGATGTGCTTGTTTGTACACATTTTTGCTACCACTTTAAGAAGAAATGTTGGCAAGGCCTGAAAGAAGACTAATTGCAGCTTTGCAGTGAGGGTCTTAATATGGTTGTGGATGACATTGCCTTTTGTTTTTGGAGCAAAAAATAGATGTTAGTGTGAAGCAAGAAGCAGGGACTGCATTGTTAAAACGACTCTTAAATTATTACTTCAAGAATGTCACTTGCTGGTGATTCAGGATACAATGATGACAGGGGAAGGTTTATTCCTGATGGATGCAAAAGATTAAATAGCATGCAGAAGAAATGAGAGAAATGAATGTGTGTTTGAGAAAGAAATAGCAGGACAGAATGAGTGTTTAAAGAGAATGAGAGAAAAATCAACCCGTTCCTCAGTTTTGCGGCCAAGTTGGCACCCCCTTGACTCATTAAATTGTTCTTTTGAATCTAGAAATTGCCTTTACAAAATGTCATCTCATCAAACAGCAGAGGGTCCTTAAGAGAGAGGAAGGTCAGGGCCAACAAATTATAAGCAGAAGCCCTAGCTATTTTAGTTCTGCTCATTCAATGTAGCTTTAAGTTGGAGACTTAATTAATCATTGTGTTTGCATGTATGCTGTATTTCCATTCTTAATTGGCATCAAGCATCAAGCATGGTCATTTAATTTTAGTGTATACAGAATCAATGAATGGTTGAGGCTGGAAGGTACCTCTGGATGCCATCAGGTCCAACGCCCTTCTCAGGCAGTGTCTGGTTGGGTTTAGAATGTCTCCAAGGGTAGAGAGTCCACAAATTCTATGGACAACCTAAGCCAGTGTTCAGCTATCCTCCTGGTAAGAAAATATTTTCTTTAGTCAAATGAAATGTCCTTAATGAAAGGTATTTAAATTTATGCCCATTTCTCCTTGTCCTGTCAGTGGGAAACACTGAGGAAAGCCTGGCTTTGTCTTCTTTGTTCTCCCTAGCAGGTATTTATACATGTTGATAAGCTTTCTCCTTTCCAGTCTGAGCTCTGTTTGTTTGTCTGATGCTCTTAATCATCTGTGGACTTGCTCCAGCATGTCCATATCTCTTTTGCACTGGGGAGCCAAGAGCTGGACCCAGCACTCCACATGTACCTCACTGGGGACATACATGATGCTCTCCCTCAACCTGCTGGGGTCACTCTTCCCAATTTAGCTTGGAGATAGACAGTTCTGTAAGCTGAAGTATTTTATGAGGCGCTTGAGAGCTTTCAACTCAGATTTGTTGTGCCATCAGCTGTGGGTGCTGGGAGGTGCTGGTTTCCCTTGGGTTTGTTTCCCATGCTGCTCTCATGTTGACTCCTCAAGTAGCCGAGGGAGGGCAGTAACTTGTGGTTGCAGCTTCTTGGTATGCTCAGCTGCCTACAGGGAAATGGCAGCACTTGGATCTTGTCTTTGGAAAAGGGGTCTGGAGGGTGTGAAGTGGAAGGAAGTTGGGGATATGGGGGAGGTGAGGCACAGGCGACAGTGCTGTGGAGGGAAGGGCTTGCCTGACTTTGCCATGTTAAAATTCTAGTGGCTTGTGGACTTATTTTGAACAGTTTTGGCTGTTCCATCTATGAGAATATTTTTTTACTTGTTTCAGAGGACTTGGAAGAGGCTTGAATAATGCTTATTCATTTGTGATTTATGCAGTATTGAGGCTTGAATCCAAAGACACATCCAGTGAGTGTCCCTCTGGGCCAGACTGGTCCGTTAACTTGTAGTATATTTGCTATAGGCTTCTGTTTTCCTTTTTTTAATTTTTTTTTTTATTCATAGCTGGTGTATTTTCACTCTTAACTCCCACCTTCACTGGGAGTATATTTAAATAGTTGATGGATTTACAGAAGTTACCATTCAGGTTTACTTAGGATTACAAATTGGGTAAAAAATTTGTCCAAAACATTTTGGTTTACAACTGGAAGAGAAAAATGCTTCTTCATCTGCCTTCTTGGTTTACTGAAAGATCTGTGTTTCATAGTTGGCAAATGCTTACATTGTGATACTGCTAATTTCAATCAGGGAAACAATTATGAGATTAATATTGGAAACTAGAGGTGGATTTAAAAAAAACCAACCTGTATAAATTCTATAGGAACTACTAAACTTGTAAAATATCAGCTCATTAACTTCTGAATAATACCACCTTTCAAAGGATGATATTTAGGAAATACAATATATTTCACTGGAAATTTAAGGAAACAATTTATTGAGGTATGTACATTTTGATAAATACAAATTGTACTTTTTCTGTTGTAATCTGCCTTTGTGATTCTCTTACGTTAGTATTGGCAACGTAAGAAATGAGAAGGAGTTGCAGAAGAACGCCTGTGATACTTAAGCTTCATCCTATAAACAATTTTGACAGTCTGACTTAATCAGCTTTATTATTTGTTCTCTGGCTCACAGTTGAAATGAGTTAATAAAATAGGAATATTTTGTTTTGCTGTAGTTGAAGTTCTTGTAAATTTTATCCAAGTCTTAACCGTAAAAACAATCCCCATTAAAATTAAGGTGTCACCTTAATGTAAAAAATCTTGACTGAAAACTTGTGAAAGTGATGTGAGATCTGATAGCCTTGTTGAGGATCATGCAGAAGAGTTCAGTTTGAGCTGCATTAGCCATGTTGTGGTAGAAATGAGGACAAATGCATTAGGAATGGGGTATGAGAACCCATTTCTGCAAAAAGATTGTCTGATATATTAGCAACATTTGTATGTGACACAAGGAACTCAGAGTGATACAAAAGAGAAATCTCATGCTGGTCCATAATGAAGACTCTTCTTCTATCCAAACGCAGGAAACATTTGGCAAAGGTTTTAAAGTCCACAGTATGAAATATCTAGCACTTTGCATAAGTTAATTTTATTATGTCATGTTCTTACATCTTCAGTTTTAGACTCCTTATATTTAAAATATTAATTTTTTAAGACTTTAAGAATCCCTCATTTCCAATACAGAAAGAATAGACTTGGTAGGGAAACTTGTAAGTGCTGTATGATAAGGATGTCAATTTTTTTCCTATTAAAACATTTTATGCAGTGCTTAGTGAAAACTAGAATTAATCTGAATGAGGATTGAGCAATTTCTGCATATGTTGTGTCAAAATTGGCAAGTAGAAATGTAGGGCAAAATGCTGACAGAGCAACTTTGTCATACTTCAACAGTCTTTTTTCTTTTTTTTTCTTCATGTCATGCCTATATTTCTGTGTGTGAGGTGGGATGGTGCTGTAAGAAAGATCAGCTGCTTTATATTTCTGTTTGGCCATGTCTTCTCTGTTTCAGAGTCCCTGCATCCCTATTCTGCAGCATGTGCAGAACTGCTTCTTTCCCAAAGCTGCTCTGTGGCTCACTTATCATTGTATCTGCATTCTTAAAACTATGCTGAATTCATTTTGCTCTGCTGCTGTAAGATTCAGCAGCCTTTTCATATCTGTTTATGGAAAAGGGATTGATATATGAAATGATTAAAGCTAAACAAACGTCTAGGTCTTCACTTCTGACATGGGACACATAGATCTGATTTTTCATGGGGCTGTTTATTTTTTTAGCCTTCTCTGAAAAACCAAAACAAAATTATGGGGGCAGGTTGTTTTTTGTGTGTGTGTATTTTTGTTGTTATTGTTTGTTTTGTTCTTAATTTTAATTTTAAAAATTTAATTCTGGTCTGAAATTTATTTAAAAATATTTTTTAAAACATAGTAATTTAGATAAATGCCTGTTTTCCATTTTTGCAAATGTCAGAATCCTTCTTTCTGGCATAAATGACTTAGTGTAGACGTGTTTTCTGCTTAGCACTTTTGCAAGAAAAAGGCCCAGTTCAACCTCTGCTAAAAAGCCCTACAGGTGTAGTTTGTAGACACTGGCTTAAGTGCTTTGAAAGACCCTGCTTATTCTACAGATCTAGATATTTTTTCTTCTTTTTTCAACCTGTCCATCTGGGAAAGGCTGGCATTTTTTACTCCTGTGTCTCTGTGGTTATGGTGTGTGTTTAGATATAGATACATATGTATAGTTTACATATATTTCTTTTACCTAGATGGTTGGTTTCTTTATGTTATTAAAGATATCATCCAGTATCTGGAATAGCATTAATCTTTTCATGTGTCATATATTGAATCTTAATATCCAGAATTTCAGGAGTTGGCTGGTACCTTCTGTAGGTATGATTGAGATAGAAAATGAAGGTGTCCAGTGGACTTCACAGCTATTCCCAATTGCATCTTCTGACCCCAGGCTTCTCTCAGCTTTATTTTATTTCCAGCTTCTATCACTGCTAGAATTCTTCTGTCCCGTCCTTGCCCCTCAGCTGGTTTCTGTTTCCCTGGTGCTTCCCTGCTCCTTTTTCCTCACCCCACTTGTGCTGGCTGCCATCTCAGCTCATCCATGAGCCAGCGAGCCGCGGCTGCAGCTCTGCGGGCTCAGCTCTTGTGCCATCCTCTGTAACAGCTCCTGGTCAAGGGCATGAACAACCATAAGTGAAATCAAATTGCAGGTAGAGCATCCCCCATGGCCCTCTGGGACCAGTGCAGGCTTCCTTGGATGGATGCATGGCCAGCACACAAAGAAGGGTATGAGATCTCCCTTCATTTGCAGTCAGGAGAAAAGAGACTGCTGCAGGCCTCCCCAGAAGGATGCCTGTCAGTAAGATCTTTCCCTGCCATATATCTTTTTTTGTTTTGTTTTAAAACTGCTGCTAACTTGACTACATATTCAGGAAAATGGCAGACCGAGCCACTGGTTCAGACTGAGGAAAGTGGTTAAAAAATTGTTAACTTAACAAAACTTTATTTAGTTTAGATACAATTGAAAGTCTGTATACTAAGCTGTGTGAAGTGAAAGGCTGTAATACTTGCTGGGAAGGGGGAGGAATATGGAAAAGCATGAAAATATTCCTAACTTTCAAAAATCAACCTTGGAAGCAGAGATAAAGTAAGGAGGTGAGGAGCCTGTTGTGCTTTGATGTATATATAATGGAAATCTGCAGTTAAATACAGACTCTGTTAAACATTAAAAAAAAAGCCACATGGACCCTCTTTGCTTGTCCTCACCCTTTTTTGTTTCCCTACCCCCCACTTTCTGAGAAGCAAATATTTGAATATTGATAGGGTATGGCAATAACTGGACCAACCATAGTGATACGACTGACAAAAGAAATAAGATGATTCTGTGGCACTTTTAGTTCATCTCTTGTTTTCTCTTTCCATTAATATCTCAGATTCAGTAAGAGAGGTAATGTAGAATTAGCATTTCCCAATCAATGAATAACCATAACAGAAATCTCCTGTTGATTTTGACAGCTGCTTGCTTATTTTTTTTTAGGCAATCTGCATTTGTAGCTTTGGAATACTGAGTTATTAATGTGGGAAAACTCCCCTAAGATCACTAAATCCAACCTTTGACAGAATACCACCTTGCCAGCTAGACCATATCCTACTAAGTGCTATGTCCAGTTGTTTCTTCAACACTTACAGGGATGCTGCCTCTACCCCTTCCTTGGGCAGTCCACTTCAGTGCTTTCTTCATGCTTTCAGTAAAGGAATCCTTCCTGAGAATTTCTTTTAATATCATATTACTAGAAGTAGGACTATGGTGATTTACTATCTCTGATGTTTTTGCAGAAAGAAATACAATGCAAAAGCACACTTTCAAATTACTTGGGAATATGAATTGAATACAAAAATCAGCAGTAGTATTCTTTATAGAGCAAAATTTAGTGAAGGCATTTGGCTTTAAGTTAGGTGGCCATGGTACTTAATTTAGCCATAACTATATTTCCTCTACTGGATGAGAAAAATGTACCTGTTACTAGAAAGATATTGCAGTTCATAGAGTGATTGCTATGTTTTCATACATGTTGAAAAGTGTATTGAAACTGAACGCTGCAATCACTCAGTTTTATTCACAGAAGCAAGTTTTTTCTTTTATTCCATAAGTATCCACAGATCACAGAGTATGTGCTGTGATCTTTTGGGGTTATTTAGCTTCTTTCTTTTATGCACTAGAGCTTGTGTGCTTTAATCTGTGTTTGCTGAGAAGCAGCCAAATTGCCCCTTCTGTAGCAATCTATCTTTTGTGTGTGTATGTGTTTGTGTAATCCATGTTCTGATTGATGTATTAAGGGTTTTGTAGAAAAAATAAGTCATCTGTATCAGTATTTGCTTATGAATCATATTTTATTATTTATTAATTAAATATATGTTAAGACCTTGCAGACACTCAGATGCTATATATAAGAATAAATACTTAATTTTTAAAATGTGCTCTAGCCTGTTAGGGCTGGGTGAGATGTGGTGCCTTCTTCATGTATATGTTCCCTCAGTTTGTTAATCTGAGGCTTTCAGATCCAACCATATAGAGCACTGACAAATTGATAGAGATTAAATAAATCTGATTTATTCAATTTTCTTGTCTGTGTAAATAAGCTTAAAGGAATGAAAAGCAAATTGCTTGGGGTAGATGAAAATTCCTTTCAAATGCTGGAATAAATAACTGTTTCTGATATGAGATCTAATTATGGACCAGAGAACTGAATGACAAAAACCCCATTGACGTCAGCATCACTAGGTCTTGCACATATGAAGTCTAGGCAAATGACAAAAAAAGTGGGTCTAAATTGTACTTTCAGATCTTCAGTAGTGGTGTAAAAGTAGTTCAATTAAAAAATTCTGTGAGACAGATTTCTTTCCATTGTTACATTACTAGCTGTTTTAAAACTGTATTGTGCATAAGGTTGCACACTCTGCTGTTTCTCCCTGTAACACAAGTGGCACAAAGAGTTGATAATTTTGTCCTGAGTTTGTGAAACATTTGTCTAGGCATTTTTGAAGCCAGTATTGCTGGTATATAGCTGTCTAGGTCAGGAAGGAAAGACAGCAAGACAGGTCAGGTAGAAGACATCACATAGAACAATGACAAATTAGTTTATGCTGAATTATTTCTATGTGTAGTCCAGAGTTTAGTTAAGATTCTACATCGAACTTTTTCAAGAGGCAAAATGTTTTATTCTTTGTTAAAATGTAATAAAAATTTATAGTGTAAGAACTGTTGAAATTAGGGAAATTATTTACTGTACAGGTATGCATATGAATATATCCTTCCCCTTATTTATAGTGGATTTATAGAGTTTTCCTCATTGGTATAATTTGTTATTCTAGAAGCTTCAGGTAGAATCACAGCCCTTTTTTATCATGCTGCACAAATAAATTCATATTTATAATGAGATCAAAGTAAACTCAGTAGACAAAAATATTGATAAAAAAACCTGAGTGTAGTTGGTAACAACATTCCTTTTTGCCGAGAATCTTTGTGTCTCTGATCCCTCGTAGCATGTTCTTTTTTTTCCCTCACAGCTTTCTCAACCTCTGTTTTTGTGTAGATTGTGTGAGAATGTACTTGAGCTAAGTGCAGACTGTGAAAACAATGTAGAATTTTGGGCCCATGCACTGATGTGGGAAAGGCACTGGGATTCTAAAAGATCTTAGTTTAAGGGAAGGAAACAGGTAATAAGATGTCTAAGAAAAGTGACCTTTTCAGAAGTCTGAAAGAATCGTGCTTTATTTACTGATGGGAGAAACAAATTTTCATGTATGTAGAAGACTGATGCCAGGGGAGAAGCAACAATACTCCTTCTATTCATAAAGGATAGGGCAAGATTTTCAATGTACAACTAAAGGAATGTAGGTTAGATACTGAAAAAAAAAAAAAAAGAAAGACAAACAGGTGACAGATAAAGAATGGCCAGAATACTTTTTAGCAGAAAGAATCATGACCTGGAGAATAGATTACTTGCAGACTCTGAGGAACAGATTGGAAAACTCTGTCTGGATTACGATGGAATGGGACTGGGGTTATCTGACCTCTCTAGGTCCTCCTCTGTGCCCCTTTTATTCCCATTGGTGATTATGTTGTTGTTGTTGTGTTTGTTGTTTTTAGGTAAAGATTTGCTTTCCTTAAGGATCTGAACCGTATAATATGAATATATGGTAGTCTGAAGTTTCCATTTTTATTTATGATAACATTTTGCAGGCCAGAAAGCCCTGCTGTCCAATGGGTGTGTGTATTTTGGTATTTATTGTCTGCAAATTAAGGTAATTTTTTACAGTTCCTGCTTGTGTATGCTGGAGGAGTAGCTGAATGCCAAATGAAATGGTTTCCTACAAAGCAATCAAGAAACAATTTTGTTTCAGAGGCTAGTTCTGCTTCTTCGCTTAATCTCTTTTCAGATACACCCTAAGAGTACAGGTGGTGTTAAGAAGGAGATGAATATCTGGAAAATGACAATTTAGGGGCATGAGATGCATTTACATTCAGTCTGGGAATATACTTGCCGCCTGTGAGTCAGCAGTGTCAAGCAACTATGCGGCAGAAAAGAAAATGATAAAAAGGACAGAAGTGACAAAATGAGTGCAAATTATGTAATCAATGTTTCTCTTTTTATCAAAATAGTTATTTCAAACCTAAATGAGCTTTGCCAGCTAGTGGTAAAGTGTTGAAGTATTACAGTAATTAGTATTCATTGGATTTTGTTAGTATTGATATAATTTTCAGTAATGCTGTGTTAATATCTAGGTGACATTTATCCCAGCTGTTAAGTAGTAGAAAAAGGTTAACTTTTTTTTTTTTTTTTTTAAAGATATGCATGAAATAAAAAGCCTTTTTGTTATATGAAATGAGATCATATGGGGGAAATGTGTTGTTTTTACCAGATGGAGATGCCTTGTTGCTGTGTAGAAGGGTTGGGTGTCTTAAAAAAATAGGGAATCTCTTTCCAATGTTGCTGTGTGATCCTGTGTGATTTATTGCTACTAATTTGCTTGACACTGATTCATATGCCCTAGCAATTTTAAGATCATGCAGGACCATTACATCGTATGGGTTAAACTCTGTATAATATAGGCTTTTTCTGAATCTATGCAGCTACCTTTCTGTTATGCTGTACTTATCATGGAGTGCAGCTTCTAGAAGTGTTTGGTCTTCATTTGCAGATGTGGAAGATGCATTGCACTCTAACTTCATCAGTAGTTAATGGTGCTCACTGCTGAAAAATGTAATTAAGCTCTATTTCTAATATGAATTTGTCCGGCTTCAGTTTCCAGGCATTGCCTCTGGTTTCTTCTTCAGAGCTCCAATGCTTTATTTTTAGTGAGATGTTTATACTCTCTAATGAAGTCACCTTTCAATACTCTTGTACTAAACTAATCAGGCATCTCTTTAACTCTTGTTGAAGGCATTTTCTCTAGTCCTTTGTTGTTACTGTATCAATATGAATTGTTTTGGTTGTATTTTTATTAAAAGGTTTAAAAGAGAACTGCCCAAGCGCTGTTAACATCCACCTGGCCACTGCAATGCAACATACTAAAATCAATACTGTTTGTTGTTTTCCTGTTGATTTATCCAAAGATTGCTCTGTACTTCTTAATTTTTGTGTCATCATCCTAGGAGGTCAGATTCGCCTACTAGCTCACTAGGAATTTTTTGTAGATGTTACTCTTCAAAACATGTATAGAATTCTACAGAATAGGTTAGAATATTTTTTTCCCAGCTATAAACTTTAGATTATTTCCCTGGTCCCTCTGCCAGTGGTAGCTTATATTAACAGCAACCCTTTGTCTTCTGGATCATTAGTGAACTGTTAAATAGCAAAGGGCCAAAAACTGCTCTTGGTGGGTCCTACTTAGTTACAAATTTATGTTAAATAATGTCTTTTTAAAATTTAATGTTATTATGTTTGCAAATTACTTGATTTTTAAATCAAAATAATTAATGGATAAATAATTTGTGTTTGAAAATTCCAGATACATGCTGTTAGCACACCTTTCATATTTAGTATTGCATTCATCATTTTTTCGCTGTCAACTATTTTAGCTGTGGACTGTAGCAGAGCCACTAAGATGATCAGAGGGCTGGAGCACCTCTCATATGAAGATGGGATGAGGGAGTTGAGGCTGTTCAGGCTGGAGAAGAGAAGGGTCCATAAAGACTTTACAGCACCTTCCAGTATCTAAGGGGAGGGTCTGGAGAGGGCCTGAAGTGATAGGACATGGGGGAATGCCCTTAAGCTGAAGGAGGGCAGATTTAGATTAAATATTCGGAAGAAATTCTGTACTGTGAGGGTGGTAAGGTTGCTCAGAGAGATTGTGGACTGCTCAGCCCTGGAAGTGTTAAAGACCAGGCTGGATGGGGCTCTGGGTTACCTGCTGTAGTGAAAGGTGTCCCAGACCAAAGGTGATTTTTAAGGTCCTTCCTTCAGATCCAAATCATTCCATGATTCTATGAGCTTATGTGTGCATACATTAATTTTTAATGCTGGCAGACATATTGGATATATTTGGATTGAATATATTAATTTAAATATTTAAGAATGTAGCAACTTAATTTCTGAAAGTATTTTCTCAAAACTAAGTTTAATAAAGAAATCCTTAGTTTCAGTGATGCTCAGAGCAAAACTTCCTTTCATTTCTGTGAGGTCCATACTGTACATACCTGGGTTTATGTGTGTGTGAAGCCTGTATATCTGGAGACTTTAAATAGCATATATATCCAGTTTTGTTTCAACTTAAGAATTTAATTTATTGAACAGTTTATTCAACTATATAGAAAAATAGTAGACTTCTGTCTGTCATTCTAGCCAACTAATTGTGTCTTAAGAAATATTTTACCTTGTTAAGTATTTGAATGTGATATCTGAAATGGGGAAACTTTAGAGAAATGTGTTTCCTTTCTGTGCTGAAAGCTACCTTGTCAGTCCTCCTGTGGTGTGAGAACAAGTGTATGTAGGTGTGAGCAAGAGCAAATTGGGTTGTGTTAGCAGTGGCCAATAGAAGGGCATTCTCACTGGGGTCTGGAACTTACTGGTAGTGTAGTTGGGTTCCACAGTCCCTGAAAAGTGGGACTTGGCAGGATGATTCTAGGCAAAGCCATGCCTGTACTGCCACTGGGGCTCAGTTCTTGCAGAGGGCATTTTGGTGCTCCCAGTGGAGCTGTTGGAAGGATGGATGACACCAGGGATGCTGCCTGCCCTTCATGGGAGGTGCAGGAAGTGGAGTGGGAGTCACTTCTGTGCTTTTCTTCTTGGATTGATGCTGACTGCTGCTGTGAGTTCCTTGAACAGAAAGTGGACATTTAACTTGTGCCACTCTCCCTTAAATGCCTTTGCCTGCAGAAAACAGGTAGAATAGGGAAAAAAAGCCTCAAAACTCATTTCTTTCCTTGGTGTTGCAATTTTGGCTATGCTTGTCCTTGGGATGACATTGGTTCCATTTGCACCCACAGCTCAGCTTGCACACTGTATTTTGTGCTCTTCCTAACATAAGTAGTGCGCTCGTAAGATAGAGCAGCACATGAATATAAGAATTTGGAAGCACAAGTATAAAATGGATAAAGTCAGTGTAAAATGAAAGCCACCAGAAACATTTGCTATTTTTGTGTTATTTATCACTTTTCATTGGCCCCACCAATAAGTGTATTGAAATGTGTTCCCCAGTTTAGCATTTGATTTATGTGAAAGACTGTTAGCCTCAGGATTTAGCTGCAGCTCACTAAATAACAGGTTAATTCTTAATATATACTGGAAAAGGCCCAGGAATGAGAATCTTTCCTATTGTCTCAGAGTAACTTTTAGTCTGTGTTTCTCCTCCCAACCTATGATAAGTTACCCTGGGTTGTTTTGTTGTGGTATAGGTTACTTTTGGGGCTTTTTGGTTGTGGGGTTGGATTTTTTAAATTATTTTTTACTTATTTAAAAATTTTTGTGACCTCATTATTTGTAACATCTGGAGGATGAAAAAATACCCTTTTCCAGTTGGCAGTAAAAAGTCTGAGTCATGCAATGAGATGCCATTCATAAACTTTCACAGAAAATTCTGTTAGCCAGTTGTTTGTAAACTGACATAAGAATTGTGTTTAAATCTTATTTCTCAGGTAATTATGATGCCAAACATACTTCCAAAGCTCAGGCTTTCTGCATAGTATGCACAAAATACCAGAGCATAATATTTATTATGTTTGTAGGCCCAGAGGGGGAAGAAAGGTGCCAAGTAAATGTAGTGAAGGCTGTCTAAATTATTTCACTGGTTGAATGATGAGGGAACATTTTAATCTTAGAGCCTGTGGGAGTTTGGGAGGAGTGTTTCGGGGAGGAGAGTAAGTATAGACTGAGATTTGTAGTGATTCAGAGTTTTTTAGTAAAAGCCATGTGGAGAAATTGCTAATTTTGGGCTGATAGGTCATCTCTGGCAGTTCTTAAAATCTGACAAACTTGTTTCCTGCTAATTGTACATGTTCCAATTATGTTTGAAGGAGATTTAATTGGAGTCATTTTAGAAATCACATCTGGAAAGGAAGAATTAGGGAATACAGAGGTTTAAAATTGAAATGTAGCAGCAAAAGATAAATCAGGGAATGTGACTCTAGGGCAGTTTTAAGTAGTATGCCAAGGTAGGCAGTCTGGTCACAGGTGTGGTGATGTCTCTTCAGGCTCTGGTGGACTCTGTATATCTAAAATCCTATGTGTCTTTTCTGGGCATCAGGAGGCATGTGTGTATTTTTAATTTTTTTTTCCAATTTGCAAATTCCTCCAGTGTTCTTCTGATTAAATTTGTTACACTGCCATGGTGCCAGGAAGGCTTGCAGGGTTGTACAGGCACTGGCTGTGTTTGAGTGGTGATACAGAAGGAGACCCAAGTTGACTTTTGGATGACTTATGTGTTTGTGGGAGGAGATTTTTGAAGGAAACAAAACATTATTTGCAGCAGATGTCTTTGTAAATCTTCTAAAAATGGTTTGCCAGAAGAGGTGTATCTCATATGGTTTCAGCTGTCTGGGTGCTAAGGTGTTCTGTCCTGTTTAGAAAGGAAGGCACAAACCAGCTTTGTAGAGGTCTGACAGAGGTGCAGGATACCAATTCTGTGCTGAGTAGGAGTTGATTTACTTTCATTAATGTAAAGGAAGGCATCTCTAAATCTCTGCTTTAATTTTTTGTCTTAATTTTTGATTTTTGTAAGATTGGTTAAAAATTGATGACAGTAGATTATTTAAACTCTCTTGGCTTAATGCTTTTTCAGGAGCTACCACCCATTAGCCAGAAGGTTATGACTCCTATGAGCGTGTCTTTGCTTACTTAACCTGCTATGGTGGTTGCTGGTTTTGGCAGGGTGGAGTTAATTTTCTTTACACTGCTGGTAGGAGGCTGTGTTTTGAATTTGTGCTGAACACAGGGTTGATAATATGGAGGAGTTCTTGGTTTTGCTGAGGAGTGCTTATAGAGGCCTTTTCTGACCTTTTACAAATTGCAAAGGGATACTCCATACCATTTGACCTCATGCTCAGTATATAAAGTGGGGGGAAGGAGGGGGCAGAACGTTGTTCAGAGCAATGATGTTTGTTTTCCCAAGTCACCATTACATGTGATGGGGCCCTGCTCTCTGGGACATGCCTGATCATGGGAAGCAGTGAATTACTTCTTGGTTTTGCTATCTTGTGTGCATGGCTTTCACTTTCCCTAATAAACCCTCTTTATCTCAACCCAGGAGTTCTCTTTTACCCTTCCATCTCTCTCCCTGATCCTGCTGGTGGGGCAGTGAGCGAGTATCTGCCTTGGGGCTTGGCTGCTGGCTGGGGCTAAACCACCACAAAAGCTGCAGATGAGTTCTGTTAAACCAGAGGCGAACAACCCAAGTGCTGTGATAAACTGGCTCCTGGCATAACAGGAGTTTGTGTGCCCCTAGAGGACTGTGACTTCAGTCTGGGCAGACTTGCCTCTAGGAGAAGGTAAATGTCACCAGCTGGCCCATCTGTAGTCCTCCCAAACTATAGGAAGTTGGTAGCAGGTTCATCTCAAGCTGTGGTTCACAGTTCCTTCCTCTGAATGGCACATGGTGAGGATGAGGAACAGTCTATCACAATATGCTCTTTGGAATATGGTTTGAAATTACTGAGCCATCATTTAAATCTCCCCAAAGCCAAGTATAGAGCTTCATAGTTAGGCATTTTTCTCTTTGTATAAGTTCTTTGCTTTCTCATTTCCCCTTCCTGCTTGTAAACAAAATAGAGAATGATGAACACAATTGAAAAAAAATGTGCTTTGGGAAATGGAAAGTGGGAGAAGTAGGCAGAAATCTATTTTAAACCCATCTGTATTATAACTGAAACAATGGAGTAAAATGTTAACTTGTTCTTGCAAAACATTGTCTTAAGTTAGCTGCTTACCCAAGAGCTGAGTAAGGAACTACCCTTTCTAGACAATGTCATCTAATAAGACAGACTTATATGACATTCTGATTTTAGCTGATAAATTGGATAAGCAGTTATACTTTATTTCAGGATTTAAAGGATTTATATCTCATATATTAAGAAGACATTTGCTTTGATGCTGTGTAATGCAGTGATTTGCATGGTGTGCTTCCTTCCTTGCTACTTCTTTTACCTATTCTTTATTGAGATATAAAATGTCAAGTTTTACTTCTATTAATTAAAAAACATTGGACTTATTTAAAAAAGTGCATGTGCATGCATCACAGCTAAGAGTGAAGGCTCATAGACTTATATTCCTTACAGTCTTTTAGTTATATGTTTTAAAAGAGCAAGCAGGAGAAAATGAGATCAAAATGAAAACCCCAAATCAATCAGCTAAAAGTCTTTTAATGAGAAAAGTAAAATTCATAAAGGTACTGTGTAACTGAATTTTTATTTAATACAAATCTCTTAAGTGTATTTTAAATATTAAGGATAAGTGAATAAATGTGATACTAAAAGGTAACATGTTTTGTAAATGTGGATGAGAATATAATGAATATATTAAGTGTGGAGAAATACAAACCTGGCATCGTACCTGACCACAGGACGAGGCTGAATGGGGCTTTGAGAAACCTGATCTAATTAAATGGCATCCCTGCCCATGGCAGGGGGTTGGAACTAAGTGATCTTTAAGGTCCTGCCCAACCCAACCCAACCTGTGATTCTAGGATAAATGGAAAAATAGGGATATAATTTTTGCTGCACATTGGAACTCCTAAGGAAATGTTTGAAGCAAAGAATAGAAGTGCTGGGAGGTAAGAGCAGTAGTGTACCTGAGGGAAGGCAAGACAGGAGGGGGCTAAATAAATGAGGAGTAACTACACTAATGTTATTTCAGTTATATCTAATGCTGGGAGGGTTCCAAAGGAAAGGTAACCCTGGAGAGTTTGTATGCTAGAGGAAGCCTTTACTACTCGAGGCAGCAGTGGAGGAGAACTTGAACAAGGACATTAAAGATGAGCTGGAGAATGTCCAGATTTAACCAGGCACATCTCATCTCAACACAAGGATTGTATATAACAGAGGAAGATACTTTTGCCTCTTTGCTGATGGGATTGAATCTTCAGCTCAAACGACTGTTGCAAAACTGGCAGGATTTTAAAAATTATTATAATTTTTCTTCTGTCTTTAGATCAAAAACTTCCCACCTCTCTTTCCTCTGTTATTAATTTGAACATTTTACAGCAAGTAGGATGTTTTAACTGTTTACTGCTTTCCATTCCAATACCCTAAATTTTGTGCATTTTAGCTCTACCTGCTACAATTGAATTATATGGTAAATAATATAGTTGGGACCTTTAAAGCTTGGCTTTAGCAAATTAGGTCTCCTCTTTTTGAAGTCTAGGAATGCCCTACCTATCTATATATAGTCACGGTGTGTTATATGTTTCTTGTGTATGCATCTGTGTAAAGTTGTGAATTCAGCAATGTTTCCCTGCCAAGTGGATGCCTATTAAATTATGAAATGCCATGTGGCAAATTTCTATGAGGAGTTGCATGGCCTCACTTCTGACTGTATTAATTCTTTTTTACGTGAAGGACATCAGAAATTTTGATGAAAAATAACCAGTTTAATTTGCTAGTTGCTGCACCCCTAGACAGATAGATTTGCTCTTCTTTTGACCAGTATATTATAGGAACTGTAAGACCTAGTGATTAATTATTATCAGAAGGAATTTAATCCAGCTATTTGTAGATAAATCTTGAAATGTTTGGTTTCTGAATGTGGACTTTTTTCCCTGGTATTTATACTGTGGTGTGGCAGTGAAAGATCTTTATTCTTGTGCCTAAGGAGCTTTCTGTCTTGACTCCCATTTCATAATGGATATTTGTACTTCTTTAATTTGTATTTAGCTATTCAAACTGATGCCAAGGTACTGACTATATATATCTGATACTTCTGAGTGGTATTTTTTCTGTAGTGATTGGGACATAATTCAAAACATTCTCACATAACTGGGCCTTGTCTTTATGCTTGTTTGCTGCCATGTTTCTAAATGGAGAGTGAACTTACAGAATTTATGAAAAGATGTTTCTAAAATTCTGGGGGAAAAGAAAGCTAATATGAAGTTAGTAAACACTGGTAATTGCAAAGGTGACAGTTCACCTTTGGTTTTGTTTTTTTCTGAAAAGTTACATATTTTAATTGTGCAAGGGTGTGATGGGAATAAATATTCCTTATGTTAGCCAATCTCCCAACAAGCACCAGTACATATTAGAACAAGGAAAATGCTCATCAATGTGGGGCCTAACTCCATTCCCAGAGCTGAATTTCTAAGGCTTTTTTTTTCTGAAAGTTAGGAGAAATGAGTATGAATTATTCTCTTCTATGACAAGTGTGCATAAAATAAATAAAACCCCACACTCTTTAATGTTAAGTATTTGTTGTTATGTTCCAAGATGGAAGAATAAGGGGATGAGATCTTCCCTACAAAGAGGATTCATTCCCTACATTCACAGCAAGACATGAGCTGTATAAATGGCAGGTTACAGATGTTTTTATTGAAAGTAACACAGAGCTCTCATGTGACAGTTTTTGCATTGTTTACATCATACATCTTCCTAAACACAGATGTAAAGTATGATTTTGTCTTCCTCCTATAAGCTTTAGTAAGATACAGCAGAAGAAAACATTTTCATATAAGTTATTGCATTTACTTTTATCAAGTTACTGTTTGCAGGCATTGTTTTCAGTATTTGTGGAATTTGGAATATATAGCAGGAGTAGGGCATAAACATTATTTTATATATAAATATATGCATATTTTAATAGAAATCAAAGTACAAAAAATTGATGAGCTTAGATAAGGTTTCATTTTTTTAAAATAATACAACTATTAAGTGTTTTACAAAACTGGATATAATTTAGGTATTGCCAGATTACCAGATCATAACATTTCTAGATGGAATACAGAATTAGAATAAAATAAAATAAAACTTCCATACCTGCAGAGCGCTCCAACTGTCTTGACATACAGATGCAATTATCTTTGGGTGATATTTGAATTAACTTGTGCTGCATTACTGAACTTGAAATGAGGTTATGTTGGGTAAAAGTCAGCACCTTGTCTTGTTTCAGGTTAGAAGATAATTCTGCTCCTATTTGGCTTTCCTTTTTTTCCTACCAATTCACATTTAATGAAATTTTCCTCTTTATTTTCTGAAAGTTGAGCTTGTTTAAAGTGCTATGAGTACTTGGAATTACTTTATCCAAAGTCTTTTTCTCTTGAACACCTTCACACCTTGATAAAAATCTCAAAACACCTTCACACCAAGATTTAGTACTTCCAAATTAATTAATTTCTTAAAAGGACAAATGAGGTATTTTTACTGTCTGCTCAGGAGCTGATTAATTATGAAGGTAAATGTGAACATGGTCATCATACAGTAAGCAGTGGGTGGTGTTTGGTGTGTGAACATTTACTTGCTTGTTCTCTGGGTGTGAATGTGGGGGGACAGTGCCCTCTGCTCTCTGGTCTGAATGCCTGGGAAGAGCAGAACCACCTTGCTGGTTTGCCCTTGTGTTCAGCATAGCACCTGCTGTGTGAGAATAAACCCCACATAATTTGGTTTGTCTAAACTTCTGTGTGCCTCTTGATTTCAGAAGATGGTACTGGGGGAGCCTCTGGCCAGAACCATTGAGAGAGAACCACAGAGTTCCAGCTTCTTGCAAGAACTGTAAGAAACAGACTGGGACAGTATTTAGGGACTCCTACACTTCAGAAGTTCCCTGGAAACATTGTGGTCTTAGGTCTTGTAGAAATTGTCCTGATTCTTTCTTTTCCCTGTCAAGGGCTCTTGGAAGTCCTGGAGAGTGAGAGATCATTGACAGTCCTTCAGTGGAAAAGCAGCACAGACCTTTGGTCAGGACAAGGATGTCTGCTTAGCCAAACATGGAATTGTGGGTGGAGGCCAGCCATACAGGCTGGTCTCCCTCCATCCGTGGCAGGTTCACACAGGTGCTGGGCTCCCTAGGACAGGCTGGCTTGGGGAGAGTGCTGTGTTGCTGGATCATACCTGTCTTGGCAGCTGGAGGTGCTCAGCTGTTTGCCCAGTGCTTTGTGTGAAGTTGTTCCTGTTGGCCCTGCCCCAGCTTGCCTGCCCTCACATCACCATCCTATGGCAGGAGCTCTGACACATGCAGCCAGGCCCAGCACAGGGTCCTGAGACTTGGGGAAGAAGCAGAGACAGGCATGGAAAAAGCCATAGCTCCTCCTTTGGGATCTGACATCAGCAGTGGTTACCTGCCTTGTCCAGGAACTGCCTTGTCTGCCTCTGCCTCCTCTACAGCTCTGTGTACCCATGTCATGCCTTATCACCACACAGACCAAATGACCTCCATTATGGCATAAAAAAACCGTGTACGAGTTGCCCTGGATTGACTTTACCTGGTATGAAGTGAAAGCTTATGGAAATGTTTATTCCCTTTCACCATTAGATGGAGCAAAGAGCTGTTCTCCCCCTCTATGCCTCAGAGCTGAGTAGTCCTTAAGCTCTTCCAGGGAGCAGAAGAAGCCTCATGACTTCCAAGGGCTGCGTGTTTGCTTCAGTTCAGAAAAATTAAATGCCCAGTGTAGAATCCCAGTGTGTTTTTCCATCTCTTTCAAGTTGAAAAACTGGGTATGTGGTAAATTATCACCATCTGCAGTGAAGCAGCTTTTATGCACAAGCTCAATCTTTCATGCATGATTTCTACTTGAACCCTCTTAACTTGCCTGGAAAGTTAAGCCGAAACAGTCAAAGGGATGTATAACCAAATACTTCCTTTTAAGAACTGACATTTTTCCAACAGGAGGTGAGTATAACATGTGTTGAAAACTTGAGTTATTAACCTGCTATATTGAGAAATGTAGTTCTTGTGATTTGCAAATAATTTTCCATTGGTGCATCTTTACATACTGTGAAGCTATACTTGGTACCTTGTTTTCTGTGATAGATTTTTAGAAAAATGTACTTCTTTCTCCATTAACTCTTCTTATTCTTTATTTAGGTGTTTGTTAGGAGGGAGGGAATGAACATGGAAAGGAGCAGGATGAAAGCCTGCTTGTGCCCAGCTGTGGTTGAAGTTTGTGTTTTTCTGTATGTCCATGCATGTCCTATTGTGTTGTGTTTATTTTGAAAGAACAGTTGCTTGATCAAAATGGTATTTCTTTCAGGCTGTTGCCCTCTGAAGGTGAGTTGCATCTGGTAAGCAGGGAGTTTTTTATGCTTTCATTTTGGGACTGAGAACAGGTACCTGTTCCCTGGCTAAGATTTTTAACTCTTGTTACCTTACAATGTGGGGTTAGTTCCTTCCACTGCTTGTTCTTTCCTGTTTGTGTGTTTATTAGGTTTTCCTATGCTGAGAAAGTACTTAATAATTTGATTCTGCAAATATTCTTTTGCTAAGGAAAAGGACTGCTGTAAAACTGACTTGGGGAATTCAGAAATAAATAATGGTCAAAAGTAAATCTCGCTTCATGCAGCTTGTAATATTGTGTTTACAAGTGTCACACTGTATTATAAAAATTTGCTAGCATATTTTTCTATTCATATTATGCAACAATTATTGATACGATGTTACATCAGATGTTTTACTTTTTTATGATGTTAAAGAGCTATAACTTTTAGCAACTTCTTGGACATAATTTTATGACCTGCCTTCATTTATAGCCAGGCACTATTCCTGGCTGTCTAGGTAATTCAGTAAGAAAGGAATATAATTACTTACCTGGATTTTTTTGAGTATAGAGATGAGTTGTCTGCTCTTTGCAACCAAAGGTGGTTGAACCTTTTTATGGTTGTCAGACATCTGTCAGAAGGTAGGATCTTGTTCTTTGGAGGGGACAAAGCTGTTTGACAAGCTTGCTGCTAGTGCATGAAGCTCTGTAAATTTGTACAAAGCAATGTCAGGAGAGAGGGTTTTTGGAGAATGAGACAAAGATATTGTGATGGGATTTTGTACATAGTGCATGGACATAATCTAGTTCATTATATAAGTACTGTAGAGAGATCACTGCAGGCTTACCAAAAGTAATGGGATCTATGGATAGCTCTTTTAAATAGAAGCTTCCACTGCAAACTTGGATTTTAAGTGATTTATCATTCTGCAAAGATTATTAGAGCCTTAACTCCTCCAGTTTTTTACAAAACCAAACATTTAAAGAACTTTCAGATTATTTGCTTATTCATAGGGAAAAGTCAGTTGCCTATGATTCACTGCATTGAATACTCAATTTAGTCTTTCTCTCCCTCTCTTTGTCTTCTCTTGTAGTCTGATATGTGTTTTATTTAATTTCAAAACCTTCATGGATCACCTCTACATCTGTAGCTGGCCTCTCATAAGTAGCAATAATAACTGTGTGGTGATACAAGCAAAATATTGTAATATTATGTGAAGTAGTTAATAAAAAGTTACTGAATGCATTTTTGATCTGTTTTTTTAATAAATAATTTGTATTATTCACCACTGAAAACTGAAGGAAATAAAACATTGAACTAGGTTAGCATACACCACTATTTTAGTAATCTTTTTTTTTTCCTATAGTAAGAACTGTGCAAAAATTATTTTAGTAGGTGAACTGAAAAATCTGATTTTCTACAGTTTAAAGCTAGAATATTTTTTTTCCTCCTGTCTGTGAATATTGCATACATTTCATGCTGTGGAAACAATGGTCTTGCTCCATGCACAGTATGACATAGTGGCCAAGACACTCACTAAGGAGCTCCAAATTCACATTTGTTTCCCTAACATGTTCTAAAGTAGAAATATGATAAACAGTTATTGAGTGGATTTTTAGAGGTGAGTGGGGTGGATTTTTTTTTTGTTTGGTTTGGTTTTGAATCACGTTTTGGGAGAAGGGGTAAATAATTGGATGGAAATATTTGGACAACTTGATCTTGATTCTCATTAAAGTTTTTAGAGTTACTGAAAGTACATATTTCTTTCAAAATGTTTGTAAAATACTTAAATGACCTTTCTATCATTAAAAATAACTGTGTTCCCAAGGTAGCTGATAACACTTTACCCTCCGGGAATAGGCTGGAGAATACCAAAATTACTTGGCATGTTCTCTCTGCTTAATATGCAAGCAATCATTTTAACACCTGTGTATTTTACTTATATAGACATTTCATTCATATTTTTGTTTATACATAGTTATTTATGGAATTAATACACTACTTCATCAGAAGTTTTCTATGCTATGTGTGCATGCTGCACACCTACTGAACTGAAAGAAGAGGAAACTTTAAAGACTTACACATTTATGGTAATGCAGAGGTTCTTGTGAAAGGGATAACCTGTTATGAAACATGATCAGAGGGCTGGTTGTAAGCAGCAGTGAGCTGGGGAGCTGTGTTGTTGTTGAAGTAAGGGCTTGTGACATGATGTTTGCTTGCTGAAGGCTCCCAGCAGCCACGGGCCTTGCGCGCTCTGCGGCGGGAGGCTCTCCACTGGGTATGGCCATGGGAGGAGGTACTGTTCACAGTGAATCCAAATCACCTTCATTTTATCCATAGGAGGAGGTGTTCAGATGGCAGAGAACAGTTTTTTTGAACAGTCAGGCAGTGGACATACTGTTTAATTTGATTTAGAGTTTAGATAAGAGCTAATCATGTTCCTGCTTATGACTGAGCAGTAAAAAACGATTGTGAAAAGTTCAGGTGTTCATGGGGCATTTTCTAGCTGCATCCAAAATCTTAATTTGTTTTTAGATTGTGTATTTCTCTGTACATTTCCTGTACTAAAAATTGGGGAAAAACTTATTTATCTTCTAATTTCCTCATTGCTTCCATAAAAACCATTCCCCCTATGCTCACCCTGTAAGGATCTCCACAGGGCCAAAAGCCATTATCCACAAGTCGTAGAACTTTCAGGCACTTGTGTTTTGGGTGCTGGTGATCCTTTGAGCCATTGCTCATGATTTAAACTCAGGGTGAATCTCAGCATGAAGAAGCTGAACGTGTCCTTTCTGTTTTTAAAATTTGGTGTTAGTGAGAGGAAATGAGCTACTCTTTTGTGCTCCTATTGGAATGAATTAAAAAACCAAACCTGCAAAACCAGATTTTTTTGGCCCGTTTTCCAAGAAGCATTGCTTCATTGGTTTGTTTGTGGGTTTTTTCATTTGTTTGTTTCTTTGTTTGGTTTTTTAAGTTACAGTGCAGAGAGGGCAAGAAACCTTCTAAGCAGCTGAAATTGCTAGTGTGTGCCATTTTTCAACTTGATCATTAATGCGCTAGAGAAGGACTGAGCATTTAGCGGCGGGGAGAGGGAAAGTCTTGACATGGAATTTGGAAAAGTTGTTCATGTACTGATAGAAGTGACCTGGAGTGTACTCCTTTCACAATAGCTTCTGTACCTAAGGCATGAGGTCAGTAGAAGCAGCAATAGATTTTTAACATGAATGGACACAGCCATCCACTATAGATCTAAAAACCTGTAGATTTTTATTGCTGGCCCCAAGAGTAAGTCCTGGAACACTACTGCAAATTTCTCTAGAGGTGCCTAATCAAAGAAATCCTTCTGAATCACAAAGTGCCTGTAGACATTGGGAGGTTTTTTTATTGCTGTTGCTGTGGTTGTTTTCTTTCCAAGCATTTAAAATGTGGTTTTAACTTTGCAGAACCACCGTGAACACCTTCCAAACCTGAAACAGTTGTGCTCTTCAGGGCGAGATAATCTCAGACACTGAAAAAGCGAGAGGGCCTCTGATGAGAGGAAGGATTTGAATGGCTGAGCCAGAGCTGGCATGTGGCCCTGGCACTGGCAGGGCTGGCTCAGCCCTGTGCCCTGTGCTGGGGTGTTCGTCACACGGCGAGGGAGCAGGAGCTGGAGTGCTGCCAGCCAAGGTTCTTTGGAGAGAACAACAGCCTTGTGAACAAGCAGGAGCACCTCAGAGGAGGTTTTTTATTTTTCCTTTACCTTGTTGAACCTTTACCTCTGTTGAACTTGTGTCTGGCCCAGCTGCTGAGATGCAAACTGTTGACAATGTGCTGGTTTTGAAAGAAAAACACAAGGCAGGCAATGAGGCTGGTTATATTCTGCATGTTACATTAATTTGTTTAGAATATTCCCTTCTGAAGGTCTGGGCAGATGTACAAGGCTGCATTAACAAAGTGTGAACAAAATGTACATGGATTATGTAGCATTCCTTTGTGCACTTGTAGCAAAAGCAGTCTGAAGAGAATGAGACAGAGGAAATGATGAGGGAGCTCAGGGTGAGAGCAGAGAAGCTGTTTGTGAGGTCAGCTGGTGCTCATGCTTTGTGTTCAAAATGGCTGTGTACTTTGGGAAGGCTTTGCTCTGCTCTGCTGGGCACATAAGTTTTGTTTTTGCACACATAAGCAGGTATTGCAGGTTTTGGATCTTTTTTGTGATAGTACATAAAATGGGGTGGACTTTAGGGATTCCCCTGAGGTTTCTAAATGCTCCCGTAGGAGTTTGCATTGAAGATTTCTGTTCAAGCTGCCTTACTTTTTCATTATGTGAGATTCACTGTCTTTAAGATTATTTCTAATAAATTTAGTGCTTTATTTTCTACCTGAAACTTGCTGTGCTGTCTCTTTTAAAGGAGACAGTGTGTGGGTGGTCCTTTTAAGGACCTTTGTAGGTTTGTATCTCTGAAAGCCCAAGTTATCTTGAGAATATTATAATTTCTTAAGAAAGAAATCGAGTAAGCCTTGGCTTACAAAGTCATTCTTATTGTCAAAGCCCTCATATTGTCTTCCTTATCCCACCTTCAGTTGTACAGCCAGCCTTATTATTTCTCATTTCTCAGCTTGGCGAGGTCTAGTTCCATTATTTATGCAGTTCAGGACTGGCAGTCTTCCACTGCCATTAAGAGGGTGATTTGCAGATCTGCAAGAACAAAACTTTTTGCTTTGAGGACAGCCTTGCCTTTGGTTTGCAGTTGGTTACTGGCAAGACAAGGCAGATCTTGATCCTGTGACACTGGAAGGTGAAAATCAGTGATGTGGGTGCTCATGCCAGAGCTGTAGCTCACGAGCTTGACACAGCCACAGTAGAGGAGCTGTACTGAGGAACCAAGACCAGCCCCATGTGATGAGCTGTCAGGGCAGTTCTGACAAGAGTAATTCTGTTTTCTTTAATTGTTTGGTTTTGTCTTGGTTTTTGTTCCAGTCTTTTTGTTTAGTTGTTTGTTTTCTCCAGGGCATTTTGTCCAAGAACCATCAGTAATCTCTCCTCCTTTCCATTTCTCCTAGTCTTTGTGTGTGTCACTGAAAATGCAGAAACTCTCTGAATATTTAGTTGTGAAATCTGGCAGTCAAGTTGTCAGTCGAGATTGGTCTGCAAATCATGGTATTGTGACTAAAATTATGTTTCATATATGTAATGAAACTGGCTGAAATCTATCTTAACTATTAGCTGAATAGCAGAGCTTGTTATGTGCAAACATTGATTTTTTTGTAAGGTCTCTATAGAATGGGGAGAAAAATGTTCTGATATTTCCTACAATTTCCTAATCTCCAATTGTGACATCCTCTCAAGAAATTTAAGACTTCCTTTTGTTTAATAGAAGAGTTACTTTTGGATAGGAAAACAAAAGTTTTATCATAGGAGCTGCATAATCAGGTGTGATTCCCATATATTTCAGAAATGGGAAATAACTGTCTTTTCATGAATTTGCTCCCATCTCAGACATTAAATAAATTTCAGTACTTTTTCCCAGTTAAAAGACTTGGGAAATAAAAAGAAAAAAAAAGTGGCCATGATATCTTTTTTTGTAATCCAGGATCTTAGGCTTGGAAGATAAATGCCAAATTATCAGCAGATCTACAATAATGCTGCAGCAATAACTCTGAATTTAAAATACTTTTGATTCTTAATTTCTGCTGTTCTTTCCACCAAGGCTTTATTGCATTACAAAATTAATTACTCCTCTTTTCTTCTTTTCATTTGGTGCATCCCTATAGTATTCATTTGGTTCATTAGTAAATCAGCTCAGCTGCTGAATAATTTTCTAGAATCATAGGAAAAACACCTAAGCTGAAGTTTAAAAACATACACTGTCTCTTAAGTTAAAAAACCCTAACCCCAGAAAAACAACCTAAAAGCCACATTTCACTTTTACTCCTTTGTGTAAAGCTTGACAGATGTCCTGCAGACCTTACTTAAATATACTAAGAATAAAATGCATACTGATATACCTGGGGTACTAAATAATTGCTTCATGTTAAGGCTATTAATTTAATCAATATTTTTGTCTCTCTGATTTTCTTGCTGTTTTTTTAATGGATGCTTGCTAGATTCCAATGTCAGCCAGCAGCTATTTTTCCCAGAAGAATGGACCAGCTGGAAGTCTTTTTGGTAGGAGGGGAAAAAAAAAATCAAATTTACTCCAGCCAATGCCAAGTCCCTTCATCAAAGACTGTTACTCAAAATGCCAAATCTAGTTTTCTGTCACCATTATGAGCTATTCCTTCTGTATAGAAGATATCATCCTAACTGTTTCAATTTCAAGTCACTGATTGTCACTACTAAAATGCAAATGACTGTTGTAATCCTGAGTATTTGTTTTCTTCAGTTTGTAGTTTGTGGGGCAGTTTGGTGGGCATGATGGATTCAAAGAATCATCAAACAATGTTTTTTTTCCTGGATTCTTCTTCTAAGGTATCTTTTACAGACAGCCCCCCACCCCCTCCAAAAAATAAAAGTAAAAAAAATGTAAGCAGGCATGTTAGAAAAATTTATCTGAGTTACTCCTTACAATCAACAGTCTTCCCTCATGAAAATAGGTTGTATAGCAAATAATCCTCTACAGGAATGCATTTTAATCTACTGTTAATGAATACTCTTATATGGAAACATAGGAACAGAAATTTGTTAGTTCCTTCCTTCAGTAATTATGGAGATTTAGCCTTCTAGTCTAGTTTCCTGTTACATTAATATAATACCTGTTTCCTCTGGAAATTTACCCTTTAGATGACTGTTCTAAAATCAGTTGGTGCAGTCTTTTATTTCACATTGTTATACGAATCCTTTTGAGTATGTCACCTATTCTTTGTTCATATCAAGACCATTACTGTAGGTAACTATAGGTTACACAGTAAAGAAGTTCTTCCTCATATTCATGTGGAATTTCCTGTGTTCCAGTTTCTTCCCATTGTCCCTTATCCTATTGCTTGGCACCATCAAGAAGAGCCTGGCTCCGTCCTCTTGGCACGCCCCCCTTCAGATACTTACTTACATTGATAAAGTCTTGCTGCTTTGTCATATTTAATGTGCTGGATTGCATGTTTTACTGTATTTTGATGTTGCATGAAGGATTGTTAGAAAACACAAAAAAAGAAAATTATTTTCACAGGGCAATTATTTTAAACCTGTAAGTTTATTTTATAAAGCCCAAGAAGTCTGTGAAATTTTTAAGAGAAGTGCATGTGATGAAAGGCATCTTGTCAAAACTTGAAGGATTTCAAATAAAGCTTCTTAAATAGTGTGAGACTGGAAAATAACAGTATAAAAGCAAAGTTTAGAAAAACAAGTAAGTTTCAGAGACGTTCAGAGAAAAACATTGATTAGAAGTTCCTTATATGAAATGGAGGACCTCAGGTAAAGCAATAATTTATTAAAAGTTTAAATATATATACAAAATCAGTTGCTATTAGAACATTTATATGAGTTGGGGTCTTGTGGGATATGAAATGTTAGGTTCAAGTTTTGCTGTCTTCTGAAGCATAGCAAATCTCAAATGATGGGACACCAGTCAGTTGTGGTAAAAGGGCAGAGCAGAAGGCTGCTGGCATTTTGGAATGCAAATATATTACCAAATAATGTTCCCGTGACATGAACATGCTTGCTTTCTTGTGGAGGTCCCCAGAATTTTGCTTAAGAAAGAATGTCAAGCAAAGAAAGAGTGTTCCTTTTTTACTGTTAAAAATATTTGGAAGCTTTATTTTTCAGTCTTCCTTTCTACTTGCTTGCCTAGATCAATCATCTTGACTACCTCTTGCAATCTGCAAGTAAATACAAATAATGTAGTTAACTGCAGTGCTTCCCAGGTAGTCAGTTCATTTTCTGTTGTTGGTCCTTGGTTTTTTTATTTTTACTTCCAATGTTACCATCTAGCCTGTGCTTATAAATCTGCTCCTCTTGCCCATCCTCCTATGCTGTAGATTGGACTCTTTTCTTCTTCTGACTGCCCCTCATGCCATTAACATCTTGTTCATTCCCACCCTGCTCTTTATTGGTTTACATCGGCAGAGGAAGGACAAAGGGTATTCCATAACAGAGTGATAAATTAGAATATTGTTTATGCTTAGTAAAAGCAAACATCCTGGGAGCAGGGAGGTGTATCAAAATGATTGTTTTATAGATATTTGTAGTGCTGCTTTGATTTATGCCTTCATCCTCAGCAGTACTCCAGCGTACTCCTGGGAAAGCCAGCAGCCCCTGGCTTGGACAGGTGCACTTTTTGTTGGGTTAAGAACTGGCTGGATGGCTGGGCCCAGAGAGTCGTGGTGAATCCAGTTGGCATCTGGCCCTTGTGCTGTCCCACAGGGATCTGTGTTGGGCCCATTCCTGCTTAATGTCTTTTCTGATAATCTGGGTGAGAGGGTCATGTCTACTATTAGCAAATTCATGAATGACAGCAAGTTGGATCGGGGTGTCAGTCTCCTGGAGGGCAGGAAGGCTCTGCAGAGGAACCTGGACAAGCTGGATAGATAGGCCAAGACCAACGGTGTGGGGCTCAACAAGACCAAGTGCTGGGTCCTAGCCTTTGGCCAAAGCAACCCCCTGGAGTCCTGCAGGCTGGATCAGAGAGGCTGGAAAGCTGCCCAGCAGAGAGGGACATGAAGGTGCTGATCAACAGCTGCTGAACATGAGCCAGCAGTGTGCCCAGGTGGCCAAGAATGCCAAAGACATCCTGGCCTGGATCAGAAATAGTGTGGTGAGCATGACTGGGAAAGTGATTCTTTGCCTGTACTGCACCCCAAGTCCTGTGCCCAGTTCTGGGCCCCTCAGTTCAGGGAGGACATTGAGGTGATGGAGAGATTCCAGAGAAAGGCAGTGAAGCTGGGAGAGGGTCTGGAGCATAAATCCTGTGAGGGCCAGCTGAGGGAGCTGGGGTTGTTTAGCCTGGAGAAGAGGAGACTCAGGGGAGACCTTAGCACTCCTACAAGTACCTGAAAGGAGGCTGTAGCCAGGTGGGCATTGGCCTCTTCTCCCAGGTAACCAGTGACAGGACAAGAGGACATAGTTTTAAGCTATGCCAGGGGAGGTTTGGGTTGAAGGAACTTTATGAAGTATTTTTTCACAGAAAGGGTGATTAGATGCTGGAATGAACTGCCCAGTGGTGGAGTTACTGTCCCTGGAGGTGCTTAAGGAAAGACTGGCTCAGCACTCATCTGGTTGACAGGGTGATGTTGGGTCACAGGTCAGACTTGATCACCTTGGAGGTCTTTTCCAACCTCATCAATGCTGTGATTGTGTGAAAAAACCCCAAACTAATGTAACTACAGAAAAAATCTTAAGAGATTTGCAGCTCTGCCTCTTGCATAGTATGTTATTTCTCAGTATTTGTGAGAAATGAAACTTAAATATTTTCAGTGAAGTGTTTGTGCATAAATACTTGATCATGTGTGTTAACAGGCTTTGGTCTAAAACATTCCAATGGTTTGGGAACTGCCAAGCTTCAAGTGAGCAGTCATGGCTCTGCAGAAGATGGGAGGGATGGTAATTAGAAAATAAAATGAAGATTATATTTTAAAAATAGCAGGATAGGCTTGTGTCCTGGCTTGTAAAGTAGGCATGTATTCTATTTTGCCATCTGTTGGGGGTTGGGCAGTTTTTCTTATCTCTTTCAAGAACAATGACACTGCCAGGAAGATAATCTCCTGCTAATGGGCTATATGGTGTCCTGGCCTGTAAAATAGGCATGTATTCTTTTTTTGCCATCTGTTGGGGGTTGGGCAGTTTTTCTTATCTCTTTCAAGAACAATGACACTGCCAGGAAGATAATCTCCTGCTGATGGGCTATTGAATTACTCACTGTGGCTGGTAAGATTAGTTACATCATCCCATTGAGAGATGCTCCACCCAGAGGGAGGAGCCAAGCATCCCTGACACCATAAAACAAGCATTTCTGAGACCACAGACAGCCTTCTTCGCTGGATTTCCCAGAGGAATCAGGAACCAAGGCCCAGCTGCTCCTTCACTGCATTTTCAGAAAGGATCTACACCCTTCTGCAGATCGCCGCTTCAGGAGGAGCAGCCACCATCTGGCTGGACTATCAACACCCTGACTTCTCAGGGTGTCAGGTTTTTCTCACTCTGCTAGTGGTTTTTTTTTGCTTGTACTAAATTACATTGTTATTTAGTTTTTTTTCTTCCTAGTAAAGAACTGTTATTCCCATTCCCATATCTTTGCCTGAGAGCCCTTTTAATTCTGAAATTGTGATAATTCGTAAGGAGGGGGTCTACCTTTTCCATTTCACAGGAGGCTTTTGCCTTCCTTCACAGACTCCTGTCTTTTCAAACCAAGACAGCTTGTTTGCAGTTTTGTTTGGTAAACCACTTGCAGCATGGTCAGCAGTGCTTAATCAAAGACAAGAATAGGAATGAAATAGACCTGTTGTGGTGAGAGTGCCTGTTTTACACTGTGTTACTGCAGGGGTTTATATGAGAAGTCTGAAACTGAGGTGAGTTATAATAGGAGTATATTTGCACTGTGTTTAAGACTGTAGTATAACTTCCTCAGGTTATTGAAATGAATTACATCTGCTATGAAATATTTTAATTCTAACTGTTTTCCACAAAGTGAGTGTACACTTCATTAAGTATAGGGTGAGGCACCAACAGATCTGAATTCATGTTAAGTACCAATTTCGTTTGTGATTGCTGAGATGCTCAACCATTTGAGCGTGCTCTTCCTTTCTATAAAAGAGAAAATAACTGAAGATATTTGATTGATTCCTAGTAAAATGAAAAAATGTTGAAGAGAAAAAGATGCGTGTCTTAATGGGAACATTTTGAACATATTGGTAACGTACTGCAGAAAACCTTGGCAGTTTTCTTAGCGTCAGCTAGTTATTGTCATTCATGTGTGCACTCTCAGCAAAAAGGCTCACGTTTTAAGGGTGAGGAACCATCCTTTTTCTTTCCTTGGCTTGCTTTAAGCAAGTTAAGCAAAACTCTTGGGATCTCCAAAAGCTAGCAAGTATGTTCATGTGATGACAACATCATTTGGATAATACATTTACACAATCCTCCTGCAAAAACCTGATGCTTGTTTTATGGTCTTTTATTCTTAGAAAAAATACATGAGAATATTTAGTTTATGTTATATACTTATACATCTGTGTTGAAGTTATCCATAAAGACACCAGCGAAGAGTTAAAGCAGTGTTTAAAACCTAGTCAGTGGTGCTTCTTTTTCTGCCAGAGATCAGGCCCACTGCTCAGACTTTGAATCCGCCTGGAAGTAAATCTGGAGTTCCCCAGAGGTTTTATATGCCAATTCAGGGTGAAAAGGGTTTGAGATCCTTTCTTTTGAATTCCGCTTTGTTTTTTGTGCAGCATTAGAGTCTTACTGATTGCTTGGCAGTTTCCTTTTTTTTTTCATGGAGATTTTTTTTTGTTGGCTTGGTTGGGTTGGGTTTTTTGTTTTGTTTTTGGTTTTGTTTTGTTTTTAGTTATGAGATAACTGCAGTGTGTAATTTCCCTATGCTCCAAAGAAACCAGAAGTCTGAAAAAATATCAGTGTAACTTATTATCTCATCTTTATAGAGGAAGAAGCAAGTAGCATTCACCTGCTCTAGAAAGAGAGGCCCGCAGTTTCTTCCTCTTCTTCCTATATAGCTGCAAGTAACAGTAACTATGACAGGAGGCTTTTTCTTCAGCTTCTAAGAAGAAGATGTAGGAAGGGAGAAGCAACACCAAGGTGAGGTCCTTACTAGAAATGATGAATTTAAATTTCAGTATCATTTTTTATGTTGAAGGAACCAGTCATTTCTAACTAATGACAGATTGTTCTTTGAGCTCTGAATGCTGTTACGAAACTTAAGATCATAAGCCTCTGGGACCAAGGCTAAACCAACGTTTTGGGAGCCTGGTGCAGCTGGTGCTGTAACCTTTGTTCTTTAAGCCTATTTAGTAACAAAAACACAGAGGGGTTTCCAAAGTGTGTGACTCAAAAGTGTGTTGTCTTGTTCGACTCTATCACTGAGTTTGTTTCCTACAAGTTTTTGCAGTTTTCTGTATGTTGTGGCAAGTCTGTCTCCAAGCTGTGCTGGGTCTTTGTAAAATAATTAGGTTTTGAAGTTAAAATGTGTGTATGAGTGTAGGAAACACCTAAGAATGAGGTAATAATGCTTTCTGTCATGTTGGGGATTGAGCTTTACCTTTGTTGTCCAGGGGTATTTGAAACTCTGTCCAGATTGATCTCTGTTTCATTGTCCTTACTCAAAACTGGTTTCACAAATAAGGAATTCAGTGAAGATAAAGGCTGTCAAGTCAAGTGTTCAACTTTGTAAATGCAGGCTCTGGTGCCTACATGACATAGTATCTGCCACATCTATTGAGGAAAGCTGAATTAGCTATCTCTCCTTTGTTTTCTCAATGCAGACTTTTTGTTGTTTGTTCCTTTTTTTTGTTAATGACAAAATTAATCCTCAGAATTCAATGCTATTATTTTTGCTTCTCCCAATTAGAAGTGTTAATAGATTTGGGTGTGACCAATCTTTGCATATAAAAATACAATCTTCATACAACATTGTGCCATCACTTACTAAGAAGCTCAGGAGCTGGGACTCCTGCAAAGACTGTCTGTCCCAGGATCTCCTGCAGCTGGTCACCTGAGAAGGAGCTGATTTCCCAAGGACACATCGTGTTCTGTCCCTTGCAGCAGCTCTTCCATGCTCCCTGATGTAGATTCCCTGTTGCATCTGTATTTACCACCTGCACTGCAGGTTTGGGGCAGCTTTCAGCAACTCATGATCACCTCTAAGAACGTTTATATGGTAGTTGTATGGTAGTTGCACCATATTTGCATTTCAAAAAGTGAGTATGTGTAGTAGAGCTTGGCACTCACCAGTTATGTCTCCATACTAATACAGCTGAAAACACGTCTGAAATGTCTGTCTTACAGGTTTGGATTCTGCAGCAAAATCATATTGTTTGGCTATTAATTACCCAGCACACCAATGCGACAGAATTGAACCTGAGCAAAACAGTGGAATAAGATATATTAAGAGAAAAATTACTTTCAAGGCCGCTGCAATGCAGATGACAGTTTCTCTTGAAACAGGAGTACAGAGGCTGTCATGGTGATAATTGGGTGTTATCTACCTTACTATCCAGTCACCTGTTATTTATAGTTTGGGGTTTTTTTTTCCCCTAACAGTTTGGATTTTTGCTGATCTTCATACTTTTATTAACTTTTATGTGTGCTTTTTTTAAAGTCATTTAACAGCTGCAGCAAGCCATAGTGTGATTTGAAGACATTTGTTGAGATGCCTAGGCTGTTAGTCTGAATTTAATACAACATGCAAGAGAGCAACCATAAGAGCTGTAAATAGTCAAGAGAGATTATGTTGAGAAAGAGACTGCATTTTTTGCCTACATGTTAAAAGTGTTTTCTGGGAAGCACTTTGTGAGGTTATTCAGGTAACTGTTTTTCAGGTAGCAAGTTAGAAGAAAACCAAATCTTTACTTACATCTTTTTTTGCTTATGTAAGCAAGTTCAATATTTACTTAATATATTTTTTATAATTTTGAAAGCTATCTGTTGAAATGTGCAAGGATTAAATTAAAAAAAATCCAAAGAAAACTGCTCCACAGAAGCATTACTGTCACTTCATATGACAGACCAAAACCACTAAAATGTATTGAGTTTGAAGTAATACCAAATCATGTGTGATGCTGATAAAAGACAGTTACTACTGTGCTAAATTCCACCAATGCACAGGAGAATGTGACCTGTAACTCTAGAATTGAGGAACCTTTTCCTTTGAGGCAGTTTCTTTTTCTTGAAGGGAAGAGAATGGGGGAATAAAAAGAAAAGCCTGGGGACTGTAAAGTCCACACAAAGCAAATTACTTTTTTTTCTTTCTAAAAGCATCATTCAGACAGTGGGAGTAAGAGGTACATAAAGCCTTTGTACCTGGCAGCCATTTGATGGACAGGCTATCATTATTTCTGTTAAACTCTTGCAAGTCTTCTGCTGGAATCTGAATGTGTAATTTTGAGCCTTTGGCAGGCAAGGATGGCAGTATCCCTTTTGCTTCTGCATTCAAACAATGAATGTGGGCATTCAGGAAGTTTTGCTGTATTACATAAGCCCTTTTGATAGGCCTTCCATACAGACTCCCCATCACTTCAAATTAGTTGAAAATATCCTGGCATTGCCTATTCCAAATGAAGTCAAACCAGGGGAAAAAACCAACAAGAACAACAAAACAAAACAAAAATTCCCCCTAAAAACACCAAAACCACTTCCAACATAAAACCACTCAGAAACGGGAACAAAGATTCGTAACTTTAAGTGGTGAGACATGGACTGCATGTTTTTTCTTCTTGTGTTAGTGTCTTCTGCATTCCTGTGTAAAGATGTGCTTAGAAATGCCTTTAACCTGTGCACCAGTCAAGTTTGAGTGTTTATCTCATTGCATAGCAGAAACTCTTGGTGTAGACAAGACTGAAGGTACTGGTTGTTTAAGGATATTGGTTTTGGTTTTTGTGTTCTTTTTCAGGCAGGCATATCCTATATGGGGTGATACTCTCATATTCTTTTTTTCTTTACACCTCTGTACATCTGTGCATCTCTGGTATTTTTTTCTGTACTTTTTATTCTGAACTCAAGAATTTGAGCATCAGCAATAGAAAACTCTGACATGTACAAAACTGAAACTTCCATTGTAGGTTGAGCAGACAGACTATTTCCATGTGGGACATGTAGAGAGATTTCTGTAACTCAAGTAATTATGAGTAAGATACAAATATGGAGGACACCTTATATTTCAGTGTGATGTCTGCTGGCTAATACCTCCCCACCCCCTACAATTAGGTAGTTGATAGTGTAGTGACACCTCACTGTTCAAGGTTCCAAAAAGAGATTCTCTAACATAGAAATATAGGGTTATAAACAGTGGTTTAAATACTTGCACCCTTGGGATGTATCTCTTTGATACAATTTTTCTAGAAGGCACTCTTGTGTGACTGAAAATGTTCTCATTTCTGGAGTTAGCAGTTCTGTAGGTTTCCCCAACTTTTCAGTAGCTTCTGTCTATATACAGCCTGGCCTTGTGGACTGAGACAGAAAATACATATTTCATGGTAGAATTGTATGCTGAAGGTTTGCCTCTTTCTTCTCAGTGGGAGTGTGCCCAGCTGGCATAATTCCTCCCTCAAGTCCTAACAATGCACACCTGAAATTTGGATTTTGAAGTCTGTTCCTGTTACCTTAGTAAATATGTTTTGGGGAGGTTTTGATCAATCATAGTTTTCTGCTTGTCTTCCAGCTGCTCACTGTTTTGCAGATCACTCTCTTCTGTGGTTGTTTATTTTAAAAACTAGAAATAAAGACCGCTGAAATTCCATTAGCAGTGTCCTATTTGTTCTCCATTTCCCTCTTGATGTGTTTCCTTTGTCTGAGGATGACTGGAAAAAGTAGTTTTGTAACATTTGACTCTTGCATTACTATTGCCCATCATGCAACTCTTTTCCAATGGATGTGCTCTCCTCCTGCTGTGCTGCCAGGCAGCCTGGGCTCCAGCCTTATGGGAGCTACATCCTCTTTGTGCCTGCAGGATGTGTCATTCTCTCCCTTCCTTTTTTTTTTTTTTTTTCCCTCCCCCTTCTGGGTAATACTTGGAGCTCTGTGGTATTCAGAAAAGCATGCATAATTGAACAGTTCAGTCTAAAAGGTTAGAAGTGCAAAAGTTATTTTTAAGCATCTATTTTCTGGTTCACACTTAATGATATCTGAACCATGTTTTTCAGGACAACTCTGTTAGGATGGTTTGTTGTGTAGAACAGCTGATCAAAATCTATTGAAAGTGATTTGAAAGTAATGATTCCTTTCATATAATGTTTTCTACTCAGCAGTGTGGTGAATTATGTAGAAGTTTATATAACACTGTATTAAAAAATTGCCAGTTTGTTATTTTTGCAGTTTTCTTCCCCTCTTAAGATTTAAGGAAGGGTTCTTCCTTGGCTGGATTAGAGACACTCAGGTAACTATTGCTTAGGGACCACTGTTTAATGGGTACTGTAGTAATTAAAAACAAGATGCTCCCTTGTTTTAAAACAAAACCAAACAAAAAAACCCCACAAACTGGTAAGAGATTTGTTGTCAGACATAAGAAATCTTGTGTCTGACTTACTTGATTTATTTATTGCAAGAAAATACAAATAAAAAGTGAATTTCAGTTTTGCAAATTTGCATTTTCATAATTGCTTTCTAGACTTTTATTGAAGCTCCCCTAGATTTTGTTTCCACAGATAAAAAGCTAGGAAAAAAGTAGTTCATGAAGTTTTGTACATTTTCATATTTCAGGATGAAAGACAAGCTATACATGTTAAAAATAAAAATCAGGTGTATGTAGATGAAAACCAAACAAGTTCTGCTAATGTATTTAATTGAATTTATTCTGTCATTTAAAAGTAATATTTTAGTTTTATTGTAAAATGCCTAAAACTTTTTTCATGCTTTCTCCAGGGGGCTTGCAGGATGTTTATAATAAAATGTGCATTTTAGGAAGAATCTGCTTTTAACAAAGATTAAAGATCTGTGATTTAATGAATATAATTTTATACTTCCATAGCAGGGTTTACATTAAAGCTGTGTGCTGGTGATTTTCTCCAATTTTAAACCTCATTTACTGAGTAGTACAAGAATTTTGTGGCTGTGACAAAACTTTTAACCAAAAAAAAAAAAAAGAATATATCTATTTATAAGCAGTACATTTTAAGAAATTATGATTTATATTTTTGGACATACCTTTTGTATCCAAGATTCAAGGAGAATCTTGTCTTCTCTAAATAGGATAAGTATGTAAAATATGTGTAAAAAACTGCAGAGTTTAAGGTTATATTTTCCCTATGAGTAGGTTTTTTCGGGTTTTTGCAGTTAAAAGTTCAGAAGAACCAATATATGACTGGTATGAATAGTGTATAAGGGTAATATATAATGGAATCATGGAATCATTAAGGTTGGGAAGAGTCTCTAAAATCATTGAGTCCAAACATATCCCTGAGTGCTACATCCACACATCTTTTCAACGCTTCCAGGGATACTCTGGTTTCTTATCAAATTGTATAAATCTTTTGCCCCTTAGTAAAGATTTTCATGGAGAGGAACAGGCATGAGTGTTGAGGGATGCATCTTATAAAAGAGCAATTCAATAATATCATAGTATAAAATAAGAATTGAATTTGCTTATTCTTTTCTACGGATAAGCAGAATGCCCAATCATTTGTTTCCTCAATGTGTAAGTTTTATGTAAATTGCAAATGTAGGTGCCTTTTGGTGACAGCTGAAAACCTTCTATAGTTTGAGCTTTGCCTTAGATTGACAGGAGACAGCCCTAGGTTTTTCCTGACCTCAGAGCTTTGCTCACATGAGCACTTGGAGAAAGCTGATCTGGTAGAGGTTGCATGGTTCATTGCTGTTACTCTGTCTGGCCTTAGCAGGGTGCAGGTGAGGTGATGTTTTCTTGTGCTCTGCACAGACTGTCTTGCAATGTCTCCCTGTCTGTCCCTCTGCCACCCTGGGGCTCGCACAGCCATCGTGCTATCAGTGCGGCAGAGGAGGAAGAGGAGCATACCAGTGGTGGATGTCGTGAGCCATGAGCTGGTCCACGTGGTCCCATTTTTTAGGGATTGTTGATAAGCAGTGTGGAAGGAATCTGGGCTGGAGTTAGAGTGCCAGGCAACACCTGCATTGATGTAGGAAAACCCCCTTTAATTTTATTTTTTTTAATGGCCAGGCTGCTAGGTAAAGTTTGGCAAATGATGCTCAGAGGACTGTGCTGGTTACCTGGTGAGGCATGCTGGCTGTTCTCAGATTTATTCTGCTTCAGGGATCAAAGATAATGCACATCTCACTTGGCCAGCCTTCTTTTGTTAATACCTTTTTATTAAGACTGTATTGTTTGCCATGCTGGTGTCTGTCTAATGCAGTAAATGAAGCCCTTATATAAGCTTTGTGTGCTAATGCATCATCTAGGAACAATGTGAACTGCTTTCATAGAGAAGTAGTTCTGCATTTTGTTTGTGTTTCTTCTAGGATGAGAATGCTTGGGAGGAATAACATGTTATTTATTTAATTCACTTGGATGTAAATTGTTTTGGAAGAAGGAAGATAGCAACAAGCTGCAATTGCTAAAGAAAAATGAAAAAAATATGAAAGAAAAATATGTTTAACAAGAACCGAGAGTTTTAATACATTTCTCTAAAAATAGCCTAGATAAAGTATGTCATTCTGCTCTATTTCAGTCACATTGGTTTGTTTCATAGATTTGTTTTTAGTCTCAGTTCCTTCAGGCAGAGAAATTTAGGAAACATGAGATCATTGCATCTCTGAAGGTAGACTGCCACGAGGCTTGCAGAGCCTTGGAAACTCGGTTACCATAACGCCTGTATCTCCCATGGGAAAACTTGGTTTGAACTAAAATGGCCTGTGATGTGGAATGTTGTTTTTGACTCTTTTAAGAAGTAAAATGAAGGTGGAAGGAGGTGGTGGCATGTAACAATAGTCTTAACCTTAAACCAAAGCCTAAGAAAGAACAGTCCCACTGATTTCAGCTTCATTTTTTGGGGGCAAAAAGGTTTAATGAAGGTAGAGTAGCTACAAAAAATTTTGTATTTGCTTTCAAAAATTGCAGTCATAAAATTGTAAACCAGCCCAGGCTGGAAGGGACCTTGAAAGATGATCTGGTCCAAACTTTCTTGGGAGAATGGGAACCTAGATGCAATTATCTACCACCCTCTTTAATCTCATCTTGAAAACCTCCAGTGATGGGATGTCTACCACATCCCTGGAGAGAGGCTGTTGCAGGGAATGATCATTCTCACTGTAAAAAAAAGTGTATCATATGCTGAGGTGAAACCACTCTTGGTGCAGCTTGTACCCTTTCCCCCTTGCCTTTTCCATGTGGCTTCTTTGAAGAGAGAGCCTCCATCCTCTTTGTAGCTACCCATTATATACTGGAATACTGTTGTGAGGTTCTTCCTCAGCCTTCTTTTCTCCAGGGGGAAAAGGTTTAATTCCTTCTGTCTTTCATCAAAAGGCATGTTTTATAACACTTTTGTCATTTTAATGGCCTTTCTTTAGACTCTCTCTGGTCTGTCTGCATCTTTCTTGAATTGTGGGAATGAGAACTGGGTATAGTACTGCAGATGTGGCCTGAGCCATGCTGAGCAGAGTGGGAGATCACATTCCTACCTCTGCTAGTTCCTGAGGATTCAGCCCAGGATTCAGTCCCCTGCTGTAGT
Organism: Passer domesticus; assembly: GCF_036417665.1. Lineage (NCBI taxonomy): Eukaryota > Metazoa > Chordata > Aves > Passeriformes > Passeridae > Passer > Passer domesticus. The sequence continues at coordinate 19,881,522 of NC_087475.1, read as the reverse complement.
GACACACTGCTGACTCATGGTCACCTTGTTGTCCACCAAGAACCCCAGATTCCTTTGAACACAGCAGCTTCCCAGCCACAGAAATCCTGTCCTGTTTGGACAGGGTTTGGTTGTATTGCCCCAAGTGCAGGACGTGGCACTTGTCTGTTAAATGTCATACTGTCCTTGTTACTCCACTTTTCCAGTCTGTAGGGTAAGTCTCCCTTCTGATGTGTCATGAGCAGACTTGGTGAGGGCACTTTCAATCCCGTCATCCCCATGATTTATGAAGGTGTTGGACAATACTTATCCCTGAGGGATGATTTGTGACAAGCTGCCAGCCTGGGTAAGAACCCATGGTCACCACCCTCTGAGTCTGACCGTGAGTCTGCTTCCAACCCATCCTGCAGACAGCTCACCCCATCTGTATCTTGCCGGTTTGTCCAGGAGAAGGCTGTGGGAAACAGCACTGAATGCTTTGCTGAAGTCCAGGTGAGCACCATCCTGTTCTTCTCCCTGTGTTGACAGAAGAGATTGTTTTGTTGTAGAAGTTGATCAGGTTCATTGGTGTGGTTTGCCCTCGGTAAATCATGGTAGCTTTTCCCAATCACTTGCTTCATTAGGTTCATTACATCTCCTTGTTTTGTGACCGAGCTGAAAGCCCTCAAGTTGCATAATGTTTACAGTAAAGGGGATTGGGAAAAGTTACCTTGGAAATTAAGCTGTGAAAGTTACAATGATTCAGGGTTAGTAAGGCTCTTAAACCTTCCCTACAGTTCTTCTTTTTCTTTTTTAAAGCTCCTTTATAAACATAAAAGAAGCTTTCCAGAGTGTGCCTGATACATAAAATAGACTGCCTAACCATGGAGTAATGCTGTGTGGCACCTACTGAGCAGAAAATAATGATGTTTCAATATTTCATAGGGAAAAAATATCTAGATGTTAAAAGCAGAATATATTAAATATGATCAGTAAAAAAAAAGACTATGATATTTTAAAAAAATATCAAAGTAATGGCAAAAAAAAATCATATTTATTATAAAAAGCAGTTGTCTGGCACACAAGGTAATTTAGCATTCAAATCTGAGAACTTTTAGGAGAATCACCTGCATAAGAAATATCAGATTTAAAAAAATCTTTTAAGGCAAAGAGAGGCTACTTAAAAGATGAAAGAGTGAACCAAAGTAACTGTCCATAGTGGACAGATGATCTTATGTGTTTTCATCTCGCACAAATGAAATCCCTTTAACAGTTACTGGGCTTTAGTGTGAATACAGGGATAGTATGAATACAGGGAACAGTACATTAGTTCATTAGTTGTGCTATCTCTTGGTTTTGTTCTTTATTCTGTCCCAGGGTGGTAGCAAGAATACTTTTTATTGGCTAAATGAGGGACTAAACGAACAAAATTATTGTTCTCTTTTTTTTGAGCATGCTTGTTTTCTTGGCAGACTTGAAACAAGCCTCATTGTTTTCCATTCAATTGAGATCTAATTCTTGTAGGATAATCAGTAGCTTTTGAATAAAAATCTTGTGCAGAGAAGTTTGCTTTTCAGGCAAAGGAAAACTGCAAAGCCCTTTTCCAAATATCAGACGTGCTCGAAAAGTTGAGTAGTTTTCTTTAGCTTCCAAAGTTTTCTTTAGCTTCCAAAGTGAACAGCTGTGAGTGTCTGAGGTACATGGTTATGGATTTTACACAACTACGACACCAGACCAATTTTCAACTGGGTTTGTTGAAAATTGGTCTGGTGTCATGGGACCCTGTTGTATTTTTTGGGGAGGGAGACAATTCAGTCTGCAGCTATTTTTGGTTTTATCTTCCACTGGAAGTTTTTATTTATTTTCATGAGGGTGTTGATAGAGATACCACTAATAACAAATATGATTACCTAGTTGAAAACATGATGCGAATAACATTCTGGATTTTTTTACCCCCATTCAGAATGTCCTTTGCAAATTTTTCTCAGCCTTGTCCTTATTTCATTTAGGAGAGCTAGAGAAATTATTTGGTTTTTTTATCAACCTTTGGAAATTGAATGGGCAAAATATTTAGCATTCTGCTGCTCTGCTTCCCAGAGTCTTACTTTAGTGAGAACCTAGATTTGTAAGTGAAGCAACTGGGACTTGGAAAGAAATCCCAGAAGGGGTTAATTTGAATCCTGTGATCTACTTCCCGAGATGTAATGGTTTTAGAAATCTGCTGAAGAGTTGTTCCTGAAAAAAATTGAGGAGCTGTGAAAGGCACGTAGGAGAGGAGATCGTGGTGCTGCTTCCCTGTAGACTTCCAACAGAAAGAATAACTAATCTTCTAATGATTGTCAAGAAGTTTTTGTAGCTACCTCTTTTCCTGGGAGTGATGGGTAGGATATCCAGGGCAGAGCAATTGTCTTGAAAGATTGCATTGAAAATCTTCTTGGTAACATTAGGAAAAACTATACTTCATGTATTGCTTCATTTTCAGTTGTAATGTTTTATGTTGTATGACTAATATTTTAGTTATAAAAACAGGAAGAAAATAAGCTTGTTAGAAATTGTGTATGTTCTAGAATTTAAAATGAATGATCCTTGTCTTCTCTGCAAAATTCTGAAAAGGTGTGCAGTGACTCTTTCTGGGACAGAATTAATAATGGTTGCAACTTAATTAATAAGGTCCTGCAACTTCAAAAAAGATGCAAAATAATGTGAACTAAGATGATATATGGGATCACATTTTAATTCTCCTTTTTGCTTTGTTCCAGAAAGCAGATATTTACTCCATCTATTTCTTTGGTGTGGTTAGTGCTACCAAACTTGCAAAGCTTGATGTTCTGTTGATCATATTGGTTCCTTGGCTTTCCAATTTCCTTTTCAAGGAACTGGCTGGTTTTTTGGAAAGATGAGATGTATGAAACCAAAACCTTTTGTATGCTACAGAGATTAAGTAGTGATTTTGTTCTTTGCAATGGTGAGGAACTCTGTTAGTTCAGTCTTACTGTGATTTTTGTTAAGCTTTGCCCCTGCTTGAACATAAAAAGTGATTTCGCATTTACACTGAATTTTGTTCTCCATAGTTCCTGTTGTGGCAGGTTCTCTTTTGATGCTATAAATCACATACATTATAATGGATTATTACTTATTGCACAGTATTTTGCTGTATGCCAAACTCCTGAAACACTGAGTTTACATTTTTAGAAAATACCTGATATTACTGTAAGATTACTACTTGTGATTGTGGAGTGCTTTGGCTTTTTAATGATACTCCTGTATTTACTCTCCTAAATAGTTCTCTGTCTGTCATCATGTTCATGTGCTCTTCCAAATTAACTCAAGGGTACTTATGAGAACTTAATTATCAGACTAATAAACTCTGAAGCCAGCTACTGCTCTTGTGTAGTAACTGATAGCACTGCAACACCCATGCCCAGGAGTGGCAGAGCAGCACTTTCCTCTGAGTGCTTCACACACAGGAGTGCCTTGTGACTGCACCAAGGTTCTGAATTTCCTTGCCTTTGGGAGAGCTCCAGATCTCCTGTTTCCTACACCTCTTGGTCTCTGTTGCCCATCTGCAAACACAAGGGCCTTAGAGGGCAGGCAGTCAAGAGGGCTGTTCTCACCCATGCCCAGCTGTTCAGGCTCTTCTTGTGCCAAAGCACATCCTAACATGGAGCTCAGGTGTTTTAGCACCTACTCTGAGGTGGTTTGTCTAGTTCTGCATAGTAATGGGTTGAATGAGCTGTTAGCAAAGGGTGATTTGGTTCATTTTCTATTTCTATTGCCCATACCTGTCTCTTCCTTTAATGTAAAAAGGAGTGCAGGAAGTTAGGATCAGCAAAGTGAATCCCAGCCCCTTTGTTCATGTTTGTGTACTCCTTTAGGCATGGATGTTACCTTTCAAAGCAGTCAATCCTTACCTTCTGTGGTGTTAGAGAAATACAGATGCAGACAGAGCCATAAAATAGAATTGTAGGAGAAGGGACGTGCAAGGTCCTTTCAGTGATTTGCAAAAAAAATGTTTTTTGTCTCAAAGAAGCATGATATAACTCTTAAATTAATTGGGTTCACCCATTTTGTGTGCATTCATTCTTTACTGTCTTTGTACTAACAAAACTGTCCCTGGATCCTATTTCTTATGTGGGTGTTTTTAAGACTGAAATCATATCATGTAGCTGGGGCTGTAATTTTTGTTATTGCTTGTTGTTTTTACATCTTTTGTTTATAATAAGATCCTTAATAATCTGAAAGATGGTAGCTATCTATGTGTTGGATCTGAGTGTTGGATACTTGTAAAGGGAAAACAGGAGAAATATTATTCTTAGCTTGGGATTTTCTGGTGACCTGCTGACATAGAGTGTGAAAAGAACCAGATTTATATACAAGGGGAACAACATGGGGAATATGCAAGGGGAGAAGAACTGAGGGGATACCTGATGAAGTAGCATGGATCTCAAGAAAACAATTACAGGTGGCTGCTGTTCAGGGTTTTGCTGCCTATAGCCATGGTAGTTGGCAGAGCAGCTGTTTGGCAGTCTGGGGCCATGGGGTTGGGTGACAGCTCGGTACAGAAATAGAAAGGTGTAGTTGATGCTTTTCACTTGGTGACAAGTGGAACTGCTCTCCAGCAGAAGTTCTAAAAGAGGATAACTACGTCATGTGCCACTGGAAATGGCAGTATGCTTTTAGAGTGAGCAGTTGAAGTTGTTTCCTGAGGAAGAGAAACTTGCCGAGCTACCTGGGCCTTCTGCAGTCAGTTTATATATCAAATAGTATGTGCTGTTACCCTGTCAGCACAGGCTGGTGCTGACTGAAGTGAGGTCATTGAGGGTGGAAAGGAGCTGAGAAGGACTCTAGTTCAACCTCTTTCTGAAAGCAGGATTGGTACTGAATTTGAGATGCTCTAGACTCTGCTCCTCCAATTTAGACCTCTGAGAAACTTGATCCAGTGCTTCACCACCCTTATAATTTTTTTAAATTTTTTTTTTTTGGGTGTGTGGCTATAATGAATAGTGCTGTGGCAAACCCATGATGTTGGCAGTGGCAGGCAGGCAGTCCACAGTGATAGCAGAAGAGCATATGCAACTCCTATAGCTCCAGCTGTGTAGAACCAAGGGGCAGTTGATGCTATAAATTGCAAGACCATTGCTGACACCATGTTACAGAGAAATCTCAAAAAATAAATGCTGATGTCTGTACAGCTCTAGTAAAAGTAAAAATTTTTCCTTTAGGCATATGAAGTCTGTATTTACAAAGATTTTGAGGTATAAGTGTCCTAGAAAAAACTCCCAAAATCTGTACAACTGATGTAGGTGCCAACAGCTAGCTCAGCTTGTGGACTGTGGTTTGCTGCTGCTGCCTGGCAAGGAGCAGAGAGAGCCCGGGCACCTTCAGCGTCGAGAGCTGGTTTGGGACAGAAACCTACATCTGGAAACATAATAACATCTGCTGTGTTTTGTTTCTCTAAATATAATTTCCAGAGGGAAAAAAAGAATTCATTTAAATATGCATCTCAAAGGCTTGTGTAGAGAATCACAGCTGGCCTAGTGCCTTCAGGAAAGAAGTGTGTTGCCATTGGTTTCTGTACATTCATCTTTTAGCTGATTTCTTTTTTAAAAAAAGGCCTTAGTATGCAACCACTTGTGTAAGTACTGTTCAAATGTTGCTGTCATCAGTATATTTGCATATCATCTTTATTTATACTGTGTGATTGCTGACAGTTTCATTTTTTCTTTTGATAACTCCTTTGGGTTAACTGAGGCATCTTCTTCTAACAAAGCTTTTTTTCTGTTTGATTGAGCTCTCACCCTCATACTTTTGGTCAGCTATGGATAGCACAGGGCATGCAGGGGAGGCAGAAAGAGAAATCCCTGTTAGTGCTCTTTCCATTCCTTTTGTTGTTTCATTTTCTCTTGCAAAACAATGCCGCCTTTTAACTTCTTTGGTTTTCCTCTGAGTATTTCCAAAGTGTAGCAAGTTTCACAGCTTTTTTTTTTTTTCTTTTCTTCTTAATGATACATTTATCTTTTCTAGTCTGAAACAGCATGGCTACAACTTTTGATTTAGAGAACTTGTTATGCTCAATTTGTATTAACTCTCCTGAGACTTTTTTCTGAGGTAAAATGAGGTTATACATTGTGGTTTGCTATTATAAACTATACTTTTAGGTTGCTTCAGTCATTCTTGTCATGTTCTTCTGTTCCCTTTTCAATATGTGGGCACCCAAATTGGATATTATTCTCTTATGCTGTCTTGGGGAAGCTGCCACAGCAACAGTTGTCATACAGGCTCTTTATTATTTCAGATAATATGAGATTCTAAGTTTGCAGATTCAAATTTAACTTCATTAGTTTTCCTGAATGTTTCCTAGGAAATTTGTTCCGTTTGTTAGCACTTAATGGTCCCTAAGTCATGTTCATAGCTTTTTTAGATTGAAATTCATAATTAAATGCAGCCTTCCTAATTTTTATTTTTTAAATTTCTAGTAGATCTCTGGTTCTTTATTTGAACCTTGTTGTTTGTGAAAGTGAAATTACTGTCTTTGGTGAACTGTACCACTGATTTTCTTGGCTTAATTATTTATTATCTGATTTTGCACCATCAAGTAATCCAATTTTTTCAAGTAATTCAATGAAAATACTGTAGATCATAGCATGTTGTCAATATAGTCAGTCAAAGGTGTTGTGTTGGTAATCACTGCTGGAGACCTATTATTACCTGTATTTCTAATCTTGCAAAAAATGATTTTAAATTGGTTTGACATAAAGTTTCGCCTTAAATCCATACTGTTTTAGCTATATTCTCCTTGGAAAGTTAAAACTCCTTCATACTAGTTGCTTTATGATATTAATTTTATGATATTAATACTATGTTTTCAAAGTTAAAAAAACCCAAACACCTAAATGTAGAAAAATACTACTATGAGATTTGTATTTTCTGTGTTGATGCCATTTGGGTTGTGCCTTTTTTTTCATTTTACGTCCTCTGTATTCTTCACACATATATTTGTAACTCTGTCACCTATTGTACTAGTAGCTGGTTTTCCCAGTAATTTTCCATGGCCTTTCCCTAAGCAGAAAAACAAAAATTCCAGAGCTCCAAGCCCCAGGTGTACAAGGCCCCAGTGCTGTCTTGGTTCTTCCTGGGAGCCGAGGCCGAGAACAATTCTTTGAGGTACATTCCCATGGATAAAGTACAGCTAGTGCTGAAGGAAAGGCTCCAAAGAAAAGGCTTGACACAAGAAAAAATTGCATTATCACTTGTCCTCCCAATTTGTGCTTTTTATCAGTTATGCTAATTTCCGAAAACCTATAAAAATGTAGTCACCCCTGGAGGAAGTAGGCTTTTGTAGATGTCTTTCCATAAGTGCTCCCAAAAACCTTCAAATAAACATCCACTCTTATATTATCTCCTTACTAAAATTATCTCAAGTTTCATTTCCAGGCCCAGCAAAAGGCAACAGTGTTACTATTATAGGTTCATTGCTTATGAGTGAATCTGCATTATAGTGTTGCTTTTTGTAAAAGCCACTTTTCCTACCATGTTTGTAGCCTCCCTAGCAGCAGGTTTCTATTCTGTTCTCTTGAATAAATTGCAACTTCAAATTTTGTAGGTAACAGAAAGGCATGTTGATGAAGAATCTATTTATGGATGTCATGCTTGACTGAGCACATAATTTTAAGTTTAGTAAAATTGGTTGTTTTAAAGGATGAAAAGCACCTTTTATTTTCCATGTTCAGCTCTAGTAAAAATCTTTTTTAATACCTTTTGCTTTTATTTTTTTAATGCTATAGTTGATAAATCAGCTTTTTTTAAATTTTTTTTTTTCTCTTTAAAAATAGCCTTTAGGGGCTTTAGAATAGAAATAATTTTCCTTAGGTCCTCCTTCATCCAGTATCCAGAGGTGCTGTAATGTTTAGGAAGAATAATGATTAAACTGCATTGTTGTTTTGTGTAGTTTTTGTTGTTTGCAATAACCATGAGATACATTGAATTTCTACTTTGTAAGCAGTGTGGGTAATTTGTTTCAGACATGTTAATTACAAGGGAAAAGCCAGAGATAATTTGACAGCTTCCTATGTCTTGTACACAGCTGATCCTTTGTAATTAGGCTTTCCCTATTGACTTCATATGAACTTTATTTTAAAAATTTGTACTAAAAAAATATGCAATTCTAGTCCTACTTTTGTATTATGCAGCCCCTCAGTATAGGCTTTTATAAAAAAAACCCCACAATTCTCCTTCTCAAGTCATGTGTATGCCTTTAATGTTATTATCCCTTTTTGGTAAGCATAACTGTGTGTTGAGAGAATGCAATTGTTTTCCTTGAAGTAGCCTGTACTTTTTTGCCTTCCTCCTTTGGCTTACTCTAGGAAATGCATCTCAAAGAGGATAAAATGTATTTCATAGTAACACAGTCCATTCAGGAGTGTTTTGAATTTGCTGTGCGACAGGTGTGGAGCTGTGCAGTAGAATCCAGAAAAATGGACACTGAGAGGTGAACTGACCTTGCTCATTCTTGGGTTTTAGCTAGGTTTAAAAAAAATGGTCCTAGGGAAGAATAAAATTTCAGAAATGGCAGACCTTGGGGTGATTCTTTGGTTAGCACATTGTCAGCTCTCCAGCTGGGGCTGGGGCCTGGCTTACTTAGTGAGACATTACTTGCCTTTGTGTCTTGAGGGCATCTGCTGCCTCTTTCTCCCTGTGAGTCAGTCAGCTGAAGAACATGGATGTCATCTTAAGAAAGCCTAAAGGATTCTAGATGTGTTTTTTGGAGGCAACTGATTCCATCCACCGGCATGTAAAAAATTAATCTTTTCTTAATGTAAATACTATCACTTTTTATCTAGTTTACAGGGAAGGGAGTAGAATAAAAAATGTCTATTGAATGTTCTTTAGGTTAATGTTTTCCTTTTGGTGTCCTGACCTGTCCTGGCTTTAATTTCACTTTGCATTAATGATGTTCAGCAAGAATGTACTGAATGCACGGACTGGCTGAATTTGGTTGCCATTCCTATGCTATTTTGTCGCATTAAAAATCTGTTTTCATTCTTTTAATCATCAGGTGTCAAATGTGTCTTCTGGCAATTTCAGTAACAAATAAATACTTTCTGAATCCTCAGAGAGTAAACTTCTGTCTCTCTGAGGTAGCTGTGAGTTTTATACTGAGTGTGTCACCTCTGAGCAGTGTGCATCATCGTGGTAGCTTAGCTGTATATAGTCCATGAAGTCAGCACGTATGTTACCTCCGTTCCACCGCCACTTCAAACAGGAGGTGGTTTGCTGAAGGTCACTCTGCAAGCTGTTGGGCAAGGGAGAAAACAGCCCACAGGTTTTCTGTTCAGCCACATTGTCTAATTTGGTGGAGAGCCCTTTCATAGCAAGTGGCATGTAGGCTATTTGACAAGAGGTAAATAAATCTTCTCCTATATTGTTAGATTTTGAGTACTCAGGTGTCAGTTGTTAGTCATGATGAGTTCATCTAAACCTGAATTTTTAGTCAAGCAGTGTGAATCCAACAAGACCAAAAAGCAGTAGAAAGTGTCCATGAACATGCAGTCCTAAAAATACCATCAAATCACTGAAAATGAAAAGGGACCCACAAGGATCATCAAGTCCAACTCCTGACCCTGCATAGGCTCATCTCCAAGAGCCACTCCATGTGCTTGAGAGCGTTGTCCAAATGCCTCTTGAGCTCTCTCAGGTTTGGTGTTGTGACCACTTCCCTGGGGCCTCTTCCAGTGCCCAACCACCCTCTGGGGGAAGAGCCTTTTCCTGATACCCAACCTAAACCTCCCTGACACAACTTCAGGCCATTCCCATGGGACAACTGTCACTGCTCACCAGAGAGAAGACATCAGTGCCTGTGCTTCCTCTTCCCCTCATGAGGAGGTTGTAACTGCAGTGAGGTCTCTCCTCAGTCTCCTCCAGGCTGAACAGACCAAGTGACCTCAGCCACTCCTTACAAGGGTTCCCCTCAAGGCCCTTCACCATCCTCATGGCATGCCTTTGGACACTCTCTAATAGTTTAATATCTTTCTTATCTTGTGGTGACCCCAGCACTCGAGGTGAGGCGGCCCCAGTGCAGAGCAGAGCAGGACAATCCCCTCCCTTGCCCAGCTGGCCATGCTGTGCCTGATGCCCCCAGGACAGGGTTGGCCCTCCTGGCTGCCAGGGCACTGCTAACTCAGGTTCAAGTTGCCATTGATCAGAACCCCCAGGTCCCTTTTCATGGCACTGCTTTCCAGTCTGTCATTCCCTACTCTGTCTGTGCAGAGTGCCATCCATGTGCAGAATCCAGAACTTATCTTTGCTAAACTTCAAACAGTTGGGGGTTGTCCAGCCCTCTGATTTGTTCAGGTCTCTCTGCAGGGCCTCCATGTCCTTGAGAGAGTCAACAGCTCGTCCCAGTTTTGTATGATATGAGAACTTGCTTAGTGTCTCTTCCAGTCCTGCATACATGTTATTTATGGAGATGTTGAAGAGCACAGGGCCAAGGATGGAGCCTGGCAGAACCCCACTAGTGACAGGTCGCCAGACTGATGTTGCTCCATTCACTATAACCTTTTATGCCCAATGGAAGAGCTCACCCATTACATGATGTTTATCCAGCTTGAACTGGACATTCTGTCCAGAAGGATCTTGGGAGAAGACAGTTTTGAAACCTTTACTGAAATCCAAAAGATTACATCAACTGACTTCCCTTGATCACCTACGTGGGTTACCTTGTCATAAAAGCAAAATGAGTTTAACAAGCAGGACTTTCCTCTCAGGAAGCCACAGTGGCTGTGACCAATGACTGTATTGCTTTTCAGTACCTCCCAGAATAATCTTTTCCATGGTTTTACCACACACTGAAGACTGACAGGCCTTTTGTTTCCGGGGTACTCCTTCTTGTCCTTCTTGAAAATCGGGACAATGTTCGCCAGTTTCCAACTGGGACATCCCCAGATTCCCAATGTGGCTCAAAAATCATCAAGAGAAGCTTTGTGATGGCATCAGCCATCTCTGAGAGTTCTAGATGAATCCCACCAGGCTCCATAGACTTGTAGAGATCCAGCTGGAGCAGCAGATCGTGCACAATTTCAGGGTTGACTGGGATTTGATCATACTTGCAGTCATGGTCCTCCAGCTCAGGGTACTGAGACCCCCTTGGTCCATCATCCATATTGAAGACAGAGGCAAAGAATGCCATAAACACCTTTGCCTTGTCTCTGTCTCTGTTTGTGAGGTCACCATTCTCATAATGTAATGGGTTGATGTTCTATAAATGCTTTGACACTGACATAATGTTAGTAATTACTGCCAAGATTGTGTATTTTAGAAATCCTCCTCAGTCAGATTGTCTGCAACCATCTTGGAATTAAGCTGGAACTACAATAGATCTGGCTAAATGTAGTCATGATCCTTTTGTATTTGATAATAGATCCACAAATTGATCCAGAAAAACTTTTAATAAAAATTAAAAAATACAAATGTATTCTTCTAGATTTGCTTTTTGAAGAATTTTTTAAGTAGGGACAATCACAATCATGAAGGGATGATGCTGGTGATATTACAGCTTAATTTAAAATCTGTTTTGAAGAATTGAATGGTGTGATTGACACTGCAGGTAATATACTGAGCTATAATTCACTTTGTTGTATTTAAATAATGATTTCTGCTGTTTAAAAGGAGATGCTCACTTCATTAATCTACATGGATTGACAGTGATGCCATGGATGTGAATGTAAGTTATGTATCATGTTTATTATTAGAAGCTTTGTCACTTTTATTATGATAATGAAAATGAGGAAGAAGACTGAAGAGGCCAGGATAAAAAAACATAATGAAGTCCTGAGAGACTGCTTGTGCATGGTTTGGGAATACTCTTCAACCAAACACCCCCTTGGCCATATAATATTTATTATGGCTTTTTTTTTCTCCTATCAAATTTCATTCTCTCTGAACTGTTAGGAACATTTGCCTGCTGTGATTATAAGGTCTTTGAATATTAACTGTGTCTTAAATGATTTATGAAGTTTTGAAATAAACTGAACACTTTTAAAAATATTGGTGGGAATGGGTCTTTGTGATTTCAGTAAAAATATGAAGTCAGCATCAAAGATCCCAAACTAAGTGGAATGTCTTACTTACATAAAAAACTGTATTTACTGTATCTGGGACCAGATGTAACATGAAGCTGATGTCACAGAAAAATCACACTCTGTGCCTGCAGTGTATCCTATTCATGTCACTCTTGGGAGCTGATTAGGAGGAGACAGTGGGAAGGGACTTGGGGTTCTGTGAGGATCTGTATTCAGTATAGTTGGTCAGGGAAAAAGTAAGTATGGAAATTGGGCACTTTGAAAGATGCCTTGTAACAACAAAGTGTAAATACATGAAGTGTAAGCAGAGCTTTATGTATGACATGAAAACTATTTATTTTGCTCTGTTCAGCTTTGGTAAGATATTGTAGAAAAGATGTGAACCAATTTCAATCCAGAAGGAAACAAGAAAATCAAGCTGGAATCTGAGAAATGTTGCCTTATATTGGAGGTCATATTAGGAGATAAGTGTTATTAACTCTTGAGAGAGGAAGACCAAGGTGGAACTTAAATTCTCAACTATATAAAAATGGCATTGCATGATGAGTGTGTATTTAGTGTTTCTTGTGAACATCCAATTCAATGTGGCTAGCATAAAAAAGTCTTCAGCAGCTCTATATTTCAAAGATGCTTGTTACTGATAACTTCCCCTGCTGAAATGGGGACAGGAAAGGGATGATTTTCAGGGAAATGGGACCTATTGCATGGTATTGGGTGAAGACTTTGAGCATCTGCCCTCTTTGATGTCATGGGTCTACAGGAGAGGTTCCTTCCTGTGGTGCACATTGCTGGCCTCAACCTCACCTGTCCTCAGTGCAGCCAGCAGCTCTCCTGGCCAGTTGTTCGCTATGCGGGTCATGGAGCAGGAGGGAAAATGGGATCTTTGGTTATTTGAAGTGGACAGCTGTACCTGTCCTGACAGATCCTGGTTTGAGCCTCAGCTCAGTGACTTGCTGTGGGGGAGCACAGGCAGCCGTATGGCTGGACAGAGAATGTGGAGGTGGATAACTCGCATGCAGGAATAGAGCAGGTGTGGGAAAGAAGGTGGCACAAGATACAGGATAACAGGGTGGAGGACTGAGGAAAGATCCTGTTTTTCAAAAATGGGGGAAATTGGAGTGTAGTAGAAGTAACATAAATAAAGTCTTGATGTACAGGTTGGAAGTTATATAAAAGGAATGTGAGAAAGTGACAAATGAAATTCTTCTGATATAAGGAGAAAAGAGGAAGGAACAGAGCTACCTAGACAAGGAGACTGGAATGGTATGAGGGACCTGACAACTGGAAATTAATGTCTGCTGGCTGGTGGGAGTATGAGTGATTATGGAGTTTGCTCCTACTGAAGTCAAATCAGGGCAGTTCAGGAGCTTGTGTACACATTCTCTCACAGAATTGTTTATACTTTATTTCCTACTTTCTCAGATTGGAGGAAGTAATTAGTCCTCTTGTTGGCAGGACTATTAAAATATATGTCCTCTAATTTAGTTTCTGCTTTAGTATTGTTCAGTCAGATTACCTGGAACTGCTCTCAATTCTCCTTTAAAATGCAGTATTTTGAGGTGGGTAAAGTGGTTTGGGGAAGGGAAACTACAAAAACCAGGTTTTATAGCAATCATTAGTAATTAAGTATTTCTGTTTATCTGTCTTCTCTCTTTAAGAGAAAAAATATACCAACATTGCTCAAACAACAAATGCTGGAAGAGAAATATTTATTGAACAGATATTTTGTGAGCAGAATCAAGAGCAAAGAGCAAGGGAAAGTTTAGAAGACACTTCATGAATGATGTGGAAGTTACTTAGCAAGTTTTAGCACTGTTTTATAACTGATTAAAACTAATGTATCTAGCTTATAGGGAAAAGAGCTAGTAAAGATTTCAAGTGGTTCGAGTGTCCTACTGTCGGGAGATGTAGTGTTTTGGAAAAGCTACCTGTCAATAATTTTTGTGAGAAAAATACCATGCTCTCCCCAGCCTTGGTTTCTGAAAGGGAATTATTTTTCATCAAGATCTCTGGAATACTCAAGTTGGGTGAAGGGCTGTTTTTTGTAAGACTTGCTAGTCTTGTCTGTGTGACATTGCCAGAGCTGAGCAATTGCAGAGGGCCATTACAGTGGGAAGCACTGAGTATTCCTGGACAATGGACAGGGCCCATGGTCCCTGCTGAAGTAGCTTTCTTTCTGGTGTAGATGTGAGTTTGGTTAGATGAAACTCACTTCAGTGTTCTGAAGTTCTGTCTGGTTTTGCTAGTTATGAAGTGAAATTGTCTTTATATTTCAGTAGTAAGTATTAAGGTCTAATACCTGTTTTCCTCTGCAGCCCACAAATCCTCTTCTACCTTTTAAAATTACTAGTTGACCTGCTTTGCGCAAGGTACCCAGAGTAAGGAAACGTCTCCTTTTTAACTTAAGAAGTCTTTAACACGATTCTGATATCCATTTAAATTATAGGCTTACTCTTTCCTGTTTAGTTTTAGGTTTGGGGGGTTTTTATTTCATTGGGTTTTTTGTTTGATTTGAGAGGAAAACAGGTCAACACAAAATACTGTCAACACAACAGTACTGTCCAAATTGTACTGGATTGTCTCTTTATGCCCACTGCCTTGACTAATTGCACTGTACAGGCTGCCTACACCACAGAACAAGAAGCACCTGAAGGGTGCAGTTTGTGGCAGTTCAATAAGCAGTTGCTTAGTACAGTTTCAGTATTGTACTGCCCATTCAGTTCAGAAGCTACTGGCAGTGAAACAGGCTCATTGTCCTGTGGTGATAACACTGCTGTCCTTTCTCCTGGTTGGTCTTTCAACTGTTCTGCAGTCTAGCTGACTTTTCTTATGGCTGGGTGAAGGATTAATTAAAAAGGACAGGCAGTGTAAATTGTATATGAATAAGAGCAGATAATTTACCTTATATAAAAATTTATCTGATCTTTTGGAAATAGGTGTAAAAAGAAATGTGTAACTTTTTTTTCTTTTTTTCCCCATCAAACCTGGGGAAAAAAATCCATCTATTTCCAGTACAAATTTTATTGTAATATCTGGAGAAAATCTTCCTGGCCTTCCTGGCCATATGATTCCTTACAGATTTCATATGATCCTTTTTATCTCTTACTTAAATCAATACAGGAGCTCTGTATTTGTATGTGAATGTTTTAAATGACTGACATTGTTGTTTTCCTGGGGTTTGTTGCCATTTGGGGTTGAAAGAATTCCAGTCAATTTTCTTTTGAGTCTGTGAGATGTTTGGACTGACGTTTCCAGCCTGTGTCTTATTTTTCTGTAACTGGATTATGTACTGAAGTGTATAGACAAGGTGTGTAAAACTGAAAAAACCATCCTTAAAGCAATTACGAATTAACCAAAATGTTCACAGTCATAGAATCACAGGATCATTTAGGTTGGAAAAGACCTTTAAAATCCTTGAGTAGCATCAACCCAGCATCGCCAAGTCCACCACTAGAACATGTACCCAAGTGGCCTATCTATATGCATTTAAACACCCCCAGGGGTGGTTACTGAACCTTGCTGGGCAACCTGTTGCAGTGCTTAACAAGCCTTTTGGGGAAGAATTTTTTCCTAATATCCAATCTAAACTTCCCCTGTTGCAACTTGAGGCTGTTTCTTCTTGTAGAATCCTGTGGGTTTCCAGATGAACTGGCACTACTGTTAATTTCTTTTGAAAGCTCGCTCCCTCACATGGGAAATTCTTCAGGTGCATGAGGCAGAGTATCATGTGGGTTCTTTGATTCCCTATCTGTGCTCTCAGTCTCCAGTGTGCTGACTGCTGTCAGCTATTAATGATGATTTTTTTTTTCCCCATACAAATGCAGAACACTGTCTACTACAAGTAACTTGTATGTTGTGGTTTTCTTTTAAGGAAAAATGAAAAGTAACTTTATCTGAAATGTAATCTCATTTTGTATTTCACTGTTTTTTTCCTGGTGCACACAGAGCTATGTCTAAACACTGGAGAAGTAGTAGCACTTAGGGAAATAAAAATAACTCGCTAATAAAGTGTGTAGTTGGAAAAGTTCAAACTCATTTAAGAAAAATGATGGACCCAATAATAAAGAATTAAGTGGAGAGTGTTGACTGACAACTAGCATGCATCTGCTTCCAAATTTCAAGCTTACTCTTGTAACAGACAATGCTTAAAATGACTGTAATAGCACAAAATTGGATGAAGATAATGCCTCTGTCTTTGTTCATTTATATTCTGCTTTTGCAGCACTTTGGATATAGCCATCCTGTCCTTTTGTACTCAGACAATTTGTCTGTTTTTGTTTGTGTGAGTTAGGTTTTTTCTTCTTGTGGAAAAGCAGGACATAATGTTTTTGGAGAAGAGAGGGAATATATATTATTTTGAAACCACCACTAGTCATCAAGGGACTTAAAATGTTTGGTACCTTGAAGCTTTTTTTGAATTGCTACCTTTAAAAGTTGAAAGGTTTAGCAGGCAGACCATGATGGTCCATAGCATCTATTTACTGTAATGAAAAGCAAAATGTGGCAATTTAGAAGTCAGTTATGTGGAGCTACTTAATATTGCACAGCTGAAATCTCTTTTGACTTTCTCATACAGACAAGTTCATGTATGTGGAAAAGCTGCAGGACAGAAGTCTGTGGATGACATGAACTGAATTGGTCTCATCAGCTGAAGCAGTTCATATAAACTGCTTTGGATTTTATCTTTAGAAACAGCCATTTTCATGAGCAAAGGAGATTGAAACCTGCATAAGTATTGAATGGACTCTGTTAAAATACGTATTTACAGTGATAAATGTTGCTATTTTTAATATATTAGGGAAGAAAGGTGTCTTCTGAGTAAGGAAACTGTAAGTGTTAGAAATAATAAATAAGGCCTCTTTTTGGATGTTCTGATCATCTACAATATATTAGGTGTGTGTGCTGGTTTGATCCATTTTAACAGATTCAACATCTGTGTTCTGTGTCTAATTTTGGATGTGTTTACACCCTTTTAATCTGCACTTGTGTTGTGTGAAAAGAACTATTTCAGAATCACAGAATGGTGGGGGTTGGAAGTGATCTCTGGAGATAGCTATTCCACAAACTCTCTGCTACAGCAGGTTCACTTCCAGCAGGTTGTGCAGGACAGTGTCCAAGCAGGTTTTGATAATCTCAAGAGACCCCACAGCCTCTCTGGGCTGACTAATTGCTTAATACTTCCATCTGCCAGAAGACTTTCCTAGGCTGTCAGCAGTGCACAGGGAATGTTGAAATATTAAACTACTGGAACAGATTTGGCAGAAATCAAAGCCTTCTTTCTGTTAAGAATATTTTTTTAAACTTCATATTAAATAAAATAGGCCAGAATATAACTAGAAGTTTGGGAACTGTCTCTTAAATGTGAGTAAATCTTTAAAGTAATAGATACATGATTTTCTAGCAACATAAGTTATGATTGTTCCTGAAATTTTAATTGCATATTCATCAAGGAACTGATTTGATGAAGCACTTAAGAATAAGCTTAATTATAAACTCGTGAATAGTCAGATTGTTGGTTGTACTTAGGATTGTGAATTTTGTGTTTTGTGGCTTTGTTGATTTTTGAGGTATGGAACACACTTTGCTATTGTACTTAATTGTTTTTCCTTGTGTGGAGAAAAGTTCATGGAAATTAATCTTTTTGGGGACTAATTTTGTGTGGATTCTACTAATTTCCCAATTTTTTTGTAACAGTGGTGTTGCTGAGCTGATGAGGAGTGCAGAGGGGACAGGTGCCATGCTCCTGAGAAAATGTAACAATTTAAAAAGCTGGATGTGCTGATTTGATACCTCACTTTTAGCATTAGAGGCAATTTAGGAAGATCTTGTAAACAATTCTCTTGTGGGGTAGAGTTTCAATTGCAAACACTTTGCCTCTAAAAATCTCAACTTTTGGTGTGGTTTTTGGTGTGGTTTTGTGCTTTTTTTTAATGAGTTCATGTCAGTTCCCTTAAATTAATCTTGTCAGGACATGGAGCAATATTTCCAGTGTTTCACAGGAACAGTAGTAGAACCAGATAGTCTGAAGCCAGTTCATATCTCTGGTATTTTTAGCAAAAAATGTTTGGTGAAGTGACTATGTCTTCAGGTTGAAATAAGATTTTAGTTCTGAATTAATCTTTGCTACAGAGAGACTTGGCTTTTTGATCTTCATAAGGAACCTTTTTAGAAGCAAGAGAGCTTTGAATTCTGACAGGTGACTGACAGACAGCAAAGAAGAGGCACAATGAAGCTTATGTTTCAAAGAAATCTAGTCGTCTGAAAGGTCAGTTGAATTGAGGGTGGGAATAAACATTTTCCTGTAAAGCATTTTTAAAACATAAGCAATGTCAGCAAATGGTTCTGGAGAAATGTATTATAGATGTCTTGAGGTGACTCATGAGTCATTATCTGATGGCTCTTTCGAAGATAAAAAGGCAAGAAAAAGAAAGGATGCTACTTGCCATGTTCTAAAATTCAGATTAGATGATGCCAGGGAAATGGCATGAACATTGATTGAAAAAAAAAATAATTTTGCGCCTCTTTCCTTTAGATGACTGGAAATGCTCCTTCAGAAATTTGGGTGCATTTATTGTTAGGAAAGTCATTGAGATGATGAGTTTACAGATGCTGCATGACAGGGTAATAGAGGGTGAACCCCAGCACCTAAACTGGACAGTTTGAGATGGAAAGTTTTGTGTGGCATCTAGGATAGTTACCTGCTTACCATCTGTGAATTTTTTAGGAATTCAGGTAATCCAGCACATCATATGCTAGCATGAAGCTTTTATGTAATTTCTGTATCTAAACTAATTATAGCATACTCTTATAATAAAATTAATGCTCTGTTATCAGTTAATTGTAAAACTTTGACAGGAGATATTTTGAGAGTACTATAAACTTAGCCCAATGTAAAAACCTTCCTGGGTATGAGAGCAAATACTGACTGGTTTCCCACTTGGAGCACTCTGATTCAAGAAATTAAGCAAGTTGGCCTGTGTAAGAGGAAATTAAAAGAAGGAAAGAAAGGAATGGATCTTAAATTCCTTGTTGCTATCTAAATCAGAGCAGGATTTCTTCTGCAGATAAGAGTTTACAGCCTGTATACCTTCTGTATTGCCCCCATTGATATACTTTTGGTTGTGTTATTCAGGATATCTGTTATAGTCTCAGCTGAAGAAACATTCCTTCTCTTATCTGTGCTCTCAAATTTGGCATCAGTCTGTTGGGGCAATTATGCTCAAGTAACTTTGATTGTTGTGCAGCTTCTTGTTTTGGGCTATTTTTAAAGCCCAATACCATGCTCTTTTTGCAGGCTTCATGACTACCCAGCTTTACACAAAAGAGACTTTCTTTGTGATGCTGCCACTGATCCCTGACAGATTGTGTATGTGTTGTGTCCAAGTTTAGCTGAGTAAAAACCTGGCCTACTTTCTAAAGATTTTTTCAGGTTGCAATAAATATGCCAAATTTGGAAGCAGAGAAGATTGTTCATGATGTCTAATTTGCATGCCAATACTTTGAGTGCATTTGCAGATCATTAGGGCTTCTTAGCAGTGCTGGATTGCCTGGGTGGCTTTGGTGCTGTACCTTCTTCAATGTCACCTGCTGCTTTGGGAGAGTGTTTCATAAGGGAGCTACGAAGACTTTCTACATAACTCTTTTCACTTTTGAAACTGAGAAAAATTGTTTTTTACCATAGAATCATTATGACTGGAGAAGACCTCCAAGATCATCAGTTGACAAGTACCACCAACGCCCACTAAACCATATCACAAAGTGCCACACCTGCTTATTTTTCAAACACTTCAAGAGAGTGACTCTAACTCTAAAAGGCCCTAGAGGCCTTTTCCAATGCTTAACCACCCTTTCAGTGTTTAAGCTCATTCATACTCACTTGCAAGGAAAAAAAAGCAGGCTCTGTATGCTTTTGTTAATATATTTCTTATCCATTCAATTTTTAAAACTATCTGTTATGCTCCAAAAAACAAAAGTAATACTTATTTGTCTTAGAGCAGTCAGGAAGAACTTCTGCTTCAGATCAGATGCCTAAAAGGCTAGAAATGAGTCAAAGGCCAGATCCCCAGCTCATGTAAGTTATCACAGTTTGAATGAAGTAATTTGAGTGGTGACAGATTAGACTGATTCTATATGCTGTGCAGATTTTCTTCTAACTATATGAAATCCAAAATATCTGTTTATTCCAGGTAATTTACAACATGGGTGGATGACAGAATTTTTTTGAAGTCCTCAAGGATTCATTTGGTGTTGAAAGCTCTCTAGTTTATTCTGTGATGGATAATGATACCCGAAATACCTTTTCCTGTAATGGCTAATTACACATTAAAACTCGTCAGTCCTGCTCTTTTAAGGAAATAGGACAGTCCTGCTATTTGTTCTTAAATGTGCTGAAAGGCTTCTAAAAGTTTTTCACAAGTTTTTAGGAAAATTTCAGAATTTTCAGGTACAGACTATTCTAACTTTTTGCTAAAAAAAGAGGTGGTTTTGTCTTTGTCATGTGTATCTAATGCACCTTGAAAGAAAGGTGTGATCTACCCAGAAACAGCATACAGCCTTCATAAACTTTGATTCCTTTATGGATTTGATGTTGATTGTGAATATGATTCTCAACTGCATTGTAGCTTCTTTTTTTAGTGTTGAATATTTTACTGTATTAAGCCTAAATTTAGGATTTTTCCTGTGTAATTATTTATTTTTCTGCTTGATTTCAAGATTTCTGTCAGGTACATAAGATGAATTGTGTCAAATCAGTCATTAAAATAAAACAGCCCCGCATCACAAAAAGTAACCCACTTGAAGCTTAATAGAAATGCGTATTATGATAAAAATTTGACCTCAGCTCATTTTAGAGGTAAGTAGATGGACAGATTGTATTGGCAATGTTGTAAGTGTCTGTACTTGTCAGCATGTAAAATATGCTAGAGGGGAGAGATGGCTGTGTCCTTAGTTTATGGTTGCCATCTGGTACCTATTCTCGTTTGTTGTTTCTCCCTACAGCTTCATCCTGTGCCCTTCAGCATCATAACTGCAGATCCAGCTCTTTGGGACTTTCTTGCTACAATACAAATTCTCAAAAGCATGTAATTTGGCCTCAAAATTATTTTGTATTTAATTAACATTCACAGTTGACAGTGACACTATTTCAGTGGGCAAGGGAAGGGCTACAGATGTCATTTATCTGAACTTCTGTAAAGCCTTTGACACAGTCCCCCACAACATTCTTCTCTCAACGCTGGAGAGAGATGGATTTGATGGTGGACTGTTGGGTGAGTAAGTTGTTAGACACTTGCATCCAGGGCTGTGGTCAGGCTCAGAGTTTTGTTGGACATGGGTGACAAGTGGTGCCCTCAGGGGGAGGAGGGCCCTTAATGGGATCAGTGTCATTTAATACCTTCATTAATGACAAAGACAAGAGAATTGAGTGCACCTTTGGCAAATTTGCAGGTGATACCAGGCTGAGTGGTGTGGTTGGTGCTCCTGAAGGACGGGATCCATCCAGAGACACCTGGATAGGCTTGACAAATGGGCCCACAGGAATCTTATAAACCTTAATAAGACCAAGTGCAAGGTGCTGCACCTGTGCTGGGCAACCCCTCATATCAGTGTAGGTGGGGATGAACAGATGGGGAGCAGCCCTGCTGAGAAGGATTTGGGGATGCTGGTGGGTGAGAGCCTGGCCATGACCTGGCCATGTGCACTTGCAGCCCAGAAAGCCAAATGTGTCTTGTGCTACATCAAAAGCAGTGTGACCAGGCTTTGTTCAGCTGGAAAAGAAAAGGTTTTGGGGTGGCCTAGTTTCAGCCTTCTAGAACCTGAGGAGAGCCTGCAAGAAAGCTGGAGAGGGACTGTTTTCAGGAGCATGTAGTGACAAGGCAAAGGGGAATGGCTTCATACTGAAAGAGAAAAGGTTTAAACTGCATACTAAGAGGAAGTTCTTTGCTGTGATGCTGGTGGCACACTGGAATAGGTTGTTCAGAGAAGTTGTGGATGCCCTGTCCCTGGTAGTGTTGAAAGCCAGGCTGGATGAAGCTCTGAGGAACCTGGTATAGTGGAAGGTTTCCTGGCCCATAGGAGGGTGATTGGAACTAGATGATCTTCAAGTTCCCTTCCAACCCAACCCATTCTATGATTTTCTGCTCAGCTATAAGAATTAGTGTATGTTAGAAATTGTTTTCTTGTGCTTTTTAGATCTTATATGGAACACTACTTTATCCAGATCTATATCTTAGTCTTCTGGTTCTGTTACAACATATCCCAAAAAGATGAAATGTACCAATAAGGTCCACCTGAAAGCTTTTTGGCTCAAGATTTGTCTGCAGGTTGGAGAAAGAGATGGGGAAGTTTTCATTTTTGTCATTGCTGTGCTGAGTGAGTGTAGTGGGAAGGGAATTGACCTTCAAAGAGTGTGAGCTCCTGGAACATGGTCTGACAGATGTGCAGAAGATGCTGATTGATATGGAGCACAATGCACCAGGCTGGTGCTTGACTGGGAGCTGTCTGAACAAGTGCTGCTTCAAGAGAAAGTGTGTTGTGCAACATAAAGTGTCAGTCTACTTTAACAAAGAAAATGTTTCTATGGCTTGACTGTATAAATAATAGTAAGAGTACAAATCCATATGTTTATAAGGATTCCTAAAAAATATGCCTCATGTGCTAGTGGTTGAGAAAACATACTTTCAAATAAAAAAATACCCCCCCCCCCAAAAAAAAAAAAAAAAAGTATTGTGAGCAATTGTCAGATGGTTGCATCCGGTTCTTGATTTGCTTTACCTTGAAGAGTGAGCAATTGCTTTTTAGGAGGGGTTTTGGTAGTAGGGCTTTTTGTTTGGTTGGTTTGATTTGGGCTGGGTTTTGCTGTTGTTTTGAGGTTTTTTTAGAAAGGTTGGAAAACCTTGGTGTATAAATAGTGACTTTGCACTACTAGCTATGTTTCTTGTAGTTCCAATCTTACTGTTATGTTCCTATTTTGCGGAAGTGTTCATATATCTGGTTTTGATTGGCAGGTCAGCTCATAAAAACAAGTTGTCATAAAATATCTACGTTGCCAAGTTTTCTTTTTCCTCCTCATTTCTACCATTTGCGCATGACTTTCTGCTATTCTTGGCATTCATAGTTGTCACTTTTTTGTTATACCTAATATTTGGTTCCTTTGTTAATAACAGGATTCTTTGTGTGTCTTTCTTACTGTGATTCATGTGAGATTTAATATTTGGAATTCCTTTATTAGGTTGCTATTTCAGAGCAGCCCAGAACTCTTTTTTGCAGCTTGTTATTTCTTTCAGGAGGGAGAAATGAGAAGGCTCTAGTGTACTGTTGACTTGAACTCTTTACAAAAATTCAGCTTTGAAGCAATAACTACCTTGAATAGACTGCCTACTTAGCAGTATGGGATAGACCTATATTTTAATGCTATTAAATTTCTTGAAGCATTGCTTGGTTTAGAAAGTAGAACACAAACTGTAGTCCCCTTCTCAAAACTCAAAGTGATGATTACTCTTATTTTTGTTGTGAGCCCTGCAGTGTGGAGCTACCTCAATTGTAAATGTTAAAAAAACACTTGCTGAAATCTGTCCTGGAAACCATATAGCCTTTTGAAAACACTGTCCTCTCAGGCTGTGTGCAGATTTGTGCAAGATTTCGCAAGTAATCACAGGCCATGCAGAAATCAACTTGAGCTGGGGAACTGTTGGTCCTACTCAGGAAGTCCTTTGTGTGACAGAACTCAGTGTCTTCAACTGCAGTTCCAGAAAGAAGGTATGGTGCTCTTACTTCATTAAATACAACTTCTGAGTCTAAACCTTTCTTTTTTCTTGAATATTCTTAGGCTGAGATACATCTCAGGTGTAATTTGAGGTGGACACCATGGCTTATTATCACTTTAACCTATATTAGCACAGTTTTGAAGCATTGTATTGAACTGTGTCTGGAAGTGCCACTGAATGACTATGTGCTGAATGAAAATCATAGTAAAATATAACCTCTTATTTTACCTGAACTAATGGTGAGACTGACTTTACATAGCTTGAAAGTGTGGAAAGTATCGTGTGATGGTGTCACTTCATTCCCTGTTTTAAAATTTCTGGGGTTTTTTTTGTCTGTCTGACAGATGCAACATTAATAATTTTGCAGCATCTCTGAGAGTGGTAGGGAAAAGTGAAATGCTGCATACATTGATCCTGAGAAGTCTTTAGTCTCAGGTGCAGGTAATTACTGTTTCTGCCGTGTCATAGGATGGATTATTCATTATCTTATATATGACAAGTGTTCCTGATTAGTACTGATCTGTTCTAGAGTGCAGTGACTTTTTAACTTGGCACACTGAAATTATTCTGAGAAAGTAAATGATAAATTGTGTTTGGAGAAGAAAAGGCACTGTCAGTGCCATTTAAAAAAAAAAAACCAAAACCCAACCCCATTTTTATCAAATCCCGTTCTATTTTTCTTATATGTGCCTGTTACTGAAGTTAGGATCTCTATTGCTTATACATTTGCCTGGATATGTTCTTTTTTTTTTTTTTTTTTTTTTGAGGTTACTGGATTAAAATATAACATTTAAAAAAACAGTTTCAGTTTTTTAGAATTTTTTTTTCATTGCAGTCAGCTCTGGTGGCCAACACTGGCTTGAGGAGAATGCCCTTATGATGTTTACCAGGTTTCTCTGGGTGTAGTGGTATTTTTCTTACAACTGTAAGTCTCAGGAGTGAATTATAGTGGTCAACTTAAGTGTGAGAGCCAGACAGAGAGAAAGATGCTTCAGAAAGAAAATTTACTTTGTATCTGGAAATGCACAGGGGGGTTTTTGATCCCAGAATCTGTGAAGAAGAAAGATCTGGTAAGGATGACAATGGAATATAATCTCTTGAGGAAAAATTCTGCAGCCATTACAGTGTGCGTCTGTCTACTGACTTCTGTGGAAAACATTTCAGAGTAGCTGGATCTTTTATTATTATTATTTCAGGTAATTCTAAAATATTTATTATAGATACTTCCAGAATACATAGGAATTCTAAACATCACTTTATTTCCTACTCAATATTTTTCTGTAGTCCTCAACAATTTGGCTGTATTTCAGAAATACAAGGTTTTCTTCTCTCAAACAATTATTTATTAAATTGCACTTAATCAATATTCAGTAATGTGGTGGATAGCTCTGAATTACTTTTTAGCTGTAATAAACAAAAAAAAAAATTGTGGGTTCTTGCTCAGAAACACATTGCTGTTTTGAATGACCCAAAGCTGGAGCAGTGATTACTGAAAATTAAAGAAGGAAAGAGTGGGAAAAATGAGTCTTAAGTTTTTGCTGCATTAAGCCTAGAGAAATCCCCCAAAGCAAGAATGTAAATCTCAATGTTTAATACTTTTGCCAGCATGGAAATAAAAATGCCACACTTGGTGTATTTTCATTAGAAAAAGAAGGAAAGGTGCTGGTTCTGGGTTTTTTCAGGATTCTTCTGAACAGCAATTCATTTTTCTTCTCCAAACCTTAAGCTGTAAAAGCACTGCAAGTGGTACAATCTTGCAGTGGACTTCAGAACACAAAGATGAGCAGTTGTATATGCTGACTAAAACCTCTTTTTTAATGTATCTATAGGAGATGGGGATATTGGTTTTTCTTAGTCATCTTGGAGCAGACAATAGAATATTACAGCTATTGGGAAATGCTGTGTAACAAAGTTTTTGATTACGTACTGTCTGCAGTATTTTTCAGTAATGTGAAAAGAATTGCTGACCTTCACAAAGACAAATGAATTACATTAGCACCGTGATGCCTGGGTCCTCATCTCCCAAAACCTTCAAATGTTTCAGTGGGTGTTAAGTAAAATATAGTACTCTGTGGAAGTGGAGTAGTCATTATTGCTTCTGGAAGTATCATGGCTTCCTTTTAAAGCTTCTTAAAATACTTAAAATTAAAAACCCATCAGAAAGTGGCACAAGCACAGCTTTTGTACACAGAAAAAGAGGAAGTAGAATGGATGTGAGAAAAGGAGCACTGCATATGAAGTGCCTCTGTAATGGATCATTTTGGGATGTATGACAAAGTAAGGTACAGAAGTATATAAGGACATAGATCATGAAAGGAAGCAAAGGAGGTAGTTTACAGAAGGTGATGCAAAGTCAGTCAGCTCATCTGTGGAAAATATCAACTCAAGAAGTATTTTCCAGGTCACTGCTAGCCATACTTGCCTTAACAGCTGTAGGTAACTTCAAATACCAAATTGTATGCAGTGACTGACAGCTGAGACAGAGGTTCTCATGATGGTGCATTTGTGGTGGCTGCTTGTGTAGGAGAAGGATTTACTTTTGGGGGTAATACAGCTTTTTGGAGTTTTTCATTTTACTAAGTCCCAGAAGATTGGTAAAGGCCAAGCAAAGTGTGCAAAGGAATGAATATCATTCTTTTTTTTTTTTTTTTTTTTTTTTGTTTGTTTGTTTGGTTTGGTTTATGTTTTCATCCTTTCAGGGAGAATGCAAGGTAAAGACTTTCTTTAATAAAAACTTTGGTGGAAAATAGTTACTCTATTTGAAAATTTGTGGAAGAAATCAGTTTGATCAAGAGCAAATCACACTAAACCGAGTCAGTGTATCACTGTGCTTCAGAAGAAAATTTGATGCATTAGATATTTTCCTCTCTTAAAATCCCAGTATGACTCTGGCTATCATGTAATGAATATGTCAGGGAAAGCTAGCTTAGGTGACACAAAGCAGAGTGTAGCTAGGAAACTTCCTTCTAGCTGTCACCCATTTACTTGTGAATTTTAAAGATTTGCAGAGTTCTGATAAGTCTGATGTTGCCCTGCATTTCTGTGTGTGAGCTGAGTGATGGAGTACATGTACTCAGTTACATTTCCAGGTGACATTTCCTCCTTAAGAACATGTTAGACAACTGTCAGAACAGAACTGATCCTGTCTTGAGGAAATAGATGCATGCAGGAACTTTTTCCAATTCCATCTCATTTCACCATTACTTCCTGGCACCTGCCAGCTCTCTGTCTGGCAGCTTTAGGAGGAGGAGAAGGACTTTGTTTTTTTTGTTTTTTTTTTAAATATGCCAAAATTTCCAGGGACTAGGAAACATTTGTTTCCTACATTTTCACTTTTAAGCAGAAGGCAGCATTGATACATTAGTCTGGGTCTTTTAACCTCACTAGAAGTGATTTGTTTGGTCCTTCTCCTCCATCCGAAGTGCCGCACTGCTTTTGGAAGGCCTCCTCTCTAGGCTGTGCATTCTAATGCTGAAGTTGCAATAGTTTTATATAACCTGGTGTAGTATAGGCTTGCTCTGCTAGAGCACTGTGTTTTATACACATGCTCCATAAAAGTTACATGGTTGTGGTCTGGGCTAGAGCGTAATACAGAAATAGAATTAAACAGTGTAGTTGTCATTGTCATTTGAGCATGTTAAGGCTTGCATAGGCCTATTTTCTACTTGAAGAAGAAACACAGTGTTTCAACTGTGAGTCTTTCTGCTCTAGCAGAATCAATTCTGGCTTCTCAAAAGGTCATAAAAATCCCCATTAAGCTCATGGACATTGTCTTTTGAAATGCCTGAAAAGTGATCTGTATATCTTTCTTCAATTCTACAGATATTTTGGTCATCATTGCATGAGAAGAGCAATGACAATTCATTAAAATGGGTTTGGTCTACAAGTTCCATTCCTTAACTAACCATTTATCCCAAAATACATGCAAGCATACAACTGTTATTCTTCATAAGGTGCACGGTTGAGTTTTACTGATTCCATTGGCTCATTTCAGCCTGGATTACAAAGAGGAAATTACCTTTCTCCAGCTCTAAATAGATTAGGTTAGTGTTTTTCCACCAGCTTGGAACCTTTCTTCCAAATGTGCTGTCTTGATCCAGGCCAGATGTGAGCTTATATCTTTCTTTACTGTTACATTGAAAGTGTGGAAATAATTCAAGGGGTTTTTTTGTGGTTTTTGTTGTTGTTGTTGTTGTTTTCCCTGAGTGAAGTATTGGCATCAAATAAAAACCAAAAGAAAGCATACCTTGAAATACTAGTGAAGGGTTACTTATTCCAGAGTACAACTCCGTACTCTTTTCTTGTCTGAGAATTCACTGAAATGCCCCAAGGGATAAATAGGCATAAGTTTTATACTCATGCTAACAACAATCTTCTTAGCACCCCAGTGTATCTCCTCTTCTCCTCTAAACCATGCCATCTTATGGATAAAGCATAGTATGAGGAGCCTTGTATTTTTAGAAGGAAAATTTCTTCTGAGAAAATTGGTAGGAATTATTTTTTTCCACTACACCATTGCTATATATATATATATATGCCAGAACATCTCTGTTAATTTTCTCACTTAGAAGTGAGAAAAAGTGAGAAAATGAAGAAAAACAATGGAAAAACAGGTTTCAGCATTACTCAGCAGAAGTTCAATGATTGATACTACGATGAAGGGTTTTTTAAAAAGGTTGTAATTTACTGGGTGTAGTAAGTAATTACAGTTGTGTTACAGCTGTCAGCATAAATGAGCAAAATACACTAGGAAGTTAAGAATCCTGTTTGTTCTGGAACTCGTTCACCATAATTTAATAATTCAGTGTTGTTCTTACTAGTATAATGTGAATTAATGAAGATCCATTCTACTGTATTTCTTAATCAAAAGCTGATAGAAGGTGTGCCTATTTCCCTGTCCTCCAGCACTCTGACATCCACAATAATACTTTTTAAGTGTGGTGAAATACAGCTAAACTTGGAAGACACAGTGAAAATTCCCATTTTAACTAAAATGAAATATTACTCAGTTATATGCTTAATTAAAAATGGCCACTACTTTAATTAGTCATCCTGTAAGATACAGAATGGCTCTTCTAGCTGCGTCCATGAGGCCTCATCTCACACAGCCAGGAGAGTCATCAGTGACCTGACAGTGAGCAGGAGCTGGGACCTGCTGCCTTCCAGGGGCCCTTCAGCCCCTGAGGGGCTGTGTGGCTTCACAGAGCCCACCTGCTCCTGCACCAGCTTCTTGTGCTCAGAAACAGCTTCTGAGAGCTGCACTGGTGGTACCTACACCTGTGGGGGTAGGTGGGTGCCCCTGGTGTGATGCCTGTGTTCCTTTTTGGCTCTGGTGAGCAGAAGCTGAAAAAGGCAGAGGATGAGAGAAAGAGGAGTGGAAAATAGTGAAAGGAACTTCAGAGGTGCAGAGCTCCCAAAAGAAAGGAAGTGTTTCTAGATGAGAAGAAACTGAAGAATAATTTGGTAACAAAAGAAGGTAGGAGATGCATATAGTCATGTAGGAATTTCTTTAAGGGCAACCATTAAACTTCTTCCAGATTGTCTGAGTGGTGGACTATGATTCAGTAGCAGGTTTTTTTTTAATCCAACCATTAAAAAATAAGATAAAGGTTTGAAAGCTGCTTTAGCCTTTCCCCTTCTCCTCTAAGTACCAGTTTCATAAACGATTTTAGCTCTGGTTCTTGGTGACAAATAATTGGTTTGGTCTGTCACATAATGCTGCAGAAGTGAGAAAAACCAGTAAAAATACCATGTAACATAAAAATCTTCCAGTACCTTTGTTCCTGTTCTTTTGTACTTTGGAGAGCAGTTGAACATGCTGGGGTGGAAGAATCATCCTCTGGAGGAAAACATCTGAAAAATTACTTTGTATTTACACACATTTTGTCTCATTTTTGTATTTTTCATTTCCAGAAACTGTGTTAACATATATCATGTGTATTTGTAGAAGAAAAATTAAGTAATAATTATTTACAGAAACATCTGGTGCAGGTGCCATCTCTAAAACAGGAAATCCATGGTGGTGTACCCCTGAGGGTCTGGGGATTTCCATTTGAGCCTAATGGAGATGGTAACTTTTTACTAGGGATTGGGACAAGAGATATTGTTTCTCTGAACAAAGGAAGAATAAGAGATAGCTTTTCCTGTTTGCTAGAGCCTCATGAAAATCCCAACCTCTTTAATTAAAAAAAAAATCCCAAAACCAAAAAAAATTAGTTGTAGGAGAATATCCGTGGCAATGATAAAGGTGGTCAGTGCAAGGACAGTTCCTATTAAGATGGTATTTTGTGGGCTTAGATTTAGGTCAAAGATTAGGTTGCTTATGACCTTCATGCCAGAGCAAAGGTATGCATAAATATTGGTGAAATATTGTATATTGTAAGCACAGTCTGAGAGGACATGGTCTCCCCTGTCACGCAGGTTTAGTGCCCATCAGCTGTGCCCAGAAGCATAAGGATTAGACAGATGAATCCAACTGAGAGAACAAAATGTTTAAACTGAAGCCCAGATTAGGAAAGGACATTGCAACCTGGTTACTGGGAAAGACATTCTCAATGCTCCTTTTACCTGATCACAAAATATTGGTTGGCTGATTTGGTGTGATTTTGTTGGGGTTTTTTGGTTGGTTGTGGGGTTTTTTGCTTGTTTGGTTTTGTTTTGTTGCTTTTTTGGTGATTTTGTGCGTGGGGATTTTTTTGTTTTGGTTGGTTTTTTTTTTTAAATTTTAAATTTTTGTGGAGGCTTGAGTGTGTGTCCATGTTTTCAGAAGCTGAATTACTATGAGGTTTATTTCTAGTGGGAGACAAAGATGTTTCAGGAAACAGGTAGACGAGGTTCTGCACAGGTAGTTTAGGATAAAATCTGGGTTAATTCTGAGATATACCCACACTGAGGGGATGTAAATATGTATACACCTGCATTGCTTTGCAAATAGATTTTTTTATTGTCTTTTACAACATCATACTAAAATAAAGAAGGTGTCTAAAAAGCATTGCTGTATTTGGATATGATGGATTATATCATGCATAACTAGCTTTCTGGGACATAGATGAAGGTATCTGCCATCTCTATTTTACTACTGCTGTGAGAAACATAATGCAGTATCTACTTCTTTTAGTCAGAATTTTGATTAAATTTTCTGCTTTCACAATTTACTACATGGCTGTGTAACTTGGATGAGCTGCTGCATTTCCAAGTAACATACATTCTGAAATAACAGCATCCTCTCTCACCTTACGGTCTTATATATGAGGATGACAATCACTTAATAATTTTGTAATTTCTTTTGATTGCTGCATAGTACTAACTTCTCATTTGAGCAGTGACTCTATCCTGGGCAAGGAGCCTCATTTTGGGAAGCTCTGTACAATGCACCAAAAAAAAAAAAAAGCTGCTTGGTCAGCTAAACCTTTAATGAGCTGGTTTGTGTTTAATAGATCACGTTTACATTATTAGTTAATGTAACACATACCCTTGAAGCTACAAAAGTTATATATACTGTGCTGCTTCACTTGAAGGCTATATGTATTACTGTATGTATTACTAAGAGACTGTTTCAAACTTTTACTTAATAAAACTGAGGATCCCTGAAAAAAATTTCTGAAACTCAGTTCTAAAAGCCACCTGTCCTCAGTAAACCTAAAACAGAAATACTTACGGATTACATAAGTACTGTTATTTTTGTAGGTTCACTAGCTTTCTTTCAGAGACCTGAATAGAGATGACAAGGGTAAAATATTGTGCTTTTCTCCCAATCCACACTGCAATTTGCTATTAGCATGCTTCATAATGGGTTTACTGTCATTATTCTTGAGTTGAATGAGGTTAGCTGAATCACTGATTGTGGTGCTTGAATTTCTAGCTTAAACTGTGCTGTTATTTCTGTGAACACAATACTAACATGTTTCCTTGAAAATGAAGTCATAGGGTCACTAAAGGGTTTGGGTTTTGAAGTTCTCCCTTATTGTTTCTTTCAGGCAGAAACCTTGTTTCACTCCTCACCCTTTTTAACTCTCCTAAATAAGTATTTATTTTCATCCTTTCATTTCCCCTTAATTAGTCTTTAAAAGAATTTTGGCTTTGTTTTGTAGAAATACTAACAAGGTCAACATTTCATAGGTATTATTTTCTTACCATCCAGATCCCCTTTTCATATACCAAACCACTTGCTTTGCAATTCTGAAATAGAAATGGCTTCTAGCCATAAAGCTGAACCAAGAGGAAGATGTGATGGGCAGACTTTTCTGACTTGAATCTCAGTCGTTTGGGGTGGAAAGAGCCTTAAAGATCATCCAGTTCCAGCCACCCCCAGCCAGGGGCAGGGACACCTCCTACTAGTCCAGGTTGCTCAAAAGTGGAGTCTCTATCTGTTCGCACTTTTGTGCGTATTTTTATCTGGAAGGCAGCTTGCCATCCCTAAAGCAAAGGCAGCACACAGCAGGATTGGCCAGCTGTCTCTCAAGGGCTGGCCTGGGCAGGGAGGGTGGGAGCCCTGCAGGAGAGTATTCATCATCCCCTGTGGTGCTGGGGCTGGGCCAGGGCAGGGAACAAAGCAGACATGATTCCATTTTCCATAGAGATTTGGGTATGGTTGTTTATTTAATATGTTGATGTTTGAGGAGAGTTGTAAAGGAATCGACCCTCAGGGATTAGTGCTCAGTTCCTGCCTATTCCTGTATTAATTGTGATTCTTTCAAGTAAGTGGAAGGGTATCAGTATCTAGACAACTGATTTCTGTAATGCTGTCAAAATCCTAATGCTTTCAAAATTTCATCCTGCTCATGAACCTTCTGGGGCAGTGATTCTTCTCTGAAGTGTGAGATTCCATTTAATGTGTTTAATCCTCATTTTCCTTTTCAAAGAGCAGCAATTGCAATACATAGCTCCTGCATTTTCTTCAGTGCTCTAATCCAAGGTGTGAGTTAGTGTTTATGACATTATTTTGTATGAGGAGTAGGTTACAAAAAAGTTATTAGAAAACAAACATTTAATGGGTTAGTGAGGAGAGAAAGTAGTAGTCTGAAACTGTCAAAATGTTTTCAATGTGGAAGCATATATCCATCACAATTTTATTGTTCCAGAGAAAGGTAAACTAAGGATGTTAAATTCTGAACTCAAAGAGAATAACTTAATGAATAATATTTTGCTATAAAATAAATATAACACTTTATTAGAAATACTGTCATAAATATCAGTGTTTCATATTATATTTTCATGGATTATTTCTAGAGATGGTATTTTTATGAAATATCTTTGTGGTAGCCTTTTACAGTTATACCTAATCTGTAACACTGAGTGTTTTTAGAGATGTATTTCCATAGATTGCTTTAGTGATTTTTCTGTGTTAAAGACTGTATCACAAAGGGAGTTAAAAAATTAGCTTCCTAAATATAATATTAAAAATAGCTTTTTTAAAAAAGTATTTTCTGAGGTCACAGTTATGCCAGAAGGATGAGTGATGATCTGTCTTTGTGCAAGCTGCATTAAAACTGTAGCAGTTTTCAGAGCTCTTCCTTCTTATATTTTAAAAATGGCTTCAGACATGACTTACCACTAAAGTAGAGATAGTTTCACTGGTGCTGGGTGACAGTGTGAGATCTGTCCATAATGGTGTGTGGTATTCTGTAGTAACCCAGATGCTAATGTGAAGAAGCAGCTGAAAATTGTAAAGGCAGTCTCATTTCTACAGGAAGTGAAGAGTAATTTTGTCTGCTGAAATAACTGATCAAAGGAGCATTTTTAACTCATAAAATAGTGTTTTGCACTTTTTTTGGTGTAATACCTTATAATTTTCCTTAGTGATGGGGAATTCCTTTTAAACCAAATTAAAAATCAAAATACAACATTTAACTTGCAATTTTTGCATAAGTGGGACAGATTTTTTTTTTTTTTTTGGCAGGGGAGAGGGGCTATGCACTGCTAAAACTCTAAGGGCTTTAACATATGGATTTTTCCACATCCAATTATATCTTTATTATTCAGTCAGTCTTGTTCTTAAGTAACTTCTTCTTCAGTAACTTTTCAAGGCACAGGAGCTTGAAACTTAGAGTAACAAAGATGCTCTCAGACGTATTTAAATTCCAGACCTCTGAGGCCAGGGTGCTGTGCTGGAGGGTGGGCTAGCATGGCATGTTCAGAATGCAGATGCTCAGGCCACTGCAGCTCAGTGGGATTTGTGTGTTCCATAGAGGCTGGGTGGTGCTGGTGGTACCTTTCTGTACACCTGTCTTCTCCCCATTCTTTCATTTTTGCAGGCAGTATGTTTTTCTATCCCAGTAAAATGAGATGGAAACTACAGACAAGTTAAATATGTTCAGTGATGTGGAAATTCTGCAAAGGTTTGGGGACAGATGTCAAACCAGGAACCGATCTTTGCTTGCAGTGAAAAGAAATTGTTCCCGTGCGTGTGGAAGACTTGTTCCCTCTAGCTGCTTGTGCCCTTCCCTTTTCTCTCCAGTTGGGGATGGAATCCTGTTTAACAAGATGGAAGTGCTTGGTGACTTCCTGCTGAATCCTCATGACCTAAGTAAATGACCCTAATTAAAGTATGTTATGAAAATAAGATGTAATGTAATAGAAGATTAAGCTGTAGTCCTGGAAGATACAGAACTTATATTTATCCCACAAAATACTTGATATAGTAATAAAATATATGATAAAGTAATAGAATATTACTTAGCTATATAATGATAGTAAAACAATGGGCATTGACAAGCAAGGTTTTTGTCCTTATCTAAAATCATGTTGTTTAAATCATTGCAAGGACGATAGTAAAATGAGAAATTACTGTGGAATGGAAAAAATAAGTAAGTGTCTTGAGATTATGTGGATACCAAGCTGGGGTTCTGTAAGAGGAATGTAGGAAGTGCATGAGGGACTGAAAATATGTTATAAATGTATGCAAGAATTGCCCAATGCCGGTTTTTAAATAAACCTGAGAAATAAAGATTAGATATGCAAGCATTTTCTACTGATCTTTTATTTAAAGCAAAACCATTTGGAATTTACAATTCTGTAGGTTCCTGTGTGAGCTCTCACTTTAGATTTGGTAGCTGTAGTGATAGATTTGGGTTTGACATAGTTTTAGGATGAAGCAAAAGGGTGAAATAAGTCCACCTCAAGAAATATCTCTGCCTGTATTATTCTGATAAGAAAATATTGTACCTTTGTGACTTGACTGTGACTGACTTGATATGCTCTACTCAGAAAAGAAGATAAGGTATACTTGAAAATAAAGCATGGGTACAATTGAATAATTTATTCTCTCTTTATTGCAGACAGTTTTGTAAAATGAATTCCTTCAGTGTTTCAGATATGTTCCTGGAAGCTCCCTGGTGGCTTAGCTTTTATATGAAGGATACTATAGTTTTGTGGCGCATCTGAGCTACTAAGGGCAATGTAACAAAATGTAATAAGTTTGTATTTTAACGTGTTTTTCAACCTTGTGTGCAGTAGACTTCAGTCAGACTGCCCTGTTTCTGTGTCTCAGAGAGCTGAGGGTTATAATGCCCAGGTAGCTGATGAACTTTGAAACTGGTGTGTTCATGAGAGTGATTTAATGCTGTGTGCTCTGTCTGAACCTTTCCTACAACACTGCAGTGATTGACTGTTGTCCTTTCTTTGTGAAAATTTCATCCTGTGAGGATATTGTCAAAATGCTGGGGAGGCAGATTATGCTGCTTCCCCTGGTCCTGTATCTGTTGGGAGAAAGTAGAAGGGGGGACTTCCTAAATGAAGTATGATGGATTAATGCTTGGGTGGGTTTTTTAATTTCTGGCTTTGTTTTGATTTGGGTTTTTTTGGCTGATTTGTTTTTGACGCTTTTTTTGTGTGTGCGGTTTTTTTGGGGGTTTTTTGGGGGTTTTTTTGGTATTTTTTTCTGGGTGGGGGAGCAGGTTGTGGTTTTTTTTTTTTAAATTTATTTTCTGAATCCCTAATCCTTGTGGCTGTTTTTTGATGATGATAACCTCTGAAATCAATCATCAGAATCTGAAGCAGGGATTGTGATGGATTCTGTCCTTGCAGTGCCTCCAGTATGTGCTGTTTTGAATTCAGCATTATGTGAACAGATGGTTGTTACAACTTAGCTTTCTGGTGCTCTTAATAGTACAAAATTATTGGAGTATTAAAAAAAAAAAAAGGCAATAGCATTTTCCTTGTTTCCATTCCTGAGCTGGATGAGAGGGAAGAAGTGGCCAGCAGAGGTGGTTTTCTCTGCACAGCAGACTGAGGAGCAGCATGGGGGCAACGTGGTGCCCATGTACACAATTCCTCTTGACGTTAATGGCCCTTATGAATACAAAGTGAGGCTAGCATGCAGTGATTACACATGAAGAGCCAAATTATTATTGGTAATGATGATGTGTATATGTTTCAGTGAAGGCTGGATTACTTCTAATGGGTTTTGTTTTCAATTCCCATGTTTAATGTGAGGTACTTCTGGCTCCTGTGTTCTTGTTTAAAATAGGATTCCCATCTTCTGCTGTCTGTGAAACATGATTCCTGGTTTCTCTCCATTGATATATGCACTTTTGTTTTTGCTGTTCCTTTTTTTGAGGGGGTGTGTGGTGGTTTTTTTGGTTGCCAGGGTTTTTTTGTTTATTTGTTCTTGAACTGTCAAAGTAAGCAGCATATTTTCACCTTATATAAGGTATAACTTGCACCTTATATAACTGTTGTGATAAGAGCATGAAATTTTGCAGAAAATAACCCCCCTTGTGTTCCAATTTCTCCTCAGACATCAGAGGGGCGGGGTGCAGCTGGCCTTAATTTCTGATTTATAACCAATTCAACACTATAGGTCTGGTTACATTGAATCAGAACTTTCACCATTAAAGATTCACAAAGTGCAGTTTCTTGAAGCAACAGGTTATAGATTATTGTTAGATTGCTGGTGATAAATTCACTCAGCCTGAAAATATGAGTGTGTAGTGCTCTGTACAAGTGTCCTTGTGTGTGCTTTGATGTGGTTAGAAGTACAAATCTTACCCAAGAGCAGTCCCTGCTTTGGAGGGCAGAGCAAGGAGCGAGTCTGTCAAGTGAACATTTTCTGTGAAGTCTGTTTGTATTCTGATCCTCCCTAATGGAGGATTTCAAGTATCAATTTTTTATTTTTTAGAAAGTGGTGCTGTGACTGTAGTGAAGAATAATTGCTTACCTGTTGCTGCCATCAGAGATGGTGGGGGGATGATGTTTGCTCATTTTCATATTGGTTGATGTGGTTTTTTAAATATATAAATTAAATTATGAGTAATGAGTTTTTAGTTCCTTCAGTCAAACTGAGTTTTGCAGCTAATGGTTGAAACAAAGACAGCATAGAACCATAACACCTCAGTATCCTCCTCCCTCCAGCTGGGGAAGTGGCAGTGAAGTTCCTCTGACATCTGCCAGAATTTCACTCATATTGTTAATCTCCTTGAAGGACCAGATTTATTACATCTGTTGTGAATGGAGGAGGGAGAGTGAGGGTAATGGCTGGCACAGAGATAGGGGTGCTGTCCTGTGCTTCACTGAGATAACATCAGGCTATGAGGCTGCCAGTCCACCCCAGACCTCTTTCAGCTGTCAAGCCCAGCTCAAGTCCAGGTGCAAGATGAGCAGGAGGCCCAGATCAGGGCTCTTGCTAATTTCACCAGCATCTCTGTATCTTTACAAGACAAACCTGTCAATCTCCCACGACAACCAATGTAAACTGTGGGGGAAGGCAACACACAGAGGCAGCAGGTGGCAAGTAATGGTGGAGTGGAAGCAAGGCAACTGGGATTTCAGAGGAGGCAGGGAATAGGAGGAAAAGCATTCCTGCAGCTGGGGCTGACTGTGCCCAGGCAGTTGGGAATATGTGACCACCACGAGGGGACTGTGCTGGGGGCAGTACAACTGTGAGGGAGGAATGAGAGCTCTCATTCAGCTCTCCTAGATGGCATGCATGCTTGTGCTGGATTCACAAAGTGCAGCAATGGGAAATCTCAGGACACTCTGGAAAACCTAAGCAAGTCTGATTCACTATTAGATGACAGGCCTTAGTCTCTTTTCACTCTTCTGTTCCTCTCTGAGTTTCTGTATTTGGCTGTCCAGCCTGAGATACTGTCAGAGATGCTTCCCACCCTGCCTTTTGATGATGTGGATGTTGAAACTGCCTGACAGGTGATGTTTGGATGCTGGCTTGCTCACAGCAAAGATCAGACTATGAGCAGCCAAGCTTAAAACCTCGGCTGTTTAAAAGAAACCCAACCCAAACCAAAAAACCCGACAGAAACCAAACCCCCAGAATTCTGAAAGTTTTTTTCTGGAAAAAAGACTTAGCTGTTATATCAAGAGTCTTCTTTGCTGGGAAAAAAAAAAAAAAAAAAAGGTGTTTTTGGTCAGTCTTTTCAAGGGACAGAACACCAGTATGCTAATTACCATTATAATGAAATGTTTTAGGATTGCTGTTGGTGAATCTTAGTGATGTACATGATTGAAATGGTGAAATGAAGCTTTCAAAGAAGAAAATAGCCAGAAAAGCCATAACTTTAGAAGGAAAAAATAGAGTGAAATTAATTGTTTGTCCTAGAAAAACCTTTATAAAGGATAACCTTCCTCTCTTTGTAAGTAAGAGGAACAGGAGATGGTAATTTTGAACAGAAAAAAAACCATTTTAATACTTTGTGTTCCATGGTCAACTTCAGTGCACATCTTCTGACAAATCAGGGGAGGAGCCATGCTGTGAGTTCAACTGAAAACCTTTTCTCAAGATCTAGAATATGAGTAAACCCAGAGGGATTTGCTCTCCAAGACATATCAGAGCAACTCTAT
The DNA here is from genome assembly GCF_036417665.1 of Passer domesticus. NCBI lineage: Eukaryota > Metazoa > Chordata > Aves > Passeriformes > Passeridae > Passer > Passer domesticus. Next base: position 19,842,932 of record NC_087475.1, on the reverse strand, counting down.
TGAGTTCATGCCATTTATTTCCACTTTTTCAAAGTGCTTCATTTAAAATTAAGTGAGATTTATCTCAGGCAACTCTAGTTTTGTGTAGTCATTACTAGTTTATCAAGCGTGGCCATTACTTTCCAAAATATTTTTATTACAGCTTTAATAAATAATTCAAGATATGTCATCATTTTCATTGCTATCTCAAGACTGAGCATTTCTAGTGGCCTTCAGGCAGCTGCTTAATTTATCCAATGCATGTTATGGTATTGGAAAAGTGATCTCCATCTCTAGGAAAGGAGTTACATATTCAAGGCTAGGAATAGATGGCATAGCAGTTGGTTTATGCTGATATTTTATTTTGGTAATCACCAGCTTTCTGACAACATTCAGTGTTTGCAGCTGTCCCTATTAGGACATTAGCTCATATGCCTGCAGTAAAGATTTCCTTTCTTTAGTTACAGTAGAATGAGACAAATGTTACATTGCATTTATTTGGTTTTTTTCGGTTAATTCATGCTTTTGCTAGAAGATGTATGAACAGGAGTGCAGGAGAGAAGGGTATTGGAAACAGAAGTGGGAAAGAATAGAACCTGCACAACTTGGGAAAGAGCACCCAAATTTGGCCCATGGGGCAGAGGGAGATAATTATGGCAGGAAGAGAGAGGTGTGAGACAGTGAAAGTATGTTGGATTGGGAGCTCCTTTGGGGTTAGGAGAAGCAGAAGGTTGAATGCATCTGCTCATGATGCATAGAGTTTGGCTTTTACCCATGTATCTTAAAGGTCCTTTTTGACAGAGAATTGGATTCACTCTTGAAACACTAACTTGAAAAACAACCCACCCTCTCTTATTTTTTTCCTTCTGAAAAGTGGTTTGGAGCTCTGAGTTTCTTCAGGTACACTGTTGGCAAAATTTGAATCCTGAACCTTTAAATCTGCAGTGCAAACCTGTTGCAGTGGAGGAAAAGAAGACATTTTGATCATCTTGGGGACCCAAGTGTTAGAAAGCTTTTTATATTTTTTCTTTGTATCAAAACTGTTTGGTAGGTACAATAATAGGGATCCAAAGCTGGGTTTGAGCTTCAGGTATGAGAGGGAACTGCTGTCTGTTGATTCCAGAAACAATCAAAAAAGAATTACCTTGCATGATCCGCTCAAGAGTCTGTTAATTTATTGGCTTGGCAACAGTTGCATAGAGCTGCTACATGGGTGGGATAAAATTGCTTCAGTTTATAGGGAAGCGTAGGAAATCTTGTAAGTAAAAGGAATATGAGAACCTAGAAACATAGTTAAAACTCTCTTAAAAGGAGGCAGAATCATAGATTTTCTGTCTGGCTTCTGAAAAAAAGATGAAGTGTGATCTAGTTGGAGTAATGACATTTAATTAAAATTGAGCATTCATGAGAAGCGAAAGTATGATTTTTATTGGCTTTTTTTTTCTCCTATGGATTTTCAGGTAGGAGCATATGTAAAGTCATTGAAGCATTTTTGTGAAGCTTTCTGGTATTTTGATTCAAATTGGTACTGGTAATGCCACTCAAAATTAAGGGAAAAGATATAAGGTATTATCACAGTTATTCAATAAAGGTAGTATTTGTCTTTTTGTCTTTTATATTTGTTTGTTTCTTTTTTGTTTTCCTAGTTTTTTTATTAATTTATTCAGTGCATATTGAACTCAGAAACAGTGAAGAAAACATTGGCAACTACAGAGCTTAACCCAGCCACTGAATCAATCACTCTCAGAAATGAATACTTGTTGCATTCTCAAGTGACCATTTGCTAGACCAAATTACCATCTCTTCCCTGGTGTCATTGTAAGAATGCCTTGAGGAAATGGCACTATCCCTTCCTAAGGAATAACAGAGCTTGCATAGAATATGTGGATAAGATACTCCTAAATTCCCCATGTTCATGGTGTTAAACCACCAAGCCAGGTCTGGACTTTATATATCCTCTCTTTTTATTTTTATTTTAATATTAATTGTATAGTTGTGGTATTGTAGTGCTAGGTGCAGTTAGAGATGAACATTTTCTGGGAAAAAAACTTATTTCAGAAATCATGCTTGGTTACTCTAAATCCAGTGTTAATAAGCAGGCAGGAGGTAAATGTTGATCCATTCATCTTGCATGTTCTGAGGCTGTAATGAGTCAAAGGATACTGCCTCCACACACCCCAAGTCTCCCTGTCCCAAATCCTCCAGCTGCACCAAATCTTGAAATTCAGTGAATTGTTCAATTGCTTTTTTTCAAGGCAAAGATCAGATTAAAAGCTGCCTTCTTGAAGAAGGCACCAAGCAGTCACCTTTTTGCCCAAACAGAGTTTGGTCCGTCATGCAGCCAGCTTCAGACAGGACAGGATGCTCCAGGCAGAAGTAGATGGGTCACTCTTCCAGTGTTTTGGGCATAAGGGATTCATCCATTTCTCCAGTAATTATTCTGCTGGGATAACTCTTGAAATCAGGCTAGGAAAAGTTTTGTACCTTGTTTTGTACAAGTGATATGAAGTTTGCTCTGCTTGCATGAATTCCAGGTCCTGACCATTTTATCTGTATTTTTGCTTGAATGATAACATCAAGATTGAAACTTTCTGTTACTACTAAGTAAAAGTGTAATTAATATAGGGCAAATGCTTTGACAGAGAAAAAAAAATCTCCAAACCAGATGCTGGTATTAATTTGACACTGAACTGCTTGAAATCATTCATTAGCCTGTAGGTACAGTGTTCCTAATCAGCTGCAGTTTCATTTCAGGCAGAAAGTGATAAGATAATCTCATTTTAATTAAGGTGATATTATAAATTAACCTGTCAATAAATGGCATTAACTTTTTCAGCAGTGCAGTTACAAGTGGATGGATTCATAGCACTGTACTTTTGCCAAAAGACAAATACTGTATCCAGTGCCAAGTTGTTAAATACTAATGAATAATTTATTTAATGAATTTTGTCTTTCTCTGTTCATAATGTGACTGACTGAGCACCAGCCCTCTCCAAATGTTCTGTTCTTCATAATTACTCTGAATTTTGGGCCTTACTGCTTCAACTTTGCTACCCAGTATGCTAACTCCTTAGCTCTATTTTGGACAAGATAAGTACATTATCTGTTAATTTTCCTGATTCAGCTGAGAACTATTTTATATTAAAGGTTTTGGTGGGAAAGCATATTGGTAATTAATTTTTAAATTCATTTTCTGCAAAAGGTTAGCATGTGTGCTCTCTGTAAACCTAATTGTGAAAATGATCATGAAAGTGAATCTACAGTGGCTCAGACATCAAAGTGAATTAAAAATGTGGTGAACTGCAGAAATACTTTATACTATATCTGGTCAGATCCAAGTCATTATTGTCTTTTGAAAGATTATTAGGGCTTTTGGAAGAAGAGGGAATTATCTCCAAAAACATTACTTGAAGAAAATTGGCTTACTATGGGCATCTAGTGTAAAGTAACATGTGATAAAATTATTTCCAAGATTTGTAAGTGCTTGTAGGTCCAGCTATTTTTTACTGAATTGGTGGTGCTGAAGCAGCTTTCTTTAGAAGATGTTTACTATCTTTTGACACAATTCAAAACCAAACCAAAAAATATGGCACGTTCTGGTTTTGTATACTGCAGTTAAAAGGAAACCCAGGGTCCCTGGAAGTGAGACTGGACTGTATTGGGATGAGACTTATGCTGGAAGTGTTGCAGAGATCTGAAGGGGTAATCCTGAGGTATTTATGGAGTTGGTGAACATGACTGCTCCTTCTCTTCATGAGCAGCTGCTGCTGCTGCATTTTAGGCTCACGTGCTGCTGCCCTGTATAATCTGGTTTGCAAGAAGGCACTTGACATTTTAATCTTTTTTTTTTTTTTTGGCATATTTTTCTTTTTGTCATCTTCTGACATCTGCATGCTATTTAAAATAGCACTACTATTCACTACTACCCCATCTGCTTCTTGAAGGCTACCAAATGTGCTTCTTTTGGAAAAGATATTGTGTCTTTTTTCTCCTGCCCTCATAGCAGACACCTTGGGGGCTGTTGCTGAGGGCTGGGGAGATCTTTTTCCCTGCCTGAGTGTAAAAGAGGGAGGCATGTGCAGGAGCTGATGTGCAGTCTTGAGCAGAGGCTGGAGAAATAGGGCTTAAGTATTCATTGCTGGAGCTCTGCTGGGAGCACTTGTGGGATGGAGGTCAAAATATTTCAAGTGCAAATTCAGTTTGCTTGGTCCCTGAACACAGATCGTTTGCTTTACCTGGTCTGTCACAGGCAATAGCTTTTAACCAGTCTTTAAAATCAATTGGTGTGATTATGTTTATGGCACAATGGCTTCTACTGAAAGTGTCTGTCCTGTAGGAAACCAGGACCCAGGTCCTAAGCATAAGTGCTTTGAGCAGTAGTCAATTATTTGATAGCTGGCTTTCTTCCTGCTATTTCCATGACGTTATCTGTGGTGTTACCCTAAGGCATATTGGGATGCTGAAGTGGAACTTTTTTAATTACTATTTTTGATTGATCTGGGAGGGCATGGGGGGGGGGGGGGAGAGATATGAGGGTCCAGTAGTCAAACTTTAAAATAACAAACAATAACAGAAAAAAACCAAAAACAAAACAAAAAACCCTCAAGCCACAAGGCACTGAACAGTGTGATTCAGTTTCACTGAATCACAGTTATTCAGTTATTCTGCCTTTGCAAAACAAAATAATTACTTTTTAATTTTTATTTCCTGCCTGAATTAATTGCATTTTATACTCAAATATGTTCTTCTGAATTATTCTCTTCTTAAGTGACTTCCTGCTTAATTGCATTTTTAATTATGTGCCCTTCACAGTAACATAAATGTTTGTATTTGTCTCCTGTTGCCTAGTTTTTGATATATTCCCCCCACAGTCCATATATTTCAGTAGTGCTTTGAGCTCCCACTTTGTTTTGCCTGAGTTCACTGTAGGTACCAAAGGCTGTTGATTTTCTGTGAGTTGGCAGTTTCGCCTATTTTAAGGAAGACTAGGCAAATTCCATGTTACTGTACAATAATGTAGCATCTGGGGCAGGAGAACTGATATTGCTCAGAGACTTCCAAAGGATCCATAGCCTCGAGAAAAATGTGAAGAAAATACAGATTAAATAAAAGAATTTATTTTTTTTTAACATCTCTAACAGTGCTGTGACTCACCAGGAGGCAAGAAAAGAAGTTGATTTTCCTTCAGCCGCTTGCACTATGTACACACTTTTCTTAGGTTGTTGAATGATAAGTAGAAAATTAAAGGATGGCCATTGGGGGATTTCATCTTAAGTGGAGGAAGCTCCTTCAGCTCAAACAATGAGAGAGCAAGCCATCTTCCCAGAGAGGTACTGGGGAAATGCTTACTAGGTTTTGTGGTTAGAAGGCAGCAATCCTAGTTGCCCACTGTTGGATTAGTATAAACCATGGAGTATTTCAGAATATCCCCCATCTGAGAAAGCGCTCTTCTTTTCCTCTCTGGAGAGGAGATATTTTTGCTAATTTAAATTAATAGCATTTTGGCATGAGGAAAGAACAGGAGTTCATGCTTAGTTGTGGCACTTGCAAATATGAGGGCAAAATTATTTTCTTAGCAGCAGGGATGGTTTTACATGCTGTGTGGAAAGTAACTGTGTGGTGGTCTGCCATCAGTGCTTTTCTCATTGGCCTGTTGCTAATGACTGGCCAACTGTAGGACTCTCTATTTCTTCAGATTTTAGTTTTCAGAAATCTAAGTTTCTCTAGAAATCTTAATCTTTAAACCCCAAATCTTTTTAGCAGGAGAGCTGGAGTGTACTTTAAATTGTCTAAGCTTGAATGAAGGACTGTGGCTTTGGTCGACGGATGCTTTCTGGCCATTCATGATTGTTTTAGCTGCCAGCCCAGAGCTATTAAATGAATGGAAACTCTATAACAGGGTGACAGTGCCAACAGACAAATGTCTATTCTGGGCTTGCTCGTTGTGCCAGACAACAAAAATGTTGTGAAGCTGGGTAACACTTGCATTGTGATTAGATGCATCATTTATTCATGTTCTGCAAAATAAACACATTTAGATGGCTGACCATGATAAGCATTTGAAGAAGTAATAGTCTTTAGGCATCAGCAAAGACATAATTAAACTGAATATTGAAAAGAGCTTCACAGCTGTGAGTACAGTTAATCAATGAAATGGGCTCTCAAAAAAAAGCCAGCAATGTTCATATCAGTCCTACATTTTTGGGTCCAAGAATATCGTCATTAATACCCTTCTAAAAGTGATGGAGACCAGTCTTTTGTATCTCAAAGTGAACAGTAACCATCCACTGACCTCCTCTTGGGGAGCTGCTGCACTGTAACCCTGCTGGGGTTGGGGCTGGAGTGGGTTGATTCACAAGAGGAAATACTTGCATGTCAATTATAGGAAGAAGCATTGCTAATAGGAAGTTGTGTGTTCAGCATTGAGATAGTGCACAGTGCCATTGCAGTCACGGTGCAAATCCTTAGGCTCGTCCTTAATAAGAGGAAATTTAATTTTCCACAAGAAGAAATTTTATGCTACTGTGTTTCAGCTATTAATGTATTTGTGATCAGAACATTCATTGTCAGCCTAGAATTAAAAAATCACAGAATATGCTGAGTTGGAAGGGACTCATCAGGATCATTAAGTCCAGCTCCTGGCCCTGCACAGGACACCACAAGAATCACACCATGTGCCTGAGAGCATTGTCCAAAGTATTAAGTAGTTCTGCAAGGAACAGAGGAGTTGCACTTGATCATTTTGGGTGCCTTTGAAATGGAGATAGTCTACAAATCTGACTCTTACAGACAGTAGGGAACAAGAAAAAAGTCAAGTTGGCAAACAGTGAAGTATAAGGAAACCACAAAGTAAGGTAGAAAAGAAGAAATAATGTAGCAAAAGGAGAGACTAGAAAATCTAGCAAAGTGGTGGAGAAAGTTGTTAAATAACAAAGAAAATTAAAGGTGAAGAGAAATTATGCAAATAAGTGAAAATCGGAGAAACAGATTGAAAGAGGAGGAAGAAGGCAATAATTTAACGTCACATACTTTATTAAAAAATACAGATAAAATAGCAGTGAAAAGAGTGTCTGTGTATAACAGCTGTGCAAACATGCAAACCCCACTACTGATTAGATTTCTAGTATGTGTATTGGCAGATGGATTTACTTGGAATGCTTTATGTAAGCCACAGGCTCAGTTGTGTCTTACTGGCCCTTCCTTTTCAAAGATAGGTGGGGGACAGTAGTCTGACAAGTTAAGGATGGAAATCTTCTCTCTGATTCTACATTACAACTAATGTGCAGGTAAGCTGGTGATCTAGGGTGGTAATGAATCTCTAACATTAGATGGAAGATAAAAAAAGATCTGTGCATAAATCCCTTTTGGGGATTCTTCATGCCCTCAACACTCCTTCTAAGTGGGACTTCCCCAAAACTTTTGCTTATGAAATTTTGGCTGTTATTTTGTTTTCTCAGACTTCAAAATCTGAAATTTTTAGGCTTTTTTCCCCCGAAGAGATGTGAGACCAGAAAAACTTGAGTTAGAAATAAAAAAGGTTACATTTTGCTATGTAAATCATGTATGCAATTTAAAAAAACAAATCAAACCAAACCAACCAACCAAACCAAAAAACCCCCAAAAAGATAAAAAAAGAAAATCCACCCTGATCACAACCCTTTCTCCCTCAACAACTGGCCAGAGGAAGAAGAGTCAAGTTTTAGGATACTCAATGTCAAAGTGGAAAATCCTGGTGTATGTGAGTTATTGTAGCTCCACTGCTGGCAGCTTTATTAATCAGGACTATAGGAAACAAGGCTGTTATCTCTCTTGCTTTTCAGTTGATTTATAACTGCTTAACACCCAGCTTCTCATCTCTATTGGACTCTTGCCTTGAGTAAAGTCAAGTAATAAAGTTATTGTCTTGTGGAATGACAATGCTTCCAAAGACTTGTGTGATTTGATTAGCAGGACAGTGGTAGAGTGACTTTCTGAATAGTTCTATTTATTAATAGGAAAATATGGGTAGAACTTAAAAGCTGTGGTGTTTCAGAGCTGGATGTCTTGGTCCTGTTGAAATCCAGTTATATTTTAGTGACTGAGTTAGCTTTTTAAATTTCTGGTCCTTAAACTCACAAATGGAACTGTAAATGTCCCCTTTCAGTTTTTCATTTTGCATTGGTTTGTTCTGTCACCCAGTCTGTGGATAGATAGAAGGTAGGAGAATAGAGATAGTGGTGAAGGTAATCTCACCCCTAAGGAGTTATCGCTGTGCTAATTATCAAGAATGAAGAACAAGCCTGCCCTTAATGGGCCACAGCTGGATCCAGTTAGGAGGGGTATTGCAAAAGAGTAGGTTGGCTGGTTGAGATGTCAGATGGAGTTTGTTGGCTGTGTTGAGGAGGAGTCAGTGCTGTGAAGAGCTGCTCATGAAAATCACTAAGAAGGTAGGAAACCTTTGCAATAAGATGGCAACACCAGTCTGTTCTTCACGTTTTCAAGCAGTCACCCCATCCTAAATCAGAGCTAAAAAGCTGCATGTCCCCAGATACAGAACTTCTATTTGCTGTATTAGAATTAACCAGATTAATTTAGATTAACAAAGTTGTGAGTTTAGTTTTCTCTGCTACTTTATACTTTGTATAAAGTGTTTTCCAAGATCACCTCTTTAAAGAACTGTTTACATGTGACAGATCACTCAGTTAAGCAGTGATATGCTGATCTTCTAGTTACAAATCTCTGTGTGAAATTGATATTTTGGGGTATTACTCTGCAGCATGAAAATTGTTTGAATTTTCCTCCACTCCACTGCTAGCTATATATGTTGTTAAGGTTTCTCATCAATCATCAGTACATTTATTCTTTGTTTTCTTTTTAACTGGATGGCGACTCTTGGCAGTCAGCGTGATCTTTTGAGTTTCTGCAGACAAACATGTAGAAACTGCTGTGTTTCATGGAATAATTGGGTGGTACAAACAACAACATAAAGGTTATTCACTTCTTGTTGCATAGGCTTGTATGTGACCTGAAATTAAACTGGGACATGGCTGGGGTTTTCTGCAAAGGACCAGCACAGCTGGTGTGACACAGCTTGAGAGTCCTTATTGTTTTACTTACAATTGAGAGCTAATAGAAGAAAACAGGAGTTTAGGATTTAACTCAGTTGGTTGAAATGGGGCAAATGTAATTTGGCATAAGAGAGCAACTCTTGGATTGTGCACATGGGTGGTGCTTCCAGTTCCCTGTCTCTGAACATTGCCTCCCTATTGCACATCTGTGTTGGTTGTGACTAAAGGTGAAGCAATTGAAATTATGACTGTCCTCTGTAGGCAAAATAGAAAAGTCTTGATCTGAATACAAAACACCTATTACTTCTCCTGGAATTATTCAGAGAGGGACGTAGTAGAAAGAGGGTCAATTCTTAGCTGAGAATAAAAATGAACAAATCAAATATTGAACTACCAGGGAGTTGACATTCATTCAGCTCTTAGATTTTTCCCTTCTTACACATGTTATATCTATAATGTTAATTAATGAAGTTGTACTGCAGTCAGTAGGTTTCAGCATATCTAATTGCCACCAGGTGGAATATAAGTTCTTCAGTCTGCCTGCCTTCCTATTTCAGATAGGAAAGAAGGGGATATTTTTATTCTCTGAGTTGGTTTTTTTTCCTTGTTTTTCTTTTTTTTTTTTTTAATGTGTTTGGGGTTTTTGTTTTGAGTTTGGTTGGGGTTTTTTTAATTTTTTTTGTTCGTTTTTTATGGGAGGTGGGTTGGTTTGCTTTTGTTTTCCTTCTCCTGCTGATTTGGAGGGGCAGAATGTTTGATAAATGGATGCTTTAAGCTTTCACCTAACCTTAATAACAAAAACACTACAACTTCCCCCATATTTGAAGAGGTAATAATTACCTCTGTTTTGAATAGGAAAAAAAGTGTGAACTTGGCTATAGTGGAAATCACTAAGAAGTGATTAAATATTGAATGACCAAAAACTGGAATCTCTGTGCTACCTAGAAAGCTTTCAATGCTCTGTTTCCCCACCAAGTGAACGTTTCCTTCAGTATGAAGGTACAGTGCACATGGAATCAGAAATTGCCTATACAGAAGGAAAGTATTTTCATTTGTCACTGTGAGTCTGCAACTGCATCAGTAATACAGGGGAGGCAAAAAGATACCAGTGAAAGTGCTGGACTGGTTCAGCAAACACTTATGCATATTAGGTATAACTAATTAACCTAATATCAGCCTGTGCCAACATCAGCATGTATTGCTTAAAAACTCAGGATGAAGCCAAAATGTAGAAAAATTAAATCTTGATTCATGCAAGAATAACTGATAGGTTATTACTCTGTCTCTCAATTTGGAATTGTAATATTTATGTCTGTAACTTACAATTAATATAATTATTGGGAGAGCATTCATTTTCCATGCCTTAAGTTATCAAAATTATGTTCTCAAATTTATAATTTTTCTGTAATGCAGTTCCCATGTCTTTTTTTTCCTCTGCACATTGCATTGAGCATTAACCAGAGAGATATGAAGTTCCTTGTCTTTATTCCATAAAAGGTAGATTGCTCTTTTTCTATTATGTCATGTTCTTTTATCTACTAAAAGGATAAGTAGATAATGGCATGGCTTCAACAATAGTAGACAGAATAGGAAGACTCTAAAAAATCTTCCATAATATTTTCTTTTTATCATCTTACTCTGCTGCTGAAGGTTTTCTAAAACAAATTTGGCTGGAGCTGTGTGTCTTTCTATTCTTTTGAAATTACTAACATTCTTGCTTGATAAACTTTAAGGACCATCAAGAATTTAAACAGAATAATTTTATCACACTGGGGGTAGTCTCAGTTGGGCATATGATCCCATAACACCCCTGATGACTTTTGTAATAACTCACCACAACATGCCCTGTTGTATTGCATCTATTAAGAAAATCTAATTTCCAGCAGTGCAAGACCTTTCTGAAACTTCTACCCTTCTTTGCAGGGCTGAGCAATGGGGGTGGTAAGTCCAGGGCAGTGAGTGGGGATATGTGGTGTAAATCCCCTTTCCCCACCCTTAACCAAACAGTCAGACACTCCAAAAAATTCCAGGGATCGATCCTGCAGCATAAGTGGTGTAAAAGAGACAGTATTTTAGTAAAGGTATAGGGACTGAATGAGAAATATGGTGTTAATAGTAGTGTATAATAACTATATAGTGAAAAGAATAAAGAAAAACAAAGAAATGGGAAAAGCAAGGAAGATACAGGACCCATCAAGATGTTATATTTTTAAGACTTGATTTTATTGAGCTTTTATTGTTTTATCAACGACAGTAGTGAAAGTATTACCACAGATAGCACTTTTCTTGAACTTAATATTTCCAAGAAATTTTCACTTAGAGTGGCAGCTTCTCTGTCCCATTACTTGTAACATGCATTTTTATTATGACTAGGAAACTGAATTTTAAAAATGATAACTTTTTACTTCCTTGCTGTCTTGGAATGAATGATCTTTGCAACAGAGACTTCTTTCCTACTGGTGTAGAAGGAGATTACCTCGTGGAGAATGCTCCTCGTGGAGAAGTATAAATAATGTATCATCAGGAACTGTAGAACGATGTAGGTGGAGGACTAGAAAAACTGAATGTTTGCCAGGCTCATCTATTATTTATCAAAGCTGGTTAAATCTAGCTGTCACAGCCCAAGATATTCACAGATCTTGGTAAAAGCCATTCTTCTCATAAGTCTTATTTTTCTAAGCAAAAATTTCAGTTACACTAGTTCTTTAAAGAGTTGCAGGGTCAAGGAAGTTTGTTGTGGTCTTGTAGTTTTGTTTGGTTTTTTTCCTTGTTTGTTTGGGGTGTTTTTTAATACAGATTTTAACTCATTTGGTTGACAAGTTGAGACATTATACATTTTTGTCATATGGATCTCTGATACAACAGAAAAAATAACCATTTTTAATTAAAAACTTGTTTGTACTTTAATTGAACTGCCAGGTTTTTCTCTGAGGACTCCAGAGCTAGTTCATAAAATAGACTTACCTTTAGGCACATTTGAAAATTCAAGCCCTTAATCTTTTTAGAAGCCAAAAGAGTTTAAATAGCCAGAAAGTTAGCTGTATGGATTATTAGCAGAATATATTTTTTATGTCATTGCTTATTGTTATCACTTGGATTGGTTTGATAATTTTTGGAGTAGCTCCCGTGGGGTCATAAAGCACGTGTGATAGAGGGTGCAGGTGTGTGTATACCAAACATAAATACAAGTGTACAGAGGATGTCTGGCCATAAAAGAAGTAGAATGCTTGCAGGCATGCTGACACACGCCAGGGCAGAAGAAAGAGAGCCCTGTAATAAAATCTCATTGAGGATGCAGAGAGAATGTTTCAGCATTAGGCATTCTCCTCATGTTTCACATAAATGCATCGTCCTCTCATGAGGGGATGAACAGTGCATTTGCACCGGCTCATTCAAACTGAACGCTGGTAGAAGAAGAGTCTTGAGCAAACACTGAAGAGTCTGGCATTTTTTAAAGACAGGGGAAAGGTTAAGCTGACTGCTGTTTAAACTGCTGTTTGTTGGATATTTATTTGCTGACTGTGTTTATTGAAGGTGGTGTTGAAAAGATCATTGGCAAGATTTTGGATGGCTGCGTAGCACAGGTCAGAATTCTATTAAACTAATGCAGTTTTTACAATGAAGTTTAGATTTTCATAGGTGACTCAGTAAGTTCTTTTATATCTGAGGGTGGTTAGATTGTAATTTTCTGTAGGATAAAAGAGGCTAGGATGTGCCTTCTCTGTATCGTTTCCTTTCTCTCTCTCACAGCACTGCAGCTTTAAGTTTGCTTAGGTCTGTAGTAAATGAGGAGCTTCCCCTAGATCCAGCATTTACAGACCAGAACATTTATTAAGAATAATTAAATTTCAATATGAATGTTTTGTTTTTATTATTTTTGTTTGCTATTGCAAAAATAACAGAGCTCACTGAACTTGCTAATTTTCTCCTTAATGCACTGAGGGGCTGCATGGGGGAGAGTCACAGTCACTCTTTTGGGTGAAGCACAGGGTCATCTTGCAGTGCCTTAGGCATATTTAAAAGCATCACTTGTTCATTTTTAAAAACAAAAGATAAGGCTGTATATGGACACTAGATCTGGTCTTGCATTGTACTCACAGTGAAGAGATTTAGAAGAACCAAGGTATTTTTGAGGTACTCTAATTTTACACTGGTTTAACTCTCCGACCTTGCAATAGATACACACACACAGGCACCACCTCTCTATATAGCTGAATGTCAGAAATAAATTTATTCAGTTTCAGCAAGGCTCTCTCTCACAGTGGTGTCTGAAACATTAGGGGAAGTCTTGTGTTACAAATATATTTGAGGTGTTATTTGCTTCTCTTCCTCTGCATGCACATGATCTGTTTATTTTTTTTTTATTTTGAAGGCACTCTTTCCAGAACTTTTATGGTGATTTATGATTTTTTGTTATTTAATTTATTTACTTTTTCTCTGTCTTTCTTAGAGATAGGATAAAAAGTCTTGTAAATTAACTGCTGCAATGAATGTTTGTGCTCCTGGTTGTGAGGTCTTGCTTACGTAGTGAAAGTAGTCAGCAATATTTCCTCAGCAGAGCTGCACTAGGAAAATACTCAAAATAGCAGTGTTTTGTTTAAAAATATGTGTGTGTATGCATGTAATTTTTGTATATAAATATATGCTATATGTGTCTGGAGCTGGTATTGAATTGTCTATGCAAAACAGAAATGTATGGTGTTTGTATTAGTGGCACTGCTTTTGGATTGCTTTGACATTCTTCCATGATCATTCTGGATTGAAAGTTTCTAAAGGAATAACATGAACTCACATGCAACTCTTCTTGGGGTTGACTGGCACTGTTTGGATGATTTCGTGTAGAGAAGCTGTAAGCAGTCACATGCTCTGTACCTGCTTCCTTGGACAATTTGATTGCATTAGTGGTCTCAGGTGAATGGTAAAAACCAGGTGGCTCTGCTGTCATTACTGGGAGTAACCAAGGTCAATAAGCTTTTGCAGCCTCTAAAGTATTTCAGTAGTGGAATGTGGTTTTCTTTTATTTTGTTTGTTTTGTTATTGTTGTTATTGAGGTTGGTTTTTGTTTGTTTGGTTGGCTTTAACTTTTTGTTTTGGTGTTGTTGTTGTTTTTTGTACTAGGACAAACAATCTTGCAGTGGGCTCTGTGTATGCATTTACTGCAGTGACACTTGAAATCAGAGTAAATCTGGAGTCCTAAGACTGTAAGGTGTGCTCCAGAGCTAGGTAAATGATTCCTGTGAGTTTCCCATGTTAATAGGTTTCCAGATGACATGGTTTGATTTTTATGTTTGAATGAAAGTATTATGTGAGCAGAACATAGCTCAGTTCCACAAGGATTTATTTAAATACTCACCACTACCATCTCCTTTACAGTACCTAACTTCTGAAACCATGGATGTGATAAATTTTGAGTGAAAGGGCCTACAATGGAAAAAGGCATGACATGAAGCCTAGAGAATTATTGTGGTCCATAGCATTGCTTTGCTGCCCCCGTTGTTGTCAGATTCTCTGGATTTGACTGTATTTATTGCTTGGTACAATGTGAAATGACAGGCAGCTCTGTCATGTGCTGGTATTTGAGAGAGGAAAAAAAGTGATGCATGTTAAGACTTGCACCACTTTCAATACTGGTTAAAAGGCTGAAAGACACTAATCCTTCCTGGGTGGGACAGCTGCATTCACTTTGGGTGGCCAGGTCTTGGTAGCAGGGGAGCTACATGGGTGGATTCTGTGAGAAGCTGCCAGAAACTTCCCCGTGTCTGGCAGAGCCAATTCCTGGTGGCTCCAAGACGGAGCCACTGGCCAAGGATGAGCCAGTCAGGAATGATAGTAATGCCTCTGTGTTAACATATTTAAAGGGGAAAAAAAAGTTATTGCATGGGTGTAATTGTGGCCAGAGAAGAGCAGAGTGAGAATATGTGAGAGGAACAATTATGGCCCGTGAAGGAGGGGCAGGAGCTGCTCCAGGCACCAAAACTGAAATTCCCCTGTAGCCCAAGGTGAAGACTGTGGTGTGAAGCACCTGTGCCCTGGCAGTCCATGGAGGACCATGGGGATGCAGAGAGCCACCTGCAGCCTGCATGGGAGGAGACCCATGCTGGAGCAGGTGGATGCCTGAGAGGGACCCTGTAGGGGAGGAACCTGAGAGGAACCCACACTGGGGCAGGTTTCCTGGCAGGATTTTGAGTCCATGGGGGACCCCTGCTGCAGCAGGTTGTGTGTGAAGGACTGCATGGTATGGAAGTGTTACCCATGCTGGATCAGTTCATGGAGAACTGTTTCCTGTGGGAGGAACCTTACGCTGGAGAAATGGAAGAACTCTTTTCCCTGAGTAGCATCAGGGAAATTATGAAATCAGTTCATCAACCTGTGATGAACTGACCATAACCCCCATTCCATTTCTCCCTGCACTACTGCAGGGGGCAAAGGTAGAGCTGGGAAGGAGAGAAGGATAGGGGAAAGGTGTTTTATTTAAGCTTTATTTTACTTCTTATTATCCTGCTCTGATTTTGTTAGTAATAAATGCAGTTATTTGCAATTCGAGTCTGTTTTGCCTGTGATGGTATTTAGTGAGTGATGTCTCTCTGTCCTTATCTCAACCATGGACCCTTTGTTATGTTTTCTCTCCCCTGTCCTGCTGCAGAGATGAGCAACAGGGCAGCTTTGGTGGGTGTCTGGTACCCAGCCAGGGTAAACCCATTCCAACAGCCTCTTCCTATCCCATGGCTGGTTTTGATTGCATCGAATTTTATGCTGTTGTGTCAGTGTTTGGGAGTTGTATGTTGGAATTTTTAAAAAAATTATTTTATTTTAAAATCAACTCATTTTGAACTCTTTTTTTGAAAACAGGGAGTTAAATCCCAATGCTATCTTAAATGTTAATTAACTTTCAGTACCAGAACATAGTTTCTTGCTTTTCTGAAACTGATGATTAATGCTTTTGTTTACTTCTAAGTGATACGTTGTCATGTCACCACTGAAACCCTGCTCCTTTTCTAAAATTGTTGTTCTTGGCTTTGCATGGGCAAATGTTTTATTTTTTCTTGCAGAACTGCCTTAACTTCTTGTCCAGAATCCAAATAGTGAATGGAATTTAAAATTTCAATTAACCTTAGAGCAATAATTTGCAATTAAGTCTTAACATCAAGTTTTACAGGCTTCTGTAATGATTTGTGTTGGAAGAGGTCTTAATGATCATCTATTTCCAACCCCCTGCCATGGGTGGAGAAAACTTCCACTAAAGCAGGTTACTCAGAGCTCCACACAGCCTGGCCTTGGACAGCTCCAGCAGTGGTGAGTCCATAACTGCTCTGGGAAGTAAGTTAGAGTTAATTCTTTTTTCTGATTACCTATAAGAAAGATGAAGGCAATGACAGCCCATTTTCCTGTGTGTAAACAGGATGGTTTCAATATCATTGCATAGTTGATTCTGCTGATAAGCTCAGAGGGTTCTAGTTCTACAAAACTAACCAGTCATTTGGCAGCTCTGCATGTCCATCTTTCACTTCTAAGCATTTTAAACATTTGTTTCTAGGAGAGCTGTCAGGCAGTTCTCAAACAATATTTACAGTATTCATATTTTTCAGAGAACATAAAGAATCTCTCTGGTGCGTTATAATCTACATGTACACCTGAGAGTGAGTGCAGCCTTTCACTTGATGGTAGAGAAATGTCAAAGGGGCTGTGTGGTCATCCCTGTTTTGTTTCAGGATGGCAGTAGAAGATTGAGCCATTTCTTGGAGGATATGGCTGGGTTGTCCCAGGGGAGATGCAAACTGGCACATTAGAAGATGTGGAAAGAAAATCAGAGCTAACATTTTCTGAGAAGCGTAACTTTCCTGCTGATGCCTAGGAAACTGTCCATTTTGTAGTATTGTGCTTTCTGAGGAAGTGAAAGTGTTGGTGTTTGTTACTTTTACACTGTAAATACAAGTGTTGTGTCTGTTTCTGATGGATGTCCACTGAATGATGCAAAAGCAGATTTTGAGGTTAAAAGTACTCCTCTGCTAAATTTAGGTGGTTGCTTACTCATTTTGCAGATGGGGAAAAAAAATGTTTTACTGGGTTGTTGAGGATACCTAGCAACTCGGAGGTTTTCAGAAGCTCTAGTTCAGGAAAAATACAAATATCCCTGGAAAATAAAAAGAAATGGCAACTTACAGAATATTCCTAATGCACACTTTTTTCCTAGTTAAAGGGTAGCTATTCAAGAAGGTAGCTATTAAAAATTGCAATTATTAATAGATTTTGTATTTTAAGCTACTTTTAAAGTTCAAGCTGTAGTAATTCAGGAAGGCTTTGGCCATTTTCACACCCATCTGAGAGCTACAGAGAGGGAAAAGACTGAAAGTTGTGCTCCTGCTCTAGAAAGAACTGAGGTCTGCCCTTCCTGGTGACTGGTCAGCTTGAAAGTGGACATGATCTACCTTTCTGCACAGCTGTTTTCATAGATACAGTCACTCTCCAGGATTTTTTAGGGTAAGAGAGGTAGCTTAATGTCTGAAGACAGCTACTTCTGTGCAATAACTGGTGTTTGATGAAAAATTCTTCCTTTCAGATACTGAAGAACAAATTTGAATTATAAATCCTTTGGATTTAGAGTGTTGCTATTAGTCTGTGAAGAAAGTATAAGGTCCTTGAATGGATGCAGTTCTACTAAACGACTGGATTTTGTGTTTGGTTGAGTATATGCAATAAACATCAGTCAGATTTCATTGAAGGAAAGCTGCAGCTGTTGTGGAAAATGCTGTGAGTGAAATTAAAGGGTAATTATGACTCAGTATTTTTTGCATAGAGTTTCTTAGAAACTGAATAGTCATTTGCCAATGAAAACAGTTCATTGAAGTTAATGCTTTATGGATATGAAAAGGGATGATGAGGCCATAGGCATTGCAGAAAGTAGCAACAGGACAATAAAGTCCTTGCTGCAGATCAGGTGGTCTCATCAAATTTTTCATACTCTTTGAAAATCCTTTTGCAGTCATGTTTTTTTGTGAGGTTTTTTGCTAGTCTTTTGCCCACTCAAAATTTAAGATGCAGAAAATGTAAATGTCACTTCCATATTAAGGATTAGCTTTGGGCTTGGAGGAAAAGGCATAAAGTTAATTGGAAGGTCATAAATAAATCAGTGTATTTCTCATGTGTGTTTCTGCATATACTTTTAAAAATCTCTTTGTAGAAAAAGAAATCTTTGGTTTCTAAAGAAGATCTGGATAAACTTCTGTCTGTTGACCATCTTAGCTGCAGTCTGTAGGATTCTCTAGTTCTCAATCAGCTGAGAAAACTGTTTCTGAATTTCAGGAGCTGTCTGTATTTACCCTAAATAGAAAGAAATAATTTTAGCACCTGATATCAAATACTTAATTAAAAGAAAAAGATAAAAATAAAAAATTGTTTCTTGTAAGAGAAACAGCATTTCATGAGAAATTTGTGTGTTTATGGTGCCAGAGAATTTGATTTCTCAGTTTTAGTGAAACTATATAATGAAAAATGCCTGTAATCACCACTCCTGGAGGTATTTCAAAGATCTGTAGGTGTGGTTAGGAATGTTTTTGCATGGTGGATTCAGCAGTACTGGCTTTGTTATTCTGTGATTCTATAATGCTATCATGAAGGTTAAATAATAATATAATATTTGGTGCATGATAATTAATACCCATCTTCCATTTTAGAAAGAAGATTTCCAAGAGTTTTTAGCATATTTTTCTCAATTAAAAATAAAAACTTCTTCAAGTACCTATTACAGTTAAATTGTTTCAGGAATGCTGAACAAGTGATCTTGGTGCTGTGAACGGCACGAGAGCTCTGTAATCTCTGCCTCTGTGGCACTGGTGGACAGCAATGATGTGTAGCCCTTCTGCTTCAAAAGCCAGTGGTCAGCATCTGGCCAGAAGCAGAGAACCCCCTTCTGGCTGGACAATGGGGACATCCACACAGATAATGGGAGCTGCTGGCACTTCCACTGGGGTGGGTGCAGAGAGGGTCCAGCCATGATGGAGCGTCAGTAAAATCATCTTGCATCACCTTCTCCAGTGCCTTGTCTGCAGTGATTTGAGCTGTAACACTTGCAGCTCTGTGTGGTCACTAGAGCACCTCACTGGGCTTCAGTGGCTTGGTGCCACTTGGAGATGGTATTTCCAACTTCACGAAGGTGTAGGCAATGCAGAGGTGATGTGGGGAAACACTCAGTTCATGTGAAAGTGCTTTGTCAAACATACTGCTCTAGGTTGTTGTGGGTTGACAGTCCATAAGGTTTTGCAAAGTGTTTTGTATATGATGCACTCTAGAATAGCTATATTTCAAATGTATAATATGAGGCTAAGTAGTGAAAATTTGCCGTATCTTTGTTATCAGACTTCTCGTGTTTTTTCAGAACTTTAGCATATGGTGTTTCCTGGTGGCGTCTCTTTCAGTCGTTTCATAATTTGATAGTAGTATGTGGAAATTGTTACCTTGCTCCTAATTTAATTATTAGAGAAAAAAAAAATATAATTGTAGTCTGATGATGACATAGTGGTGGGCTTGTTTGTTTGTTTTGGTTTTTTTCCCTCCATCTTGTTAACTGGGAAATTAATGCTGAGTGGATGCTGTGCTCGGAAAACAAATGCTGTACATAATTCTATTTTGAATTAAAGTGGCACCATACTAGTGTGTATATCATTACTAATATGCTCCTGAGCCTTGTAGAGTACATATATCAATGTTTTGGACTGAAACCCCTTTACTGGGATACTAGAAAGCAGCAATAGGCAATACATGAAAATGATGAAGTGGAAACTGACATTTCTTAGTCTTGTAGCCATTCCTGTTCGAAGTAGGTAGCTATTACACCAAAGAAATCACTGTTCTGCAAAGCTGAATTTGTGAAATCTTCAAGGTGTTTTTGTTTTTCCTGAAAATCTATTGAAACTACTTATTGAGGTTTGCAGAAGAAGTCTGCAAAACTATTAAGAGTTTGTACAGGGTTACAGATTTCCAGCTGATTTCTGAATTACCCTCTTAAGCTTTTCTTTCATCTGGGCAGCTGCTATATAAAAGGTAAGTTTGGTGCTTATTGCCTCCTTCAAGGGATGGACTAAAGACATGGTGTTGACTTTGATGTAGAAACAACAGCCAGCTGTTCTGCTCCTATTTTCCATGGACTTCATGTGAAATAAAATTGCATATGAGATGGATAATGGATTCAAGGAAAATGAGTTAGGGAGCTTCCTAATCTATTAAAGCAGATAGATATAGAGACAGAAGATGGTAAATGAGAAAGAAAATAATGAATCCAAAGAATGGTTTCTCTGCAATGACTGGTGGCATTACCAGAGGAAGCCAATATGCATTTGTGACTGAAACCTGTGGATTGTTTGTGTTTCATCTGACTTCTGGTGTATTTCCACTTCAGACAAAGAAATAAGTTCTAACTGTCACGTGGGTTCTTGGGAGCAAAAAGCAGGTTTTTCAGAGATGAATAAGTATCTCAGGATTACTTTTATATATTTATGTGCATATACATAAACATAGATGTGTGTTATTGTTGGGTCTGGGAATTATTTTTATCCCTCAAGTTTTAAATACTTAATCTGTGAACAAAAGTCTTCTCTAGAGCCGAGTAGGACTTTGTTTTGTTTTGTTGGGTTTTTTATTTTGTTTTTGGTTTTTTGTTGATTTTTTTTTTGGGGGGGGGGGGTTGTTTGTTTTTGGCTTTGTTTTTTTTTTGGTATTTTAAATTTTATTTTATTTTGTAGTGATGAGCTATAGCTCATAACTGTCTGGCAGAGCTAAAGTGCAGTTGTTTACTGTGTTTGTATTTTATTTCTGATCTGAGCCAAAGTGCTGAAGCATAACAAATCTACAATGCAGAACATTTCTTTATAAAGACTGAGCACAGTAATTTTACAAACTGGAATAGAGTTCATTTAACAAAGTGCTGAGAAGAAGAAAAAATAAATTCATCAGCTCTATTCCTATCCCACTGCTGGATGGTTTCCAGACTTCACGGAGTAGGGTTCCAGCTCTCAAATTCAGGAGCATGAACTTTTCCTAGAATAAAGGCTGAGTGTATTAAAGCCTCAACAGGCTTCTGCTGTGCTCTGCAGTGATCACCAGCAGTCACAGTTCTCCTTCTGTGAACCTGATGCATTGTGTAGACTTTAAAAAGCTGTATTGACAAACACGTAGTTGAGATAATTAGCCTCTGGAGGCTTCACTGAGAGATGTGAGAAAGCAGCTGTCCGGTGTTGTAAGGAAGCAGGGTCCTTTGCAGCAGCAGTGATGTAGGGCTAAAGGCCAGTTCCTTTGACACGACATGAGAAGTGTAATTGTAATTTTTTTCTTTTATAAACTACTTGCTGATGGAAATGTGATTTTTTGATAGACTTCACAGAATGTGATGGAGGATGGACTTTCCCAGTACTGGGAACAGCAATATTTGCTGAGGCATCTCTTTGGTTAGCTCTGGGCCATTAATAATGGTGAGTGGTACTTGAAAACACAAGGAAAAAGATCTTTTTAGATGGGGAGAGTTTGATGGAAGTGAGAGAAAGAAAAATGCATTTCTCTGTGTGCTGTTGTATCTTCTGAAGAAGGGCAGAATCCATTTGTGAAGTGAAAATAAGGCCATAGTGTGTAACAGGGCAAAATATTGCTTCCAGCTTTTTTAACTAGATTGTTTTTCAGTGTACAGAGTCTGACATGGTTTGTTCTTGTCCATCCATGCACATGAATGTCTTTTTAGAAAAGAATAAAAAAAATTCCTGTCAGCAGCTGGAGTGTCCCAGGGGTCCCATTTCAGCAGTGCCACCAAAAAAACTTGATGAAATATGGGAGTGAAACTTGCTCATCTATAGCTTTTACTGTGAGTAGGATAACACCTTTACATTATGATGTTTTTAATTGTTTTTGATTGAAAGTTTAGAACTGTAGTGATATTTATGCTGGTTATAACCTCTTCCTGTAAATATTTTGCATCTATTCTTAGGTATTTTGTACTAAAACTGAAAGGGAGGACTTGCAGAAAACATAGATGGTTGAAGCAGACTGAGTAGTCAGCTTGCTTGAAACATTCAAAAATTGTATACAAAGACACTAAAGCTGGTTTTACAACTTTCCAGCTTGGTTTCACAGTTTATGTGAGTTCTGTTTTTAAACTTTGACAGAATTATTATAATTTCTTATAATAATTTGTCTGTTATAATTATTAGTCTGTTTGTTATAATTATTGTTGAAGAATAAATATTCCAAAATGTTATTGAATGCGAGAGGAGAAAAAAGAAAAAGTTCCATAGCAATTTCCAGGAGAACTTTAATTTGAATAACAATTTTACTACTGTATCCTAGAACTTATTCTTAACTGAGACTACATGAAAGTGCATTGGAAGACAAATAACTCTTAGCTCTGAACAAGTTTCAACTTGGACTCATGCCTGTTACATTTTCAAAGTGCAGAGCATGGGATATGTGACAAGAGTTTGGTGAGAAGTACAGGAGAGCACCATATCTGTGGTTTGGAAGGAGCAGTTGTCTTCTATAATGTGCAGTTTTTTAAATTGGTGATTGAAATCTGAGCACTGAATTTCTTCACTGAGCTTTCTGATTTCCAGAAAAACGTTTTGGTTTTCTCTTCTGATGTTTTTGTGCTTGCAAACAAAAAGAGCTGCCTGCCTGCCTGCGAGAAGTAGATGAGGAACAATTTTTTTCCTGTGGTGTGGGTTTTTTTTTTTTTTTTTTTGTGGGGGGGGGGCGAGGGGGTTGGTATTGTTTGTTTTGTTTGTTTATTTGTTGGTGAATGAAGTTCTGTCAAAAGTCAGCTAAGAATCTGGAAAACGGAAGACTTTCTCTCTCATATTTTTCAATTTGTTTTAGGACCTGTTTGTTACAGGCTAACAACTAATAAGCCATTCATGTTTCTACAAATTCTATAGGGTTTTTTCCCTATAGTTGGCTATTTTAATCTAAACCATGGGTATCTGCACAGCGATTGTAAAAAAAATCCATTTCTGCTGAGGAGTTCTCATGGGAAGGTTTTCAGTGGAGGAGGAAGAGAGAGGATCCATAGAATTCTTAGGATATTTCAGAAGAAAGATTAGAATAAATGATGCATTTCATTGTGTGTCTCAAAGCACTCGGTAAACTTCCACCTTATGCTGTTTTCAGCAATGAAATTTCACCTTTACATCAAGGGTAGTAAAGGAACTTTGTTCTGAGTGATGTGTGAGAAAGGCAGTGTCAGAACATACAGGTCTTTCTGCTTATAAGTGGGGTTTGTCATAATTTTCAAAGTGTATAATATAGCTAAATGAAGAAACTTCTAAACAGCACTTCTTTTCCAGGTCTGCATGCTGTGTTCTTACTGCTCTCAGTCCTTGTGGTGCTCTCATGTAAATCAGTGGCTGACTGGTCTTTCTCGTTTATGACACTTGCAGCAATTCATTAGCTCTGTCTTATTTAAAGGACTTTTATTTTTAGCTTTACAGTCCTTTAATGTGCTTCTTTCTGGCACTGACACATGACTGTGAAAGAACTCTCAGATCCCGCTTGGAAATGTGTTATTCTACAGGGAATGAATACAGTGGGAATTCATCCAGTTTGTCCAGGGGCTTATACCCAATACTTGCTGCCATGTTCTATGAACCTGGACTTCTTTTGGAGTAATTTCTGTAGTGAAACTCTGCACTATGGGAAAGGGCGCTAATGACTTAATAGACGGAATAGACTTTGATAGTAGATTTAGATATACTTTCTCTTACAGGCTAGTGAGTTCATGATATAATTTTAAAAGCACACTATAATACTCTGCAACGTGGGCATCTTGCTTACAAGAGCTGCTAAGCTTCAGTGAAGAGTCTCCATTTAACTTGCTCAGTGACTGAGTCAGTCACAAACTAATCTTAATTATATTTATGTTTACCTGTCTCCTCTGTAACTTAACTGCATTATGAAAAGGTTCCTTATTTTTCTGTTAGTAGCAAGCTATCCAGTAATAGCCGACTTGCACGTGGCACTGATGAGTAAGTATCATTTAGGTAAACTAAATATATTTAGAGACACCTTTCGTAGTTGTTAGCATGCTATATTTAGATAGCAACAGCTGAGTGATGGATTTAGGTAGGGAGGTGTAGGAGAATATGGCTAGAAATTTAAGTGAGGAGTCATCTGTAGCAGCAGCTAAGAAGGGTGTTCAGTGATGGTGATGCACATAAAATCCTCCAGAGAACATTCTTCCTGCTCTTCTCATGGTCAGGGGAGAGAAAATGGCTCTTCCAAAAGGGAGTTCACTGTCCAAGAGATATTCCAGTTTCTGCATCCCACTCCTTGAAAGAGTCACTTTCTCTGTGTCAGCAATAGATCAAGCTAAAGGGGACAAGCATCACTAAACCAAAGATTGCTTTTCTGAATACCTCCCACAGGGCCTCTGAGGGCAACATTCAAGTGATATATGTAAGAAGCATTTCAGATTTCTAAGAGCTGTCTGCTCTCTTAGGGTTTGCTTGGACTTCAGAAGATGTAGAAAACAGTGCAGTGGAAGTGTGCAGATATGAGATCAAGTGGGGAAAAAAAATGGCATAAACATTTTATTCCTTTTTTCTGAGGCTGTCTGTAACATTGTTTT
This sequence comes from Passer domesticus, assembly GCF_036417665.1. Taxonomy (NCBI): domain Eukaryota; kingdom Metazoa; phylum Chordata; class Aves; order Passeriformes; family Passeridae; genus Passer; species Passer domesticus. Next base: position 19,818,308 of record NC_087475.1, on the reverse strand, counting down.
AAATATTGCCAATGTGTACGAGTGTGTTTGACAGCACTGAAAACCTGGGTTATTTAAAAAGCAATCCTTAAGCAGTTTAAAATTCATTGTCTGTTTAACAAGCACAAGCATAGGGAAGGAAAGAGAGGGGAGTGGTGAATGTATGTGGATGCTGGAAGTAGGCTGCAGAAAGGTCATATCTGTGTCAGGCTTCTGAAGAGGAACCTCTAAGGTGACTTGTGGTTGGTTTAGAGGGCATTTGCTAAGAGAAATGGTATAGCAAGGGGTGGTGATGCATTAACTGGGCTGGATCGTAGGTTCGGGATGACTTTGTTCCCTCTGTTTTCACATAAACTTCTTAACTTTGCTTGTGATCATTGGTTGCCTCAGCAGTAAATGAGGTGCATCTTTGTGGCCCTCTTAGTTCAAATAAATAAGTTTCCATAGTTTTTAGTTTGAGATCACTTCACACTTACATGTTGTGGGAGCTCAGTACATCACTCCGGATGTCCAGAGCTACCGAGACAACCCTTGGGGGGCTCGGAAGCCCTGGAATGTTGCCAAAAGTACCTGGTGGCTTGACTTTGATCCTTTTAAAGAAATGACACCTGAAGGTGAAGAGATGAGAGAATTTCATGTCTAAATGGTGAGGGGATGTTATTCACTTGTTAGAACTTAAGTTAGAATGCACTGTACAGGGGGGTTTTATGTATTGTACAGGGGGGTCTAGAATTCTGTACATGGATCAGGAGTCCCAAGATGGAGGAATTTGTGCGTGCCCTGTCCTTCTTCTTTCTTCTCCTTGGCATCCATGTTCAGGATGATGTTGGCATGTGTGGATTGGTTCATAGAAAGAGTACACTTGCCAACAAGGGCAGAAAGTATTGGGAAGTAAAGGTAAATATCGAATGCGTAATTTTCATTATAAAAGAGACAACCGCCTCGTGGGCGGGGGAGAGTGCCTTTGGCTGTCTTGCTGATCAGACCTCGGCTGGACAGACAGAAAATCTTTGTAGATAAGAAATAATAAACTCGACTGAAGACCGAAAGCAAGAGTCCAGACTCCTTCTTCGAGAGCGCGGCCTACCCAGAACCACTTTTTCCCGTGCTGGGGCAGAGACAAGCAACAGCCGACCCCGGCAACATGTGTTCACATTTCCCAAACAGTTGGAGTCAGCACCAGCAAGTGTAATTGGGTAATATTTTTGTATAAATTGATTTGGTTTTCAGTTTCAAAGAGGTTCCAAAACAATGAAGCCCTTGAGAATCACACTGGATTTCATAAGAATATAACATCTCTGCCATCTGTTCTTTAGTGATAACTCATATCTTATGAAACATTTTTATGACACAGCTATTTTTTTAAACTTTATAATTTTGTTATAAATGTATATTTTTCTCTTCAGTTACAGAGCATGAGCATATTCTTGAAACTGCTCTGTGCCTTACCATTGTGACCTGTCTGATTGTACATCAGAATCAGAAATGCAGATGGTTACTATCCAGTGCCTGCTTTTTCCAAAAGATGGGAACAGCTGCTTGAGCAGTGAACCTCCTGGCCAAAAATCAAATGTTAACCCTTTAAGCACTGTTTGACAGGGATTTGGCAGCTACAGCTGTCAGTGGGACCTGCAGAATAAGCAGAGGGCAAGGAAGGTGAGAAGTGTTGCCCCCTGGTCCCAGGGACATGAAGAGCCAGGTGTGTAGGCAAAGAGGAGACCCCTGGTTCCTGAGGGGAGAACAGACTGTGGGGAATATGCTACACACTGGGATGTGCTTCCTGTGCTGCCAGAACTGTGAGCATCCAGACTTGAAGGGGGAAAAGGAAAAAACATCCCAAATACTGTTAAAAGGGAAAAGTAGGTGTACCATCACATAGTACATAGCCCTCTACCTCTTGATCTTTCAGCATAGCTAGAGATTTTGTTGCCCGCAACATGCCTGGGGCTCATGGCCATGTGTTGTTAAAATTAAGATTTCTGTGAAATGGCTCTTGCAACCACAGTGGTGCTGTCACTAAGCAGTTGCTCCCTCTGACATCTGGCCTGTCCTTTTAATTTCCAGTTTGCTCACAAGCCTCTGCCAGCTGGTGCCCTGACAGGGGAGGTATTCAGAGGGGAAGGTAATGTGCAGGGTGTGACCTGAACAGGTATGTTACTGAATGTCTCCTGGACAAAGGAATAGATGGAGATGGTCTTTGATGCAAACACTTGTGCTACTTTGCAGCTGAGGCAGTTGGGTGGCCATGGTGCCTCTGGTGGTGAGAAGAGGACAGATGAGGTAATCTGCTTATTTAATAATTTCTCAGCAGAAATTGGAAAACTGGAAAGCAGCAACTAGCTGATCACATGGATGCTTAGGAAAGAGAAATATTATAGTCCTACAAGTCCAAATATACTAATGGACCAAATGGCCTTCCTGCTGTAAAAAGAAAAAAAAAGGGAAAACAAAGGAAAAGTAAAATAAAATTTATAAAATTTTGATATTGCTGATAAATGTTACATCTCTGTCACTACAAGGTGTATGCATGAGGAGATTATACTTAGAAGAATTTGTTTGTCATCGTTCCAGTCCAAGGAGCTGTTCATTTTCTGCAGCTTTCATAGCAGCAGTAGTATTTCAGTGCTTCAGATGTATTTTTCTCCCATCACATGCTATCCAGTGCCAGATTTACAACCTATGCCAATGCAAGTGACTAGGTGCTGTTTCTTCCCACTTCCTCCCAAAATGTATATCCTAAATTTGCCTTCTGAAAAACCTTGGTGCTACAGCCAAATATGTTGAAACAATAGACATGAAATAAATAGATAGTGGGGGAACCATTTAGCTCACCTCTGTATTTGGGGGTTGTGCTCTGTAGTATTTCCCAGCTGAAGCAGGCAGATATTTAGTGTATTCCACATTCAGGTGTGCAAATAGTTCCTCCAGCAAGAGGAGGAAACCAGGTTTGGCATAATCTGGTTTACCTGGTGGATTTAGCTGGGTTGGTTTCTTTTTCTTTGTCAAAAAACACATGAACAACTTAAACAAGAGGTGACTGAGGATAGGTGTCTTCCATAGTAAATTGTAGTGTTTCATAGATTGAACAAAGCTGTTGTTTGAGAGAAGCAGACACAGAGGTTTCTCCTTAGCAAATCAACATTTTGCATGCACAGCATACCCTTTAAAGATCAGTTTTTTCATCTACCATCCATTTTAAAACAGATTATAATGACACAATTAATCAGTGTAAGTCTTTTTTATATGGATAAACAAAAGAAAAATATGCCTTAGTTTACTTTGTGGGAATTTCTGTGGTCAGAAATGAGAGCAGGAACCAGCAGTCTCTTCGGTAGTTATGAGCTCAGGTATTTGATCAGCTGGAAAAGATACTCACAGATGTTAAACCTTCAGGCATCCATGCACTCCATTTGTAACTTCTCTATTAATGAATTTGCCATCATTATAGAATTTCAATTTGCCAGAAGGAAAAAAAAAAGAGCTATAAGTTCTAGGAAGCTATTGTGTTTTGCTGGTGTCTTTCACTACAATGAAAAGCCCTGCATCAAACTGCAAGGTTGTCAGAGGTCTTTTGAGACTAGATGTGCCAACAATGAAAATATATAATAAGAGATGAAATGACTAGTGTGTTTTCTTGAAGGAGCTCAATTTCCTTTTCTGAAGAGAAATTTTCTTCAGGATTTGAAATACTATTGCAGCGTAGCTATTTGGCAGCTTGGCTTGTTCGTGTGTAATGAGAATGATGCTAATAATTCCTACTGACTGCTGTGACCTCTGCTGGAGGGAAAAGAGTCCATTTCCTTGTAGCCCTTCCTCTCAAAGCCTGATAACATATTCTTAATTTATTTATTTACTCCCTGTTTGTTCCCTGCAGCAAATTTCCCTGCCTGCCAGGTGGCTGAAGTAATTTACATACTTTGTCATTTATCTCTTGTCATAAATGTAGTTCAAAAACAAATATCTGATGAAATGTTTAACCTAATAGGCCTTCGGTTCTATGGGTGTATGCTTTGTATTCTTTGTGGGGCTTAATTTAACTTTGCCTAGGAATGTCTGTCTTAATGTTTACATCCACAGCTACATTTCTGTATTTGTACAACGTCTTGCTCCAAGCGTTCAGAGATGTCAGTGTGCAAGTCTAGATTGCATCACCTTTCTGAGTGCATACCCTGAATCTGCAGTCAGATCTACTCAGTTTGAAGGCTGCTGTTGCAGTTCTGCCTCTGTTTAGCTGCAAACTACTGACAGTGGAGCCATTTCAGAATAACAGATCTTTGGCTTCAGACTGTGAGGATAGCCGCTAATTATGTATTTCTCATTCTTCAATGCTGCAAACATTGGCTTACATTTTGACTTTATGCTCCAGTTCACTAATTAGATTCCTCTTTAAGAAGATGATGTTCAGTATCATTGTTTTGGAAACATTAAGAGGTTTGAGGTTTTTTGATTGTTGCATGGAGAGTTTTTTGAGGAGTTTGATTTGCTTTGGGCTTTGTTGTTAGGTTTGTTTGGGGTTTCTTTAACATGGAGGACTTTTTCCTGTATCTAAAGCAGACCTGTCATTGGCTTCAGAACAAGAACTATCCTTTGCTGTGCTGGCTCTGCCCCAGAGGGGTTGTAGTGCGGAGCATCAGCGAGCACACCTGTGCCTTGTTTTTGCAGGGACTCCAAGCAGTACATTGTAGCCCTGTTGTGTCAAACAGCCACAACTTTTTGAGCTCTGACCCGAAAAGCATGACTCGGAGTTCTGCTTGCTAGCTCTCAGCAGCCGAGGAGGAGCCTACTAGAGACACGTGTAGGCCCACGTGGTGTTTGTTCTCTGCACATTTGTGGGCAGTGTTGTTGTGGTTTGGTTGTAAAAGCAGCCCCCTCAGATGGGGAAACAGGTCAGCAGAGCGCCAGGTTTTGGGTGCGAGTGGGAGGCTTTCAGGGAGGAGTGTGAGATGGAGTTAGGAGCAGGCAGAGACTCCAAGGCTGCAACTTTCTCCTGGTGAAATCTGGAATCTTTCTGTGCCAGCTTAGCTGCCTGTGGTGAGACACGCACACAAACCAGGTGTTGGAACCACAGCTGTGACACTGGCAGAGGAAAAAAATAGCTAGGAGGGACAAGCCACAGGATTCGTGTGATGCCTTAGGTCTTTGTGTGTGGGAGGAAGGGAGCTCAGGGTTTGCTGTTTCTGTCATGTCTCTGGGGGCTGGAGATGCACCAAAAGTTGATGCAGAATGAAGCTTGAGTGGAAGAATCCTAAAGTGGAAAGTTCTGGGAAAAGGGAAGGCATCTGCAGGGCATAAAGGAATTTGGGAGGAATAACAAATGAAAAGGTCTAGATAACCACAGTTTTTTCCCCTTCGGTTTAGCCTGGGTTCTAGCAAAGAGCACAGAGGAATCAAAATACTCAATATTTCAGAAGGTCAAAATCTAAACTACTGTACTGAGCAAAACCAAAATGGTTCCATAAATGGTGTTGAAAGTCTGATTGTCTCTTTCTCATTGGATTGTTTATAGCTGGATATCCTCATCCTTTAGTACCTTAATATACCTTTGCTGTTCAGAGGGGCTGTGTTGTCATCTGCATCTTCTCTGGCTCCTTGCCAGGCAGATTTTACCGTGCTTACTTCTTCATGTCTAAAGCTTTGAAGCTTTTAGTGAGGGAAAGCAGCTTGGAGTCTATCGTGATCATAGTGTTGCACATGGGGAGGACTTTACAAACCCGGAGTCTGTGGTTCTCATTTTAAATGATAGACAAGAATTAATTATAAAAGAATTTTTATGCTATAGAAATTAACGCTATAAAATCAAACTCCAGAAGTGGAAAAAATTACAACTGCTACAAAAATTAATACATTTTGTAAAATAAATAAGTCTTAGAAATCTAAACTTTAGAACCAGTTCTGGGGGGGTTTCTTTGACTTTTTCCATAAAATCTTTATCCTTATTCAAGGGAATGGTGGAATTTGAACACTGTCATATTTACATGGTAAAGTGGCAGCTATTTCCTTTACCTGTAAGATTGATTTAATTAATATTTCTGTTATCTGGGGGAAAAAAGGCTTGACATCTCTCATCCTTAAAAATCTTCTAAAGACCTTGTGACAAAAGGCAGTCTTAAGAATCCTAGCAACCACTTATGGATTATAAGATTCATTCTACTGTGAATTTTAGTAGAATAGAAGCAATACAATGGTTGGTGAAATAGGAATGGTGGTGCTTAAAATACATCACCTCTACTGCCTTTTGGGGAGTGGCACTCTTCCTGTAAGCCAGTCTCCAACAGTCGTATTGAGGCAGCACTCTTCGTGTAAAGTATTTGGTTATTCCTTTATATTCACGTGAGTACTTCTTATGTGGAACTCCGAAATGCCACCGAGTGGAGGAGTCCTTACAGCATCCACAGGGACAGATTGTGATTGCATTTCTATGACTGGTGGTGAAAACCTGAAAGGCTGAAGGATGGAAGAGTTTGGATTGCCTGATCTTAGTGTAATACTAAAATATTAGATGGCAGCCAGTGTGAATTTAGTAGTGCCAGCAGTGCGACTTTAAAGTGCCTTTAAAGAGCAAAGGGTTTAGGTTTTTTTTAATTATTATTTGCAGTATTTTCTGTTGGTGTGTTGTGATGTTACAGATCCAGGTATACAATCACTAAGACTCCAGTGCTGCTTGTTTTTCTCCAAATTACATCTCTGTGGGAGTAGTCCGAGAAAGACAGAAGGAGTAAAATTCTCCTTGATGGGAAAGGACTGAGTTTCTGCATAATCACTGCAATATTCCTTAGACTGAGTTGTAGTTTGAAGAAATACTTCCACAGGTCCTGTCTCACAACAAGCAGTCATGGTTATCTTGACTTCCAGAACTGCTTGTGTACTTCCAGAATGAAGGGATAACATTTCTCATGTTTAATTACAGAGTTTGCCTCTGTTGATTTGTGTGGTGTTTTTTTTTTTTTTTTTTAATTTTGGTTTGGGTTTTAGTTTTATGTTTGTTTGGATTTTTTTTTTGTTGGTTGGTTTGGGTTTTTTTGGGGGGGTATTTGGTATTTGTTGTTGTTGTTTTGATCTTTTTTGTGTGTTTTTTTTATTGTTTTTTGGGGGGGGAATTTTGATTTTTTTTCCTTTTTTTTCTGTTTTAGGATAAAGTTGGAAAGAATATAGCCTAATTTGATTCAGTAAGCCTGCCAAAAATGTTCCATTTGGAGGCTTTTTTCTCTAGAATTTAGGGGGAATGTTAGTGATAAAGCCTGATTGTTTAGTAAATTTCTGCCTATTAATCTGTAGAAGTCAATTCCCTTTTTAAAGAAGACAGCAATCATTTATTTCATTATTTTTACAGTAGTTTCAATTTAAGCTAACCTCCACTCCAGTAAAGTGGGCCTGAAAAATAGATTTGCCCATTCCTTCTTTAAATGCCTGTCTTCTGCAATCCAGACAATTCAGTTTAATGCTTACATCTCAACTATGGCTTGAGTGAGCTGGTGCTGGACTTGCAGCTTCAAGTTAGTTACCCTTGCTTTAGGACAGGCAATTTGACATTTTCTGAAACTGAATGTTGAGCTGCAGTTTGACAATTGGACTTGTCAAGGATAGCATGTTTTATGTCCAGTTCTCAGGAAATGACAGGTTGGTTTATGTTCTCCCCCCTCACCCCATAGTGCATTAAATAAAGCTGTACTATCGCCTTCCATCCCTCATGAGATTATTTTCTGGTTTCAACAACAGAAAGACCTTTTGTGGTGGCTTTTAAAGAAGTATCTGATTGAAGTTAGTTAGCTTTGTGATATCTATTAAAACTAAGTTCCAGTCATTGACTCGCAATAACCAACGTGTCAGAAATTATGACCCTGAACCTTCAGACATTAGCTAGGACTTCAGCAAATATGACATGTGATAATGAGTACTGAAGGAAAAAGTAATTAGGAGTTCTTGAATTTTATTTATGAGGAGGACTGCATGGAGCAACCTGACTTCAACCTGCAGACTTTCATTTTTGTTTCTATTAATATTGTTTGGTGTTTTCTTTACATTATCCGAATCACAGCTGATGGAGGGGGGGAAAATCAATATAATTTGCTTGTATTGCAACAGATGCCTAAATCTCACTAATGTCTGTATTAGATTGTTTCTATTACATTATAGCTAAAATGTAAATCAGTAGCTTTGAATATAGTTTTTTTCTTTTTAATTTTCATTCTTCATTTTACTTTAAGTTATATCTTGGATTAAATCCATTTTAACTGATGTGGCAGGTGTTAATTTTCCAAACAATGGGCTGTCAAACCATTTAGGCTTGGTAGTGAGTTGTATTAAATGAATTTTTGTAATATTTCTAACGTTGGGAAAGTATGCTACATTCTGTAAGGCTACATTTTCAACTTTATCATAGCAAATCTGCTATGATAAACATTTCTTCTATGATTAACATTTTTAATACTGTTAAGCAATTTATATTATCTCTTGATGGAACTCGGTAATAGATAAAACTGTCCCAACAGAAAGGCTAAGAATTTTAGCACCTGCTTCATCTTATGTTTTTAGGCATGAAACAAATTCTGATTCTTTTTATATCAGCATTTTGGAAGAAAGCGGTTAGAGCAAATAGTCTGCTGTAACACCCAGGATCTTTCCTCCATCACGTGGAAACAAAAAGAGCATTTTTTGACTATGTGGTCTCAATAGTGCCAAGCAGGAATGGAGAAGGAATTCAGGTTGATATTCATGTTGGGGAATGAAATAAATTCATGGACTGGAAATTGAGATTTTGTTAAACTAGTTTGCTGATATGGAGAACTTAGCCTGATTTCCAAAGGAGAAAAAAAAAGCTTACATAATTTTACTTCCTGCTTCTGTGCCTGTCACACATTTTAACTCATTGTCGAATGTCTTTCAAGCTGGCCAGATGGGTGGTGATCTAAGTGGTCCTAAAATAGTCTACCACAGCCTTTAGCCAGGAGGACCTATGATCCCTTCCCCAGCACTTGTCTCTGACCTGCTCAGGAATCAGAGGGGCAGTAGGCACTTGCCGGTGGCCCCAGGCAGCTGCCATGTGGCTGAGCAGCTGGTGCCCATGCGGGGCTGGATTAGCCCCAGGTTGCAGTGCTCACTCTCTCTCTCTCCCCCAGTTATCAGATCAAATTAACCTTGGTAGGTGACCCCTACCAGTTTCTAAGAATTGGACTGTGGGGAGGCTGGCAGATGCACGCAGAAGGCTCTGGCGCTGTTTGTGGCTGTTTGCCTGGGCTTCATGGGCAGAGGAGTGTGGATATCTCTGCTACTGGGGGGACAGCAGGCTGGACACCCCTCCTCACTGATTCACACCCATCCGTCCTATGAAGATGCCATGACAAGTGCTAATGGTTTGTGACTTCAGCCACTGTGGGACAGGGCATGGTGTTTGCCAGGCAGATCTGTCACCTGGGGAAGGCTGCTGCTTGCCTGGAGCCTGGATCCATGGTGTTACAGAGAGGCTGTCACAGCTTACCTGGCTTTCTGACTGCTTCCTTGGCAGCTCATCTAGACAGGCATCAATGAAGTGGCCAGGAAAAGCTTTCAGCAGATTGAAGGTGACTGCAGGGCTCTGGGGGCAGAGGGAAGAAGGACAGGTGTCCGAGTGCAGGCTCCTCAGTGCTCCCATGTAAGATGTGAAAACTTGCTGAGAGCTCAGGAAAAAATAATCCTATTGGGCAAGAAGATTAGAGTCTTTAAAATAAAACCCCCTTGACAAGAAACTGCTTTGGGAACTAAAATTCAGAAAGGCATAATGCAAAAAGGGGACTCAAAACCAGATAAAGTAACAAGGAGGGATTCTTAAAGTCAATTGATAGCGAAAGGTGTAAATTCACTGACTAGAAGAAACCAGACTAGTATATAATGGTACAGAAACACTAAATACTTTATTTGCCTCAGGAAAAAGCCTGTTCCCCTGCCTGGGTATTTGCCACCATTTTTTTGAATAGCCAATATCTGGAAAGCAACAAGTTAGTAGTAGGCACTTAAAGGAGCTGGATATATCCAGAAAAGTGGGATCAGATGGGAGTTGCTGAGAGTTCTGAAATAGCTTGAAGATGTGAGACCACTACGAAAGGCATGCATATGGGGAAGGTCCTCAGTGAAAGAGAAAAGCCTGATGTGTTATCCTTCTTTAAGAAAGACAAAGAGGAGCATCTAGGTAACCGTAGGCTGCATAGCTTCATCTCTTGGCCTGGGAAGATCATGGAGTATACTCTTATTTCCAAGCACATGAAGAACAAGAAGACAACCAGAAATCGCCTGCATGGATTTAACAAGGGCAAATTGTGCTTGGCTTGCCTTATTGCTGCTTTGGCTTAAATGATTTGTTGCGGGGGTGAGGGAGAGCAGTAGATCTCTTGAATTCACTAGTGCTTTTGTCACTGTTTCCCACAGAGGTTTCATTTGGAAGCTGAAGTGGTGTGGTCTAGGCAAGTGGAATTTTAGATGGGTTGAAGACTAGCTGCTGAAAGGTTAATGGTGCTTTACCACTGGTCCTTGACAAGCAGGGTACTCCAGGGAATACTGCAGAGGCTGACATTGTTAGGGTTTTCATCAACATCCTGGGTCATGAAGCAAGAGGCACTTTGTGCATATTTTCAGATTCACTAAATCACATTGGTAGATCTGCAATCCAGATGGAGCACTTGGTGCAAATTAACCTGTGCATTGTATTGAATTGAACAAGAGCCTTAAATGTGCCATTGCTGCAAACAGGTAAATAAGGCACTGGGCTGCACTAGAAGCAGTACCTCAAGGACTGTGTTTATCTCCTGTATTTAGGGTCTATATTTAGGGTCTGTCTGGAATACTCCATTCAGTTTTGGAGGCACTGCACTTCAAGAGGTAGACAAAAAAGTGGAAGAAGGACCATTTGGAGGGCTAGCAAATGGTGAGAGGTTGTGGGTGTGAGCTTGCATAGTCTAGAAAAGAGGAATCTGAAGAACAGTTCAGTGACATCCTAAAACTTCTTGAAGGGCATTTACAAAGATCTTAAAGCTGATTTCTGTTCAGTAGTGACAGATGGCAAAAAGACAGATGTAATGGCACAAATGGTAATTTGGGTTTGAACAGTAGGGAGAAAGTTTTATCTGCAGGGACAAAGCAGCCCTGGAAGAGGTTGCACATGGAAGTGGTTTAATCTCTGTCTTCAGAGGAATTTGTAACTCCTTTGGACAAAACTGTGACTGACTTCATCTGCTGTTAGCAATGGTTTCCACCTGGGCAGAAGACATCCGAGCCAGCACTTCTTTGATTCTGTGAAATCTCAGAGACACAGAAGATGTGGAGATAGTTTGGTTCAAGTATGGTGCATAAAGATGTAAGAAACAAATTTCTTTCAGCAGGATGCTTTGATGGACCACTTGGTGGTTTGTTGGGGTATTTTGTGTGGTGTCATCATCCCAGATTTCACAGAGGACTGGAAAAAGAACTTCACTCTGGGTTTCTTAAAATGCTATAAGATAATCTACAAAAGGATAGTTACTCCAGTATCAATATACACCCCATACAGAGTGCATCTCTAGTCACTGTTACCACTTAAGCTGAATTAAAGCAGCATAGTATTTTTGCATCTGAGCTTTAACTTCAAAAGTTTACATTCACTTTTTAATTGGAGACATGGATACTTTTAGCGCAGGTAGTTTGAAAGACTGAGTGTTCCCCATGTATTCTGAGTTCAGCTTTTCTGTCAATGTAGATCAGATAAGCGTTTAATTAGTGTCCTGAAAGTGCCCCATTTGGTGAGTACTTTCTGGATTCAGGGAACCTAATGGAAGCATATGTAGTTCCAAGGTTGGCTGCCTCTCACTGTGCAACTTCTTAGTCTCATGGTCTGCTGCAAAGAGAGCTTTTTGGGTTCAGCTGAATGATGGTGAATATTAGTATTGTTACATACTTTGTATTTGGGATACTGAGGAGGTAGTCTGAAAGTAAATGTATTTCTGTCTTTTTGTCCTTGTTCATGTTGTACATCAGTCTGCACAGAGTGCTGTCTCTGTGGGGTTGTATGCTTGAAATCAAATTTTTACTGCCCTGCTTATTTTTCTTTCTAACTCTTCATACCTTCATGAAAAACATTCTTTGTGCACAAGAAAATGTTGGGTGTATGCCAGTAAAGCATGAGCCCAATAAATAGAGATTTTCCCTTTAAAAGATTAAACAAACTGCAGGACTTCCTATCAGTTTATCAGACTTCTTGTTTAATCTAATCACAATGATTGAAGTCTGTTTACTGTGATAGCTTTTATTAGAGGTTATGTAAATTTTGTGTTAAATCCCATCAGTAATAATCAAGATCTTCTTAGCTAGGAAGTTATATTGCTTGGATTTTTTGATGCTGGGGAGTATCTGAAATACTTATTTTAAGATATGCCTAAACTGTAGTCACACCTTGTAAAATACCACTGAACTAGTTAGCCTGGTTGACAGTAATAATGCAGTTGGTTCAAAAATCATATGCTGCCACCATTCCTGTGGTTATTGTTGCAGGAATGGCATTACTCAAGGAATGAGGCTCAAGGAATACTCAAGTGCTGTAGCAAGAAGCTGAATGTGCAGCATGAGGTGTGCGGGTTTTATGAGCTCTGCACATGCAGTTTGTGACCTGGACTGGGAGGTGTGATGTGCATGCACTGACCAGATGCACTGTGTATCCCCATAATGAACCTGGGGACTTGGGGAAAGTTTTTTCTCTTGCTCTTTGCTGCTGGAATGCTGAAGAGAAATATGAAATACAGGCATACCCCATTCACAGTTGGTTTTGCTGCACCATTCATCCATGCACCATGAGACCAAAGCTGTGCCTGTCTGGGAAGTGTTTCTATCTTGGGTGTATCTGCATGAAGCATAATTACCCTTCTGAAAGCAGGATTGATAGTCCTAAAATAGACTCAGGATCTGACCTGAAATGTAACTGGAAACTATAAATGTATGTGTTTAGATGTATTTAGATGTATTATTAGTGCATGATGTCTGAGGTCCCAAACAGCTGCAAAATTTGATGTTTTAAATTATCTCTGTTTATTTTTTGAGCTGTATGCATAATGGAAGAATTTGTAATGCTGACATGGCAGCTCAGACTGCATGTTGCTAATATTCTTAATTACTCTGCTTCTGCAACTGAGAAAGATGACAGCTCATACCTATTTCAGTGATGATTTGTTTAATTTTGCTGTAATGTCTTTATGAATCAACTTATTTTGCAAAGCTTAAAATTGTCAGATAACAGTGGTTCTGATTTGCAATGGCTTTATTTTTAATTGTTGTGCTTGTTTGTGTAGGAAGCTGAAGGAGAGAATTGTCAAGATTGAAAATTAGGGTTATCAATCTTCTGTAGAAGCCCTTTCTGAAAAGGTGATTTTCTTTTTCAGTTGCTCATATTTTAGATGTAAATCAAAACTAAAATATTGTGTTCCAGTACCAAACCAACATTCACTATCTTAACAATTATCTGTTGAATACAGTTGCATGAACTATTAGTAAAACTGTTCCACACATAGCAGTGGTTGCTACGACAACTTGCAAGGAAGTTGCAAGGCACAGTATGCTTGATGACTATCTATATTGAGGAAAGAAAGATGAAACTTGATTTTAAGCTTAGGTTTTCATGTACAAATGCTTCTGAAAGAGAGGCTGGTTTCCTGCTTTTCCTTTTCAATTTAACCATCCTATTTTAAACCATAAGTAAGACTTAGTAATGTTGTAAATGTCTAAATTACTAAAGATCTTAAGAATTAGAAATTTAATGTGTGATTTTCTGCTATGTTAAGGTGTTTGTCTGTTAGAGTATAATGATTTTAGTTGTGTAACAAATTTGTGTTATTTCTATGAGCTTGGGCTCAGTGCTTTAGCTTCAGATGTATGTGGCTGGTTTCAATATTCAAAAATTAAAATAATGGAATTACTCTGAGTTTGAGGTTAAGGGTTTCAAACATCCAAATTTGCAGCTGAATAATCTGGAATGATGTAGTTCATCTTGGTTTCATCTTCTGGGTTGCATTTTGTGTTTTTGAAGTGATGCACCAGTTTCAGCACTTTTTTTGGGTAGCTATTTGGTGTTGTCGTTTTATGAACATGGATTAAAGCTACATAGTATTAATAATTAAATCTTCACTTGGTAAGATCTTTAGGCATACCATCATATTTTACAGTTCTTCTGGTTTATGATCCTCATGTTTTGTTGCAAGTCTCAGAAAGTTCAGGGGATTGGCAGCACTGTACACCTGGAGTGCACAGAGTATCATTTGCACTTGCGCTTGTTGTCATTGTACCGAAGTGCCTGCCCAGGAAAATCAGCTGTAGGGAAGTCCATGGAAGCAACTGAATTTGAACCTCTGCTGACTCCTACAATGACTTTTTTATTTTGGTTAATATTTTTGTCAATTAAAAATGGGAAATAGGATACCTGTATAGAAGATGGTCACTGCGTACAATAAAATTTGTGAAGTTCAGGCATTTCTATCCTGAACAGTGGAGTAGACCTGCCTGTTGTCTACAAAAGGAATAATGAATTTCAGCAAATAGAGAGTAGCTTTCTGATTTTATTCCTGCCCACAGCAAGGGTTTGAAACTAAAAATTTAAGGTCCCTTCCAACCCAAACCATTTTATGATTCTGTTATTTTCTTCAGTTCATGTCCTTTTTCATATGTGTTCCTGTGTTTGAAACTGGACTTTGTCTAATTTTACTGAGTAGAGGTCGATTGCTATCCTGAGCTAGTCACTTGGGTGCCGTGTGGCTTTATTTTCCCAATTTTTGCTGAATGAAGAGCAGAGCTGTAAGAAGTAATAGTCTTTGAAAACAGTACAAACAAGATCTGGAGGGTAAGAATGCAGAGACAAAACCAGTGGGTTTTAAGCACGCAAGAGGAACTGGGTTGCTGCATGATGACTTCTGCAAGACAGCAATACAAAAACATGTGTTCATACCCCCCTGTCTCTTCCTTGGGTTACACACAGCAGCTTGCCTGAGCTAGTAGTTGTTGCTAATGCCCCCTAATATATTTTACAGACATAATACTGAGTCATGTATGCAGGATTTCATATGTTGATATATCTTGTAAGTCTGTAGTAATATTAAAACACATTTTAAACCATTTGGAAATTAGTTTGTTTTTTTTGTTCACTCTACAAAAAGTGTCAAAAAAATCTTTCTTCTTTTGTCTTTGCCAGTCTTATTTAAATATTTTACCTTTCCTTCCTTCATTAATCCTTATGAGTATGGAAAAAAACTAATTATTTCAGTGAGCTAATTCTGACTAAATCCTGCTATGCAGAACAGCATGTGAAACTGCTTGTGCCCTTCTATTACTCAGGCCTGCAAGAGAAAAGGGGAAAAAAGAGCATCTATATCATGGATTATATTTTGCTTCAGGCATTTTCTGACCTACTGTATTATGATTTGGCAGTTACATAAAAAAAAATTAAAAGCTATTTGTTTTCTTATCAAATACATTTTATAAAAATAGAAAACACCAGTAATTCAAACTGTAGAATAGGTTTAGATGGATGATTATTCTGAAGATTTTAGTAGTCCAATAAGAATGTAATCTAATCGTATGTTGAAATGAAGTTAAATATTTTCCAAATAGATTACAGAAAGGGAATTGCATTTGTCCGTGTGGTACGACACCCTTCCTTCTCAGTGAGCACACACATTTAGAACCTGTATAATTTTGCCTAAACAAATATGTCCCAAAGCTAATAGATATAACCAGGTAATGATGACATCCATTTTGCCCACTTAACAAGAGGATCACCAACTCCAATGCAAAGTCTTGCCAGAGTAGCTGTAAGAGCCAGTTGCCTCTTTGTTTTCCAGTTACAGCTTCTGCAAGACGTTTAATGGGTTCAAGGCAAGTCCTGACTGGATTGAGAGATGTCCTAACTTTCACAAGTAGGGCTACATTTGGGACAGTTGTAGGAACATTGGCTGGTCCCTTTGAGCTCTCAGTGTGAGGCTGGAGTCAGTAAGGACAGTGATCCCAGAGTCCGTTTTGCTGGGTGATGGAGCCTCCAAAGCAGTTTGGTGCCTTGAAGCACACCTGGAAGAACAAAGGGCTGCAAGGGCTGTCAGGGATTGGTCCCATCATCCTTTTAGACCCTAAATGAAAGGACTGGAAGCAGCAATGCAGGTCAGAGCTTTTTGGTTACAAAAAGGTAACCAAAGGTGTGTCGGATACAGCATCTGACATTGATGGTGTGATCTCCTTGATCTTGTCACTTCTTCGAAAATTTTAGGTCAGTACCTGAAGCCCACACTTCTGGCCTGCAGGAGGAGGTGAGCATACTTGCTGGCTATTCACCCTGTATCTATTTAAATCTATTATTTAAATATATTGTTAATATAAGTGATTCTACAGCTAGAAAGGGACTAAATGAGATACCAAAGGTAGATGCTTTTCAGCCATCAGCTATATTGCTCTCTCCACATCTCTCCAAGTATAATCATAAAATAAACATTCACATCTATCAATAACTGAGTTCTGTAAGATTTTATTTTGAATAAGTAAAAAAAAAAAACCACCTAAGCTTTTCTCCCATCCCAGTAAGAAGTACAAGCTAAGAAAGGGCTGGGGAAGAAACTAGAGCAAGAATGAGTGCAGCCTTCCCCCTGCATTTGTATAACACTCTCCCGATCCTTTGCTTCTGATTTAATTTTGTGTTATTACACTTTGGATAGCATGTTATAGTTTACACAGTGGGAATAAGAACTTGTTTTGTTCTGTGCCTGAAATGGCCTAAGGGTGTGCTTTGACAAGATGCTGAGAATTGCTGATCCACATTCAGCAGGTGCAGGTGGAGCTGGTTTGGAGCTTTCATGCTCAGCACTGGCTCAGCACCCAAAGTGCCATCAACACCACAGGACTTTTGATGAATGAATTTATGAACTTCTTTGATATCCATGTTCTGAAGGTGTCATGAGAAGAACTGCTGAAATTGATTGTGTGCATTTCAGACACAGATGTGAGGGCAGGAAGGGAAATAAGAATACTTCTCTTCAGCTGCCTATAGATTTGATTTAAAAAATTGGTAATTTAAAAAATCTGCAACCCTGATGGAATGGTTAAATGCACTGTATTACCATGCTCCTTAAATACTAAGGAAGAAACAGTTTTTTCTCTATGCTGAATGAGCAGTTTTTCAAAATACTGCTTGGAGAGAAACATTTTTCTGAAAATTCTTTTTGTTGTTGTTTATTTATGTTCTCTCTGTCCTGATAATAAAATGTTAGTGGGAACACTATTAACTTTATTTTCCTTTTTTTTTTGCTTTTTTTTTCATTTTACCGATATTCTAAGCTTTTGACATCTGTGGCCCAAAAACATAGAGAAAAAACCCAGGAAAATTGTGGAGCAGAAAAAGAGGGAAACCTTTCTTTGGTTAATGTGACCAAAGGAAAAATACAGCTTTCAACTATTCAGTGGTTAGCTAGAAGTGTTTCTGAAAGTTGTGTGTGTAGGATCTACCTTTTTCCTAAAACTTCCAAAAAATAAAGATGATAGAATGAGATAGAAGATTGAAAGAGAATTTTCCAGCCTGTGATTTTGTGCCTTCATTTAAATTTTTAATTATGCATTTGTAGGTTTTATATTACTAAGAAATTTTTATGTTTGTTTCAGTTAAGTCCCTTCTAAAAAAACCCCAAAGAACAGATGAAC
Source organism: Passer domesticus (assembly GCF_036417665.1). NCBI lineage: Eukaryota > Metazoa > Chordata > Aves > Passeriformes > Passeridae > Passer > Passer domesticus. The sequence goes on along the minus strand of NC_087475.1, from coordinate 19,800,668 downwards.
TTTTCTGAGTTAGTAATATTTTTGGGAGGATAACTTTCTGTATGCAAGTCATATCAATAGAGAGAGTGTTCTCAATGCCACCATGAAGGTATATTTTACCATTGATGTACAAAAATTAAGAAATCTATTCACTGTACTTGACCGATAAGCCTACTCTATTGCTTCTGTTCAAATATTCAACTACCAAAGGTATCGCAATAGGTATATTAATATAGCAAAATACTGTTATTAATACTAATTTAAAGAAAGTTTTCTTACTAGCTGTCAATGAGTGCCATTAATCTTAACATCTAAATACTCGTGTCTGTATTACTTATTAGTCTGTTCCCATATTTTGAATGTATGCAGAAGAATTATTTAACCAAATACCTTTCTTAAGGAGTCAGGGTATGTCAGTATAGAAAAAAAACTTAATAGGGTAGTGGAATTATCAAAAAACATCTGTTGTTTCATTTTAGCCATACTTATGTTCTACAGATTTTGTAGTTTCAATTTTTTTTGGTGAAATGAGATACCACAGTTAGCCTATTGGCACCTAAATTGTGTGCTATCAAAACTGCATTTATTCTTTTCCCATGCCTTCATTAAGAATGAACTCCTTTTGAGTGGTTAACAGTTCAGTTTGGGCTAGGTTTTTCTGTTTTTTTAAATGGCACGTATCACCTTCGATGCTGCTCTTGTGTTAGAAATTCGCTGCCTCTCCACAGCTGCAGGTCAGGTAGCTCAGGAGCTGCTTTAGAGGGCAGTTCTCAGCCTGCAGCCCAGCCTATCTGGTGGTGGGAAATCTTGTACATGCACTGCTCAATGGAGTAGTTGCTGCTTCACCAGTCAGCTGCTAGCCCCCTTTATTGCAGATCTCCATTTTATTGCAGATTTCTGAAGTATGCATTTACGTCCATTTTTAGTAGGGCACTCAATGATGACCAAGATGTCTGTTCTGCCACAGGAGAGTTGCCTGAGGAGGTTGATTTCTTTTGTTGAAGGAAGGATTTTGGACACAGTCATAACTGTCAGCAAAGTGGCTGAAGAATACCCCTTCTCTCCAATGTAAGCTTCAGCTTCTTGGGAAAGGGTTCAGGGAAAGCTTCAGGAAGGTGTTTTCTTTGAAGAGGGAAAGAGCAGTGAAAAAGTGCACATGAGATTAATGTCTGAATTCTTTCTTGGTCTCTTCTGAAAAATGTTCCTGCTGTCACCCATATCCAAGTATTTAGCAGAATTGCTGACTGCAAACTCAAGAAACATCTTAAGAAACACCCACTGAGATATTTTTAAACTCTCTGGGGCTAGGGAATAAAACAAGACAAGTTCACAGATGCAGATAAAAGATTCTATTTATTCTAATCTGAATCCATCATGAATGGATTCAGATTAGAATAAAGCAGTATGTAAAGAAAGCAAATATGTTCATATTAATGTGGAACTAGAAATGATGTAACATGAACAAGATTTTATTTTCCATGCATTTATCCTCTGTTTTTACATTTAATAGAAAAATGTTCCCCAGCCCCTAACTGAGGGCCAAACAGGACTTCAGATATTCTGTTAGACATAGATTCACAGAATTGGAAGTCAGAAGGAACCTATCAGGATCATCAAGTCCAGCTCCTGACCCTGTACAGGACAACCCAAGAACCCGCACCATGTGCCTGAGAGCATTGTCCAAATGCTCCTTGAACTCTGTCAGGATTGGTGCTGTGACCTCTTTCCTGGGGAACCTGTTTCACCCTCGGAGTCAAAAACCTTTTCCTAATATCCAACCTAAACCTCCTGTGAGTCAGCTTCATGCCATTTCCTCAAGTCCTGACACAAGAATGAGGGGATCAGTACCAGCCCCTCCCCTTCCTTGTGAGGATGTTGAAGACCACAATGAGGCCACCCCTTGGTACAAAGAGTATATAAGTTCACATGGTCATACTATAGAATCATGGAATCATTTAGTAGAACAACAAACTCAATACTACCAAGTCCACCACTAAATCAAGTTCCTGAGCAGTTCATCATTAACTTGCATATTAATGCAGATACCCTGTGTGTAGATGTGTATTGTATACCCATAGTATAGCCATGCAGGCATGGGCTGTAGATTCCCACATATTATTGAATATGTATTAATCATAAGTACTGAGATTTTTAGTTTTAAATGAAAGCAGTGAAACAACCTGTTATTACAAACTACTTAAGAAATAAAACCACATTTTCTTTCATCAACACACTGCAGTATTAAGAGTGCTCCATTTGCAAGTAGTACTTTTTAGTGTCATTCTTCAAAACTGATTAATTGAAGAAGAAATGCTGGACATTGCACGATACAGACTATCTCATGAATCCTGTCACTTCCTGCTTAAAAGGTGCTGCTGTATGGTGTAACAAGGAAAAGTTAATACATTTAGACATGCTTGATTGCTGTTTTGTTTAGTGAAGTTCAATATGCATGCAAGTATAAAAAAAATGATAAAAAGCTTGTATTTGAGATTGTCTTAAAGGTTTTCCTACTTTCAAAACTTCCTGTTAAAAGTTTTTGATATTACAAACTAATAGCAAACAATCAAACAAAAAATTCTCCTGTATCATTGGAAAAGCATCTTTTAAATTCTTAAAAGGAAGACAAAAATGTAAATAAGAAGAAGAAAGTCCTAAGTAGAAACCTAACAGAATGCAAGACCCCCTATGGAGTATAAATGAATAGTGCTTTACCAATTAGTTGAGTTTTTGAAATAGGTTTAGGTTAAAGAACAAATGCAAGAAAAATATTAAAGAATCCCAAAATGACCCATTGGCTCAATTTCTGGGGAGCAGTATTAATTCTAAAATTATGTGCCACTAATCTTTCTTTTTGACATTTAAATTGTCTTTCCTTTTGGGGCATGAAAATTCATTGTTTTCCTTTAACTTCTCTATGAGAAAGTGGAGAGGAGTAGCATTGAGCGCTGGCATGCTTGAGAGAGCTGGGGAGCAGTTGTGCAGCAGTAATCAGTCTTGCATATTGCAATATCTAAGTGGGTAATGATGATTAATGTTCAGCAGGATGCTGTGAGCTACAGAAATGATGCCTTTTCTGTTCAATCTGTATGCAGACAAAGTCCTGCAAAAGCTGTAAGAAAGTAAGGACTATTTGCTTTGGCACAGCCTTGTTAGCACCAGGATTTCTTACATGCAGGTTGTGTGCTGCTTACACATTGGAGGGTTTTAAAAAAATTAATTTAGTTTGTTTGGACCCTTGATTTGCTCTTATTTTTGATAGAAAGTGACTGATACTTTAAAAAGTAATTTTGAGGTTTTTTTGTTTATTTGGGATTGAAGGGAAGTGTGGTGTTGGGGGGTTAAATATGGAGTGGAGAGTGGGAAACTGCTGCAGCTCTGTGGGTTAATCCCCAATTTAGATGTAACTTAGTCACATTCAAACATGACTCATTTGAAAAGAGGGAAGACTAGACTGTGTGAATGATCTGTTGTTTTGGCTTTTTTAAGTGCACCTGTATGCATCTGATTCTCTGCAGTATGAAGGGTCACAGTTGCAAGTACACGTGCAGTCTGTCTGAAGTGCTTCAATGCAAACATGTATGTGGAGAGATTAGTTGAAAGAGACGTGGCTGCAAAATGAAGTTCTTAGAAGAAACCTTTGCCCCTCAAAAAGCAGATTTTATGATGTTTTCTTGTGTTGAACGTGGGAACCTCTTTCTGCAAAGAGCTAAAGAAGCTGGAGCCAGCTGCGGAAGGAACCAGGGAAAACTCTGGAGTCCATGAGTGGGGAACTCAACATGGTGCAGGAGCCCAGCCTAGGTGGGGAGACTTCTGAGGAGTTGCTTGATGTCCTGATCCCTGTGGCAATATACAGCGTTTGGCTTTCATTTTATGCTGATGAGGACCATCAATGGGGCTGGAACTTTGAAATGTTGCCCTACTATGCCATTGCTCCACATTGCAACAACTCAGCAAAGATAATTTAGTTGTCTGTACTACTGCAAACTAATGCATGAGTTACCTGATGGTGAAATATGATCACTTTTAGGAAAATAAAATGTTTTAATTAAAAAATAATTTTTCTCTTGATGTCTCTAAACTGTGGAAGAAAATAAGTACAGCAGCTGCAAGAAGAGCACCATGTTAATCTGTGATAGCTAAGGTAGGAATAACAGCCTGGCGGGACTTGCTGCTTGCAATAAATATTCAAAGCTGTATAATAACAAACAGCCTGAGGACGAGGTATTTAGGTATTTGACTGCTTGAGAAAATTGTTCCATGTTTTCAGTAAGATAATAACACCGTATTGCACTATGTGGATTACAGACTGGTTATTTTAAAATCACTTAAGTAATGCAATAATAAAATAGTAAATTCTTTTTAAATTCGACTGGAGAAATTTTGAGGCTGTTTAGGCTGTTCTGTAAAACCTGATTATTAATAATGGGAATAGAAAAAACTTACCTTTTTTTTGTATTTTACCTTTCTCCACCTTAAAAATAATTATATTTGTAAGTACTAAACTGACTCAGTTTATTAAATTCTTTCTGTAAAACCTTTACTTTGAACTACCACTGTTTGAAATAATTCCATTAACAGTGTGGAACACAATGAACTGAAAACTGGCTAACTAGTAATTTTCAAAATAATAAAAACAAAAACCAGTGTTGGAGAGAGGCAAGTGGTGTGTCACAAGAAATACACTGCTGGGTGGACTTGGCTGAGGGAGCTGGCTAGCACTGGTGTGGTAGAACATGAGGAGTCCCAGACGTGCCAAGCCATCCTTGTGCTGTCTGTTGTACCTGGGTAGCTGTGGTGTCCCAGCACTCTGATTGCAGTGACATGTGCACAGCAGGCACAATTACCCCTGTTTTGGAATGAAGCATGTTGAGCACTCTTCCTTCCTCCCCTGAAGGCTGTATTTCATTTTATGAAGCCCAAAGGGACCTCTCGACCTTGTACTTTTATCTCTTGCTGCGGGCTGTTTAAATAGGCTGTTCCCTGACTGTGTCCCCTAATGTGTAACTGAGACCTGCCTGTTTCAGAAGCGTGTTTGTTCTTTGCATTCCTGAGAGGTGCCATGGGCTCTTGTACTGCTTTCACTCTTGTATTATAGATGAATGTGAACACCTTCTCTCCTTCTTTTATGTGAATTTGTCTGACTTCAGTGTCAACTTTTGTCTCTTGTTCTCTTGCACCGTGAGATTGAAGTGCCTTTTCCAGACCTGTTATTACTTTGCATTTGAGTCACATGCTTCTGCCCTTTGTTTGTGAATCCAGTCACAGTGTCCAAGTCTCACAGACAGCTGCTTCTCTCTTTTCTCTGGATACAGTTTATGGCTCTCTGCTGTATCTCTTGGAATATGGAGACTCAAGCTAGACCCTGCATTTCAGCACTAATCTCAGCTCTTCCCTCTCTAACTGTGGGTCACTCTTCCCTATCAGAACACCTGGCCCTTGCAGTCAGAGTCATGAGCTTGTTTTGTGGGGAGGTTCATGTGGAGCTCCTGCTGCTGCCTACAGAAGGCCTTTTTCCAATGCTCTCTTGTGTGTCAGACTTTAATTCACCATCCCCAGATGTATTAGCTTGTGTACTTAATTTTTCAGCCACCTGTTTAACATCTGTAGCCAGCAGGGTGAGGGAAGTGATTCTGCCCCTCTACTCTGCTCTCATGGGACCTCACCTGGAGCTGTGTGTCCACCTCTGGCACCCTCAGCACAGGAAAGACATGGATCTGTTGGAGCAAGTCCAGAGGAGGACCACAAAGATGATCAGAGGGCTGGAGCACCTCCCTCGGGAAAACAGTTTGAGAGGGTTGGGGTTGTTCAGCCTAGGGAAGGGAAGGCACTAGGTTGACAACAGCCTTCCAGTTCCTGAAGGGAGCTACAGAAGAGCTGGAGAGGGACTTTTTCCAAGGGCATGTAGTGACAGAACAAGGGGGAATGGTTTTGAGCTAAAAGTGGATAGATTTAGAGTAGATAAAAGGAAGGAATTCTTTACAGTGAGTGTGGTGAGGCACTGAACAGGCTGTTCAGGGAACCTGGGGACTCCCTGTCCCTGAAAGTGTTTGAGGCCAGGTTGGATGGAGCTTTCAACAATCTGGTCTAGTACTGATACTGGAAGGTATCCCTGCCCATGGCAGGGGTGTTGGAACTAGGTGATCTGTAGGTTCCCTTCCAACCCAGACCATTCTGTTATTCTGTGATTCTATGAAAAGCTTGGTTTGAATGGCCAAAATAGCTGAATTTCTTCTGCCTTGACCTTCTCTTTTTAACTACTTCATCCATTTGCTTTCTCATCCAAAATTTGCATCAGACCTTTGTACCATTAGACCTGCAAGGTACCTGTGCTTGAAACATGTTTTGATATAAACCAGGAATTTAAACTGTTTTTTTTTAGTTTTATTTCCATTGAACCCATTGAGTGCTAAGGGAAAGAGACAAGAGTTCAGTGATTAATTTGGCTTTATTTTTTATAGCGAATTCCTAAGTGAAACCAATCTGGAGATCACTACCTTTGGTAAAGAACTGGTTATTTTTCTCCTAAAATTTAATTTTCTTCTTATATGCACACACCTACACATGCACAATTAAAGTTTTGTACAGATTCCAATGGTAATTTTTAGACAGAATTTTCAAAGTTTTGACATTTTAATTTTTTGGTAAACAAAAAAACCTTGTTATCATATAAATTAGGGTTTTCCAAAATAACTCAACATTTTGTCTGGAAGACTTGTGAAAATGAAAACTATTTCCAGGCTTATGTAATGGGAACAATACAATTAAAAATAGATGAGTCTATTCTTTTTTTATTGGTTCAACACGGTATATTTTTAGTTTTCTATATTTCTTTTAAATACTTCCATGTTTCTCTCTGTAGAAAATGTCAACAACACTCTAATTAATTGTTCTACTGTGTAAAGAAGAGTAGGCTTTTTATATATGAACAGCACCAAACTGCTACTATATATTTACAGAAAATCAATGAGAAAAATCTAGCTAGACTATTGTCACTTCCCAAAGGAAGTAAAATTTAATTTTCACCAATCAAAATGTCAGCTTGATGAATGTATGTAAGACTACATATACGAAACTGCAGAGTTCATTATACTGATATAAATTACAGAGTTATCATTATGTTAATTACATAATGCCTAATAAAATAAATTTCACAGTTGAAATTTCACAGGCTTTAGTTGAAAAAAGTGGTTATTTCCAGTAGCTCCTGGGTATTAAAATCATACTTACCTGTTCAATGTTCTCTAAAGTGCACTTGAGGGCCTCAACTCATGCATTTGTCTATTCTGTGTCTTCACTTCCTTTTCCATAGGTGAAAATTTTAATTCCTTCTAAGTATTTCTCTGTAAAATACATTTATATTTTGAGTCTTACTGCTTTGTCTTTTCTGGCTTAAAATAATTGTTAATGAGTCTTTATTTTGGTTTTGTTTGTAATTTTTTTCCTTCCACAACTTGTAGAGTATATAGAAATATACATTTTGTCACTTAAAGCCTTTCAGTTCACTGCTCAGTACTTTCTCTCTTCACATGCATCTCTTGGCATCTGACACATGAGAAGTTTTTTCTCCAAAACCAAGAGAGAGGCAGGAGCTTGCTGCTGCTGACATACCATTCATGTTACCCTGTCCAAGCAGTGACAGTTTGGCCAGCACAGCTTCTTAATTTCTCTCATCTTCCTTTTGGCCCTCTCTGGTGGAATGGGATGTGGGCTTATATTCCCCCAGAGCAGCACTGGCTCTGGACCAGGCTTCTCAGGGCTTGGACCAGCTGGAAGTTGAAAAATTCAGGAATGGAGATGGCACAACCTCTTGGAGTTACTTGCTCAGCTGCCTATCATCACCAGGAAACAGATTCCTTCACCTGCTGGAATGTGGTCTGATGTGTGCTGTGCAGAGGGGGACAATCCCTTATCTTGATCTCTGGGCTGTGCCCCTGTTTGTACATCCCAGGCTCTGCAGGATGCCTTAGTAACCAAGGCACAGTGCCACCATTGGGATCTCCAGGTCATTGATAAGGATGTTAGAGGTCTCAGGACAAACCCCTGCAGTTCTCCCTCCGCTTGGTGCTGGTCTCTGAGTGGGCTACAGCTCACTCAGCCTGTCTGGTCTAGTTGAGCTCCAGTCTTTTCTCTTTCTTGGCCATCTCTCTGGCTATTGTGTAAATTCTTAATAGCAATTATAATCATGCTGCTTTTCCTCCCTCACCCCCTTTTCTCTTTCCACAAAAAAGACCCTGTACATTGCAAGACAGAGAGCAGGGGAGTGACAGCAACCTAAGATTTACTCAAGAGGGTTTTCTGTACTGGGGCTCCCATGTTTTTCTTCCTCAAAACATGAACCATTAGTTGCCATAGAGTAAGTAGGATAATTAGGTTCTTCTGGGAGGACAGGTAACTAAGATCCTGCATTGCACAGTTGAACTTCTGGAGCTATAATGGAGTTTAACAGCTTTTATCTCCACAGTGTGTTCTTTCAAGCCGGAGAGGCTTTACTGAATTGGTACTTGGCTTTCCTTTTCTTTGGTTATCTGCTGTTGGATGCCTCTGTGCTGAGGAGATGGAGGAAGCTATGAAAGGATCTAAGATAAAATGAACTTACCCATCAGCTTGAGAGAAATGCTGTAATTTCTCAGTTTTGACTGAGAAACTGAATTACAGACTGCAGTATGATCTGCAAGCTACTGACACACTGCCTTTGAGTAGGTGAGGAAAGGATGGATTTGGTCCTGTTTCTCTACTTAAATACCTGTTATAGTTGTTGCATTGGTATTAAAAAAATACAAGTGGTCGTAGTCTCATTTAATGATTTTGCTCATTTCTTAAGGAAATTACTGAATATGAAAACAGTCTGGTTCCATTACAAGAAGTAATGGCAATAATTTGCTCGACTGTAGAAGTCAGAAGAATTTTATTATGAAAACCAAGAGAAAGAAAGCCTAAATTTTGCACCACGGTAAATGTTGAATAAGGGTTAGATTTATAAAAGGTTAAATTATTTTGTCAACACATTAGCTATAAGGATAGGTGTACTGCTCAGTTCAGGAGGACCAACCAGCAGCCTGCCAGCAAATTATGAAGAAGGCAGAACTGAACCTTTTACAGAGGCATTTACCTGAAGAATGACAGATTATAGTAATAAATTGAAAAATGGGAGGTTCAGACTGGATATGAGGAAAGCAAGCTTTATCATAAGGATAATTAAGCAGTGAAGCAGGTTGCCCAGAGTCTGTGCAGTTTCCATCCTTTGATGTGTTCAAGACTAAATGCAGTAAAGCCCTGAGGGGAAACCTGGGTTGACCTTGCCTTAGCCAGCAGGTTGAACTAAAGACATCCATATATCCCCTAAAACCTGAATTACTCTGTGGGATAAGGGTCTTCTTTATGCAAGATTCATAGGGGCCTGGCTTTAAGTTGCATGGCCATTTGGCCTGGGTGAATTCTCACAGTTTATGCCCTTTGAAAAGACCAGTTGCTCCGCAGGTTTTTTTCATCTATAGCACAACCATTAGTCATTATTACAAGAGAGAATTTACTGTTGAATGCTGCAGCAGTTCATTTGATTTTCAGGTGGTATCAGTTGTTGTAAATTTAGAATTCATTCTGTATCCTTTGGTTTCATGGGCTTTACACGCAGTGCATCTCTTACTCCATATTAACCATGTTATGGGCTACATTTTCACTTTCCCAGGCTGCCTTCATTGTTAATTTTAAGTACAGCTTTGTGTTCCCTTGCTCCTGCCAGTCTTTCAGCATAATTTCCCCCCTTTTGTTACATTTCCCAGCGTCTAGAGATGTGATGGTAGCAAGTTATTTAGCTAAGTTAGTCATCATTCAAAAGAAAGAATTTGTTGAAAAGACAAAACAAACCCCAGATACCATCATTGTCTGTGAAATTTGTAATTCTCAGGACTTTCATTGTAAAGTTATCATGGATCTTTTGTCATTATTGCTATTGTTAATAATATATTCTTCCACTGCCATGAGACAGGCTTCCTCAGCTTTTTTTTTTTTTTTGCATCAAATTTTCATGCTGTGAGCCACTTCTTTATAACTGTTTTGTTTTGATACTTGTTTTGGTTCATATTCTGAAAGGAAATATTCTTTTGCATCAGTGATACCTGATAATTTTATCCCAAAATTATATGCCTCTAAGATATGAAGCATAACATACCCAATTAATGCACATGATTAGTGAATTATAGTACTTCTATCTTGATTTGAGGGAAGGATCCTGTACTTTCACTTTTTAAAAATGTGTATCCTTGAAACAGTTGTTTTTTATCTTGCAGAGCTGGAGGTTTATATATAGGAAGAGTCAGGGTGGTGGGAAAATATAAGTTTGGGGAATTCCATAATTAGGACCCAGAGTTAACCCTCCTTTGGTGAGGATGGTTTACTGAAAGCTTTGGACTGAATTAGGGTTGCACTGTTCACATTGCTGTCAGTCTGTGTTCTCATTCTAACTCTTTGCGAGCAACGTCTTTGCCCCACTGAGTTCTAAATGCCCCCTGAACTGAGCAGCATTGGGATCTGACCCGTGACACAACATTTTCCAAGGCAAGGAGGGCAGGACAGACTGTGGTTTGGCAGGTCACAGCTGACCAGCAGCACATTTTTTTTTTTGGCAGGGGGCTGAATGTGCAGGCAGTTACCAGTGAAATACATAGGTTTGCAAATGCATGTGCTCTCACAACACCAGACTACTTTAAACTGAGATTTAACCTGAGAGATTTTATCTTTCCCATAATGTGAGGCATTTCAAAATGGGGAATCAGATCTTTGCAATCTGGTTAAGGTCATGGTGACATCTTCATGCTGCAGTTTTGATTTTACTAGGATGTAGAGTTTCGTTTGGCTTATGGGCAGACACATTTCCTTTGAACTGTGTAAAAGCTTACACTGTGTTTTTTTTTAGTTAAAAGACTGCCAGCAGCTGGTTCACATTTTTAATTTTTTTTCCTCTTTTGGTAGCTATGTGAATTGTGAATTGCTCTGAGGAAAATACAAATGAGTTTTGAATCAATTAGAACTATCATTCTGGCTTAAGGAAATAGAGAAACATAGCCCATAATTGTAAGGCATTTGCAGGTCACAGAAGACCTTGCTCCTGATCATCAGGTGTTCTTGCACAATACAGATATAAATGGCTCATTATTCCCTAAGTAATAAGGAACGTCATTTTAAAAACATTTCAAGAGTGAGAATTACAGTCTGTTTATTGATATGTTCCAACTCTACATCTTACAACTTAGGGTTTTTTTTCTGAAAAGGTGTTAATTCTTTCTCTAGAAATTATTACTTTGTGCCTAAGTTTTTTATGTTATAACAATTGTCTTGCCTTCAGGACAACTTGCCATCAAGTGGCTTGATGATGCTTCATCCTCCACCAGTTTCTTCTTGCCTGTCTGCTCTCCTGTTTTCAAAGGCAATCAGCCTGCCTGCTTTTGTTACTCATTTTGAGCTTTTCCATTTTTCCTGATGGGATGTGGTATAGCATTAAAGAAAAAAAAAAAAAAGCTTTTAAATTACTGCTCATAAGAAGGAGAACTACAGATTCCAAGAAGGAACTACTTTGCGGCCTTCCTGTAGGTGCTTCAAAGTGCATTCAGGTACAGTTAACATTGGCACAGACTTTCTGGTCAAACTAAAGCAGATACCATGGAAATAGGCAGTTGTCATGGAAATAGGCATGGTTGTATTGCCCTATTTAGCCTGTGTAAATGCAATTATATATACTTCTGACTATGAAGGGGAATCACAATTCAGAGCACTGGAACAAAATAATTACATCATTCAATGCTTGCTTTTTATTATTTCCTTTTTTTGTGTGTGTGTTTGTGATGTTTGGATTTGTCACATTAATTGTTCTTGCAGCAGTAAGTATGGCATTAATTGATGTTCTCAAAGTGTATCCAAATATTTTGAAAATTGCCAAGCATTCTCTCCTTTACAGTCACTGAGTTTTATTTTTAAACTAACTAAAACTTAGAGCAAGTTTACTAAATATCTCATGCCTTTTTTTTAAATTTTTCTCTTTCAATACCTAAGGTTGAATTTTCAGTATTCTGCAACGGGTTTATAATGAAGAAAGGTTATTTTTCCCCTGTTTCAGAAAGTCAATGCTTGATTTGGTTTTTGAATGCTTAATTCAAAGGTCTAATGTGCTGAATTTGTAGTAATAGGTCTCATTTGATGAAGTTTTTTGAGAACTATTTTATACATGGGTAAGGGTAATGGCATGATGCTCCTAGGTTTGAGTCCTAGCTCATTAAATAGATGCCTTGGAATCCTAGCTGGGCTATTAATTTTTCATGTCTTTATACAGTATAAATGATTAATGTCTGCTCCTGCACTAGAGTCTAAGATTTTGAAATGGGGAATAACAGATGACACAGCATACTTTCAGCTGTGAAAAATGTTTCCCGGGGGAACACTGAAACCTGAAAAAAGAGTGAATAGACCAAACAAAGAGTTAAATGAAAGAAAATGCTTTAAGTTCTTGTCATTTGAAAACAGATAAATATTGTAACTTCCCATGAACATTATATAGTTTCCTACAGATGCAGAAAAACCTAGGTATTTAATGCCATGTCAGATAAGGTACTTCAAAAAGTATCTTAAATAAAGTATAGGTGGGGTTATTTAGATAGTTAGTCTTTGCATTCAGATGAATTTCAATGAGAATTTGCGCAGCTGGTAGCAGAGGAGTTACTTTACCAGTAGTTCCCTGCTGGAGTTATTTTAGAAGGAGTGCTTTGCTCCTGTTGCCTTTGAGGAGATGCTGTTAGGTCTCTGCCAGCTGAGGTGGTCCAGGGGAGCAGCAGGAAGAGTGTGTCTGATAGAAGTTTGCTCCACTTCTGAGGCATGGACCATGAAATACACACACATACAAGGCCAGAAGCCAAAGACTGCCCATAAAAGAGACAGCAAGGACTAGGATGTGCTAGGGGATGGTTTGTGGCCTTGTGCCATTCATTTTCCACTGCTGATGGAAGTTTAGTCCTGCAGTTCAGAGGTATGTGAAGCATATGACTAATGCAAAGGGCACAAATTTGTTTGCTTCACAAACCCATTACAGTAAGGTTCCTTTCACTTGCTTAGTCCTGCACTGTGTTTCAGATGTTTATGTTTTTACAAAATCACAGCGTGAATTTTGCAAGTTGTAAGTTTTTCAACTATACCTCCTGTGAAAAACTTACTAGATGATACATGCTGAATGACATAGATAATACCAGGCCTGAAAACTATTCTTGCACTTGACTGGAAATGCAGCAACTCCTGATTTAAGAGAGGCTTTCTGCTAACACCAGTTTACTTGGATGCATTGTTTCTGCTGGAGATGTGTGCCCTGCTGTTACCATGTTTGCTTGTAAAACATTTTCACTTTTTTTTTTTTTTTTTTGGTTCTAACATGACAAAATACAGACACTTGTTAAAAAATTAATAACTCTCATGCACATAAAAATACTGTGACCAGTCTCCTGACTTTCTTATTGGAAGTTCTCTTGAGATGCTTCTCAACATTGATTGAATTAAGGAGCTTCCTCAGCCGTGTGCTTCTGGAATGCTGCCTTGGAGAGTGGAGTCTCTTTGAAGCTTGGAAGCTATTGGAGCAAAGTGGGAAATCAGTGTTACCTCCAAAAACTGAATTATACTAACAGTGTAAGAGATTTGCAACTTTGCTTTCTTTCATCAAAGCTTCCTTCCTTTTGAGGGGCTCTCAGGAGATGCATCTTCTTCTTGTCCTGTTTGGTAGTAATTCCTCTTCTGCTTCTGTCTTCAATGCACTTTCTGCGAGCCCCTGAATTGCAACTGTAGCATAGAGTACTTTCATACCCACAGGCACAAATTTGTCTTATACTACTTTTGTACCAAATATGTCTACTCTAAACACATACCAAACACCTATCTATTATTTATATATCGTAGGATTGAACTTTAGAAATCACAGGAATGATTGAGGCTGGAAGGGACCTCTGGAGGTCACCTTGTCTAATCATTTTCTCAGGCAGGGACACCTGGAACTGATGGCCCAGGACTGTGTCCAGTTGGGTTTTGATTATCTCCAAAGATGCAGACTCCAACATATCTCCATGTGAATAAAATCTAATTTGGCCTTTTAGTGTATTTTAGTACTGATGAAGTATTTGGGGTGCATCTAATGCATCATCATTTACTACATCCTACAGTAAATGGGGTTTTTTTTTGAATTTGCAGTAAATACCAAATTTGGTCTGTTGTAAGGCTGCCATGATATGTTGTACATAGAAGACATGAAGACTGACTGAATAGAAGCTGCTGAGCTGTGTTTTGTGGCTGTGTCAGGGGGTTTGTTGGGTGGGAAATGATGACAGGCTGTGAGAGAGGTGAATAAGCAGTGTAAAGGACATGCAGCTCTGTCCCCGTCTCTGGGACTGTATTATTCTACTCCTGTCCCTAGGCTCCTCTCTCAGGAGGTGTCCTGTCAAAGGTCAGTGTCCACCCCCTGACCTATGTAGATGTGGCCCACGGATGCCATTCCAGGAGCTAGACATGGGCTTGGGACAGCCCTTGAGTAGCTCTGCTCTTACCCACAGGGTTCCACACCGCTGGTAGCTCCTCTTTGTGTGGACTGCTGAGAGTACACGCCACAGACTTGGAAAGCTTCCAAAGTAAATTTTGTCCTCTTCCTTTCTCTCCTTATCCTTGCCAGATTTGTGGACTTAGGCCATAGAGAGAAGTTGGAGACTTATTTGGGTTTTGCTTAGCTTAAGGCCGTCAGGAGAAAATGCAGATGAAGATGCCTTGGTGTGGTACACAGGGTTGTTTTGTCTTCTTGAAATGGAGAGATGAGGAGCTGTCACTCATCTCTCCATTTCAGATGGAGATGCTGCTCCTGACTGTCAAAAAACTTTTGGGGCATATTGCCACCTAATTTCTCCATGCTGCAATCTTCCCACCTGTGAAGCAGGTGTAGACACATTTGCATTAGCAAGTGTTTTGTGAGGTTGAATATTTTGAGGTTGCTCAGCTTTTTTGGGATCCTCAAAGTGAAATTACAGCATAAAGGGCAAATAAATAATTATAATATGGCCACTTCATTTTTCAAGACAACTTAGTTCTAAGCTAAGGAAACTTCAAAGCTGACATGTCATTAGGAAATAAAAGATGACAGAAAGCTAAGGAGGTTATTAAGCCAAACTGTGATTAACTGAATTAGTATGAAATAATGGCAAAATATTGCCACATTTTTAATTACCTCTTTAAAAACACGAACATTTATAAAATTAATGTTAAAAAGTAATATTTTTACCAAAGAATCTCTTTGCATGATTTACATTCCTTTACAGGAAAATAACTAGTGCCTCAGAACATGATGAGAATGTATTATTATCAATGCCTAGAATATAAGATGAAATTGAGTAAAAATTCATCATGAGTGTGGGGTGTTTATTCTCTCATATTCATATGAATTAATTTTAAAATAAAATAAAAATACAGATTTACTAGTCATATATATTAAAATTATTTTCCCTATGAGAAGTTTGGCTTTTTTGAGGATTCTTTGAGAGGTAAGCACCAAATTATTTATCATATGTTGCCTCGGTGATAAGAAGGTGTTTATTGACTGAATGTTTTGCTGGGGTTGGCTACAGTAGAAAATTAAAATATGCTGAGTAAATTAATAAAGAAAGTGCAAAGAATAAAATTATTGCCATTTTTACAGAGTGAAAGTTTTTGCAAAATTATTCCAGGAGAAGCTAAGGAGCCGTCTTTTCCTGGCAATATAAAATTTCCCACTGAGCTTTTAATTTGAGTATCAATATATAAGATTAGCCTGATTGAGACAGGTGATTAAGTCTCCAATTTCATTTCAGATGGAAAAAAATAAAGCTGTGCAGCAGAGCATGAGGAACTATCCTCTGGTGCTCTGTGCATGGTCATTGTTTTTTCAGTCAGCTTTTAAGCCGCAGCATGTGCCCTGCTTCTTTTTCAATGTGCTGGAGGAAAGCTGGTTGTGCTGTGTGAGAGGAATGTAGCAGCTTTCAAGGGTTCATTAACAGATTGTTGTGGTTTTTTTCAGTTGCAACATAAGTAAATACAAATTTCTGGTACAAGTTACTAGTAAGGATAGCAGTCAGATGCAGGCTACCATATATATTCTTTTCTGTCTGCATAAGAATGAGAAGCAAGGTGTTGTTGATATCAGCATGTCAATATTCATGGGGAAAAATGTGTAGAACCTGCAAGAACTGGCTGCTGTGCACAGAATGTCTATCTGATGATATTACTGGAGATGTCATTTTATGGTAGTGCTTAACAGGAATTTTCTTAGAGATGGCTATATCTGCAAAAGAGAAGGAAAATGCCAAGAGTCAGTGAGGTTTTACTGATTGCTTACTGAGGTTTTACTGAGTAGAGGTAGTATTGAATGCTATATGATTATATAATTTAAACACTAAATGGATAGTTCCAAGTAGAAATTAGGTGGTGCACATGTCAAGAAAATAAATGTTAGTTTCTCACAGTACACGAGCTTAAAACGGCCTCTGCTCTTCTGAATATTTGCACATTATATCTTAGTGCTAGACAAATGCATTTGCTATTTCTCCATCATTATTATTATGTGATTGTACAAAAAGCTGTCTGGATTTTATAGGCTCTGACTGCTGCCAGCTCTCTTTGAATTAGTTCTGTCATTTCTATCCTACATTACTTGAGTAGAGTATTCTCAAGTATTGTAGCCTCTCAGGGCTATTGCTTGTTGCCCTCTCCCAGTATTCCCTGCAGATGAAAGAGATGCTGTACCTGTAGGGGGGTTTTAGGGTTATTTTTCCCTCTGACAGAGCTTTTACTGTAGCAATGCTTCATGGTGATCACAGTCAGAACACCAGTGTTAGTTTTGCATCTCAACCTCTGTGGAGAGGGCCCATCTCTGTGTTGCAGATTAATTCCCAAAGCTAATTAAACCTCATGAAACAGTTTTTTCAAGCCCAGCAAAGCTACTACAATTGAAGATAGGATTGCTTTGGTTGAGTGACATAGCTGAAACTTGTGAAGCATCCAGCTTCTGTGAACACTCTGTCTTTTGTGGTTTGGGAGCACATTCATTCCTGTTTTTCAAGAAAGGGGCTGTAAGAAAGCAGTGTGCATTTGGTGAGTTATACGCATTCCCCAAGGTGCTGGGGTGGCAGTGTTTGATGAGAAAGACTATTCAAGTGTGGATCAGAGTCAATGCCTGAAATCTTCCAGAGGTTTGAAAAATGTCTATGTCAAAAGGTTCTTGTCCCATTCAACTCCTATGGCTTTCCTTTTCAAAACATGTCAGTTTGAGTGTAAATGTTAAGGCTTTCATTCTCACTATGACATCCTTTTGAAGCGTAAAGGAGATTTGTATAGCTCTGCTACATATTCAACATTAATTTTGAAGAGTACACAGGTAACTATCAGCATATAGGGAGTTGAAAATGCTTGCAGACTAATTGCTTGAAAATGGATTCACATTATCCGTGAAAAAAACTAATAATTCATTTAGCTGAAAGCTCAATGCACATGATCCTTCAAAACTGTCTAATGACTCAAGACCTTCTTTGAATTTTCACTGTTTTCTTAACCAGATAAGGATCTTAGATAATGTGCTCATAATTGCTTTATTGCAAGAGAAGTATTCCTGGAGGATGTTCTTTTCTTTTGTTACTTCAGCTTTCAGTGTAATCCTCTTTCTTCCTCTATGACGAAAATAATATAGAGGACTGTTTTCTTATGACATTGACAAGACTTGACTTTATTTGGCCTAGAGAAAAAACCTTCTTTGTCATTCTGAGAAGGTAATAATAATTGCAGATGCTGATGTATTGTTCCCTCCTACATTCTTGTATTCAGTCAAAACTGAATATATTTTCAGATGAGACCTGCAGAATCTGCTGCTCTTTAATTTCAGACCACAAAAACCAGCACTCTGCAGCCTCAGTTCATTGCACTGGCGAGCTTCTCTTCATGAATATACTTTATTCTGCTTTCTGAGCAGGAAGGTTTAAGGGAACTTTGTCTGAAAACTCATAGGAATGGTTTTGATTCCTGTTTGCTTTGTATGAGGTAGCACTAACTTTCATATTTTAACTGCAAGGTTCATGAGTTGCTAATGTGAAACAAAGCAAAGAGGCACATAAGTGTGACAAATTTTAACCCTGGGAGTCTGCTCTTTGTAGACTCTTTCTATAATGAGTAGAGAGGATGTGGTAGCTCCTCTAGCAAAGCCAAAAAGTGTTCCAGCTTCCTCTGCTGAGTTGCTCCTGGAAGAAACTTCAGTCTGTCCATTGAGAGTATTGGAAATCTCATAAGATTACAGTTCTAAGGCTGCTTTTTTAAGGCTAATTTCCAAAGAATTTCTTAATAGTTAAAACAGATGTAAGAGGATACTTTTAATAGGTCAATGCCAAATCAGTAGGCTGAATGTGTACCTGTATGTTGATTGTTGTATTGCAAATGCAACATACTTCGTCCAAAAGAAATTGCTTGTATTAAACAACCACGTTACTGCAACTTAAAAAAATAGAAGACATGATCAGCCAGCCTACCTTTTCTGACACAAGCTTCAGACAAGATTAAACTATAGTCATCACTGTGGAAGAGGATTCATCAAAAGCAAAAATAAAAGTGGTAAATTTTTTTTGGTTCTCTAAAATATCTTTGTAATAGACTAAACAGTTGTCACCTGAGGAATTTATAGTCAAAGCTAGTGTATTACCAGAAGAATGTGGGAATCTGTACTGTAAAAATTTCTGATGCCTTCTTGATCTTTATTATAAAGAAAAAAATCAGTATGATATTTTAAGATGTGTTGAATTATTCATGTAGACATATTAAACAATGAATACTGTTGGCTTTTCACCATACCATTTTGATAATTAATGTTGGTTTATTTTTTATAAAAAAGCAGTGTCTTTGCAGCCCAGAGCTGTATTTTCCATATTATTATTTTTTCCTTGAGTTGCTGTCCTATTTAAAATCCTGTATCATTGCCAGTGTATTCCAGGTTCTGCACCTCAAGCGAAAAAGAAGCTGAGATTTCTGTGTATTACAAGGGAGTTTTATAAAGCATTTCTCTAATAAAGAAAGAGTGTGTAATGACACATTGCATTAATTTGGCATAATTGCATTTGGCATTAATTTGGCATAAGTGCATTCCTGAGTGACGATGCACCTGGAAATCATAAAGTTTCATAACTCTAGAAATTAGGAAATTGTTGACTTTACTAGAACTTACATTAGAACCAGAAAAAAAAGTTAAGCTGTCCCAAAATCTTTTTTATATCAGACAACAATATCATACAAGACAAGAAACAAGTATGTGAAGTGAAATCTTCCTAGGGAAAAGTACTTTCACTCATATTCTTTTAATTGTAGGTGTTTGAAAGGCCTGAACTTGTTGAAGTAGTCTTACCATGATGAGTTAATTGACAGTATAGAAATGTAATCAAAATCCTTGTTAAACAGTTGCCAGGATTGGATTTTTTACTATTTTATCATGAAAATAGTGATGTATATATAGTAGAGAAGTTTATTAATTTGCATAAGTTTCTTCTGGATTGTGAACGCATTGTGCCATTGATGAAGAGACATATGAACTTGCACTGTATAGGTCAGTGGTTTCGGGGTGATATTTTTTTGTAATTTCATAGTAATCCCATTATCTCATTTGTTTGTCCTACAGACAATGGAGAACTGAGTACAATATTGTGAAAAAAATGTTCTTTGTAAGAACTTAATTTTAATGCAATTTTTTAAAGATGGTGGACAGAAACTGAGAAAGTATTTTATTTTTTCCCTTTCCACAAAATCCAACGTGTTACAATTTAGGCTGTTACTTCAACTGGGGACTAAGCTGTGGTTCTTGTGTAGTAGGTACCTGACCTGCCTCCTCTCTGCTGCTCTGAACTGGATAATGAACAAGTTATTCTTCATCTCCATAATTACAAAATACGGCAGGAATAAATGCCTAGCAATAAGTACCCCTATATCATTCAATGCTCATGTGCCAGCATAAAAACTCAGAGATGCCACATGTCTTAATGTTTGGGGGTCTTGCTGTTGTTTTTCTTCTGATGTCAGAGATGAAAATGAAGCATGGTGGGTTTGTCTGTGCTGCTCTTGATCGGTGCAATGGTTCATTCAATAGTCTTGAGACATGAGACTGCTCTTTTATTTGGGCTTTGGATTTTATTTTTCTTTTTTTTTAAGTTAAAATATTTAGAATGAAATTGTATTATTTTGCTTGGAATTTTTTTGACTGATTTCAGGGTAAAAGATAATGTAGGGCATATTTTAACAAAGAATATTTTTGATTAAGAAAAAGTGTAAAAATGTTTGAGACTCAGCTAAAGAATGTTGCATTGTCTTGACACATTGCTTGGTTTATTTTCATGGCCATTATATCGCTTTGTTCAAATTTAGTGAAAAATAGTGAAGAATAAGTGCAGACTGAGGCGTAAGGTCTATTACATGATCATCTGAATTTTAATTGTAATTTTAGAGCAGGAAGGAATAACTAGTGCAAGAACATTATGAAAGCTTTCCAATGAGCTGACAAATGATGTTTTTGCAAAATTATAAGAATAAACTTATGCTTTTTATCCAGATGTGCTTGTGTTGTCAATACCATCCTTCTTGACAATATTTACTGTGCTTAGAATAAAACAACATTATAAAAAGTGACTGGAAATTCAGAAGCTTGTGGCTCCACAAGCTATGTATTTCTGTGTAATGGGTAGTGTTTGTGTGTTGATATTAAGGGATTCATTATGCTATATAATAAAATTCAAAGTCACTTGGCTTCCAACTGTTTTGCCTTATACAAGATATAGTTTAATCCTCTGGGTTTGTCTGATTACTAGGCAGAAAGTAATTTAGAAAAAAATTTGGATTGCATGGCAGATCTTAAGAGTTTGGAAGAAGTCTGATATGAATGTTTTGGATGATAATTTTCTGGTGGCAAGAGAAGGGCATGGGCAAGGTCTGTTCTGTCCTTGAAAAAAGTCAGACTGTTGGCAGCCTTTGGATGAAGTTTGGCAATGTGGGAACAAGTAATCCTGGGATTCTTCTCTGTAGCCTCTAAAACTTTGTTATTTGGTTTTATGGAGAGAAAAATCCATATTCCATGAGTATAGTGTTTATATTTGAAGCCAGTATAGTGTTTATATTTGAAGCCATTCTATAACTCTGTGCCTAGAAAGAGGAAGAATCTGTACAGAAATATTGCAGCATTGCTTATCAAGATTCATGATATATAAGTAGTTTGAGATTTGAAAGTTCACTGAATGAGGATTTTCTTCCTCTTCTGCCATCATATCCTCTCTATATGTTCCCTGTCTAAGGGTTTTGCTTAGCAAAGATTAGTCAAGCCTATTTCTTTTTGGCAGCATAGTGGAACTTCAATTTGTCTTCCATTTTTCTCCTTTACTCCCTTTTGACTGGTCCATATTCCAACTGGGAAGTAATCATTCTTCCTACTATTCACTGATTTTTTCATACTTCCCCTCGAGCCAACTACTAATTCTGGGAGCTGCACAATTTTTCAGACGTGCAGTTGTTAAATTTTTACTCAGATTAAATCTAACAAAGACTGGCCTATTTTTCCATAGGTCCATGCTGACCTACCTTAAGAAGTCTTAAATCATCTAATCTTCTTTTTGTTTAAGCTGTCATGAATCACCTGGTAAAGTTTGTGAGCTACTTCGATCTTTTAATTTGATGTCTTATCCAGTTTAAAAAATTGCACTCATTGATTTCTTCACTGGGCCTGTATTTTCTGTTTTACCTATGTGTTTTTTTAATGACCTCCAGGTTTGATTTTATGTCTCGAATTGATTTCCCTAATTACCTGTTTTATAATGATTAAATGTGTCCCTCATTTTTCATTTTAATTCATCTAGGGATCCCATCCAGCTATTGACCCTCATTGCACTGTTTTCTCAGCAGATACAGATCTGGCATAAGATGTTTCTTCAGGAATGCATTTTTATTTTAAGTTAAAAAAGAAGGGGTGAGGGGGAAGCTATGGGCCCTGGTACTTCTTTATCCCTGCTTAAATCTATCTCCTTTGGGTCTTCATTTTAAACATGAGAAGTTATCTGGTCAGATCCAAAATAATTAGATTCTTTAGAACTTTTGCAGTTCTTGTGATTATTTAATTATAATTTATTTATTTTATCAGTGATGCATCTATCTGCTGAAGGTCACAACACCTGCCACCCTAAACTCCTATGGAGGGTGTTTGGGATACATTTTAAATCAAATTATATTATAATGTGGAGGGGGTTTGTAATTTCTCTTTCACTGTCCACCTCTCATTTCTAACACTGATGCCACTATAACAAGTTTAGGCCCAGCTAAACCAAATAAATCCTGCTGTCTGATAAAAAGTGAAATGAGGAATGTGGTGCCTGAAGGAATATTTCAGCTTGTCATTCCTTTCCAAGGAAAAATGTCTCCTTGCTTTACTACTACTCCGAGGACGGAGAAGATTACAGAATGCCCAAGATTAATATCTCTTCTGGTGCATCATTCAACCGTTTCCCTTAACTTAGGAATGAAAAATTTGTTGATGGTATTTCATGCTTGCACTGCCTTTTTTTTTTTTTCCCTTTTTTTTTTTTTTTTTTTTCTTTTTTTACTGTGCAGCACCTCTGCATGAGCCCATGCAGCTCAGGGCAGCAGCTACATATGGGGCTGGTGGCAGGTGGGTTGATGTATTTTAGGTGTGCTTTAGGTATAATTTTCAGATGAAAGAAGAGCTTTGGAAGAGCAAGTTTTAAAAATCTCAATTAGAAAAATATGTATCTGTTTACAGAAAAATGAAGATCCTTCAAAGTGTTTTTATATTAAAGCAGCTGCCTTTTGTAAGTAATCAAAAGAGAATTGACTCAAGGGTTTCAATTCTGTATCTTTTTGGAAAGCAGTACAATGATGTTACTGTATTTGATATGGTACTGTTGAAAGTGGACTTCTGATCTTCTACCCAGCAAACTGAAGGATGAAAACATCAAATTACATATCTAAGAGTAACAATGTTTCATCCAGTATGACACAAATAATTCTTATCTTAAGGTGGACTATCTGAGAGAAAATTACAAATGCAACACTGTACTTCAGTGCCCTTATGTTTGTGGAAACGTCTCTGTGGGCAGTCAGGGAAGAACAGGTCTCTGCTCCCTGGGAAGGGTTTGGAGGGCTTTTGTTTTATTTGTACATGTGCTCTCCTTTGTTTTAATGCAGCATCAAAACTTTACAGCCAGTTATTTTCCTTCCACCCCTAGGCAGTTCTTGCCCAGGCCATGCCCCATCCCTGCTGTGATCCCTACACTTCTCATGGCTTGCCAGAGACCACCACGAGATCACCTTTCTTGCTAAATGGAAAAAAACCCTTTCTTGCTAAATGGAAAAAAAAGTGTGTTCTTCAGAATCCTTATAAAACCACATGAGTAGAAATCTCAAAAATATGATTGAGTTCAAGAAGCGTTTGGATAACACTCTCAGGCACATTGTGTGAATCTGAGGCCACAGCAGGCCAGGAGTTGGATTCGATGATCCTGATGCATATTTTATTGCCAAGTAGATTAAAAACTGTTTAATTAATTTGTTCTAATAGAGTACATAAATTCAGGGTATTAAGAATATCAACCCTGATAGAATGACACTTAGTAACAATGGAAATAAATTATAAAATAGTCTTTCCTGATACTTTTAAAATCAGTAGTTTTGGGCTTTTTCTTGAACATTTTCTGACCCAAGCAGTGACTCTTGATCCCATGGCATGGGGTTTGCTTGCCTCCATGCTCCAGGGATGGTCAGTGCTACCTCAAGTCAGGAGATTGCTTCACTGGTCAGGTTCTCAACTGACAGCTCAGTTGACCTGGTCAGTCAGCCCCTGGTCCCAGGATTTTGTTGTGTTTGGGAGTGAAACTATAACCCTTATGATAACATAGTGAAAAATGAACCTGTGTGTCTTACAGTCATGAGAATGCAAGCTACTAACATGCATTTTCATAACAGGGACTCTTACTGACCTTGGGTTTTCCAGATTTTGGAATAGTTTAATTGAATTTTGCTTTACATCCCTTCCTATACAAATTGAGGAATATATGATACACCTGTGTATTCCCCCACCTCCTTCTTTCTTTCTAATTAACTTTGGTCCAATGATTTTAAACTAATTAGATCATCCAAGTTGGTGCTAGGATGCAGGAAGATGTTTCTAATGTGTTGGATTCAGTGAAGGTACAAATTGGATATTTTTCTGGCAGAAGCTGTTTCTCTGCTTTTTCATGTGCTGATAGGGGATTTAGTTTCTCTCCTCTGCCCAGTGCTTCCAGGTAAATGAGTTAAAAACACTTTAACTGGGTTAGCCTTCATAGGAGCAATATGTGTTCTGCCAGGTATCTCAACAGCTGCTAATATTAAATTTCTTTCTTATATGGGGTGAAATGTGGCCCAGTGATACAACCAATGGCATATTTAGAATGAGCATTGGGATTTCACTCTACTGACCATTTTAGCAGTTAAGCTGGTTGTTATGTTCCCAAAGTAATGTATTTCCATTCCTGGCATTTTCTTTCCTTATGCATTTCATATGTTTACTTACGAGGTAAAAAAAGCTACTCAATATGTTATAATAAAAAAATGAGGACAATTATCCTTGTTATCTGCCCGCCTTGCAATCATTTTTTCCGTTTTGCTTGTTTGTCAACTACAGATTAAACTGGTGTCCTATTTGTGCTTCCTAGACAAGTAGAGGGACTAAACAAGCAGTAGCCTTTTCCAGCTGAACATGACCTAAGAGGTGAGAGGAGTGTGTGGTGGAGTGGTGGAGAAGGATGATGAAATGTATCCATGGGATACTCCCCAAAGAGGCAGAGCATTATGAAATGAATGCATGCTTGGTTCCTGCTATATGAGAATGGTTATAGCTATGTGAGGAGTCATGAGAGAGATTGAGTAAAATATGATTAGTGTGGCAAAAAGGGAAAAATTGGTTTAGATAAAACCAACTGAGAACATTATGAAAGAAGGCAAGATTGCAGTAGGGGAAAAAAAGTCTTCATAAGGCATATAAAGAGAGCAAGACTGTGCCTCCAGGCATGTGCTTGTATTTAGTGGAACTGTTTAGCTCCAGTGCCTTGGGCAGTGCTAGGGGAAGAGCTGTGCTTTGGAACTAATCTGTTTTTTCCCTGCTTGTGACCCTTTGCATCGTGAGGGAAGGGGCTGCACTTCCCCACAGAGAGAGGGATGGTGCAGACTTTGCTCCCTGGCTCGATGCTTCTGCTCACCACTTCCCAGCTTCCAAAGCCAGCTGTAGTGACAAGGGAAGGAGCCCTGAGCTCGCCAGCTCTTCAAGAGCACATGGCAGTCAAGCTGCAGGGTGAAGAAGGGAGAAGAAAGGTGGATTCAAGAGCCAAAAAATGTATTCAAGGATCATTGTGTTACGCATCTGTGCAACTGCAAATTGTCTTGTGCACCGAGCGAGTAACGAAAGACGTAGAGGGGTGACAAGGGAAATTTGGTGTCAGACTGAGTTTGCATTGTTCAAATGAAGATAATGTTTTATGTTTTATGACTCTGCATGCAGCAAGACACATGAAGTAAATATGCCAGTAAATTGAGGAGCACTTTCCTCCTTAAAAGGGAGTAAATATTAATGAAGATACAGGTGGTGTGCACACAGAAGAAAATACAAGAGGAAGTAGAGCAGTTATAAAAAGCAAGCTCTGGAAGAGTTTGATGGCTGCCTTCCCAGAGGTTTTTGGTGGGGGGAAGGTGGAGGAAAATGCAATGGCAGTAACAACAAAAGAAAATCATAACTCCTGAGGAACTGGGAGACAAGACTGAAGGGAACTGAGCAGCATCCTCTTCTTAACAGATAAAAAGGAATGTGCTGTAAAAAGCATTATTAAAGTTTGATCTCTTTGCTGGTGACGTTTTTGTGATTGATTTAGGGCAGTCCCTATGCACAAGCTGTAACAGGCCATGCTGGGTCTCACTACAGCACCTTGCTACAGCTCTAGAGAGACAAGCCCTGAGGACTGGTAGCAAGGGAACAATTTTTGCTATGATAAAGACAGCTCAAAACTTAGCAATGGGGCTCAGGGCTAGATTCAAGGGCAGAAAATATTTCATGCTTATAGCCAAATGCCTAATGAACAAGCCTTTAGCCTTTAGGATGGTACAACAGAGACCAGAGCTGGGTGGGAGAAATTTTAATCTAATTTAAACCCAATTCTGCTGAGCAAAAACTCATGTTTGACTTTTGTGTGGATGAAAGTTCTCAACACTGAAGTGAAGCTCCTTCAGAGCAAGGCTGAAGCTTTCCACTGTGCCTCACTCCACTTCTTTCCAGCCTCAGATGGGGCTCAGCCCATAGCTCACATGACTCCTGTCACCTTGTAGGGCTCATAGCAGAGGAGCCTATTGAAGGAGAGGCAGAGAGGTTGGAAGGACTGTCCTGGCTTGCTCTCTCTGGAGGGAGGCTGCTGGGAGCCTTAGAAGGATGCAGCCAAAGGAAGGCCATCTCCTCATGGCAGGCACTGGCCAGGGCACAGAGAAATGACAGCAGAGAAACACAAGCGAGGACTCTGGCAACAAGGCACTCAGTTACACAGTACCTTTGTGTATATATTGGAAAAAGAGGAGTCTTGAGCAACATAACACTAAAAATAGGAGAATGTGCAGACTTATTAATTTGAATTTTTTCTCCTTCAGTTTTATTCTGTCTTTATATTTTTCAGTTGCTGTGTCAGTGATGCAGTATTTGGACACTCAGATGCCTTCCTATTGTATACTTGAAATTGTATGTCTTCTGTAAGATTTCTGCTAAACCTCTTACACATTTTAGGAAAAGAAGCAGCATGTTTCATTTGCTGTCCTATAAACAAAATGTAGAAGGACTTTTTGTTTTTAAGCTTGTGATTTGGGGCAGTAGAAATAGACTTTTTAAAAACGTGATTAAGAATAAATATGAAAATACAATTAAGTATCTGTCAGTTCTCTCAGGAATAGGTGTCTAAGAATAAAATTAACTATTTCCCGGACAAAACCAGGACAGCAGGACCTGTATAAAAGCTTTTATGTAATTCCTCTTCTGCCTCAACATTTTATAGGTAAAAGTTTTCTTTCTCCACTTTGAGTCCAGAAAACATATTTTTATATCTGAATAGAAGTTACTATAAAATAGCAACATTCCAGGAAGTTTAATTAGAAGACAAAATAATGAAATGTAATAAAATGTAATAAAATGAGAGGTCCTAGCTCTAAAACAACAAAATTGGGGGGTGGAGGCACGAGGGGGGTGGGAAATGCTACAAGCACACAGATAAATTGAAGCTTGGTGGGAAAGCAATTTACTTTGTATGATATGTATTTCCAATACTTCATGCATACATTACATGTGTGTGTATATATATGTGTGTGTGTGTGTGTGTGTGTATATATATTTGTGGGTCTCCTTTTTCTCCTTTTTACTTGCAGCTAGATATGCTGCTCCTCATTTGATCATAAAATGGGTAAAGAATTTAAAATAATTTTGCAAATGTAGCATTTGGGAGAAAAATAGGTAAATAAGTAATGTTTACATATTTTGTCAGGATAAGTCCTGTAGACTTCAAAATGTCTGTATTAATGACACAGTGGAACACAAAGACCAGTTTAAAAAAACATTGTTTGCTGCCTGCTTGGATTTTAAATATGCCTACATGTCTGCCTGCTCTGACAGAGCTGGTAAAAGGAAAGAATTGCCTTGTTGTGACTTAAGAAAACAAGTTTATTTTCTGAACTCTCTCCTAAATGTTTACTTCTAGGGAACAGTGTGGAGGGGTAAAAAAGTGTATCCTCCCAGATATATGTCTTCAGCACTCTGAATCAACTGTGTTTAACCCAGCA
This sequence comes from Passer domesticus, assembly GCF_036417665.1. Classification (NCBI taxonomy): domain Eukaryota; kingdom Metazoa; phylum Chordata; class Aves; order Passeriformes; family Passeridae; genus Passer; species Passer domesticus. Next base: position 19,772,780 of record NC_087475.1, on the reverse strand, counting down.
GCAGAGTTAAGGCTGTTGGAATCTATGTTGACAGTCAGTAAATATTTACCATCCAAACCAGCCTGTGTTTCTTTGTGCCGTCAGTTCTGTGGAGCTAATTGTGAGTTGGTGAGATGCTGATGTGGACAGGAAGGTTTCTGGGCATGTGCTGCACTCCAGTGCCTGCTGTCTGAGCACACACCTGTCCAGAGCTGCAGGAACCTGCCTGCTGGGCAAAACAAGACCACCAGATGTGCTGTGGAGTTCAGCAGCCCCAGAGTTAGCTAGTAGTGTTTGCTGTTGATCATACTGCAGAAATTAAAACCTGACCCTACTAAAGTTAGTAGTAAGAGTTCCAGCACCTTAAGAAGGATTAGAATTTCTGTTTATCTTCAGTAATAGTGCTGTGAAGCCATAGTCTTCATGAGCAAGTACTGTCCTCCAAAGTGAATTTTTAAACCCAGCATATTGTTGTTTGGGAACAAAGTATAATCCTCTTATTTAAATTAAAAATGAGAATAACAACTTTAATGTCAAAAACCTAGGCATATTTAAATTTATTATTTTGTTGATGATAAATAGAAGATTAAAATGTGTTAAGATATTAATTTTAATTTTAAAATAAATTAAACTAATTTCACCAATACTGTATTTGTTTACATACTACTTTATTTCAATAATGCCTAAGACAGTCTCAAGTTATGTTAAACTTGATAACATGCTTATAAAACCTGAACCTAGGTTGAATTTAGATTTATCATTGTAAAACATTGTCTGGTTTTTAAGGATATTGAAGCATCTAAAGGTTCAGGTGGGCTTCAGTAGAATCACAGAAAATATCACAGTTAATAATTCCTGTTACTGGTCCCTTTTTTTTGCCAGTTTTATAAATAACTAGGCCCTTATGAACACATGTAGCATTTCCAAATGTCTTTACAGAAATTAAGCTGTCAAGTTCTGGATCTGTGCTTCAGAAAATGGGTGGGAGGGTTAATACATTGAGGAAATAAAAATAGCCCTGTGAAGTATAATGGAGTGGTGGGTGATAAAATCAGCCTGCTGACCTGTTGCTTGGGGTAAAGCTTGCTAGCAAAGACACTGACACAACAGCACTCAGTACTCATTCCAAATAGGCTCTGGCATCCTCCAGGACTGTTTCTTGGGGTGTGAAACTGCAAGTGGCTGGATGACTGGAAACCTGGAGTCTGGCTACTGTGCTGCTACTGCTTTCCTGTGGCTAAACCAGCAGAGAGCTCAGCATATGCTAGGTCCCTTTACATTAATCTTATCAGAGCCAAGGCTTTAGGCTAGCAGAATTGGTTTACTTTATCCTGTCAAGGAAAGAATCTATTTCTAAATGAATTTGCAGTGCTGGAGAAGGGGGTGCAAAAGGGTGAAAGTTAATGTGTGACTCTCGAACCAAACTTGGTAAGAGTTTTCTCAGTCACTTCTGTCTGCAGTCACTGTCTCAAGTAAGATATGTTTGTGCAAGGCAAAAATGCACGGATTACAATAATCATCTGTTATCTGAAGACTTTTGTAAAAGAAGGAATTAAGTAATTTAATAATCACAGCTGGGGAAAAAGTTAGTTTTAAATGCTAGTTACTTCTTCCCTGAATTCTGCTGCTTCCTGCTGACATGACAAGGAAGATGGGCTCAAGCCATTTTGGGTCTGACTATCAGTGTCCATTCTTAGTATTGTTTTTCTATCTTTCCTGGATAAAATGGACTCCTGCAACCTCCCATGGGCACCCAAGGCTTCTTATAGCCTGACATAGGTCTTCTGATTCTTCTTCTGTCAGGGCTTCACCTTTTGCTGTATCATACAGGGCAGCAAGAGAAGAGCAATTTTGTTTACTCCCTCTTCCCAAATCTTCTCACATTTTGTATTCATCATATTCCATAAAGTGAAGGGGAATGCACAAAGTACCATTTTTCTTTTTCTGTCTTCTTTCTTGCAACTCAGGAATATGACACATTTTTATTGTGAAAATCACATATATTCATTGAATAATTTTTAAACCTTTAGCTCACTAGTTCCAGAATATCTATTGTGCTGAGACTATGTCATGAAAGCCTGACATGATACAGCTGGTGCTGATGTTGGGGCCAGTTCAATTGAACATATCTCTTTCATTCCCTGTTGGTATGAGGGAACCTAATTTATGGACTATGTAGTGAAATTTTATTGGGAAACAATACAATAGTAGGTGGAACCCCTTAAACGGATTAAACCCACGTGTGGCTGGGTGACTCCAAGCAGTTTCTGCACTGAAAATACAGAAGTTCATTTCAGAATTGCATTGACTGCTAAACTTTACTGTTTCTCTATCTTCTCACTCAGATTTTCCTGTATTGATACTGTGCCTGATTTAATTCCTCTTAGCAATGCAATTAATAGCAAGCTCTGGGAACTGCAAATTTAGAGAATGCATAGTATCGAAGAGCTGGACTCCATCTAAATGTGTGTGTAGGTGCACTGCTTGATTGGAGTAACATGCAGCTACAACCTGCAAACAGATTCATCTACATTACTGCAGGAAAACAGCCAGAAGCACTACAGCCTTGTGTCAGAGAACAGCATTAAACCTGTGTAAGCTGTAAAGTCCCTCTAGTTTTCTTTCTGCAGAGAAAGTTCCATTTTCTCCTGCAAGATCTTTAAGGAAGCTGGTTGTCAGTGGCTGTAACTAGGTTAGCTCATCTGGCTGTACCTCTGTCTGTATCATTTTCCTTAGCTATCACTTGCAGAGAGCTGACAGAAATTTTTTGGGACTTTCTAGTAGCTGTCACAGTAGCAATGCAGTTGTAGCTTGCCAGAATATATGCAAGCATATGTATCCAAACTCCTACCACGGCATATAACCAAGGACTGGTGAAAATTGGAGGAGGAAAGACTTAGGTTATGGTTTTTTTTCCCCCTGTGTGTATGTGTAATTTCATTTCTAAGAGCCTGCTATTAGAAGAAATTTATAAGTCCATTTACCTAGATAGCTTAACATCATAAGATATTAGGGATTTAGATAGCTGGAGCCTTGGTATTTCAGGAGCTTTTTATGAAGCAGTATTTCACAATCATATTTTCTTTTTTGGTTGTAAAAGTAATGTCTGCCTTCAGAATGTTTTTCAGGTCATAAATCAAATAATAAAAACCAAACAAACAAACATGCAGTGTGTTACAGGTTTTTGTTTCCAGACTTTATGTTTAAAAATCACTGGGTTAGGAAACAGTGATGGGGAAAGAACAGGCTATAGACCAAAAAACAGGAAAGAATAGAATCAGCAAATTTTGCTTTTTCTGTCTTTTGCTTAATGATTAATGGGACAGGTATATAGAGTTAAAGTATATAACTCCAGGCAACTTATTTTTTGGTGTAATACCTATTTTTCATAGTTTTTTTTTATGCTCAGTTTTTTTGAGTGGAAGTTGGAGGAGCTGGCCTTCTGAGGTCCCTCCCAAATGGAGTTGTCCTGTGATTCTGTGTAAGTTGGTAGGCTGCTGTTGGAGCATGAACACTGCTGCCTCAGAGCTCGGCAAGAACTTTTGCTGCTTGTTGTGTAACATGAAATTGGCAGACAGCTGCATGGTTTGGGGAAGCTGGTACTAGAAACATCATTCAAGGTGAACTCTAAGCCTTGCTGCTAATCTTAAAATGAGACAAAAGGAAATGGTGCAGTCACTGACTTCACCAAGTGTATTGTAAACTGAGTAATGGGCATAAAGTGATTCTAATTTGACAGAAAAGTGTTACTGATGCTCCTTGTTGTGGTTTTCTGGGACAGAGGGGCCTCTTGTCAGAGATTTAAGTTTGCCCTGGTTCTGGTTTTCTTTTTTTTTCATTTGCAACCAAGAAATTTCTTCCTTTATCTCCTGTCCTTTTGCAACTTTACACATTTGTAGCTTCTTCTGTGGAAAGCAGTAATTTCCTTGGAATTTCAGGAAGATATGTATTTTAACCAGTAGAGAATGAAGGAAAATATTTTGAAAATAATTCCTGAGCAAATGTCTAGATCAATTGTCATGGGAATCTGGCTCTGTCACTTAGGGATGGATGTGTTGCTGACCTTGTTCTAAACTCGCCTGTGGTTTGGCCTGGGATGTCTTGAAGGGACAAATACTCTGAGATCATTTGTCTGCAGTTTTGTATTGGATCTGCACAGCTTCTGTTCAGATCTTCAGTAAGTTACATTAGTTAGTTTTCAAGACACCTCATATTCTGTTGATGCATATAGTTAAGTAGTGCACTTGGCCTCAAGTATGTAAGCTCTAAAATAAATTTGAAACATGAGACTTTGGTTCCACTTTATTGGCTCACACTTCATGAAGTCACTAAGGCTAAGGAAAAAGTTTTAACACCCCACTCCTGAATTATTCTTTCTCATTTGTTAAGGTTTTACACATACATTGGTTTGTGACATAATTCTGCAGCAGAACGTGCCAAGTGTTGGTAATTTTCTAAGAATGAAATTGCTTCCGATTTTTATGTTGTTTAGAGTGCTTTAAATAACCTCCTGTCTGGATGCAGGCTTCTTACCACTGGTGAAAATGTCTGACTAGTACATAACATGTCCTTTACTTACAATATTTCTCAGTATGTTGCCATATAAACCATAATTTTCTCTATGGAAAAATACAAAGGAACTCAAAGAAAATAATAAAAAAATCCCAATCTTTAGCATGATAGCAGTAGAAACACAGGCTTTTCTGCATATGTTTTGAGAATGTAAGCAGATTGCTCAGCACACGTTTTATCTGGTCCTTTTCTGGAGTTCTTTGTAACTTTTTTTTTTTTGCTGGGGAGTGAAGTATAGAAAAATGCATAGTGTACCCTTTTAATAGCAGGATGGCTATTTTATCATATATTACCAGTTTTGAGAATTTTGGTTTAAAGGCAAGTGGAATATTGAGCTTTTGGGTTATTTTTAATCTACAAATTAGAAAAAAATACCTTGAACTACGATCATGTTCTTGTATATAGTATTTGAAATTAGATTTAAGCCTAGCAGACTGATTAGTTTTGTAAGTAAGATTTTTGAATGGGAAATTTTGCTTATGGAAAGCAAACTCAGCCAGTGGTAAGTGGCTGCATTTCATTTCAAGGTCATCAAATATGTTTTGTAAGGAGATGACCCTTTAGCTCTCAGAACTTCTTCTGTAATCACTGTGCAGTGATGCTTCACTGCTCAGTGATGCTGGATTTCTGTGTAGGGAAATATTTAAAATATACCTTTCTTTCACCTCCAAAACTAAGAGGATAGTATTGGTTTAATTTCATTTACAAAAGATGTTCAAGATAGGCTACCTTTATGTAATGTATTGGCCATTTCATTTTATTTCCCAAGAAATTGAATGTGGGAGATTAAGTCATAGGAGAAAGCTGAAGAACTGGTAAATATGAGGGTGTTCTCAGTCTTCTCTTTTCTCTGCAGTACTCTTTTCTTAATTAAGGTCCAGCCAGATCTTTTGTTCTACTATTTTGCTGATGGAGCTCATCTTGAGATGTAGAAAGAGCTCCTACCAAAACCAAGCAGTAGGAAGTTAGGCTTTAATCCAGGTTTACGAAAGCAATTTTGTTTCCATTTTGGCAATTCACTTCATCCTTCTAATGCAAGGTCACTCTCCTACAGACTAAATGTCACCTTCCAGCAACAGTATGCCATGAAGAATTTCCAAATGACCACAGGCCTGAAACATGAGTGACATCTTTACAGAATATAAGAAATAATTTACCAAGAAGTGCTTAAAATTTTTCTGAGCTGCTTTTTCTAGTGTATGATTTTCCATTTTGCTCACAGCAGGCAGATTGTATTAGGTATAAAGGTATTGAAAAAATTCAAAATTTACTATGCAGAAAAATGAGATTCCCTTTAGCTTTTCCAAATGCTGTATGCATAATTGAATTTTAATAACTATATACACCTCAAATTTTTATGGCATAAAATGGATAGTTGTGTAAGAGGTGGTAAGAAATTATATGCTATATTGTTCTTTTTATTTAAAATATGATGCCACTTTACAGCATTGTGTTTGCAGTGCTTTACTCTCTACTACCATAAACTCTCATTATTAGTTGCAATGCAGTCAATGAGCTAGACTGCATTTCTGTCAGAGGCTTTATGAGACATTTTTTTCATAAGGCAGAAATGGCAAAATTCCTGCACTTCTACCTGAAACACAGCGGTGAGTCATGGCTGCAAAACTGGTGAGAGGACAAATGTTCATTGAGACCAGAAGTAACAACACTTTAAAGCAAGAAAGAGACCCCTAAAAATCACATGTGAGATAAAATTCAGCATCTGATAATAATTTTGATTTTGTCAGGGATCGCATTTTATGAAAAATTAATTTGGTGCCTGGTCTAGGTATGCTGCGTATCATATGGTAAGATTTCCTGCATGTACTAGGTTGGGAGAGAAACAAATTAAAAATGGTTTTCAGAAAATTTAGAAATAAATATCAATACTCCATTTACTAAATGAGAAAGAGACAAATATGCTTGATATGCTTTCATTAGTTTGTTTTGTTGAATTTTTTTGTTTCTCCTGAAATACTGAGTAGGCCTGAGAAAGCCTAAGGTCAAAATCCCCATTAAACCAGAGAAAAACATCTCTCACACATCAGCTTTTAAAGACTTTCTAGCACACATCAGCATGAAGCTAAAGCATCCTACAGAACAAAACGTCAAAGAGCCTTTCACGGGATCCAAGTCCCAACCACTACTTGCTGGTTTGGGTAATTTCTGGCTTTAGCAATACAAAATTCTGGAGGTGAAAGCAATTCTTTCAGGACTTGGATCTCTAATGAGGTCAGTGGGCTTTAAATGAAAAGTCCTGGCAGTCTAAAACAAAATATGATGGAGACTTTTGTTTTCTATGAAATGGGGGTGCATCTTTAATAATTATGGATGTAAAACATAGAGTGAGAAGAGACAGGCAAATGAAAAATTGGCCTGTATCAGATATTTTAAAAAGCCCACGAAACCAACCAACAAAATCAACCCCAGAACAAAACAAACAATGGACTTTCATAAGTGCATTAACTGGGCATCAATGACTGTAGAGAATCAGAGTACGTGCACATTTTTTGCTAAAAAGGCTTACAGGGAACAGGGCAGTGCAAGAAACAGCTCTGTCAGTGATAAAGAGTTTTTAATTTTTTGTGGAATCAGAGACAAGAAAGGAAGCATTCTGGGGCAGGCAACGTACCTCAAGGAATGACAAGACCTTTGCCGTGTCCCTTTTCCAAGGCATGTGGAGATTGTTAGTGCCTGGAACAGTCCAGCATTGCCTCACAAGGTTTGTTTCATACCTTGTCCCAGTGTCCTGCCTGTACCTTTGATAGTTATGAGTCCACAGAGGACAACAGTGGCTCTTTGAGCAGCCAACACTCAATTCTCAGGAGCTTTCTATCTAACTGAAACAGACATGTTCCATAGGTACTTCACTGTGCTCTTTGGTTACTTATGTCTTTGCCCATATCAGTTAGAGAAGAGAGAGGAAAGCAAAAATGAAGTTTTGGAAAATACTTTGTGAAAAATATTCTACACGTAGATTCTTAGAACAAAGTTTGTTTGGAGGTAACATCAGGTAATTTCAGACTGAGAGGAACCATTCCTTCTACAGTGAGGTGTGTAATGGGTATGGTGCACATTTTGAAAAGCCACTGGTTTTGTTCTTCATTGTTCTGTACTGCCTGTGATACAGACGGGAGTCTGGAATTGGTGCTTAAGTGTTTGGAGCCCATGAGTGGCTCACAGAGTCCACAAATAGACTTTTCTGGCCATGTGGAGCTGTCCTCTTTTTTCCCTGATGAAATGATGGACACCTGCTGTTGTATTTCCTGCTTGTGTGGCAGGAGAGCTGACATGGAGTGCTCCCCATGGCAGCCATGGAATCCCTGGTAAAAGGGATCCCTTACCTTTCAGATCAGCTACATAGTGTGAACCCTTATTGTCTCATGACTGGCAGCAGGAGCAGTGGCTTCTGGAGGAGGAATTTATAATTGATTGGAGTGTCTTCTGTTCTCAATCTAGGCATAGGCTGCATTTAGAAAAAATCTGTTTTAGGCACTGAGGAGATGGAAGATAATAACGAAATCTATGACAAAAACAGTCTGATAGGGTTTTCTAGAAATGTAGCTTCTCTACAATTGTGAATTGCCATAGAGGAGTTCAGTATGAATTTTTGAGTTGTACTTGAGGTTTTCTCTGGTCCCCCAAAGGATTTAAAGGTCGAGTGAAGCCTTTAGCATTGTTGTCTGTTTGGAGTAAGAATGAGTGGTACTTGGTGAAACTGTGAATAATTCAGAGCATCTGTGGTGGAAAGTGGGGACAGGAGAAAAGGAAGATTGGGATTTTGTTGCTTCAGCCAGAGTTTGGGGAGTAGTTAATGCCTAAGAAAGAAAATCTTTGAGCTGGAGACAATTTCTTATCAACTGGTGCAAGGCAACCTGGCTTTATTCATAGACCTTACTAATAAAATAGAAAAAACCAACACAAGGTAGAAGAATGGTGAATGCCTTTATTTTCTGAATAGCATTTGTATTTTCCTGATGATGCATGATGCAGGGAGAAAATTTCAGGCAGGCGTGAAGAATACAGTAGCCTAATTCTACCTTTGACAGAGCATGGCTGTATTGCAAAATTATTGAGAATGACAGGTGTCAAAGGGCAAAAATATTTTTCTAGAATTTTGTTCTTATGATCAAATAAGAAAAGCAGTCTTGGACAACCATTCTACCTTTGGTGATTGGTTAATTGCAAGCTTGAAACTCTAAACTCATTTGTGGGATGATACTCATCAGATTTCTGTTAACTGACACACACAACTTCAAAAATAGTACACATTTAGATGAGGACTAAAACCCTTCTGCTTTCTTACCCATCAAAAGATTTGAAAGCATGTGGGTTGTAGAAGATGAAGGATCTCTGAAGTCGTTAGGGTTCCCTTCTGTACTGAAATGATTTAGTAATAAGAGACTCGGTATGAATTAAGCTTTTTACTACAGCAGAAGGTGTCTGGGGCAGTTAATTTTCTTCTTTTGAGTTTCTGGCAGGACTATTTCTCTGGGGATTTATAGGACTCATCTCTACAAAGACAAGAAGTCTTTCAGTGTCCTTGATCTTGTATCCAGAAACTATTGTCCATCATGTCTCTGTGCCCCTCAGGAGAATTTCAATAGCAGGGTATGATGATTGATTTTGATAGTATCTACAGATTCTTTAAAACCTTCATTTCTCGTTTTTTCAAGTTAAAGTGGTATGATGGAAGTAAAAGTATTGCAGTAGTCTTCTGGGACAGGAGAGGGTGAGAACTGGATTGAGAAAGAAGGGTTTCATTCCTGAGGCAGTGGAAGACTAAATATCATAGAGAGACGGTTACTGAACTCCACTTGTGTCACAATAATGTTTCCTATTTGCAGATAGACATGCCCTGCAGATACTTCAGGTGTGGTGTTCTTACTTTTAAAAACGAATAATACAAAATGTTTTATCTCTGGTGTTCCTCTTGGAACCTCCTTGGGATTATTGTGGCTAGAATTGCCTCTGTGCTGTGGAGCTGTGTGTCCTTCATAAGCAACTCTGGGATTGCAATTTGGATTTTGCTCAGGATTTCTTCTTTTTATGATGGGTGGGAGAGGGACTGACCTATGTATTGGCATGTGGGAAGCAGAGAGCTGCTTGAAAATAGAAAATTGGCTTTTGTACCAGTGGAGAGTTGAAATGAAGCCAGGCTACATGGCAAGACTCAAAATTTGGAAGTTTTTTCTTCATATAAATATTAATATACATAAAGGAAGCCAGCGTGTTGACACTGTTCCTCCATTCCCAGAGCAAGTTGCTTGTGTTACATGGTCAGCCTTGTGTGAGTCACTGTTGCCCCTGCAGACAGTGCTTTCAGGAAAAAAATAATGCTTGTATATGAGGAAGTACTATGAGAAACATAAAGATGTTGAACAAGATGATTCCAGGAAATTGAATATCCACATGGTAAACACAACATTATGATGTGAATCCCCATAATAAACATTCTGTAATTTCAGCCATCCACCACAGTTGCACCAGTTCAAGGGCTTGCTATAAAACAACATTAAAATATAATCCTTCCACTATTTTAATCCAACTGAGGAAATCCAAGGTAGATGCTTAAAAAGTTACTAATACCTAAAGAGAAAGTATGCATAGAATATTAATATTTCAAAGTATTTATACTTAGGAAAATCATAGGGCTCCATATGGTTCCACATACAGAGATTTTAAACAGTTATGAAGATTTTTGTCAGAAACTCTTTGGATAATTTCAGTTTTGATAGCCTGTGCTGTGCACTAACAGATATAAAGTAAAAGCAATACTGAGAGAAAATAAGGCAGAGGAAGAAAAAATCTAAGGGTGTTTTTTTTGTAGTTGTGTTGAGTAGGAGTGTTCAAGGGGAGCTTTGATGGGAACGTTTTGGAAGACATGCCCCAACTGTGTACTGAGTGTGGTGCCCCATTAGACATTAAATATGCTAAATAAAATAGGGATTGTATTTAGCACTCATTTAACTGAGTGCTTTACCTAAGATCTCTCTGAGGAATGCAGTTCTGCCATTAATTTTCCCTGCCATGTGACCATCTGTGAGGCCATGAAGTAAACAGAGATGAATCTGAATGGAAAAAAACAGCTGCTAATTTTAAGGTGAACCAGTTTACTTTCATTGGCACAGGAGCAACTGTGATGTGAAGCAGGAGATGCTGGGAAAATGGGAATATTTTTGTGTCAGTGCCAGTTTATGCTGTTTTAAAATTACAGTCTGAGAGCTTAATTTCCACTAGTTCAGAGAAGAACTATATTTATAAAAGAATTTACAGGCTTGGGCTATAGAGGTGGCACAGTTAAAAAGTCTGTCAAGATTTCTGTAGCAGAGACCTGTTGAGAGGAATCTCCAATTGCTGGTTAAAAAAAAAAAAAAACAAAACAAAACCCAACAGTTTGGGGCACTATTGCATACTTATTTTCTGTAGATACTATTTTTAATTGAATTTTTTTACCTATTTAAACCTTTCCCCCCCCCACATTTAAAATAAGAAATGGTGTTGCTTTCTGTGTTCATTATTAACACTATCTGTATTGCTCTGGACGTTAGGCATTAATAGTATGCTTTGAAAATTCAAACTGTTCTGGTTTTGATCTTTAAAAAAGAAGTGAATAATACTACAGATTTGCACTTCTTCTTAAGGCATGGTTTATGCTGAGCATGTTCTGTATATGACATAAAGAGCATATTGCTAATACAGTGTAGGAGACTTTACATATGATCTCATGTTTCAGGTCATTACTCAAGCACAGGACAGAAAAAAGGCTGACCTGGGATGTTTGCTATGGCAGAGCTATTGTATTATCAGTCAGAATGTCCCTCCACAGCACACACTGATTCCTTACACACCACTTCAGTAATCACCAAAGTGGTGATTTAATGAACTGATTGTGTAATGTCAAGTAATTCAGAGAGATCGGGTTTTCTATTTCTGCAGCAGGAATGTCAAAAGCAGGTTGAGGGGATATTTTAGCTAATCTGCCTTGTTTTCAGACCTCTGCTGGCATGGTGCTGGCCTAGCTTTCCCAGTGAAGTTTGACAGCCAAGAGCTGTGCTCCTAAAGGCTCTCCAGCAGCCAGGCTCTCCCATTGCCGTGAGCAAACAGGGAGGGTGATGGACAGCAGGCAGTGAGTGAAACTATAGCACAGGGTTTGTGAAACACATCTAATTAAAATGAAAACTGTTAAATTGATGGGTATCCATTTATGCAGTCCTGATAATAAAGGTTACAGTGCCAGTGCTGCCTCTGCAGCTAGGCTTGCTGAAGTGGAAGGTGCATTTTCTTTGTCTTTTTGGTCTTTGTAAGTGCCATAAATCTAGGCAGTCTTGGTGTGCTCCTCCTTTGCCTGTGCAGGAAGGAAATGGCAAATGGTGATCAGTGAGATGAGTGATTTATTGAGATCACCAGCATGGAGGTAGGACTTGGACTGGGATCTCCCAGGACCTGATGATCTTCCTCACCACTAAGGCATCCTCTTAACTTAAAGATTACCAAGATGGCTTTGTTCTTCCCCCAAGTGTGATGCCTGACTTGCTTCTCATTCCTGGCATTTTTCTCCTCTTTGCCATCTTTTGCCCTTCATAGTGGCCACTAAAGAGAATCCTTGCAGACAAGCAGAATTATATTCAACAACTGAAGGGAGGTGTAGAAAAAAAATGCGGTTCACTTGCTCCTTTTTTCAGATTGTACAGGCAGCTGGGAATCCTAGCCACCTTTAAGAGTAACGACCTTGCTTTACTGTTATGACTTGAGTGTTTATTATTGAATTCTCCAGTAGCTATAGGAAAAATTATGTCTTTTTTCCCTGTGGAGCCACTGTGAATTTACACACATCTAATGTAGGTGCGTACAGTGTCTCAAGTGCTAATCCCACTGATTGTAAGAAAGTCTGGAGGAGTAGCTCAGATGTAGACATATTTATAGTTAAGTAGGACAGTTATTACCTGTCATATATGATATGGTTCTGACACCATTAATGTTTTAAGGGCTCAAGAAAGCTTTCAAGGGAATTAGATTTATCTTAAAATCCACTAATGCTATAATCCATACAAAGATGAACCCTTAATTTGAATGCAGAGAGTTACAATACTGATCATCATCACTGGCCTATGCTCCTACAAATTATCTGATAGTCTGATGTACTTACTTGGGAATTTAAATATCACTGTATCCATTTAACAGATGGTGAAACTATAGCACAGGGTTTGTGAAACACATCTAATTAAAGTGAAAACTGTTAAATGGATGGGTATCCATTTATACAGTCTTGATAAAAAAGGTTACGTTCTAGTGTATTTAGTTAACTGCAGTGGTTAGGATTCCAAATACTCTAAAGTGTTATTTGAAGTCTGTAGATGTAGTTAAGCTGACATTCTCACATTGTAGAATGGCTCCTGTGTAAAAGAAAGAACCCTTTCTTTGTCTCTCAAGCATATGGAGAAAAAGAAATGTTTATGCTCAGCTTAACAAGAAACTGCATGAGAGAGCATTGAAAGTATTTTGGATTTGTTCCTTGCGTGACTGTTTTCTAATCAATTCCTTGGATCAGAAATGGATCAGTTGTATTTATCTGGGGTAGTGTAGCATATCTGACATTTATGTGTTTGATTAGCCTTGAAGAACTAATTTTTTTAAGAATTCTAGCATTTTCAATATTATATTTAAGCCATGCCTTATGGCAAATACCAGTGTTTGAATATGGTAACAGAAATGTTTTTCTACTCCTTGAAGATGGAGTACTTAATGTAATTGATAAACCAAATGATACCTAGCATTCCATTGTAATGCTCTACTTTACATGTAAATTGTATTTTGAAGCACCATATTTTTTCTCAATTGTGATTAATCCTTGAAATGAAGGGGGAGGGTTGAGCAGCTAGTTTATTTTTAATGATACATTCCTCCTTTGGGAAAGATTAACTATGCACAACTTCATTGAATTTAGCAATTTACAATCAGTTGTTGAGTTGTCCGTGGAGACCAATTCTGTTCCTTCAGGAGAGTTTGTCAGGTTACATTGTGCTGTTTCTCTAAAGAAAACAAGTTATTTTGTCTCTGTCTGTGCCAAGAGGTAGTAGATTCCTTGCTATGATTTGAACTTCAATAAATCTAGCACATAAAACTAAGCTGTAATATATTTGATTGGTGGAGACAAGACTGAAATGAGGAAGACAACTTATCCAAAACAGGCTCTAATTTTGTGTAGTTTTGTTTTCGTGTCAAAATTCCAGATTGCATTCAGTGTATGCATTCCTATTTGCTTGTCTGTCACATGCCCTTAGCTGGCCTTTAGCTTTTTTGGTTGCTCTGCCTCTTCTTCCTGCTCTTTCCCTTTCTCAGATTGTATATAGATATTAATGGCTTGACTAATTTTGCTAAAAGAGTTATTTGTTGTCTTCTGAACCTCTTAGTTCTACAGGAGAAAGTGGGAATGTGCAGTAATATCTATCTTAATCCTTGCAAGTGAGGGGAAAAGCATGTGTACAAACGTTGAGTATTCCTGTGGGAAACTATGGTGGATCCTTGCTAGCTGAATCTTTTTTTTGTGTGGAGTCAGTACCTCACAAAATATTTCAGATTACTGGGAAAACAGTAATATTTCAGTTTACTGTCACTTGGGAGTGCTGCTGGGCCCTTCTTCGGGAGTGGGAATACTAGCAGAGAGTGCTGGAGCAGTGGGATATAACAGTGTGTGGGCTCAGAGATGCTGCAGCTTTTTAAAGGTTATTTGGTGGGAGAGCTTAATGGATAATGATCAAGTGCAACAAGATTCACATATTCAGCCAATTTAGCATGTTATGCAGCAGTGTCATGGCCTTCCTTCATTCTAGCACAAGAAGCAAAAAATTGGTTTCCTAACAGAGAGGTTGATGCTCCTCGTGCCAGGTCTTGCACTGTGTGTGTGATCTGCAGTGATGTAGCGGGTGGTTTGATTTGATTTTGTTTTTTTTTCCCTAAAACTGTGCTGAGAACTGGCATTTGAACAAGGAATGGTGATGAATGAAAATGCTTCCTGTTCCTTTTATTAAAAAATACTGAAAATTAGCACTGTGTATGTGGGAATGATGGAGAATGACAAATTCACTAACCAAAGGGTTGAACTCAAACTGTTAGAAATGACAGCGTATCTTTCTGCTGACTGAAAAAATATCATAAATGTAAATAGATCTGCTAACCTCTGTTCCCTTGCCTGAGTTTTGACTCTGTATTTCACAACTATGGATGTACTAAGATGTCAAGTGAATCATATGAAGTACAAGAGAGAAATAACTTTTTTTTTTCCCCCTGTCTTTTCCCCTCCACATTTTCCAAAATTGCAGCCACAGGAATAAGTCTTCAGGCTGGCCTCACCCTTCAGGGACCTGGAGCTTGAACCAGGGGACACCTTATGGATGGGAGATGACGGCAAACAGAGATGGAAGAGACTACTTCATCAGGTAAGAGGGCAGCGTGAGCTGTGCAGTGTGGGGCACAGCACTGCAGCCCTGCTCTCAACTGTATCCCCCTGGAATCCTAATTCCTGCTTCAGCCCGACACAGTAAATGTTCACTGCTTGGATTTATGGTACAGGGATAGCTCAGGCTGTGCTTTCTGCTCTTTGTTTTGGTACTTGGTTACTTCATTTGCTCAAGAGAATGTTGATAATATAAGGACCTGTAATTCTTTGAGAATTACAAGTAAGTTCATTAACAAAAGATGAATAAAAAATAAAACTGCCATGTTTAAAGAATGAGACAGAAGGTCAGTTCTGACTGAATTCTCCTCCATGTTGATGCCTTAGGATTTAGCTTTTATATTTTTCAGATCCTGTACTGCTGTAGTGAATAACTAAAACTCCACAGCCTGTCAGCTACTGTTCTGTTTTATTCAGACAAAGCAATTCCTCTCTAGGCCTGGAACTCAAGGACACCTTATTGTCTCAGGCCAGAGAGATGCAAACAACAGTGAAGAGGGGTGGCAAACCTGGAGTAAATGACTTCATTACATGAAACTGTAATTGGAGGATTAACCCCTTAAATGGTAATAAACCAAACTTTTAACTTGTGACCATTGTCCATCTCAGGTAAAGCCCCCTGGAGGCTTTTGACTGCTCAAGGTGCACCTATTGAAGGCCTTTAATGAAGACCTGCTTTTATACTCCTAATTTTGTCTAACCTCTGTTTTAGGTAGCCACTCCAAGGCATCAATGTGAGGTCTTCTGGTTTGTCTAATATATTCATTATACTGGTAATAAGAAAGTGTATGTTTGGATCCTGTATAGTAAATATACTAATTCTTAGCTTTCCCATAGTTTTTAGCTCTGGTTAAAAAAAATAAATATGAATATGCATTATATAATTGTTAACATAATTGGCTTTTTTTTCCCCATTGTAAGCTGTACATATTTATTTTTTTTTAATTGCTGAGGTGCCTTGGATAAAACACATTTTGCTGTTCTAGCAAATGTACTCTTAGGTGGCTTTAGAAATTCTTCACTAAAAAGGGGTGATGGTAGGGTTAGCAGAACCATTGGCTGCTTGGCATTCTTTTCTTTAGCTTACATTTCATTTTTAAGGTTAGCATTTTGATTCTGTTCTTGCGAAGTTTTGGCTTTTTAAATAGTTCTTTTTAATAACAATTTAATAACAATTTAATATTTTTAATTTTTGTCTTTATCAACCTATTTAGAAACTTGCAGATACTTGAAAAAGTTGTGGATGAGAATTAGAATTCTTTTAACACAGAGTAGAAGGATCAAACATATTTTTAATGGACTGTTAAAAGTGTTTAATTTTCTCAAGATCCTTCAAATGCAAAGAAAAAAAATTGTAAAGCATAAGGCTGAAGATCCCTGTAATTGTGCTTTGCTTCCCCAGCCCTTCTGCCCACAGGGTATGCCTTGGCTTCCTAGGAGGCATTTGCTTTCGGAGCCAAAGCAAGATTTGTAGCAGCCTGGTGACCTGAAGGCTTTTAAGATTTAGAGCAATTTCAGACCTGTCCAAATTGGAACAAATTTTCTGGGTTAATGAGGGCTCAGAAGCTGACTTTGAAATGTTGTTTTCTTGCTTCAACAAGTATTTGTGATGCTTTGGATGTCTGAAAGATGGGCAGTATGAAGCTGAATGCCAGGCACAATACAACTGTATTAGCATAGGTTTTCTGCCTGAGTTAATTAGGCTTTTCAAGAAGTGTAGGTGAGCCTCCAAAGTACTGTGCAGATGTGACTGTTGTTTCTGTTACTCAAACTACTGAAGATACCTGCACATCTCATTCTTATTTTCTGCAGACTGTTGGCATGCTTTTGTCTGTGTGAATGAGATTCATTTGAAGGATTAATATCCTGATTATGAGGAGAGGTGCTACATTTGATTGCTTCTCTTTTCTCACTGGTCACATAATGGGATGCTGCACTTGTTGTGTAGCTGTCAACAGCTTTAGCTTACAAAAAGCCTTAGTACGCATTAATTTTGCAATTTGGGAATTTACTAATCCTCTGTAGCTAATGATTATTGTGTTTATTTTTTTAAATTGCTTTTAGTACCTTAAAGTGCCACATCCCTCTCTAAAATGGAGAAAACTACATCTAGGAAAAAAATCCATAACAGTGAGTGCCAAATTATGCCTTCAGTAATATAAGGCCTGTGGTTGTTTTGTTCTTGGGGTGGTTGTTTCAGGTTTTTTTCTCATGCTCTTACAAGGTGCTTGTTTTTCATTCTCTTTTGGACTCTGGTCTTCCTGCCATTTTTCTCTGCGTGTGGATAGCACACGCTGTGTGGAGAAAAATAGTCTGCTCTGAGAGGTAAAGGGCATAAGGCCTCTGTAGAAACTGATCTGTAGAAGCCTTTGATGTTTTGTGCCAGACTTTCCAACCCACCAGAATCTCTGAGCAGTTTCAGGTGCAAGGTGAACACTGCTACATACCTACACATTGCACGGTTTATAGTACATATTCCTACAGTATGTATTCATACAGTATTAAATGTTTTACAGCACCAGCATTGGCTGTAGCGTGTGCACAGATGTAATACATCAGGGAACATCAGCCCAGGTGGCTACTACAGCGTGACTGGGTAGTTCCATTAGATATATCTTGGTTTTAGAAGAATGACCAAAGACTAAATAGAGCCAGTGACTTGCCAGTGATTCCTCTGTGGAGGTGTACATGGTATTTGTCCTTACAGTGACTGTTATTTGGCAGAGAGCCTCTCTCTGGCTTTCAAAACAACTGTTTTTGCAAATACTGCATGAGACTATATAAATTAAAACAGAATTTAATTTTCTTTCCTTCATTTTCACACCTAGATTTTAGGAATGATATAGTGAGATGATTGTTGACTGTTATGCCAATAAAGACAGAGAGATCAGCGAGATAGCATTTTTATTGTCTCTAAGGCTTTTTATAGCCATGCAGATGAACAAATTGTATCACACTGAAAGAGAAAAAGCAATTCAAATACTTTGCTTGGTTTTGATCAAAAATATATAAACCAGGTATTATCACAATGAAATGTATGTGTGAGTTCTGTACAAGGAAGAAACATAATTCATAGTGACATTAACTGCTTTTTAATTAAATAATTTACTTTGTGCCATATGTACATATCCATTCAACTGTAAGCAGACATATTGTAATTTTGAAATTGTGGGAGGAATAGAGAATCCAGGAGAATCTTCTGGTGAAATGTAATTATATAGTGTTGGTGCAAATGCTTTAAGGCATGAATGGGAAGAGATGTTTATTCTTTCTGTTGAAGCAAATTTGATTTCTTTCAAATCTCTGAAAGCCCTTATGACATGAGCTAATCAGAGGCAGCTTCCATCACCAGGCTGTGCTTTTGTAAAATTGTGAGAAGAATCTTTTATCAAAATATTTTCAGATGTTGCTATCAATTCATTTTCTCATCTGTACAAATGGCACAACCAGGGTCATTTTGCAAACCTCTAAAATATTTTTCTTAAGTTTAGGCCATGGTACATAAAAGTTTCAGAACTTCACCCATTCCCTTTTAACTTGCCCCTTTTCCTTGAAATAGCATTATGATATAAGTAATACATTTCAGTATGGGAGGATGGCAATCATCTAGTATACTCCCAGCATACTTCTGTACTCCACAAGCAGTATTAAACTGGACTTTTAATAGGAAATAATTTGAATATGGTATATTTAACCACTTTAAAGTCCTAAGTGTTTTATTTGCATCTATTATATATGCTGTGTAGTATATGTTTATGAGAAATTCTGTAATGTTAAATTGAATAAAAGCATGACACTTATTAAAAATGGTTTTGTGTGAATATAGTATTCCAGAAAGCAGAAGGAGCAGAAGGTTTTGGCTGATTTTGTATACAAAAGATTAAGACTCACAGTAATTTTAGGTCCTTATTTTTACCACTGCTGTGATCCTACTGATTTTTGGACCTGTACATTTTTGTCCTTTCCCTTTTGCTGCTTGTCAGATCTAGGGGGAAAGTTGATAGAGGGAAATAAACAGGGAAAAGCTAATAAAAAGTCAATCTTATGGAGAAAGCAATAAATTTTATGTTGGTTGTGCTCTAAGCCAGTCCTTTCCATGGTCTGATGAAGCTATAGAATGGTTTAGCAGGGAAGAATCCTCTGAAGGTCAGCCTGTCCAGCCTCCTGCTCAGACCATGGATATTACCAGGTGATGAGCATTGCTGCCACATGAAATATCTGAATGGTTTGAGAACAGGGTTGCAACAGAGTTGTATTGTCTTAAGCTGCCCTGCACCTGCACTTTAAGGTGCAAGTTGAAGAAACATTCACTACCTTCAGATTTTTGATTCCTATTGCTGTTTAATTCCTAAGGAACGAGATACTTTGGTATTTTGATGGATCTGGTTTCTGTCATTCAAATAAAGACCAGAGAATGTGAAATAAAATTTGCTGAAAGGAAGTGTAGCCCTTCTCATGTGAACTTAAAGTAACACAGGTTCCACTAATGTGTAGTTATTAGATTCTCAAGATAGAGGGGTCTGTTAGGTCAGTTTATTGCCCTACCCTTGTTTGCAAGAGGTGCTATTGGTTGTATTTATTTTGCTTTATTGTTTTTTTTTTTGATTGCTATTGCTTGGGAGAGGATGATGGGGTCTGCCTGTGTTTCCACTTTGGTTTGCTCCCTATTTGACTCCAAGGATCCTGACCATCTGTACTTTGTGCATATTAGCTTGCTTCTGTGCTCCAGTCTGGAAAAAACTGAGCAAGCTGGGAACCCAGACAAGAAAGTAAAGGAAGCACACCCAGAGGTCAAAGTCTGCAGCATTATTACTGCTTGGTTTGAACCCATAGGTCGGTCTCCCGAGTGCACAGCAGAACTGGGGGAGTGCTACCTGTCAAAAGTCTTTCTGAATTTTATTTATGTTAATATTGCATGGTTGCTAGGGCAGCTGAAATGACTGAGTAACCCACCTAGCAGATGAGGGAAACTCTGAGGATGTGGGCTACTTGGACTTCAGCAAAGTCTTTGCTATTATCTCCCATGGCATTCTCATGGAAAAGCTGGCAGCCCACATCTTGGACAGGTGCTGTCTTGACTGGATTAAAAACTGGCTGTACGGCTGAGCCCAGAGAACAGTAGCAAATGGTATCACATCCAGTTGGGGACCAGTCACTGGGGGGGTTCCTCAGAGCTCAATACTGGACCAGTCCTGTTTATACCTTGATTGATAATCGGGATGAGGGGATCAAGGGCACCCTCAGTATGTTCATGGACAGCTCTAAGTGGGATAGGAGTGTTGATCTGCTGGAGGGTTGGAAGACTCTGCAGAAGGATCTGGACAGGCTGGATCAATGGGTGAGGCCCGTGGTGTGAGATTTTGTTGAGTAATACACTCAGAGCAGGTAGCTCGGTGTGCAGCTGCAGTGGGAGCTGCAGGTTGAGCTCTGTGGGGTGGGAGCTGGCAGGACAGGCTGGGAATTGCCAACCCTTTGCATAACAAAGGGCATGGGGCCTTATGGCCCAGCCAGGTGACCTGACACTCAGAGACAGCAGGAGCCATGGATCCCAGACTTCCCTGGCTAAAACTGTAAGGATATAAAAGCCCAGATTTCCTTTTTGCAGAGTCCCTCCTCAGAGGCATTCAGCTCAAGCCGTTATTTTGTTATTGCACCATGATTAAATTATTCTAACATCAAGACCTGTGAGACTCTGCTGTGGGAAACTTGGGGTAGAGCTGGTAAGGAAACCTGGTCTGATGATGGGTGTGGGGTGTACAGCTGTGAAGGGGCCCTGGTGCCAGCTTACGTGGTGTGAATGTGACAGAATGACTCCTGGATGGTCAGACAGGGACAGTTGAACAAGTCCAAGTTGCTGGCTCCTGCACTTCAGTCACAACACTCCCTGCAGCACTACGAGCTTAGGGAGAGTGGTTGGAAAGCAGGCCAGTGGAAAAGGACCTGAGGGTGTTGGTTGACAGCAGGCTGAACATGAGCTGGTGTGTGCCTAGATGGCTGAGACTGTCAACAGCATCCTGGATTGCATCAAAAATAGTGGCACCAACAGGACTGGGGAAGTAATTGTTCCCCTCTACTGGCCACTGGTGAGGCCACACCTCAAATCCTGTGGTCAGTTCTGGGCTCCTCACTTCAAGAAAGACATTGAGGTGCTGCAGCATGTGCAGAGAAGGACAACAGAGCTGGTGAAGGGTCTAGAGAACTGAATCATATGAGAAGCTGCTGAGGGAGCTGGGGTGTTTAGCCTGGAGAAAAGGAGGCTGTGGGGAGACATTACTGCCCTTCTCAACTGCCTGAAAAAAAAATTACAGCAAGATGAGGGTTAGCCTCTTCTCCCGAGCAACTGACAGAAAGAGAGGACATAGCCTCAAGCTGCACTAGGGGAGGTTCAGCTTGGACATCAGGAAGAATTTCTTCATGGAAAGGATTGTTAAATATTGGAACAGACTGCCCAGATGGAGTCACCATCCCTGGAGGTGTTCAAGAAATGACTTTATGTGGTACTTAGTGCTATGGTCTAGTTGACAAGGTCAAAGGTTGGTCAAAGGTTGGGCTTGGAGGTCTTTTCCAACCTAAATGATTCTGTGTTCACATCATATTTTGATATCCTCAGCTCCTTGTTGTTCACTAGTGCTTTTGTATGTAGCATCAAAAAATAATTCTAGACTTCTTCCAGGTGCATCTGGCAAGCTTAATTCTTTTCTCTAAGGTATGTTATCCTGCATATTTAATCTCTTTGATTTTCACCTTGTGAAATCATTACATTTAGGTTGTCCTTGTTTGGCATAGTAGCTGTGCTATTCCTGAAAGGTGAAATTCTGAAATGTCAGCTTTTGCCCTGTACAGAAAATAGAGGTAACATGTTTGTGTTCTTTGATAACTGTTGTAGCTCACAACATCCTAAATTCTCAAAGTATACACGGTACACAATATTTCTTTGTAATAAAACAATGTTATGATATTCTTCTACACTCAAATAATTTTCTTTAGTAGTCTTCATCTTATTCTTTTAGTGCCTGCTGTGAACCCAGTTGTGTTTTTTGAAAGTTCACCTGTGTGCCTGTTGACACATCCTGTCTGGCCTGTGTGCTCCTGCTTGTACACCCAGTTCTCATAGCTGGCCAGCAGTGTGGAATGACGCAACACAATCATTGATGATATTAATGACCTATCAATCAAGCATCTGCTTATTAAGGACCACTAATTTATACCAGATGCAAAACTGAGGCTCACAGCCTGCAAATCAATTTACTTCAAAATAAATAAGCACAGAAGATGATCAGACCATTCAGCATTTTTAAAAATTATTTTCTTTTTTTTATGTCTAGCCTACCCCAACCTTCTCGTACATGTGCTCTGTAGGTGTTTGCGTTGTTGGAAGGTTCTGAAAACTATCAATGGATATAAGTAAAATATAGTGAAGGCCTTGATTGTTGTTACTGTGTTGTTCATCTTCCTGGGTTTAGAAAAGGCGGTTGTTATTTTACCTTAAAACTACCATAGTATGTAAGGCCATAATGAAAGTTTGAAGTCACAGGAGCCACCTTCTGCCCTGTAGGCATGATATTACATAGCATTTTATTGAGCACGTTGCACTCTTTCATCTCTAAGTACAGAAACAATGTTGACTAGATTCACCGGGGATTTATGTGATATTCACAAAAATATGAGCAGCACAGCTGCTGCTGCTTTGTTCAGGAGGGCACTCACCACTTGTGCAGGGCACCTTTCCTTCAGGTGAGGGCTGTGAGCAGAGGCAGCCTGGGCGCCTCCAGCCAAAGGCTGACTGCCGTGTGCCTCTTCGGGCATCTCCACTCCCAGGTGAGATGCCAAGGGGAAAAAAGGCAGTGGAATCACACTCTGGCCCACTTATTCCCGAGTCCCTAAAAGGGACATCCAATGAGATTGAATGGCAGGCAGTTTAACAGTGATAAAAATAGTACAACCTATATAATTAGCAAATAGAACTCTCAGCTACAGGTTACAGTAAAGCCTAAAATGCTTCATAGGATTGAAATGTACATTTGCAAAGTACATTTGTAATAAGACTTTCACTATTGAATTACATAGGATTAAAAAAAATAGAGCAGATATAAAATCTTATGTTTCAGACAAGCGGGTGAGTCAGCTGCTGACTGCCTAGGGCTAGGACGAAACTTCCTGTATTAATCAGGTTATTCTATAATTACAAGGTTTCTTGCACCTTCCTCTGAAGCGGGTACTGAGTGCTGTCAGAGAAAGAATACTGGACCAGGCGGACAACAGGTCTGATTGGTATGGCGATTCTTGGTTTTTTCTATCTCTTTTATGGTTTGTTTTTTTTTTTAATTCCCTTGTCACTAATATGGATGGTTGATATGAATAGTGTGCTATTAGAGAAAGAGTGCTACTCTGCTTCTTTCAGCCTGAATACAAATTTGCTTTCTGTTGCTAAGGATTTGACCTACTCAAGGACAGGATCATATGGTGGAAGGGGGAGTGGGTCTAGAAGAGATGAGCAGCAGCAGGGATACACAAATGGAAGGGACTGTTTAAAGCAAACCTGAATAATTAGAAAGGAGAAGAAGGAAAATTGTATAGCAAACTGTTTATCTCAGTGGTTTGCCTAGAGACTACTTGGGTATGGTGAAAAAGAAAGTATTGCTAAATCAGCTCAACCTCCTGAAAAGAGAGGATGATTTAACAATTGTCCTTCCTTCACAAAGAGATGTTGCTCTAGCCGTAAATACAGCAGTCATAAATATGACAGACAAAGTGATGTTAATACTGGCTGGGATAAATCGTTGTTATAATGGAGGGTATAATAGCAAGGAGATGATGGTTTGTGGGGTTGTTTTATTTTAACTAGAGCATGGAAAAAATGGAGAGTTCATTTCATTGCAAGGCAGCTGTACCTAACCTGGTTAGTGTGCTGTAACTCAGGAGCCAGTCACAGCAGCGTGGCTCCCTCCCTCTCTCCTGGCTTGCAGTTTTTGAGTCCCCTCTGCACACACATAGAACCCTCACTGACTGAACCAAGAGTTTTTCTCACACTAGAAAGGTGAGGGGGGTTATCCAAGAAGGTGTGAATGTCAGTGAGACTCCTCAGAATAGAAGTTTTTGCTCAGTCATTTGCCTTGGGTTGCCTGGATGTAATTATACCTAAGTGGAGTACAGGGAATCCTACTATGGGCCTCTGCTATGGGAAATTCAATGTTTCTGAGCTAGTCCTCTGTGTTTTCTCCAAACACAAACTGGATGGGGACACCATGAAAATCAGAGAAGTATTGCATCCTGAGCACTGTCACTGTTTTGTGTTTAAAGGTGGATTAGGAAGGAATAACACTTCTGAAGCAGAACCTGTATTAAAAAAAAAAAAAAAAAAAGAGTACCCTAATTCAGGATCAGAGAGTACATTAACACAGAGGTGCAAAGATTAAATCTTCAGTATTGTTGGAGTACACAGTGTTCTAGGTAGGTGTTTCATATGGAATAACAACAGCACATCTGTTAATTGCAGCATGTAAATGCTTTTGTAGAAGCATTGTTTTGGTACACCAAGATACCCTTCCTGGGAGTGTAAAACAAATTAGTTATTGTAAACAGTTTGTGTGGGAATGACAGTCCCCACTGGAGGCTGTTTTCTCAAGCACCTCTCTCCTAAAACAGTGTGGTCCTTGCAGAACTGAGATTAAAGGTGTCAAGTTCTGGTTCTGCAAGCCGTGGAAGTGATTGGAAGAGTGGTAGAGGTTTTTAAGAAGCTAAGTCTTATTTTGGGTCACATGCTGGTATCCCCACTGATGCAAACACTGAGACTCTGCATATGAAAGAAAACTAGGCTATGTAAAAATAAAGAGGGGAATACAGCCCTAGAAACACCTACAAGGTGTTTTCTGCAGCGTGCACATGGGGCCTGTGAGCTTGAAAAATTAAATAAAGCAAAGCTGTCTGATACTTGGTGATGGAACTGAGACCTTTGACAGCAAAGGCTAGGTGAAAATTTCCTCTAGAGCTGCAGTTACGACATTGAGAGAAAAATGTGCTGGAGCTGGGTGATAGAGCTGAAAAAAAAAGGTATGAGAGTTAGCACACTCTATTGCTGCTGTTTAAATAGCACAGTTGAAGTTTACCAGTTCATCATTGTGTATGTGCAGAATTTAAAATGAGTTAACTAATGTGTTATGCCATGCCAGGAAATACCGTATTTCCGGCTGACATTCATGTACTAAAGAACTTCATGCTGATGTATATGAAAGCCAGCACTTAGAAAGCCTAATTCATCCTGTTGGATTATTTTCTCTCATATTAATATATTTACAATTTTCTGTAATGAAAATAAAGTATAAACCTCCTGTGAAAAGTTCTTGACTGGACTGATATTGTAGCACAGGAAAATAATTTGTTTTAGAAAGACAAGATGATACTACCAAAAGTTTACTGAATTTTACTTCTCATTTAGTTTTAAATTGCCCTTCTTATAATAAAATACTGCCTAATTATACTCAAATTTCTCAGCTCCCAAATATAACATTAAGAATCCTCATATTTTGTATGTTGTCATATATGTATGATTCAGGTAAAGAAGTAGTTCAACTGAACTCAAATTAATCTAGTCACTGACAACATTATGACTCACTGCAGTATTTTGAAAGCTGTTTATCTCAAGTTCATTGGAATCCTGGACTGTTCCACAGAAGAACTTCAATTTAAAATAAACCAATCAAACTGTGTCGCTGAGCAATTAAATATCTCCATGGTAACAGGGATTAAGCACATAAGGTAAAGACCTGCTGACAGTGCAGAGATTATTTCAAATTTCTGGCTCTTCCAGCAGTAGACAAATTAATTTACATTTTCTGTATCGAACATTGGGATAAAATGAAATAAAATAAAATGAAAGCGATTGAGCTACTTCTGTGACATCTTGGGACTTCAGACAGTATTTTCTTGACAGAGGAAGTAATTAGCTGGAATTACAAGAAGGAACTTAGTAGACAGATACAAATAAGCATTTGCTCATGGGATTTATTTAGCTCTTCATCATTAAAACCTGGATAGGCTTATTATTTAGGATACAAATAGCATGGAAAAATCTTGCCATAATTTAAAAAATTTACCATCATAATAACACCATTTTAATTTTAATTTTTAAGTGATCTTAGGTTCACTTAGGAGAGAAGGTTATTTGTAGCTCTGTTATCAGGTAATATTTTTTATGAGAAATGTACTTCTAAAGTTATAGTGCAGATAGACATACTGATAATCAGTGAAGACATAGAGTGATGCTTTAATCAATCCTAACATCTTTCTGATTCTCTCTGACTCTATGCCTAGCTTTTTCCTGTGTATTTATTAAAACTACTGGAAATGCACATCTACTGGCCTGTGTCGTTTCCAACTTTCAGTTATGTGGCTTAGGACTGGTTTGTTTTTCTTTTCTCAGATTGGCTTTTGCTTTAGTTCCTAGGGACATAGAAAGACCTGGAAGGGACCTTAAAGGTCAATCAGTTCCAACCACCTGCTGTGCACAGGGACACTTTTCACTACGCCATGTTGCTCAACGCTGCGTCCAGCCTGGCCTTGAACACTTCCAGCAATGGAGCATCCAAAGCTTTTTTGTATGTGTCTTACAGTTCCTCACCACCCTCAGAGTAAAGAATTTCTTCCTAGTATCTAATCTAAATCTAGCCTCTTTCATATTAAAACCATTGCTCCTTGTCCTGTCATTGAAAGCCCTTGTATAACATCTTTCTCCAGCTCTCCCGTAGGGCCCCTTAAGGTACTGGAAGGCTGCTCTAATCTCTCCCTGGAACCTTCTCTTCTCCAGACTCAACAATCCCATTTCTCCCAGCCTGTCTTGAGAGGAGAGTTGCTTTTCTGTCCAACTGTGGGAAGTGGAAGTGCACTGTAGCTCTTCATCCTGTATTAGGCACATGTAAACTCTGCAGTGCTTCTGCATTCCGAATGTTCTTTCAGTATTTTGAGCTCAAAATATGTTGAGATGAAAGGTGTATGCTTCCCACCACTAGTGCTTACTAGTTTGAGGCTTGAAATTGTAGATGGACCCACAACTGACCCTCTTCAGCTGGAATTAGAATTTACCTACCCTGTCAGGCTACATTTTTCTGTCTGCTTTTGATTGAGGGAGTCTATACAGTCTTGGATGTCTTTGGCTCCCTGTTCATTTCAAGCATAAGCTTAGGACTCTATGCATAAAGAGACAGGCTTTTTAGCTGTGCTCTTATAAAGAGACATTGCTTCAATTGTCCTAGTTGTCTGACACTCAGCTTTATATTAGAATGTTCTTCCTTGCATATTGAGATGCATTTTTTTTCTTTGCATCTTGAGATGAAAAATGTTTGTTAAAAATTCATAATAAATATGGCAGATATGTCTAAAAGTCATTGTAACTGGTACGTTCCTAAAGGAAGAGATTAATACCAAGCACATTTGGTAGCAATAAGTGTAGCGTGTCTGTTTACAGCTGCACTCTTTAACCATTCAAAAAAAGCAGAAGCCCAAAGTTAGCTCCTGGCATAAACATCCAGCAAATGTAAAAGGAAGAAGTACTGAAACAATGATGAAACTTAAGGTAAACCAGAAAGTCAGGGGTATATGGAGGAGGTGTCTGAAGCAACAACTTCAAAGATAAAGATAGAGTTTCTGAGGAGTGCTGTTTTAGATAATGCAGTTCCTGGGCTCGACCAGGTGGGAACAACAGTTTTACTTGGGGTCTAAAGAGATACTTCATATTTCTATTCCTGCTTATTATCCCTTTTGTGCAGTGCTTTCTTCTTGCTGCTGTGTTTATTGGTTTTGTGTATTCTAGTCAGTGCCTTGAGCTGGACAGGAGAGACTTGGCAAAAAAGCCATATTGATAAAAGGCATTTTGGGTTGGACCACAAGGTGCTGATTTTGGCAGCTCATACTAATGACATATAGAGGTGTTGTTGCATGATTCCCGTTGCCAGCATCCAATGAATATGCAGTTCCACTCTTTTAGCAGTGTCCTAAGGACATACGAGCTAATGATCTAACTCTGAGAAGGAAACTGTAAGAGCATACCAATGGTGTTGCACACTGAGAAGCTGTAACTTTCCGATCAGGAACCATTTTAGTTAAAATATACATATTAAAAAATAGGGGTTTCAGTGCCTTCAAACACAGGCCAAAATTGTGCCTATGTCTTGAAAAAGATTTGGTTCCCCAGAGTGTCACACTATGACTAGCCAGAAGTCTCCAAAAGGCTTTGAACAGTGCCTGGTAAGAGAAATCCCAACTTCAGTACACTCAAGCTCCATTTGAGACAGTCCTGTTAGTTTCCCTGACTAGAATTAATTAATGCAAGTGCAAGCTAATGGGCAGATCATAGAAACAGCTGCTTTCATGGCATGAGCCTTCAGGAACACTGTTCCTGAAGGAGGAACCCTATCACCTGAACATAATGTGTAATAGATGCACAGCTGGTTTCCCAGCCTTGCCTCTGTGACTTGCATAGGCAATTGAGCCCCGTGCTGAAAGGGAGAGTGACAGGACAGGGATTCATGCAGAGCTGCTTGGAGAGGGAAGTTTGGTTGGATGGCTTGATTTTTTTCCATAAGCTTCTTTTCCAGCAAGCTGTACTCAGAGTGAGCGGGCATATCCCATCCAGCCTCAGAAAAAAGGGATGTCATGACTGCCCATGCTTGAGATTTGTCAATGTGAAACAGCCAGGTAGCAGTTAGCTTAATAGTGCTGTTGTTTGACCTTGAACTCACATTTAAAGAAGTGATCAGCAGAACCTCCAGAGAAATTTGCTCAAAAAATTGTGGGTTTTGGTCACTGGAGTTCTTTTTTTGTTATTGTTTTGTTTGGGTTTTTTTTTTTGTTTGTTTGTTTGTTTGATAGGGGTTTCTGATTTCTGTTGGTTTATTTTTGTTTTGTTTTGGGTTTTTTTATTTGGTTGGTTTGATTTGGTTTTGTGGGGTTTTTTTGTTTGTTTGTTTATACTACAGGAGCACAGGAAGTCTGCCACATAAAATTGGGATCCTCATGTACCAAGTGGTTACATTTTAATTAGCAGATGCTAGAGAGACATTGACTTTATTCTCATTATGGGTTGCAAATCTAAAGCATGAAAAGATTAAGTGAATTTTTTAAGGCGGGATTTACTGTCACCCTCTCCTCCTCAAATCTCTGTTAAAGCTTAAGAACTGAATGTGAATTTTTTCATAAGTACCATTCAGTGACAAATTAAAAAGCTAAGTTATCCACATGTTGCCAGACTAAGTATTGTGCCATATTTTAAAGTCATAATGATGTCTTAATGTAAATATTAATGATAGAAAAGTGATTTTCTGTCAAGTGTTTGGCTAAATTTTCATAAAATACAGCACAAATGCTGAATGACTCTGCTACATGGAAGATTAAAACTTAAGTGTTTGCAGTAACCAATTAGTGTCTTATTCCCTATGAGCTTTTAAATTCCTTGGATTGTCTGCCATTCCTAGGCTACCATAAAGGTTAGCATGGACTATCTGTAAATTTATTTGGCTTCCCAAGCAGATTTTACAACTCAGACTGATCTTTCTGCTACAACAGCTAAGCTGCTACTGGCACCTGACTTTGCTACTCTAAAGTTATTTTGGGATAGCTTTGCAAGACCAGCAAGTGGTCTATTCACTGCATTATGGAAAGGCTACTGCTTTCAATAAACCTGAAAAGCATTGTTTTTACTGGAGAGCTAAATGTGGATATATATGAGACTTAGGGGGATTCTCAGGGTAAAAACTTGAAGGTAGAGGAGAGAGAGGCAGCAGAAGCCAGGATTGGTTTATTCCAGTTCCAGTTTCAAGATCCAGCATGATGGCATAGAGTAGTGTGTGAGTATGAGAGACATGTGTGTGTGTATATACACACATAGATACATCTCCTGCACTTGTACAGTGCTGATGCTAAGAATTGTAAAAATGCATATTTAAGGAAGACATTTTTAATCATCTGGATTTATAGTCTAGTTTAATAAGTCTCAAATCTTTACATTCTATGCATGCACCTGAAAACTGTTAGAAGATAGGCTTAATTAGCTGAATAACCACTTCTGTAAATACATTGCAAAAAAAGCAACAGATGTGTAAGGAAAGGTTAAAAGGACTGACCAACATTGAGAACTTCATAAAAAGCAGAAACTAGAGGGGTGTAGTGAGCTTTGCAGAAGTGTAGCATGAATTAATTCTTACAGTGTCTCATTATCCATACAAAAAAGGAATGGGAGACCTCTGAATTTTGCTGTGTTTGTCTGTGTTCTTTACACACAGACATGATTAAGTTTTAATAACAAAATCTTCCCAATGATCTAAAAGTAATTGTTCAAACAACTGAGGAGAGGAATCTTGATTTGTTAGCTGATTTGCTGAGAGAAATCCAAGTATCATCATTTGAGTCTGTCACTAGAAAATGCTGTTGTAGAGATAGGGAAGTATAATTTATTGCAGCTAGACATGTTTGAGAAGGGGGATTCAAACTGTAACACATGCAGAAACTACTATTAGAATGGTTTTGGAGAAGGAAAAAATTAGGGGAGACAAGAACACATAGATTTGTCTAATACAGCAAAAGTAAGATAAAGAGGGAATAAACACCAGGAAGAAGCAAGAAATATTTAAAACAAGAAGTAGTTTGTGGCAAAAAACCTAAAGGCACTATACATTCAAATTGCAAGAAAGAAGACCCTTAAAGACTAGAGCAATGGAGTTAATTTCCAAGTTTGCAGCCAGAGCACTGGATTGAGAAATCCAAAATGTAATTATAAGAATGATTACTGGTAAATATTTAAAGGAGGATATCAGACACAGTTTATATGATAGAATGTAAAACAGCAAGGGATTGGAGATGGTGGCAAACCAGATCATTCCCATTCCTCTTTTTCTGTAAGTCAAGTGACATATTACCTCTTTCTTTAGCATGTAGAATATGAAGTCTAAGTAAGACATTTGCAAAACAGACTTAATCCACTATACGCCCTTAGAATATTTTGCAAATATTAATGAAACATATCTAATTATCTCTGTTAGACAGATTACTCGAGGCAATTTAGATTGCCATATAAAAGCGGAATAAAATCAGTGGTTTTCGTTACCATATGGGTAATAAAAATACTTAAATGGGATGATATTCAAGGCACTGATATCATTTGACCAGGCTTTTGGAAAACTGGATAAATGCTCTTTTCTAAATGCTGTCAGAGAATGATGAATAAGCCTATTTTAAAAAATGCTTTCGTTGAAAGATAGGAGGGGAAATATTTTCTTCCTGAAGTGTTTATATGTAGTATCAGCAAAATGTTTTCCTTTCTCTGGAAAACGGGCATTATCGTCAATCTTATTAAAGGATAAAACATAGAAGTAGTCTGCAAATAAAAGGACAAGTTAAAGGACTATATCTTTCTGGAAATTTTGATTTTTATACTGTTTTCTGATAACAACCAGGATCAGTTATTAATTTCATCAGGATATGCTGGTTGTCCTCTTTTGCCGACCTATCTAAAAAAGCAATTGCTAGTATCCGATATATTTTTTTTTGAAACAAGATGTAGGGAATTCTTTTGCTTATGTGAACTTCTGCATAATTGCGGTAATATATGTGGTATTTTTGAGTGAGAAGACTTTTGCTGCCAGTGGTGGTGCTTTAGAAGTGTGCTGGTTAGACAGCTCTTCAGAAAAGCAAAAAATTTAATTCATTTGGCACGCATATGATACAAGTTGTCTAAGCCTCCATAGTTCAGGCAACCTCTGTAATAATCAGCTTCCTTAGTCTAATGCTACAAGTTACCTTCACACAGGGTGTTAGTTTTGGGCTTTGATGGTTTTATTAGTTTATTTTAGACTGGCTTTTATTTTTGCTGTTCAGTATCAATAGCAAACTTTTACTGAACACACTGTTCAGTCTCAATAGCACGTAGAGACAACAGTTTCCTTGAACAGGTTATCAACAATTCGCAGTGTTGAGGCACAGATCCTACAGCACCTACCATTACACCCTACAGTAACTACCCAAAATAAGGAAATACAAACAAAATAGTGTCAAACAAGTGTTGGCACTGGAGCAAAACAACTGGCTACATCTGTCCAGAATGTTTTGGTGGATATTGCACGTGCTTCATCAGACCTCCTTTCTGACTGGCCCAATGTCTCTTTCCGTTCTTATCCAAATGTATAGAATGTAATGCTCCTTATGAGTTCTCAGACATACATATATTGTTTCAATTAAAGCAGAACAACTAAAGTAATGCTAGTCAAAGGTAGAAAATGTTTTAAGGGAGGACAGATTGGTGACATTCTACATCAGAAGGATTACTCCCATGCTGGTCTGATGGCACCAGGCTGCAGTCCCCCGTCCCCTGGTCCAGCTCCCCATTAGGCTGAGCATGCACTCCCCATGACTGCATGCAAACACGCTCCAGACTGGCACAGATGACCACCAGATCATGCATACAGGCAACCAGTGCCTCTGCTGGCACCACATCAGCACAAACAGCCCACCCATTAACAAGACCAGTACAAACAGCCTGGTCCTGCTCTTACCCATCAGCAACTGGATCTTGCATATCCGGTGCTTGCTATTGGGTCACGTATACCCATGCACACACAACCTCCCCATATTTGTGCAGAATTTGTGTCACCAGTAGCTGATCCTGTGGTCTTCCCCACAGCAGACCTCCAGTGCCATACTCCAGATTACTTTTCCTCATTGGTTTCACTTCCATAACATCTGCACCTAAACTTGGTGTTTGTGAATCATCACCTAGATGCCATTAGCCTTACACTAACACTAATGTGAGACCAATAGAGTCTCCATGGCACTGTTGGCCTTGGAAGTTCAGTTCCCCAAGGATTGGCTGGGGTCTCCTGTCAAACGTGGTGATCTTCCACTTGGTTCCCCCTCACCTGCCCATGACACCCAGCCAGCCCTCCCTGTCACTTGTGGCACTTCTCACTCTGCTGTGTGTGACAGCCAGCTGTTTCTCTTGATGTGCTTTCTAGTTTTTCTTGCCTGATCAGCTGTACCTTAATCTCTGTATGCATTAAAAAAAATAATAAAAAAAAGATCCTTTATGAAAACAGAATAATGTGTGTGTTCACTACATAGTGCCAAGAGTAGTCAATTCCAAATTCTGTCAATCTATCTGTGGGAACAAAAAGGAGGCACAATATATCACAAGTTAGAACAAGGGGTTTGCTCTCCATTTTTCAGTGATGTTTGGATTCTAATTTAGCATTACAACTATTGTATTTTAATTCTTTCTAACAGTACTTCAGGAACTAAACATTTTTTTTTTGTATGTGCTTTCTCTTAAGTAAATGAGTATGGTTGTCTAAGACAGATATTGTAGATTTATAAAAAGCTATACTGCTCTATGGGTGTTACAAAATCTTGGAAAACTTGAATGAAGTTATCAAGTTCTCCATGATCTCATTCTTTTTACAAGAGCTGCTGAATACCTTTCATCAGCAGACCCTTTCCAGCTATTTGTAACCTTATATGCTTTCCTTGACTTAGGTGAAAAGTTTTGTTCCCATCTCTTTTCTGAGATCTAATTGGTATTTTGAAAAATATCTTCCCTTTCCTGGAGAAACAGAAGATGTTTTGCCAAAGTGCATTGCAAAGCTTTGTTCCCAGTATTTGAGACATGTTTGAAACGTGACCCGTACATCCCCTTGCAACCAGGGATGTGCTTTCTGTTGTTACTGTGAAGCTCTCCCATTTTAAGAGCCTTCTGAAAATTTTGGAAATTGCCAGAAACATAGAAACACAGTAGGGCCCATGCAATGTGTCCAAAAATCACACAGCTAAAAAGAAGTATGCTGATAGTGACTGTTGGGCATCAGAAGGGTGAGCTGAGGGGGAAGTTAGCTAAAAATATGGACAGCACTCGTCAAGGAGGAACTGCTGTGAGTGGCAGGACTTGGTTTAACTGAGTTTAACAGGATAATCATTAGGAACCATGAGAGGAGAAGGATTAGGTGAAGAAGAGTTGGTCTCTGAAGGAGATGGGAGCAGGAAAGATGGAGGACAGGGGAAGTAACAAATGCCATCTGAAATATTTTTACAACACAGTGGCACTGACTCATGATCTGGTTATGACCTGTAATAAGCTTTGCTATTACTCTGCCTGTTTTATTGTAAATTTTTTGCATATGGATTTTCTGTATTTATGCCTGTCAAATGGATAGAAGCATTAAGTCTGCAACTTGAATGTTAATATTTTATTACAAAAATTTATTACAAAAATATTTTATTACAAAAATTAATAATTTATTACAAATAAATTAAATCCATATGTTATATGCATATTTACATTGTTAAAACATTTTTGGAGTTCAGGAGTGGCATGAGTTAAGTGTTAGAACATTTTAGCACTTAGGAGTGGCATGAATTAAGTATTGCAGTTCTTGCTAACTGAATCAAAATTTGTCTTACAAAATTATAATATTTAGTTGTCCTGATATGTGACTGCTAGTAGTTCTGAAGTATTCATTTCATGCTGTGGTGCTGCCTTTCACAGAGGTGTTGTTAGTATTTTAATTACGTGTATCATTGCCACTGTCAATATGAGACCACAAGACGAATACAATACGGCTCTCCTGCACAGACTACATTTGTGTTCTGTGTTATTGTAGATCTTTAATAATACATTTCTACAAAATCTGCTGTTGAATTTAGACATTAGTTGTCATCACAGGAAATAAAGAGACAGAGTCTCTACCGTAAGGCGGGTTGGCTTCATTAATGTCAGCAGAGCCCCACTGATTTACACCAACAGAAATGACACAAAAGCACTTTTTATATTTTACTGCTTCTCCCATGAGTTGCTCTATTGCAGTGTTTCATGAGTCCTAGAATAACAGCTCTTTTTCTTTTTCCTCCATCTTTTTCCCTCTGTGCTTTCATTGTTTTTTCAGCCACTTGAGCTCAAAAATATCCTTACCTAGTTTGAGTAAGTGTAGAAAAAGGTTTAGTATTGTGGTGTTTGTCCATAGCTATCGTGGAAGCATTTAAATTTTTACTTTTTCATTATTAGATATTAGTAAAAGTGTGCTTTGGGCTTTTGTGAACAGGAAACTGGCTGCCTGTAGCTTTTCTGGCCTTGCTCTGCAATCATCCTCCACACATAAATGTTTATGGATGTGAATGGATGTCCTGTCAGCCCCATAGTAGAACCCAAATTGCAAATGATTGAGTTTAATTAGGCCTACTGAGTTCATTATGGGGACCTTGATGCATTTCTCTTAGATAAGTGCATTATGGGGTCATCTTTCTGTATCAGGGTCTCAGTTGTGACTCAGGAAGAAAAGAGGCCTGGTGAAAACCCAGGGCTCTCCCTGCACTGCAGTGACAGTGATAGTTGCTGTGAATCCTGCCATCAGTGCCCCCCAGTCAGCCCTAACTGGGCTGGCACAGGTACCAGTACAGCTCTTGCTATGGCAGCCTCAAGTTTTGGCTGGTGTGAAGTTGAGCAGGTTAAACTTGTGCTGTGCTCTGCAGTGCTGGGCTTCCCACGACACCCAAGCCCTCTGGCTGAAAGCTGTGTAGATTTCAGACTTCTCACAGCTCACTACTCAAGTATTTACTTTTATAGATAGTTGTCCTTAGTGATGGACTCAGATTTTCAGCCTGACCTATCTTCTAATGGAAATACTCTCTGGGGATGTAGTAGTCTTTTCTGCATGGGAGAATCTCTTATATTTTGTTGCAGTTAGCAGCCTCTGTCTTGCACTCCTGGTTTGTATCAGCAATAGCATGGCCAGCAGGATAGGGCAGTGATCATCCCACTGTACTCGGCACTGGTGAGGCCACATCTCAAATCTTGACCTCAGTTGTGGGTCCCTCCCTAGAGGAAAGACTTTGAGGTGCCAAGGCAAGTCCAGAGAAGGTAAATGGAGGTGCTGAAAGGTCTGGAACACAAACCTCCTGAAGACCAGCTGAGGGAGCTGGGATTTTTTAGACTGGAAAAGAGGAGGCTGAGGTGGGACCTCATTGCCCTTTACAACCACCTGAAAGGAGGCTGTACCCAGATGTGGGTCAGTCACTTCTGCCAGGTGACAGGGTGGGAGGAAGTGACCTCAAAGTTGTGCTAGGGGAAGCTTAGACTGCATGTTAGAAAAACTATCTTCATGGAAAGCATTGTCAAGATCTGAAATAGGCTGCCCAGGGAAGTGATTTCGTAACCAACCCTGGAAGTATTTGAAAGACATGTAGATGTGGCATTAAGGAACATGGTTTAGTGCTGGACTTGGCAATACTTTGTTAATGATTTGGCTCAGTGATTTTAAAGGCCTTTTCCAACCTAAATGATTTTGTGATTCTATGAGAACATGCAGCTTTATTCTGTGAATAATTGGTTTATTCAGCTTGGTTGCTATTTCAGATCAGATCAAATGTAATGTGTGTGACTGTTTCTTGTCTTCCGGGTTGCTCTCTGACTAGAACAAAAAGTATTCCACTTCTTCAGTAATTCATGTTTTTCTACAAAAAAAGTCCCATTAATAGCTAGATTCACAAAACTGCCTGAATATTAGAAACTATATTTGCTTTTCAAAATGATTAATGACTTTGTGTTCATCAGTTTCGTCATCTACCATGAGATAAGCTGACGATTCCTGTTCCCTGCAAAAGATTATCCAGCAGTCAGCATTCCTGGCCACAATGGTACAGCTTCATGTTGCATAAATGTGAATTAAATGCTCACTGAAGCAGAGCAGGGACCAAGTATGACACTTGTCAGATGACTCATTTGGCCTTGCTTCAGCTTGCCTGTGGGTAATGTTTTGATGAGATTTAACTGATGGACTTTACAATACAGCCTTATGCTGGGTGGGTAACAGTCATTCTCCAGTGCCATGGGAGCTTGCTGGATGCCCACACCCTGGGAAGCTGAGGAACAGAGCTGGAGTTTTTTCCAGTCCCAGAGACTGCTTCTCCCGAGAAGGAGTGAGCCCAGTTTGAGTCCCAAATACTTCACTCTGATGATTTTGAGATTTTTACTTCAGCAAGTAAAAAACCTGTACCAAACCCTACAGCAGTTAAATCAGGACTGGCTCACTGCTTTCCAAGACTTTGGCTTTATGGGGGAACTGAGGGATTGCATCCCAGTTGCCCTCTCTTTTACAGTGTCTCACTGGGAATATTAGAAGACAGAGAGCAACTGTGCAGCTTTATGGATACTAATTGGGAAAAATTGGTGTTGTGCATATGTAGCTCATGTGATCTGTTCTAACCTCTACAGAAACCTGCTCTGCTACAAAATAGTCACATGATCTTCAACATATTTCTTTGAAAGCTGCCTTTGGAGATTAAAATAATTCTTTTTGCATTCAGCAGAGTGGAACAACCTCCCACCTCTGCCCCACTTCCATAGACTTAAGGAAAGAAAGGAGTCTGAAATAGTTAATAAAGTTGGAAAAATTAACTGCCTTGCAGCAGATCCTACTTAATTTTAATGAACCTTCAACTAAGTTACATTAA
Source organism: Passer domesticus (assembly GCF_036417665.1). Taxonomy (NCBI): domain Eukaryota; kingdom Metazoa; phylum Chordata; class Aves; order Passeriformes; family Passeridae; genus Passer; species Passer domesticus. The sequence goes on along the minus strand of NC_087475.1, from coordinate 19,735,294 downwards.
AATATTTCAATTTTAATTTCTTTTGCAAAATTGCTTAAAATTTGATTATTTATTCTACATATATTCTCGAAACTTTTTTTTTTTCAAAATTAATGTAATAGGATTCTGTTTTACCCCACTCTATTATTTCTTTTTTTTTCCACATTTGAAAAAGTTGGGTTTTTTTAAGTAGACGCCAATTTTGCATGTGTGCTGTAAGCCTTAGAAAGGGTGGTTCAGAGGCTGTGAAAATGTGAAGTGTATAGCGTCTATCCTTAGAAAAGAAGCACTCATTCCTAGATTCTGAAAAATCTTGATCTAGGGTCAAGCATAGCTTAAATTGTGAACATGAGTAGTAGTAATAATTGATTTTTTAGTATGTTGGGGTTTTTTTTGTTTGTTTGGTTGGTTTTGTTTTGCTTTGTTTTTATTTTTATTTCTATAGCTAATGGCTAACACACATCATTACTTTTTGTTGCCATTATCATGTCTTTCCTTAGGGGATGTAATGTTTGGGAAATAAGTCGTACATCCCCTCTGTAATTTACGTTCATATACATACCTGTATGGATACAGAAAGCATAGCCTTTCTTTGAGGTAGTTAACTATAAAACTAATTTGCTATAATTCCTTGTTTGGTCTATAACAAGCAGTAGTGCTTTACTCATACACTGCTGCGCATTTTACCTGTACTATGTAATTTGTTCCATTCAGTTTGGTTTATTTTCTAAAACTACTTTAGCCTGTGTTATTTGGTGAATACGGAGTAATGAAAGTGATTTTCAAAATGTTTATCTAAGATTAGAAATAAAAATGTTATTAGATACTATAATGTTTTGCTTTTGCAGTAAGGCTGTATTTACAAATTGAGGGTTACTGGCTCTTTGGGAAGGCCATGCTGGAAGGCAAGGAAGAGGCATCATCTTTTATGTGAAACAGCATAAAAAGAACTCTGCTGTGGGGATGGGAGATGACCAGATCAGTGTGTACAGGTCAGGACTGGCAGATAAACCAACATGGCTGATGCTGTTGGAAGTCTGCTCTAGGCCACTGCTGTGGTTTAACCCCAGCCAGCAGCCAAGCCCCAGGCAAACACTTGCTTGCTGCCCCAGCATCAGGATTAGGGAGAGAATTGGAAGGGTAAAAGATAGAAGACTTGTGAATTGAGATAAACCCAGTTTAATAGGGAAAGCAAAAGCAACGCACACAAGCAAAGTAAAACAAGGAATTAATTCAGTGTTTCCCATGGGCAAGCAGGTGTTCAGCCATCTCCAGGAGAGCAGGGCCATAGCATGTATAACAGTGACTTAGGAAGAGAAACACCATCACTCCAAATGTCCCCCCCTTTCTCTTTCTTCCCCCATTTTATGTACTGAGCATGGTGTCAGATGGTCTGGAACATCCCTTTGGTCATTTGGGGTCACCTGTCCCATCTGTTTGTCCTCCCAATCTCCCTTGAACCCCAACTTCCTCCACAGCATGGCAGTAAAAAAGGGAGAAAAGGCCTTGGTTCTGTGTAAGCCCTGCTGTGTGATACAAAAACATTTCAATATTATCAACTCTGTACTCAGCATAAATCCAAAACATAGTCCCATACCAGCCACTGTGAAGGAAATTATCTCTACTCCAGCTGAAACCAGCAGAGCCACCTGATCAGGAAGAAGTAGATGAGACCTTAGGACAATGGGAAGTAGCCTCACATTTACACACAAAGGTCATCAGGCGTGATATGAACCAGCCTCATAACTTGCTGGTGTGCAACACAAATCAACAGTTTTGTGGCACAGGTGATGGAGGGGCCAAGGAGAGGAGATGCTTTGCTGGATGTCATACCTAAAAGCAAAGGCCAGCTGGGGAAATAAAGGTTAGGAGGAACCTTGCCTGTAATGGCCATGATATGGTGGAGCTCAGGAGCATGAAAAGAGGGAGCAGGACAAAAAATAGGATCACAGCCTCAGACTTCAGGAAAGCAGGCTTTGGCCTGTTTCAGTATTCTGCTTGGAAGAATCCCATAGTATCTTATGATATCCTGTGGCCCTGAAAAGAAGAACAGTTCAAGATTGATCTTCAAGAAGCAGCTTGAGCCGGTTGATGGAGTTCACTGTCCTGCTTCACTCTGTGCTGGGGCACTCTCATGTCAAGTCCTGTGCGCAGTTTTTGCAGTTTTGGGCACCGCAATAAGAAAGATATAAAACTATTAGAGAGTCTAAAAGCTAGATCTAGATTTAGCTAGGATCTAGAGGGGAAGCCATAGGAGGACTGGATGGGATTACTAGATCTTTCAGCCTGGAGAAAAGGAGACTGAGGGAAGACCTCATAGAAGTCTGCAGCTTCCTTATGAGGGGATGCAAAGGAGCAGGCACTGCTGTCTTCTCTCTGTTGACCAGGGACAGGACCCAAGGGAATGAGAGAAGCTATGTTGGGAAGAATAAGGTTAGATGTCAGGAAAAGGTTCTTCACCCAAAGGATGGCTGGGCCCTGGAACAGGCTCCCCTGGGAAGTGTTCACAGCACCAAGCCTGACAGAGGCATTTCAGAAGGCATTTGGGCAATGCTCTCATGACATCATGTGAGTCTTGGGGCTGTCCAGTACAGGCCAGGAGTTGAACTTTGATGATTCTTGTGAGTCCCTTCGAACTCAGGCTATTCTATGATGCTGTGATCTTCTGCAGGATTTAATTTGGTTCATCCCAACAAGCAGCCAGCATGGAAGCAGGGACAGGTGGTCCAGGAGGAATAGAAATACTGTCCAGTCATACAGAAGTGGTATCAAGAAAGGCAAAGCTTGTGTGGCTTGAATCTTGCAAGGGATGTGAAGGGCAAAAAGAAAGGATTTTAGATTTTAGTATATCAGAAGCAAAAGAAAGACTAGAGAAAGTGTGAGGCCACTGCTGAAGGTTCTGGGATACTGCTGATAGTAGAAAGAGAAATGCTGAGGTACTCAATGCTTTCTTTGCTTCAGTCTTTCTTTGTCTTTATGAATCCGGAGCAAATCCTTAGTGGAGGGTTATCGGATTAAGGAACGCTTAAAAGGGATGTAAACAAGTCCTTAAGGCCTGGTAGATTGCACACATGAGTGTTGAGGGAACTGGCTTATTTCACTGTGAGGCAATTCAGCTATCTTTGGAAGGTTCCTGACAGTGGGGAAAAAACAGATACCATGTCTCGCTTCCAGAAGGGCAAGGAATGGGATTTGGGGAACTCCAGGCTGGTCAGCCTCACCTTGATCCCTGAGAAGATGGTGAAGCAACTTATCATAGAAAGGATTTTCATACACAGGAAGGATAAGAAGGGGATCCAGAATACTCATTGTGGATTTAGAAAGAGTAAATCATGCTTATGCAATCTGACAGCCTTCTAAAATTATATGACTGATATGGAGGGAAAGGAGTGGATGATGATAGCTTTGACTTTAGTGATGTTTTAAACAATCTCCCATAAGATCCTCAAAGACAAGCAGATGAAATAAGGGTGAAACAAGTGAGGTGGATGAAAAAGTGGCTGAATAGCTGAGTCAAGAGGGATGTGATCAGTGGTGCAAAGTCCAGTTGGAAGTCAGTCACTAATATCGTACCCCAGAGGTTGATACTGAGCTCAGTACTGAGTAATATCTGCTTTAAAGACCTGAAGGATGAGGTAGAGTGCACTGTCAGCAAGGCTGCAGGTGGTCAAAAAACCTGGGAGGAATGTTATTCCACTGACTGGGTGTGATGCCATTTAGAGAGATCCTGACAGGCTGGAGAAATGGGTAGGCCTAATGAAGTTTAAGAGGGGGAATGAACATGATGAAGTTCAAGAGGGGGAGATGCATGGTCCTGTATTGGTGGAGGAGCACAATGCATGAGTACAGGCTTGGGCCTGACCAGCTGGAAAACTGCTTAGCAGAAGATTGTTTCTGCTGTACTCCAAGCTGACCATAAACTAGGAATGCTCTCTTGGGACAGTGGCAGCCAACAGCTTTCTGGGCTACATTAGGAAGTGCATTGCTAGCAGGTCAAGGAAGGTTATTTTCTGTCCTGCTCAGCACTGATGTGGCTGCATCTGGAATCCAGTTCCCTAGAGAGGTTGTGGAGCCTTCATTGCCAGAGGTGCTCAAAATCCATCATCTCTAATTGTCCCTGCTTGAGAAGGGTCTGGACTAGACAATCTTAAAAGGTCATTTCTGGCTTCATTTGCTCTGTGACTCCATAGCTCCCCTGATACACCTTCTCATCTTTCACCAATCTGTTAGTAGATTCTTGGTGCTTCCCATGCAGACGTTGTGCTTAAAGAATGTCTGCCTTTTGACCAGAAGCTGGTTGATTGTTGTTAGGTGTATTTAAAGGGCCATGTTTATGAATCTTTCTAGACATGATACTTCTATTAATGTGAGTAGAATGAGACACAAGACACTGATACAATAAACACCCCAAAACTTATATTATCACAGTTTTTATTGCTGTTATCATTTAATTTGCACTAAAGCAGCTAGAGACTTCCTCAAAAATATCATATTGTTTTAGGCATCATTAAGATAGAAGCCTTTGTAAATTAAGCAGTACTGCATGATTTTTTTCAGGGACAAGAATTTGATGGGGCCATCAGATGAATTATTAGAATAGTTCCTGACATGCTCATGCATGTGCCACTGAAAACTTTCCAAGTAAACTGTGATGATAGGTTGGGATTTAGCATAGGCTGTAGGGGTCTTGTAATCCCCACAAGACTTTTTGGACATCATACCTTCTGTTCTGGAGTTTAAGAGAATAACTATAATGAGAAGTACAGTGCGGTAATAATGTTGGCACAGGCTGCTCTGTGCCATTTGCTCTCAGAGCCAGTGAACAGTTCCTGGCATAATTAATTTATTGGTACTACTAGGGAGATAGAAGTGTTCTAGGCCAATAGTGCTTGCATATTACTGGGAAATACATAATAGGGAGGTTGGGGACACTGGGACTCTTCTAATCCATTTGCAGAACAAAATCAGTTATCTGTTGAGAAGTACCTGGGAAATGATAAATGAGGATGTGCTTGGAGAACACTTATATCTTAGTAAAGCTCCATTTTTATTTTTCACTGTACATGAATATCCATTTTTGTCAGTTATCCAGCTGGCAGAAGTTATTTTTTGCCAAAGGAGTATTTCTTTTTCCTAGAGAACCCATGTTAAAGGAATTATTTCTCTTTGAGGCTTGGTAAAAGATACTTTAAAGGCACGCTGTGTAAACTTGAAAAGGTGCACTATGTTGTCATTGAATCTTACAAATGTATTGTTGTATTATTACCAAGCTTCTTTAGGCTTTGCAGCGGTTAAACATTTCATGGCAGCCACTGTGGGCATCAGCAAAGGCAATGCCAGTCAATGGCAGGCTTTGGCAGGTAAGAGCTGCAGTGCTGACAGGAGCAGGTATGCTTTAAGGAGAGATTGATCATCTGAATGCCAGAGAGAGGCAGCGGATGGGTTTGTTCCCAAGCTTGATTTATGTGCCACTGTATCTTATTTGGCACCTTATTGTTATAATGAATTATTCCTTTATGGAAGCTCCTATAAATTCCTTTGAGATATGCAAGCACATGTTGACTTGTATTTAGCCTCACTATTAGTTATACCATATTTTTGATAAACAAGCAAAATAGCAGGACTTTTCCATGGAAGTTAATCCTTGTCATTGAGGCAGAAAATGCTTTCTGGTTACCTTTCAGTTTTTTTAAGGAGATCCAAAATGTGTCTATCTGGTTGTAAGCAAGGTTGCAAGCAACCTTGAGCAATTTTAGGCTTTTTATATGTGAAGTCACCAAAGCATTGATAGCACCCCAAGCTGCAAAGCAAAAAGGTGCAGAAACTTCATCTGTCTGGAAGCTTCAGAGGGGTGCATAGGAAACTTCATCTGCTTTCCATGTGTGATTTATCGTGATCTGTAGCTGACTTACTGAGTAGAGCAGCTAAGCAGTATTTTCAAACTGATATTTTCTGATATATATGGATGAATTTAATCTGATCTAAGATAAGGTACAGTAAATAAGCCTATACCCAGTATATTATCCACAGTGAAGTACATTAAAAACAGAGTCAGAAAAACCCTCCCTGAGAACAGTGAATAAATTTGTGCTGGTAGTGTTTTTGTAAGTGTGATAGATCTACAAATAGAAGTGAGGCAGTGCTTGTTAGCAGAGATAGTACCTTCTACTGGGATGACAAAGATAGTTTGGGGAAAAAAACCAAACCAATAAAAACCAAACTCATGCTTTTGGGCAACAAGATCTTCTGGTTAAAAGCTTACTCGTTTTCTCAGCTACATAAGCTGCTCTAACAACTTGCTATTAGGCAAACTGGGACTCAAAGTAATTTTTTTATTTCTATAAGCTTTCCTATACTGCGTTCTTACAAAAATACAATAGCTGCCTAATTAAATAGGCATTGCCCATCCAGCCTTGCTGAAAAGCAGCATGCCTTCCAGTATGCATGCACCTGTTATATCATCCTTTACACAGCATCTGTTCAGATCATAAGGATCTCAGCCCTCCCCAGAAGTGCTCCCCAGGCAGCTGCTGTTGGACCTGGGGTCTGGTTTCCCGTGTAGCTGCTCAGGGGTCAGGCACATTCTGGGGAGTGTGTTTCTGGTGTTACCATTGATGCTGAGCTGAGCCTTGCTTCTGCAGCTGGCTGGACTAGGAACCTGATTTGCTGGACTATATCCAGATAGACACAGAAATAATTTTAGAAATTTACACTAGTAGAAGATACGGGCTAATAAAAAATGCTTGACTTACAGTGTCTCCTTAGTGTATGTGCTTCCCCACAACCTGGGGTCCTAGCTCCCATTCAGTAAGATCTCAGCCCTAATTTGAAAAGACTTTGAGGGCTTGCTGCTAGAGCTAAGGAAACCAAATCCCTGGCATATCAGAATTACTGCTCAAGCTTGGAAAACATTGCAATGTGAACTGAGACTTGAGTCTGAATGCAATGGGTGCCTTTCCTAGGCCTTCAAACTGGTAAAGGCAGCTGCCTGCCTCATCATCCCCTGCACAGCTGAATTCAAACACTGGAGTGGTGCTCTGAGCTCATCAGCATGAGTTCATTCCTTCCTGCAGCACCACTGTCCCTCTGATCATGGCACAAGGGAGGAGTGTGAAATTTTGAATGGAGCAGGTGCTGATGAGAACAGCATGTTGGGTCTTTATTTGCTGTTTATGGCCTTTGTTGATAGCATGAAGTAAGTCTTCTCTATAAATAGCTTGGGATGGATGGAGGTAATTTTCTTTCCTGAAATCAGGTCATTTGTTCATGATTTCACTTTTTTGGCACAGAAACATATACTGCACTGCTTAGCATACTTGTACCAAAGCTGAGCTTTCAGAGGCTAGTCCAAAATTAGGAAGGACAAAGTACTGCATCCAGCCTTGTTGCCTTCTGACCCAAGCACATAATGTACTTACAAAAGATTATTAGCATGCAAAACCCCCCAAATACTACTTTTTTTAAAGAGTTCTATTGAATGTAGGACAGCACTTTACCATATTTAGTAAACAATGTCCATGTTGCTTTGTGCCAGCAGCATCATTCATGGGATACAATTATACAAGATAAGCTTTATTAATGAATTAAGACTTATATGATAGATCTCCCTGCTTTGTAGACTCATCTGCTTTGAAGTTTCTTCTGATCAATCATTAACATATATATACCTACTGAAGAATTCTCTTTTTTATCTTTTAGAGGGCATGTCTTTCTGGCTAAAACCACAGCCATTTCATTTCTCTAGTTTCAGTTTTTATAGTACAGTCTCCCATCCAATTTAATATTTATCAGTAGTAATAACTGACTGCCAGGGTATTTTCAACATTAATTCCGGGTGTCTGTGCAATGGAAAGTCCTGCATTCAGAATTACTAAGCAGACTATGCAGGCAGACACTTTGGCTGTAACTTGTTTGCTCATTTATATACAGAAGAATGGAGATGAATAGCTAATTTTGCTGCAGAGAGTTGTCTGCTTTGAATCCCAAATGCTTCATATTTTAGAACTCCAGGAGCCTGGTCAAACTATTGTAGCAGTCCCAACTGGTAGAAGGGATTAATTAGTCCAAGCTTCTTCTTTTTTTTTTTTTTTTTTTTTCCCTCCCTGCCCCTGCAACTTTCACTAAAAGAGAATCTGAATCATTATTTAGGGAGCAAATTAAATACTTCCAGTATGACTGATGTAAATTTCTCCTAAGGATTACACTTCAAGTGTAGTCTTGACTGAAGATCCATAAAGTAAAGCACATATAAAGGCAAAAGAAGACACACTGCAGCAGAGGACCTGGAGATTTTCTGGAGATTTTTTCCAGCCAGATTGTGCCATATTGTTTCAGTCTACGGGATTGATTTGACCCTAACAGCACATAAATGCAAGTTTATTCCCAGCTGTTTAATATGGAAGCTGCACTGCAGCCTCAAGTTTACAACAGCCATGCAGAACTCAGATGAAAATCCAGTCTTCTGTTTGCCCTTAGTTACAACTACAAGGAGATCTAAGAGGAAGAGACAGGTTTTGTTCTTGTAGAAAATATTCAGTTCATGCTCATGTTTTATTTCATCTGGCAATATGTACACAGCTTCAGGGTTGGATCAGTGATGGCTTTTTCTCCACGGAGCTGAGCTCCACTACAGAAGATTTCCCAAACAGCATAGTCACTGAAGCTGTGAGAAAAGAGGATACTGGTGGCCATACCCTGTGATCCCTACAAACTGGTTTTAACTGGGCTTGTGTGTGCTGGAGTAATTATACCCCTTTAAAGCAGAAGTTGCTTTAGTCTCATTACTGTGAATTAACAGTGCCTCACCTAGATTTTATAGGGAAATGTCCTTTCAGTATGGCCAGAAGAACAGGGAATGCAGGCTGATAGAGTAGACTGAGGATGGCAGTGCAGAGTTTGATGGATGGTGAGATGATAATGTTGCCAAGGCTTCCCAGTGTTTTTCTATTTCCCATAAAGACTGCTGTTTTCTTGCCTGGACTGAGTTTTACCTGCATGTTACTATAAGTCAGGCTGCCTGTGGATTCAGGAAATAATGAAATACTGATTGATATTTGAGCTAATCTGTAAGAAAGCATCCTGGTAGGAAAAAACCAAGTTGGATTTCATTTTCAGTCTCTGGGAGGAAGCTGGAAGTTATTTCTTGTAATTCTTGTAATTTTCTTGTAATTTTTCCTGCACTGATAATGTCACAGGTATAATATCGAGTGTTCCCAGCAGTCCAGAAGTTTGACTGTGAATTTTGTGTTGACAGTAGTGACTGTTTTCCCACGCTACATACAATTAAGAGGAATAGAGAAGTTGCTGATGAGTGGCTTCTCCTCTGATGTCATCTCTACCAACCCTCCTTCCCATTTCTCCTTCTGTTTCACAGTTTAACTATGAAACAAGTCTCCCTGGGCTTGGTGTGCTCATGTTCCTTGGGCTTTTTTTCCTCTCCCATCTTTACCCTTTAAAGCCTGTATATGTGGCCTGGCATTTAGCTGGTTTTTGGCTGCTGGGGTTTTTTTCCCCCAAGATGATGCTAGTGAGGATGGGATTCTTCTTTCTTCATACCTGGGTATTCTAAATTGTTGCCATGCATCTATCTATTTTCTAAAGAAAAAAAAAACCTTCAGGTTTATTTTAAAAGCAGTTTAATTTTCCTATCCTGCTGTCTTAGGAGAACAGAAGAGAAGTTTTACTGAAGTGGTGTAACAGAAAGATTTATTGCAAAATATTTTCTATTTTGTCTGTAGCTGCTAGTTTTTTTCTGTTTTTTTTTTTTTTTTTTTTTTTTTTTTTTTTTTTGTTTTTTTTTTTTTTTTTAAAGCTTTATGTACTTGGATCAGGCCATAATTGGGAGGTAGAAATACAGGACCTATAACTGGCAAAAAAGAGTAATCTCCGTAATTCTACAGAATATGGATGCAGAAGCTTAAGTGAGACTTCTTCTAAACACATTATTTTGTTCCTACCATTTCATTTATAGCAAAACTATAATGGAAAGACATAAGACCCCCTGAATTGTTTATGCTTTAGTTGATCTCATTCTTTACACAAAGAAAATGAGTAACTGTGTTCTACAAGGATATGAATTGGATTTAAAATGTTAAAACTTTTCCAAATTTATTCCTTATGTTTATGAACATAAGTAGTAGAGTAGTTGAGTTTGACAGAACAGTGAGTAGGTTAATTATCTATGGCTAAAGAAGACTTGCTGTTTTCTTTTGCCAGATGTTTTAATTAATTTTAGAAAATAGTAGAGCTTTCCTTTGTTTTTATTCCAGTTGTTTAAAACAATTGGGAGAATGTATGACTCATGTTTCAAAACAGAATTCAGAGTAATTTAATTTCCTGATATGACAGATTTGTTTGTGTTTTATCCCCAAATCTGAATTAGGTAGTTTTTGAAGTTAAACTGCTTGTCAGAAATGAGTAAAACTTCTCTAAATAATCTTTCTGAATTCTTGATTTGTGAGATAATAATTTTATTTGCATATGTTTTAAAATAAAAATGCTATATTATTACATTATGAAAATGTGTTCCATTTATAGACTAGACTTTATGTGATTTGAAAATATAAGAGTTGGTTTGTAGAGTAATTAATGATGGGAAGGGCTGTTTTGCTTTTGAGGAATTAGTGCTTCCTACATAGACTGGCTTCTTATTCTATTAAAAATTGGTCTACTAAATGTCCAGAAATGTATTTCCTAGTTTCACTTGCAGGCTGTGACGTGACCAAGATGTGCATAATTTGTGGATCTGTCAGCAAAGATATTGTTTGTAGAAGAGAATCACAGAATCATTGAGTTTGGGAAAGATCTCTAAGATCAAGTCCAACCATTACCCCAGCACTGCCAAGTTCACCACTAAACCACGTCCCCAGTTTTACACATCTTTTAAATACCTGCAGAGTTGCTTCGCTGGGAACCTGTTCCAATCCTTGACAAACTTTTTGTTTAAGAAATTTTTCATATATCCAATCTAAACTTCCTCTGACACACCTTGATGCTGTTTCCTCTTCTATTGCTTTCCCCAAGTCACCAAAAGCTCCTCCCAGGCGGTTGTAGGGAGTGACAAGGTCTCCTCTGAGTCTTCTCCAGACTAAACACTCTCAGGTCCCTCAGCCACTCCTCATAAGGCTTGTGTTCCAGACCCTTGATGAGCTCCACTAGCCTGCTCTAAGTCAGACAGTTTGGTTTGGCTTGGCTTCACATTTCTTGGTGGAAATGCTCTTTCTTTTACGGCAGATATTTAAAACCAAAGTTCAGTAGGCTTTGTATGGACACTAAAATGAGGCCACAGTATATTTTCTAAAGAGTTGAAGTTTTACTGGTTTATACCAGTAAAATGGCAGATGTTTCCCTCTTTTTTATTATTTTTTTTTTTTTACTTCCCATGTGCTGTGCCATGGATCTTAAATTCTACCCTGTGTTTTACAGGCCACTATGGTTCAGTGGTGCTCTGTGGAAATTAAGGGGCTTTGGGCCAGGAAGTGTTATCTAACTAGAAAAACACTCTTTTATAGATCCCCGTACGTAGTGGAAGTAATTTATGTAGTAAAGTGGGAACTTCATCACTGGAATGTTTCCTACAAAATTGATTTATCCTCATGGTATGGAATACAGCATAATGTGAGATAGTATTGGTCTAAATTTAGCTACAGCTAGATAATTGGAAGATGTCAAGAATAATGTTTAAATAAGTGTGTAATTCAGCACTTATTTTGGTTTTCTGGTGGTTTTACTAAAAAAAAACCAAAACCCACCAAAAAAAAAAAAAAAAAACAAGCCCAAAAACCTTGGTTTTGTAGGGCTGCCAGCTATCACTCTTTCCATGTTTCCATGTAGTCCTGAACACCAGATCAGCCTGATCCTAAGCAGACCTACCCTTACAAGATAAAGTAATTTACATTTACTGCCAATGGCTCAGATCCATCCTTGTTCTTAAGTTCCAGAAGATAGGTAAGAAATTCAAATATTTCAGAATGTTAGTTATGGCTTATTTTCTTCAAGTTTGGCCTGCTCTGTCAGTCTGACCTGTCTATGTACAAAAAGAGACATGACAGTTTCCAGGCTGAAAATGTGTACTACGGGTGTGCAGCATTAGTGATGAAGATTTTGCTTTAGTAGTATTTAGTTATTTTTAAAGTCTAAGTCTTTAAAGTCATTGTTTCAGCATTGTAGTTAATGTCAGAATTGCACTAGTATTGTTTTTCCTTTAAAAAAATCAACATTCCAAAATGCTTTGTGTACTTTTTCAGTTTTGAAACCTTGAAGGCCTTTAATTATGTTTTTCATGAGATGGGGCTTTGCAGAATTTATCAGCTTTAGATTTCAGAAGAGAGTGACATGTCTGTGGCTTAAACAGAAAGCAAACCATCTGTAGAATTGTTCTGAACTCCAAAGCGAGGATTGTCGTACTTTAGAATTAACTGCTTGCCTTACTAAGAGCTTTCACTGTTTACAGAAAATTGGGACTTCTTGAGATAAACAGGGAGATTTGATGTGCTGATCAGCCTGACTGCAACTTCCATCATAATTTATTTTTTTGTGTTAAGGTTACTGTACATGACACTTCTGCTTGACCTTTTTTTTCACCTGTAAGTAAAGGGTTTCTATCTGAATAGGCTTCCCTAGAGCAGCTGTCACTCCAGTTTAACTCTAATGTATCTGCTTTGAAATGTTGTATATTACTTTTTTTCTCTTTCACCTCTTGAGGAAGCTTGCTGGCAGTTACAAATTGAAGGAGGTAATGATTCTTATATGTTGTTACCATGCATAGTGTCTTTAATAATTTTTATATAGATACTATCAAACACAATGATTGCCAATTGGACAGCTTCTCACATACGTAAGTAGGTAAACAGAAATTACCTGCAGGCTTTAGCAAAAGCTTCTTTGATATAATGAAGCTGCCATGTGATCTGCAGCAGCCCTATTTCTAAGATATAGGAAATATCCTGTGGTTACTAGAAGTGCTCTCATTTAGAAAGGTTAGCTGCTTACTTTGGAATGAAAAAGTAAGACCAGAAAAATAATTCAGCCATTTGTGCTGAAGTATAGAGAATAACGCATCAGGAAAAAAACAGAGATCAAACACACCTGACTTTTTTCTCCTTTCAATATCCTATGCTTAATTTTTGCATGACAGCTCTATCTGGCAGCCTCACATCCCATCAGTGCAATCTGTCATTCTAGCTCATTTCAATTAAGTTCTCTTTTTCATTTTGCATTTGCTGAAGAGTCATAATGGCGTGCTCCCAAATCAGCAGTCAAGAAGAGTAATCCTCTCTATGTGTATTTGTTAAAATAGAAAGAAAGGAAGAGATGGTTTCTTTGTTTCCTCTCTGTCCTAAAGGCCTTCGCCAGAATTACAGAACTAGAAGATTTGCTTTGAAGACTAACTGTGAACACTTTGTTATAGATCATGAAGGCTTGATTTTGGGACTTTTGTGAGTTATTATGAAAATCTTTTAAATTCATTCTATTCCCCTTGGTTGCTTGCAGATCCCTCTCTGTCTGGTAGCTGGAGAATTAAAGGTTTTCCTTGCAGTCATTGTATCAGTTCTGGAGTTGGATGTCTTTATAAAAGCAATTTTCTAATCTTTCATGTGCTGGAATTTCCAGTGAAGAGAATTCATACCCAGCATGGGAAACTGGAGATGGCTTGCTGTACTGATGTACAGACTGCCCCTCTGTGTTACCCTGAACTTGGACAACCTCAATATTTCTAACTGGGTTGTTGTGTTGCCGTTTCCTGAAACGAATATACAGAAGCAGGTACAGTCTGCTTCTGAGTGCAGAGAGCTGTACTGACCAGAGTGATACAAACTCAGGGTTTATATCCCTGAGTATTTAAATACTTGGTTGTAGATAAACTAAGCAGATGCAGTATTGAGTACCCACTGTTTATCAATTAACCCATACGCTGGTATTTCACCTGTTTTAACACTGCCAGCTGATGTCCAGTTTCTCCTGAGAAAGGTTGCACTTTGCCCAAGTGGCAATTGGTGGAATGCTGGGTCGACATGGTGCCATCAGAAGGGCTACTTTTGGTTCAGGAGACCTCCACTGTAGCTGGAAAGGAAGGAAATGAGTAGATAATTCGGAGCCCTTTCTGTGACCTGCTCATCCATTCAGTTGCTGAAGTAATGAGGAAGATTAAGTTCAAAGGATTAACAAATGGGTTTTGATTCTGCTGTAATTGCTTATCTCCATATGCTCATAACAGCACTGAGTTCCCAAGAGTTAGGCAGGTACGGAAGTGTTAAAGCAGAGGTTTCAGTATTTCAGCTATTTGTTCATGCCAAGCCCAGCTCCACCAGGGGGTTACAGTGGGCACATTAAATCTGCATTCTGTCTCCTTACCCTGTCTTCAGGTTACCCACACTTACACAGAGTGGCATGTGATTGTTGGAGCAAGCTTCCAGTGCTGCACCAGAGGAGATTCTTTTAGTTAGTAGCTTTCCTAATCTAATCAGCACCTTAAAAGCAATTTCCATGCTGCTTCTCCTCCCTTGTTCTCTTTATAACATTTCAGCTGGCCAAATTGTCCATGCTGAGTTGGAGACGGCAGCTCCTTTTCCTCGCTGGACGGGGAATGCTGGCAGCCCTTAGCACAGGTCTATACTGTTTGTTGCAGACTTGGGCCAGGGCTGACAGATTGCTCTTGATGGGGTTAGTGTGAAATCTCTAGAGCAGGATGAATAGGAGCTGTTTGTTCTGTTTTCCAGAGGACACTTTCAGCCCAAATGGATTTATTGTGTATTTGCAGGTTGGGTTTTTTTTTCTCTTTTCTATGTTTTTAGTTGCAACAGGGTTTATTGATGCATGTACAGAGGATAATGAAAAGCTACATTTCAGAACATCCTTAAAGGCCTTAAAGTAGTTTACTGTCCTAAACAGAGTAGCTCAGATCACTTTAAGAAAAATGCTTTATGTCTGGATAAAACCTAGGTGTACTTCAGATCCTAACTTTGTAAGAAATTCCTGCTGTGGAGGAAAGCCAGTAATTCTGATTTCTAGCAGAAGCATCTTGCACAGTTTCCTTCTTGAAGGAACTAGGCCAGGCAGCTGGCCAAACACCCTGCCTCCCTGTGCTGTACTACCTGCCCATGCTGCATAGGAAAGAGCTGACCTGCGAAAAGGTTCCTTTCAGGAAGGAAATACCACTGACTTTGTGGCATCATTAATTTCTTTTCCAGGAAAAGGCAAGGACCAATTAGTGGTCAAACCAGCCAAAGTCAGCCATTTGCCATTTCTGCTGGCTTGCACTCTCCCATATTTTGGATTACCCTCTGTCAGTACAGCTCCAGCCCAGGGCTTGCCCTGGAATTTCTCGTGGAAAGCAGTTCATCCATAGTTTCATCCATGCAGTCTTGTATATATGAGTATTTTGTGAGCTTCCTTCAGCTGTGAAAACCTGCTCAAGAATGGCCCCCTGAATCTCTGTTCAATGACAGGCTTTGAAACCAGCAGTATTTCTGCTGAACCTGGCGTCACCCAGGTGGGAAAAGTTTGCTGGGACAGAAACTGAGTGCAGAAGTGCCATTCAGCAGTGTGTAGGAGCATAACTGTGAGCTGGGGGGCTGGGCTGCTCATGTGCATTACATGCCACATGTGCATGGCTGCAGTTCAGACTTACTCAGCATTGGCACACCCATGTTGGCTGTGCATTTTGGGCAGTGAGTCAGACAGAGGCTGGCATCATGCGCAACTTCCAGGGGAGGCAATTCCAGCATTCAGGTGGCCCTTTCTCCACCAATTTTCACTGAAATGTTTCTGTGCAATTTCTGCTATTTGGCATGTGCCTGTCAAGTCCCATCCCAATACAAAAGGCAGGAAATCCAATGTTCATCGTGAACAGAGCTTTTGAAATGTTTGTGGCTATCCTGAGAGAAGAATAAATTTAAAAGACAATTTCTCTTGCAATCTGTAGATACAATACTCAAAGCAAGAAACTGCTAGTTGGCAGTTGGGGCTTGAGGCTTATTTCCATGTCTTTGTGGGATTCACCTATACAACTTGTTTTTTTTCTTCCTAATATACGACATTCCTATATAGAATAAGGCAGAATGCAGAAGTATTCACATTTTACACATGTAATAATATGAGTCCTAATTGTCATTGCGAATTATATTTTCAGTGTGTTTTCCTAGTGCCTGACTAAAGTTGAGCATAAATCTTTTTAGCCCTCTGAATTTGTATTCATGTCAGTTTTATTCAGTACAATTTTGATTCACTTTGCCTTGCTTTAGATTGCAGATCATGCCCAACAGTGGAAGAGTGGATTTTGAAATTTTTTTACGTGTCAGATTTCCCTGTATCCAATTTTATCAAAAAAGCTGTCACCAGCTTCTTCTGAAACCAGCAAACCTTTTTCTTTCTAATTACATTTTTACCATATGTTCATCCAGATGGCATATGCCAAACATTTTCTAGGGTGTTATAAAATGACCTGACTTTGGAGGATTTAACTGTTGAAGAAGCTTTAAAAAAATATTTTTGGGGGGGCAAAAAAAAAGTAGTCCTAGAAGGAAAGAAACAAAAACATCTGCTAAATAGCCCCAGTTGCATTTTGTGGCTGTGCTACTGAATTCTCAGTATATACACCTGCACAAAAAGCAGTGAAAATATAGGGAATGTTTTCTTGAAGTGTTAAAATTTGACTCCTTTTTAAACCACCGAAAATAAAATTTTTGTCTGTTGAATATGTCTAAAAAAATTCTAGAGCTTTGAGCGATTCTCTGGTTTCCTGCAAAATAGAGCAAAAAAGAGTTTGTCAAGGCACCAGAATCTCTGTAGAAGCAGCAGTTTTACTGAGGAATATAATTACTACTTGTCCACTTTTTTCTTGAAATATCATTTTCAAGTAAAAGGCAGTTGTTGCATGGTTTTGACACTTGTGTCCTAGTTCTTAATAATTCTTGGGGGATTTCTTAGAGAAAATAAATTAACTTGGGATATACTGAGAGGTTCCAGGAAGAAAGGAAGGAAGGAAATTATTTTTCATATTTAGCTACTAGTTAAGCCAAATTAAAGAAGATAAGTTTTTCATTTTCTGGTTTGTATGTTTCTTCATCTCTATGACAGTTCTCTTTTAACTGTCATTGTTATTTTGATAGTCTTTCCAGATTATCAAGCAGGAAAATATAGAATATCCTCATGTTGTTACCAGTTTCCATAAATCTGTCTCAATTCTCAAGACATTTTACTTAGTGCTAATTCCTGATGAATAGTGATTGAATGAGAATTAAATCTACTTCCTTGTGTTGCTACAATAGCTTTTCCCAGTCCCAGGAAAGTTTGAGTGCAGAGCCCAAGACTCTGAATATCATAGAGCTCATAGAGTATGAAGAGGTTATTTTGGGGCAGGATGGGCAGAGACTCATGGCAGGGACTCAGCTAATTGTAAATGAAAATTTGTTCAGTGTCCTTAACTTGCACACATCTTGTTGAAAATCACAACTGCAATCAACAAAGCAGATCCTCCACCTCCTCCAAATTAATGAGACAGGATTTTAACAGTGTTCAACAATTTGAAGTGGTTTTGTTATTTCTGAATTAAACCTTTGGTAAAAAGTCCTTATCTCCATCCTCCTTGCCCATTTCCACTCATCAGTCTGTGAGTGATTTGACATTTCCACAGACTCTTCTCTGTTATCGACCAAGTTTACACCTGCGGTGTCTCAAGTGAAAAAGAGTAGGTAAATCAATCTGTATAGCAGAAATACTGTAACTATTTAAAAGCAAAGGATTAAACACCCCAAAATTGCAAGCTGGTGTTAACCTGTGAAGTAATTGAAACAAACTGTAATAGGGGAATATGAAATGAGACACCCGAAAGCAGCATGTCTCCACCCTGTCCAAATATGATGCAACAACTGATTGATTACAGTTGTTTTAGAGTTTGTGGATGTGCAGCGGTATTCAACTCAGTTCGAAGTATCACTTTTTCTGCTTTCTTTTTTGAAGTCTTTGCAGAATGGAGCTAAAGTTGTTCTGGTGCCTTTGTTACTTATATCTAAAATAATGTTTATCATACCAGGATCGCTGGGTTCATGCACAGTTTTCAGATTCTTAGAAGAGTTAAAGCTCTAAGCATTTTTCTGTGAAAATGAAAATTCCATTTTTTGTCAAAAAAACATCTTACATGTTAGGGAATGACATATCAAAATGCAAAGGCTAAAAAAGCATTGCACTCAGATATTTTGCTTTTAATTATATTATTAATTATATTAAGCATTATTAAATCAAGCTCTTGATTGCAGTCTTTGTTTATGTATTTCTTGGATTATTCAGCCTCTAATTTAAATAAGGACAATGATAGGAAGGTTTCCATGGAAAATATTACCAAGTTAATAACTGAAGATTCAAAATGCCAGTCTTAAACTACACGTCTGACTATGCCAAGCATGCATTTGGATATGCAAATGTTAAGTTAGGCTCCTCATAATGTCCTGGGCTTCCAAATTGTGTTTACCGGTGCTAGCTGCTGTGATGCAGCTGATCAGTGCTCTCCAGGGTATTTTTCTTTCCTAATTTTCTTCCTCCTTTGCTCACTGTAGGCCCCTTTGTGGGTGAGTGTGCACATGAATTTTATGCCACCCTGCAGTGTCTGTATTCTGCTCTGTGTGTTGGTGCATGCACACTCAGATGCCTTCTCTTGCATTTCTCCTGTTACCTTCTATATTGACTAGAGCAGTTGCCCCAGAGAGTTTTTGAGACTAAGTGCTAATGATTGCACTTCTTATATGATTTTCCATAGCTGGTAGTTTATCTCTCAGAAGAGTCTGGTATATAAAATCTCTGTTCAAGAAGTTCTCTAAGAATCATTCTCCTTCATATGGCAGCAGTCTCCCGCAGCAGTCTCCCACTGCTGACAACATGAGTGCATCAGAGAAGATGGACTTTTGTAAAGCAGGGACTAATCTCAGCTGTTGAAAATGGGAGGAAATAGATGTCTTTCTTTGAAAAGGCAATCTAAGGGCAGCTTGAGTTTGTGTACATGGAAAGAACAGTTAATATTTAAAATCTCAGGCTTTTTCTTTTTCTCCCATTTTTCCTTGAGAAAGTAAATCTTTAGGTATGATGTAAGAACTATATCTAAATGTATTTAAATACTTTTTTTAGGGTGTTTGAAGCAAATAGTAAGTTTGTAGTGTTGCAGTTTTTCTTTGAGGATCTTGCAGAATGTAAGGGATGTTCTGGCTAGGGTTCCCCAAAGTGACTTTTTTGAGTCCAAGCTTATTAGATTCTGGTTTAGAACTCGTAGCACAGATATTCTGCAGAAGTTCACATTTTTCGTAGCTGAGATGGAGATCAAATACCTCCAATTAATGCAAAATTCAAATTAGTCTTGAACTAATGTGGTATCACAACTGGCATCTCAATAATGAACTAACCACAGGAGGAAGCGGGTTTGTCAATGTGCCATCACAAAAAGCTTTGAGCATTCATTTGATGTCTTCTGGGATCATATTTATACATCTTGCTATTCTCTTGAAATACACCCCCAACATACTGAATGGCACAAGAATATCCGATGCAGCAAGCTGTGGAAGCGTGAGCTGCAGAGTCTTTTTAGTTGACGTATTTCAAGGTGGATAACCTTAAAAATCAATAGCGCCACTCAGAATCATGATGGACTGCTCCTCGCTGATCCTCTTGCTTAGGCTTTGAATAACTGATGCTGTGCTGCTGCAGATCCTCAACACCAGCCAAGGCAAGGGCTGGAGCATCCAGGAGCAGGGCTGCTCTTTTAAGCAAATCTCTGTCTGCTCTTAGAATTTATTATGTGAAGTGCTGCTGTTTTTGGGGGGTTTTGGGGCTGTTTTGAGGTTTTTCCTTTTTAAAACATTCTAAACACAAAAGTGCTAGAAGACAGAGTAAGTACAATGACAGGAAAATAGTTTTCTAAGGCTCAAGCAGTATCTTCACATTGCTTACAAATATGGTATTGTCTCTTTGGGACAGAAGGTGCTTTCTGTTTGGGCTTGTAGTGCCTCAGTTACAAAAATGGTAACAGCTACTAGGAAAAAATTATTAAGTAGATTATCTTAACTTTGTGAAAAGTTAACCTTTTGGGGCTGTCATCTAAGAGAGATGAAAAATGCCTCTGGTCGGCACAGTACAAAGTTTTGTCTTCTCTACCAAAACAAAGTTCTCAAGTTGAAATAGATAGTTTTTCAGATACCAGTGACACCTCAGAAATTGTCTCATTAGAAAGAAAAAATGTTTGAATATCTAGAAGCACAAACCATAAATAGGAATTTATGGAGAGGAGGTGCCTGGGAGTTCTTGAAGAGAGATTTCTTAAAGGGTCTGCATATAATTATCTGGGATTTCTAACAGTTCATTGGCAAAATAAAATAGAAAGTTATCTCAAATAAACTGATAAAAGCTGGAGGAACAGGAGGAGGAGGAAGGGAATGAAGTATCAGATGTGATGCTCTAGCTAGTAAAAAACAAGCACTTTCTTCACTGACCTCACCTTATGCATATATTAAGAGAGCACAGAGATACTCTCTTGCCCTCTTATTTTTGTAAGGAAGTAGCTTCTGCTGCCTCTGATCATAAGCATAAAAAGACAGCATGTTACTCTTAGGCAGTCTGAATCTAGTCATAGGGATAGAAAGCTTCTTTGAAGAAAAGCCCTAGAAAAATCCAGTAACAGAAATAGACTCCCACTGAGAGTTTACTGAGATTTTACTGCTCTTCTGTGTATCAGTAATGAAGCAGACCATGGAGAGAAAGTAAATTGATGTCATGCCCAAGATGTATGTATTAGGGAAAGATCAGAGGAGTTTTTGCTTGTCATTGATGACGAAAATAGATCTCTGAATGATACCTTTCTCCTTATGGATTGTCAGTTTGGAGTTCTTCAGGGAGTTGTATTCGCAGATGGAAAAGGGACAGGTGGTGAGAGCAACAATGTTGGTTGCACAGTATGTCCCTTAACCCTCATGTTATAACATGTTATATGTAAAATTGTCAAATACTTGACTTTCATATTGTTAATTATTTATGAAGACACCAATGGATGATAGTGCCTACTTCTGTAGGGATATCTGCCTCTCTGATGTGCATTTCAGAGTTCTCAGGCTGGGCTCAGGCATTACCTTTCTCAGAGCCTGTGTCCTCTCTGCAAGTGGGGTTACAACTTGGCTTCCTCCATTTGTCTACTGCTTGTATTTACCATGAGCTAGAGTCAGTTCAGCACTTACAGCCTTATAGTGTCTTGAAAGTAAAAAAAGAGTTAGTTAACTCTTGGTCAGGCAACTTAAAACAAATATTATCTGAGGTCTCTCAGGACTGCAATAAGTCGATGCCATGAGCTGAAATCTGTGCTGACCTGATATTGCTTGTTGTCTGCAGTGGTAGTTTGTTTTCCTGAGGCACATGAGCTCAGTGGATGGTGTTTGGGGTATGATACTGGAGTGGTCTGTTTGTCTGATTGGCATTGGGAATTGGTAGCTGTGATTCAGTGTGGACTCCAAGCATTGGGTGGAAAATGCAAAGTATGTTTTGGTTCTGACTGTGTACAGCATCAGACATGTTTCAGTGTTTATTAATGTTAATTTAAAATCTTTGTGCTTTTAAACAGTTACATATCTCATGGATATGTGATGTTGGATAGCTTTCATCCTTTCTGGTTTTTTCTGCTTAAAAACTCAAGATCTTTCCCTCCAGCCACGAGAATTTTTTCTTCTAGGTACAATAAATAGGCTTTGTCATAACATGTATAAGAAAGAAAAATATTTTAGTAATTCCACATAAATATATTTTTTTATATCTTTTTTGTTTGTTTGTGCCCTGGAACATTTTGAAGTGATTTCAGATAGTTTATCAAAATAGCAAATATTGAGTTGTTTATGGGGGCCTTAGGAAGGGAGAGGATTCAGCTGAGAAACTTGCTTAACATGCTAGATCCCTAAATTAAAATATGTGTTCTCTTTTTAAAAAGGCAGACAGACTCTAATTTTTGTGTTTTATGTTAAGAGTAGGTCACTACTATTATTTTTCCCTTCCAAAAATTGAACGAAGAAGAATTCAAACACAGATGACAAAGGCTTTATTATCATGTTGTTTTTCTTTCATATATGGGATATGATTAAATGTGTGCTGTCAAAAAGAGGCCTCTTTATAGCCTGATACTATTGATTACTATTTGAGACCTGCCAGCAGCATTATTACTTAGTGCATAAGAAAATCTAATAGAAAATTATTAAGTTGTTGCTTTAGTTCCTCCAGTGAGAACGTTTCAGATATTCATCTCATATCGTTGCACAAATTGCTTGGCTCAAGTAGATACCACAAAATCATGTTTTAATGATTTTTTTCCTTTTTCCATCTTTTATTTTTTTTCACAGTCACATGACACAATCAGCCACATTTGAAGACCCTCGAATAGAGAGCTGCCAAATAACCCCTCCAACCCCTCGGAAAGTGGAAATGAGGAGGGATCCTGTGCTAGGATTTGGGTTTGTGGCTGGTAGTGAAAAGCCAGTTGTTGTACGCTCAGTAACACCAGGTATGTTTTCCCCACCTGACCTGATTTAGCCTACTGAGATGAAATGCAGCTACAAATTGGAGAACTGTTGAAATATTCAGGCAGGCAAAGTAATCACAAATACTAGATATGATTTTTAGCCTTGTGGTTTCCTTCCTCACACTCATTTTTGAACATTACATAAATGTATTGGCAAAAAGCCAATCTGGATTTATTGCTCAGAGCCATTACTATTGCTTGCCTGAAAAAAGTTAACCCATTTCATTCAAGGAAAGAAGGTCTTCTCCCTGGTATCCTTATATTGGTTTGCTGTCACCTTCATTGCCATTGAATCAGCATTTTCAAGAGGTATGTTGAGTTCTGAGATTAAAACTTGCATATTTTTCATTCTCACCATCACCTTTTGGATGCTATTGCTGGCTTTTGTTTTCTTTAATGAATGCATCTGTACAACTATGTGGTTAAAAGCTGGGTTAAAAGATATCCCTAAACATCTTACCTGTAGTGAAAATTAGTGAGGTTTGTGATCTTTTTGAAGTTATAAGAGAGCAGACCTGGGATAACCCGTTTCCCAACCAGCAGGCTCCTGCTCTCTATGCTTAAAAGTTCAGTTGTTATGTAAAACTGCAGCCAAGGGCAGGGATTTGACTTTGCTCCTGTTCGATATGTTCTCCAGAACCCCCACAGAGAGCAGAGGAGAGGCAAAATCGACTCTGTGAAGTTCTGATGTCATTTACCAACGTGTGTGCATTGATTACATTTGTATTGCTTTCACATGAATTGAGCACTGTAACTAATATTTGAACCAGATCCAGACAACTCATTTCTCTCAACTTGGTATTATTAATGTAGTTTTATGTTAAAATTTGGAAAATGTGTTTACCATGTTCTCTTTCAAGTGAATAGGAGGAAATAGGAGCTCAGGAAAACATTCTCCTACATGGATTTGTATCCATTTATGCAGGATATGGAAGTGGAGTAAAGTTTTCAAAGCAAACAGAGGAAAGGATCAGCATTAGCACAGTTGTTAAATGAATTGGCTTTGATGCTGAAACATTCTCTTTTAAGACTTTATCTTCATAGTGGTAATATTATTAGGTTTTTTATGTATCATCATTGCAGAGTGTAAAGACCAAGACTAGAGAGGATATATCTTTACACTAGGAACTGTGATGTCACATCATCTTTTGGGCATGTAATTGTGCTGAGAAACGAAGTAATATGTGCATTTTATATAATACAATGCACTCAATGTGCATTTCAGCAGTGCCAGAATCCAAACCACATACACATATACATGAGTGATTGTCTATTCAGACTAACGCTAAATATTCATGTCTAACTGAAACTGGCAATGCTTTTGGATGTACTCATGTTCATCAAGTGGTAGGAATCCAGCAGAAAAGAGATTCAGGTAGCTGGGGTATAAAAACTTTCTGTCTCCAATTGAAGAAAACAGGTTTGTTTTGCATAGAACAGAAAAGCATAGGAGAGACCTGTGAATAACATTCAAATATGCAAGTGATGTTTCATAGGAAAGAGGAATAAGATGTTCTTTGCCTGGGACAGGAAACTGTGTTGCAACCAGGAAGATCTGGTATATTTACCATGGGAAAAGACTTCCTGTTCTTAACAGCAGATAAACAGGATAATTTGTTCACAAGAAAAGAAATCCTTCTCAGGGTGGTCTTACGAAATATCAGACAAACATTGATCAAGGATGATTGAAATACAGTTGATCACACTGTAGGGTGTTAGTACACAGCTTATGGGACCTTTTGGCCCTTCAGAAAACTGAGCCTATACTGTAGGTGGTTAGATAGAGGTTTAGAACTTGAGGAACTTCAGCAGAAGCTGCTAAACCACTAGCTTGCAAGATTTTCCTGGTGAGGGAGTACTGGTAACAACAGAAATAGCATTAGTGTAAAAATGGCACTAGCTGAAGAAAAAACACACTTGTAGTGTATGAACAACAGTGTCTGTGTGTTTACAATGGTCTGCTAACCTGTGCTCTTTTTTTTTTTTTTTTTTTAATTTGTCTGCAGGCGGCCCCTCTGAAGGAAAGCTTATACCAGGGGATCAGATCATAATGATTAATGATGAGCCAGTCAGCACTGCTCCAAGGGAGAGAGTCATCGACCTTGTCAGGTAGTTGATGTCCTGTCACTTAAACTACAAACTCAGTGACTTATTGCCTTGTGCAGTCACTCAGTAGTACAGCAAATCTTGCCTTCTCATGGCTGAGAAAAGAGAAAATAATTTTGCTTTAGTTATAATGAAGAATGATGAATTATTTAATATTGAAATGAAGTGGCCTCTTAAAATACCATCTGGGTAGCTAAAAAAGTATAAAAACTTCCAGGAATAGCTCCAAAGTACTTGGGTATCAAAAGAGAAATTGTATTCTCCTGGTATTTATTTTTGGAGTAGCAAGAAATGTTAGTGGATTGCACAGAAAAATGGCAAGTAACTAAAAAAATAAACTAAAGAATTAATAATTTAAATTCTAGTAGCCTGGTTGCTGGATACCAGTTTTGTTTCTATATTCTCCTTCCCATTGATGTAAACTCTGAATTGGTGGGTCTTGTTGATTCCTGAGAGATGCTCAGGTTTTAATGGTACAGGTACCTCTCCTCAAAACTTACAGCTATCACTGTTTTCACTGTTACCTGTGTAACTTTGAGAAGTCACATTTGTTTACAGAAATTTGGCCAGGAAGTGCCACAGCAGTTTTACTCCTCCTGCAAACTACTGCTCATTTGCTGGGGATTTAGCTGAAAGAAAACTTCCAAAGTTGGTGCAACAATGCTGATGGCCTTCATCTCTGTTAGGTTGGATTAAACAAAATATATTTCGAAATTTTCTTAAAAAAGGTCAACCTGCAAGGCAACTAACAAACAAAACTTGCTAAGAGCTTCTTCTGATGAGTAGGTTCCTTAAACTGAAAGAACTGTCCTGCTCCTAATAAAGTTCTGTCTTATGCTCTGTGTTGACTACTGGTATGTCTCAAAACATAGGTATTATACTCATTTCTGAGGTCTTTGTTTCTCAATAAAGCAGTAATATTGTCTTCTTCATTCTTTCCCTGATTCTTTGATATTAAGCAAAGTTAGGTTCTCTATCTCATTTTCTGCTTCTAGCAATATGTAGTAATAACAGCAAGGAAAGCAGACTGATTAGACCTGAGACAAACTGAATTTATTGTATAGTTGATTCTCTGTCTGCCTTCAAATGAGAAACTCAATTAGAATGTCACCCTTCCAAATTACATTGACTACATAAGTAATGTCAAATTAAGTGTTGTTTCATTCCAGGGAAAGCTTTAGGTGATGCTTTTCATACACTGTAATTCTACCTCTGCTCTCAAAACCTATCTGCTGTTGGGATTTTGACAGAGACTCATTCTTTAATGAAATTTGGAGTGAAATATATTAAGGCTGTATGTTACAGCATTTGAAAAGAAGAGCTTTCTTTTCATGCCAGTGGGCATGCCTGGAATGACTAGACAATGTCACCTGACACCACAGCATAAGCAATTCTTTACATCAATGAAATAGTGAATCTCTTCTGTATAATTGAAGGTTTTCATATGGATTAGACACATCTGCAACTTTTCAATGCATCTGCATTTTTCAATGTACATGGGAGAAGTTTTGAAATCTTGTTTTCCTGCAGGGAGCAGCATCTCAGTGGTCAGCAGCGAGGGTGTTTCAAATGCATGGGTTACACAATGGGCATAATCACAAAAGCATAGAAGCATAGAAGAACTGAGAGGAGACTTCTGGAGGTCATCCAGTTTAACCTCTTGCTCCAGGCCAGGTAGTGTCAAAGTTAGATATGGCAGCTCAGCACATGCCTAATCAAGTCTTTAATATCTCCAAATACGGCAGTTTCACAACCACACTGGGTAGGTGTTTCAGTTCTTAACCAGTGGCCTTTCAAAAAGACATGAGCCAACTTCTTTATGAGCTTTAGATGCATCTCATCTAAAGCTCATAAATGGCTTTAAATAAATGGTAAATGGCTTTAAATGGAAAGATGGTAGATTTAGAAACTCTTTACTGTGCAGAGGGTGAAATAGGGACACAAGCTCTCCAGAGAAATTGTGGATGCCCTATCCCTGAAATGTTCAAGGATATGTTGGATATTCAAGAGTTTTTTAACCTGATAGACACTTTAATATGCTTTGAGGTGTTTTGGAAGATTCTTCCAGGTTATTTTCTCAGCATGGTCTTTTAAATTTCATGCAAAGCCATCAGTTTAACTGTTTAACCAGACAATGGACTTGTGTGTGTCACTCTTACCTTAGCAATCCCTAATTCAGCCTTTGTCTGCCTCCATTCCCTAAATTCTGTCACTGAGTTCAGGGATCAGGGTGGCAGACCTTGCCACTAAAGGCCAAAGCCAAGAAAGCATCAAGCATCTGAGCTTGTTCAGTATCCTTTATCAGGTTACCCACTCAATTTAGTTGTAAGTTTGTATTTCCCTTGGCTTTCACTGCTATTGTGGTTGTAGAGACCCTTATTGTTATCCTTCATCCATCCTGGATAAGTTTCAGTGCCAACTGAGCTTTGCAAACCCCATCCCTGCCTGGCCAGGAACAGCTTCTCTGTTTCTCCTGGGTAACCTGCCTCCATTTCCATCTCTGGTCTCTTTCCATTTTGCACTGGGTCTTGTCCAGGCTGTGGAGCCACCCTGGGGTCCTGCTTTGCCTGCCTGCTTCCTTGCAGGTTGGAATAGACCATTCTGGCACCTGGAGGAGGCTCTCTGTGAAGATCACCCAGCTCTGCTGGGCTCTGGCCTCTCAGAGCTGCATCCCAAAAGGCCCTGCTTGCCAGTGCCCCGAACAAGCTGCACTCTGATTTTAGACTGGAATCCTCTTCCTCTTTTTCTTCAGGATGTTAAACTGCACTATCTTGTGGTCACTGCAGCACATTAATGAGAAATTGATATTCCAACACTATTTTTCTTCCTATGGTCTCTTGCTGATTTGGTATAACAAGGTATATTTTATATTAATGTGAAATTCAGTGGCTATTTTTATGCAGCTTTTCCTCAAAGCTTTTTGTAAAGTCAACAATTTGTCATAATAATTGTAGAGAGTGTAGAAAAAAATCAATCTACTTTTAAAATACTGATATAAAGATCATAGCATGTCAAATAGAAAAAAACCAAATTGCGTAAGAAAAGAAAAAGGCAGATTTCACAACCAGATGAGCCTCAAACTTCACCAGGAATAGGAAAGCCCAAAACTTCCTAGCAAAATACACATAAATGTTAAGTCAACCTTGAATGTTAAACAGAGTTTTTAATTAAACACAATATTTAATTGTTTTCCAATAAAACATTGTCGGAAAATTAACTTATGAAAAGAGTTAAGAGCTTGAAGGAAAAGAAAATAGATGAGGCAATTTCTGCTTTCTTTAAAAAAGTCTATCTTAAAAAAAACAATCAAACATCCACCAAACAGGGTAATTGAAAAAATGTCAATTAAATTTTTTTTTGTTAGGAAAAAGCATATCCCTAACCAATAAATTAGCTTTATTTCTAAATTTCCCACAAAATAAATCAGAGTAATTTCTTTTAAATATTTTTTTTTATTCAGCCCTATTCCTAAGAGCTTCAAATTTATTATCTAACTGTTACTCCTACAGGATAAGAAATAGATAGACTGCTTTTTCAAGAAAGTCCCTTTTTTATAATGGTTTTACTACAGGAAAATTCAGTAAGTTAAATGCATAATACAGAAGTTTTCCTATTGGCTTTTATTACATTGTAATATTTTAATTATGTGTGGGCTTTTTAAACATTCATTACTGAAAATAATCTTCCTTAAGTAGAAAACTCTTACAGCCACTTCTGCTGACTCCAGGGCGTACTGAGCAGGAACCTGGTGAGAGATTTTGGTTTGTTTTTTAAGAATGAGGGACACTCTTGTATCCCAGGAAGTCTTAGGTCTGGAGATTATCAGCGATATTCATTATAAATATCCCCGGTAGGTCGGTCTGATCCATTGAATTATTTCAGCTCTGCTTTACCAGCAACACTTAATTAGTGTTCAGGCTGTCCTTTGAAAGCCAGGGTTGCAGAAATATGAATCAAGTATGGTTTGAAGACAAAATCCATTTGGACTCATTATTTCTGGGTGCTGTTCAATGGCTTTTGCACCATATTTTGTTCTCCTGAGCTATTTCCAGCACAAACTCAGAAGTTATATTTATGGTTTCCCTTGCAAAGAATGGTCAGTTTTATGAAAGTCACTTGAGGCTGTGGTCAAGATGAATTCCATTCAAGACAGACAGTTACAGAACTTCAAAAAAGAGGAAGAAACAAGATCACTTTTATAAATGTAGGCTTCAAGTCAAGGCAAGTAGCAAGCAAACAGAATACAAAGGATGTATTTGAAGTGCAGTAAGTTCAAAATTTATCAGGAGCTATTTATGTTGGGTTTATTTTGCTGCTGATACAGATTCTGTGAGTTATAGCTTTTCACACATACTTAACAATAAGTATTTTGAGATAACATTAAAGTCATGGCACAATGGAGCAATTTTTTCCTTATATGAAGGTGAGCAACAATTCAACACTGACGTATTAGAAAGTATATTAATGTACAGTATAGATAATTGGTTGCTCAGAAGTTCATGTATTTTATTATCATTGGTTGATGTTACATTTTTATCTGTTTAAGAATCAGCTTAACCAACCCTTTTTTTGAAACAAAGAAAAACATCTAACAAGTAATTTACCTTATTGGCTGTTCATAGGCAACTCCTATAATATGGATGACTTGCTTTTCTTAGATTGCACCGAGTAGTCATTAGTCTACAAGGATCCCAACTTGCATAAGCTGTGTTTTTATTTAGCAAGGTATTTTACTGAAATTTTAAGTGACACACAAGTGTACTGCTTACTCCATAAATCAAAAAGTGAGTAGTGGCATGGTAGTGGTACTTTGTTCACACTTTAATTAAAATAGTTATCCA
The DNA here is from genome assembly GCF_036417665.1 of Passer domesticus. Classification (NCBI taxonomy): domain Eukaryota; kingdom Metazoa; phylum Chordata; class Aves; order Passeriformes; family Passeridae; genus Passer; species Passer domesticus. The sequence goes on along the minus strand of NC_087475.1, from coordinate 19,705,834 downwards.
GGCAGCCATCCAGGAGAATTTGGCATCTGAAGAGGGTAATCCATCTGAAACACTTGTTTTGGAAAAACTAGCCTGTTGCAGAAAGCTTTATTGACTAAAGAAGAAGAGCAGAAAAGTATTTTTAAGTAGAAACCTGACTTCTATGTTGCTAAATTAGTCCATTCCTTGCAACTGTAACAGCAGTAAATCAGTATTTTATATCCTCTGGAATTCACTAAAATACTTAAATTGCAAAGCGAGAAATGAAAAAAGGTGACATTCATTAAGGGCTTTTATTTTTTGTTGGCTCTATTTTCTGTTTAAGAGAAATGACTCAAAAACATCTCTGAAATAACTCTGGTAAGTTAATGTCACAGCAAGTTTTCATCAAGAGGATCTAGAGGATTCTTTCAATTCTGCAGTAGAATTTATGGTTTAATTGTGTATTACCATAAGACTGGAGAGAAGGAACCCTCCAGGATTTTAGGCAGCATGTTGCATTTTAAGTGCTAACATGAATTTAATCAATATTGACCCTCCTCACCATCATTGTGAAATGAATGAGGATTCTGTCACTCCCATTTGACTCTGTGTATGTCAGGGAACCACTATTCCTACTCTGCATCCTCAGAGCTAAATGCAAGTGTAAAAGGGAGCTCAGTGACAGTGCCTGTCATCATCATCATCTCACAGCAGCTGAAAATGCCACTTTTCAAATGTTTCTGGATGTAGTTTATACAGTTTCTTATACTGGATAAATTAATTTTGGTGGACTTACTATTAAAGTTATTCTTTCTTCATCAACATCACAGAGAAAAAACCAAGCATATTAAGCGATTAACTATGATACTGCTTAGCAACTGTGAACCTTGAAAACTGCTTTTTCTAAAAAAAACAGTCATGCACACATTTTAATTTGAAGGTACTCCATTACACTCCCAGTTCAGTATATGAATCTGGAGGCTGTACCCACTTTGTGTCAGGCCCTGATTGATGAACTGCTAGTGTTTTAGGTTTTAAACACATAATGGTGAACAAAGGGACAAAATGTTGGACCAAGTGATCTGTAAGAGTTTTACAAGTGCCATCACTGGAGATAAGCTTTCTGTCAGGGCATTTAATTAGTTACATCTGATCAGCTAGCCCATTCTGGGAGCTCAGAGTAAGGATATTAGAAGACAGTTCCTCTCTGTCTTGAGGGGTGTTGTTAGATATGTATCTTCTATCTTTTGAGGTGTTTCTGCCATGTAGTACAGAGATAACTGGATCATACTTCAAATTAGCTCTGAATCTGTGAGAGCACACGTTTAATATTAACTCATTTATCTTCTTTTCTGGGCTGTTGTGGTGCTGCTTGTTCTTGAGCTAATATATTGAAGGCTAATTCCAATTTCTCCAGATTTTAATTACCAATCTTCAGTAACATTTCAGAAATGCCCGCCCACCTTTCCAAAGGCCTGTAAGAGCTGAAAGCTGTACAGAGATATTACTTGTTATTGTTAAAATCAATAACAATTATGGACATTGTTCTCTTTTAAATCCATCATATCTCTCAAAGCATGCAGTGTCATATCCTTGCTTATTCTTAGCAGAAAGTTGACTGATATGGTTTAGAAAGGTTTGGCCTTGACAGTTCAGATGTTCTGAGTGCTGAGATCCTTATTTGTTGTATAAACTTAATTTTCTTTTTGTGTTAACCATGCTGAATAGCTCTCAGAGTCAGCAAGTGTAGGCCCTTTTTTGAAATTTCAAGGCTTGATGTGTCATCTGTTTGAAATGTTGTGTCATCATCTCACTCTGTTCTCTAGAAAAAGAAGTCAGCCGTGATGAATTTCAGGTCAGCTGTTCCTTAACAAGTTGCTTTATGGAATGCGAGGGTATGAATGGAGATGTGGAACAGCTGTGCCCAAAACACAAGTAACTGTACTGATTGGTTCTTCAGATGTGAACCAGCAAATGTTACTCTCATTAGCTTGTTCTGACAAGCTTATTGCTTCTCATCCAACTAAACAAAAGCGTTGGCTTGTCCAAAGGGAAGATTTGCTCTAAAGCCAGATGCACTGATGTGAATGTTTCAGAGTAGTTGTTTCCATGTAAAGCCATTCAAACGAACACCCAGATTTGAGTTTATTATGAATTAATGCTTCCATGTGATGAATTACCTTTATATTGCATGCTCTGCAATAGATGTTTATCCTTCTTTGTACTGTTTATTCAAGCCTCATGCATAAAAGGATTACATCTGGTTGGAATATGTAGCAGGAGGTAGCTAAAACTCTCCTGTCCTGTGTTTGTGGTAGGGAGGGTTTGAGAGTAGGTGTCAAACTACTGCAATTGTAAGGTTTCTCCTTCCCAGCTGCACTCTATGTCTCTTTTGAAGTGACATTTCCAAATCCTCCAAGACAATGTTGGGCAAGCCAGCCCTTTACATTTTGCTGTTTGTATTTGAATGTTCTGTGGATGCCTTGAAGACATTACAACAGGACAGCTATACTTACACAGGTGTATTCACTATGAAATTTAATCTGCAGAAAGTAGAAGTCGGGGAGAAACACAAGCCAGAGACAGTTTCAGGAGCAGTTTGGGAAATGCCAGACTCTGCAGAACAGTATAGGCTGACAGGAGAGGATTGTGCCATGCACCTAGGGCTGCCAGCATGGAGTGGCTGTGAAGTAGGAAGATGACAGAGATGCCTTCACCACTGCATGCACAGAACTCACAAACTCTGTCCTTCCAGAAGTGTCTGTCTGCCCTCACTGGGAAATTTACAACTCCTTTATCCTGCCAGTCAGTTGCTGACTAATTCAGCATATACACATCAGCTAATGTATTGTAATGGAGCTATTGTAAGGGCAAAACATAGCCATTTCTGAGAAGACATGATGGTTGTGGGCCTGTGATGCTTTGGGAAGGCTTTCACAATGTGGCTTTTCCCAGTGGTGGCATCAGCATTCCCTTTTATCCTGAGCCAGTGCTGGCTGTACGAATCACAGGAATTAACTGGCTTTTATCTGCTCCCTAAATAACTTCAGGATGGCAGAGAAGTAGTTCTTTAAAACACTAAAATGTAGGTTGCATTGTCAATAGAGTGGCTTGTAGTTTCTCTGAATTATACCAAAATGCTGTATTTTGATAGAAAAATGGCAAAAGTGATGTCAAGAGCTGAGAGGCAAACATGATATTTTTATGGTTTTGTAAGTTGACCCTTGGAGGCTTCTGTCAGCTACAGGTACATAGTATGAGGGAAAGGCATTTGCATCGCCTCCTTAAAAGGAATGCTGTTTTGAAGGTGGCAGTTTTACATGCACCAGTGTTCATAGGAGGTAAAAGGCAATTTAAACTGCTGAGAGAGAAGGGTGAAAGGACTGTAACCAATTTGTAATGTCTTATACATTTCCACTAATTTGAAGTGTCTTTAGTTTTCAGGCTTTTTCCCCTGTCAAGGTGGAAGCAGCACTCCCTGGGGTGGGAAGGACATAAGGAGAGTGAGTGTAAATGAGTAAAACCCTACTCGGAGAAAAATGTCATGGAGATGTGTTGGTACTCCATGATCCACTGCTATAACAGTGTAATTTTAATGAATTGTGTAATGGAAGCTGACTCAGGAGTCTCTGAAGATGACAAGATCTTCTTTCTCTAGCTCTGTGGCTCAGCTGATGCTGTGTCTTCCTGATTCTCAGAGTTAGTTTTTACTTTTTTCCAGATGGCATTTAGTCTGTAAAGAAAAATAAAATGAACAATGGTGCTTCCTGAAGCTGTGTGTGTCTGCAAGGTGGCTGTCCCTCAGAACATCAGGGTCCACTTCCAGTGGCTACCTCTACACTTCCATTTCATATTCTTTCTCTCATGGCAATGTTACCTTTCAATCTGCCAAAAACATTTTAGGCATTCCAGTGCTTGAAACTTATAACCTGTAGTTTGTGTAAGGAGTTGAAAAAGCACAAAAAATAGTAGAAAATAGAAAGTCCCTAAGTGAATACTTAGTAGTTAAACTGGATTGGAAGGGGCAAAGAGACAAAAATAGGTTTGACATTGTGCTAGGGGAGGTTGAGATTCAATATAAGAATAAAGTTCCTCAACCAAAGAGTGGCTGGGCACTGGAACAGGCTCCCCAGGGAAAGGGCCACAGCACTGACCCTGACAGAGTTCAAGAAGTGTTTGGACAACACTTTCAATCACAAATGATGTGATTCTAGGGGTGGTCTTGTGCAGGGACTTCAGTGGTCCTTGTGGATCACTTCCAACTCAGGCAATTCTCTGTTTATATGATTCCCTAAATCCTAGTCTGGTAAAACTCTCTGTGACTTCATTTTGATTGAGAGATGGCTAGATTTAATTGTTTTGTAAAATAATTGGATCTGGCTCTCAGTGTAATTGACTTTGATTTTTTTTTTCTGACTTCTCTTTTTTTTGTGTGTTTGCAAGGCCTGACTTTTGGGATTCTTTGAAACTTTTTAAAAAATCTGATCAAAAGATTTAAGACTGTCACTGGCAAGTCCTTTCTTTTTCCCATTTCCCTCCAATAAGAATAATTTTATGATTCACAGTCTCTCTTAGTTGTTGATGGATTAATGTAGTTGGAATAGAAATGTGGGGACTTCTGTGTTGGTTGATGGACTAGAAAAGTTTGAACACAGAATTAGATCACATTTTTATTTTAACAGTAATGCAGCCAACAAGGACTGCCAAAATTGCCAAGAGATTGAGTATCTACTTCTAACTCTACCTGATATGCCCAATCAGGAGGTTAGTTAAAAGGGGAAGAGAACAGTTTTACATATTCTGACTCATTAGTCCCCAAAGTGAGATTCTTCAGTTAAATATTACCACTGATTGGGATGACTGGGTCACAGTGGGACGTCAAAGGAGAAAAAGTTTCTCTATAATCTGAGACAAAAACTAATAGAAGCTAGTAGAAAATAAATATAGCTAAAAATAAATTAATTTTAAAAACACTGAATGCTTCAAAAGGCAGCTTAATGTGATAGATTTCTCTGGGATTTATTAGTCAGCTTTTCCTTGATTTCTGGTGTGACAGTTGATCATCTGTAATTTATTACAGGCAACACATGACAAGCAGTCTAAGAAAAATATTTTAGCTACTACTTTAGCTTTTTTTGGCTTTTTTCCCCCATAGACATAATTTTCTGTTTGACTTTTTGCTTGACTTTTCACAACTAAATCTTCATGAACCTCCCGAAAGCAGCAAAGGAAAGAGAGGAAAGACAAATGGTGTATTTCAAAGCAGGTGACTTCCAAATTATGTTGGTATTAGTCTTGCTTTGGCTTTGTTTGAGAAACAAAGAAGCTGGTTCTGAGAAACCAAAACAGAATATTGAACTAGAGACTGCAAATACCAAAGGAGACACTGCAGAGATAAAACCAGATTGCCATCAGCCTGCGTTTCCCCAAAGGCATATTTCTTACATATTATGTGCTGAAATGTTAATTGTTCTTTTAGCTCCTATTCCTTCTCATGCAGACTAAAGCTTCATATATTTTACTTACTGCACAAGGGAAAATCCCTGAAGTCCACTGTCTATATTGTTAAATAAAGTGATTCAGTTTGATTGGAGATTTAGTTAAAACCACATTTGTTCAGCTTATGAATCAAACAAGACTCGAGGAGAGGCAAAGGTCTTGTCATCTTGTATCATCAAACTTACCCATTTTATGATCACTTCAGCTTTTCAGCAGGATTGTTACTCAGAAAGCACTGTGTGAAAAAGGCAGTTCTTTTGTAGAAGAAATTGGTTGCTACAGCAGTCGAAAATCCTTTAGGTCATCTGTATTACATAAAAAACATAGGAAACATGAGGTTTAGTCATTACACTGAAATCTTCATTCCGTACTTCATCTTTTCTGCTCAGTGTTATTTTCTCTGTGTCATTAAATGTGCCAGAGACTTAAAAGGAAAATATCATCTGCCTGAGTTTATCAAGAGAAATAGCAAAAAAAATCCATGATGGAAGAGAGCAAAATTTTAAAACAATTAATTGAATTTGTAATCCATATTCTTTTTAATTTTTTATCTTGTGTCATTCTCCTTACTGCTCAATTTTACATGGAAATTATACTTTTGTGACCAGAAATACCCTTTTGTTCTGCATTTCATCTGACATTCTATTTGTGTTCAAAGTCTTTAATTAAATATTAGGACAACTGCATTAGCAAAGATACTGCTTCCTTTTCCCCTTAAAAAGTATTGAATCAATTTCTTAGTGTTCTACACCAATTACAGTCATGTTGCAGTGTCCAGCAGATGGCTTGAGTTCATCAATAATTCATTCAAACTGCCATGGGTTTAAGGAAGGAACTGTACCACACTGACATATGAGACAGGAAGAAAATTCAGCACATACTTTAGCAACCATGGTTTTTTGGACAAAGAGGAAATTGCATAATTTATGCTCCCAGATATATAGACTTAGGATACAGTTTGGTAATGTAAGACTTAGCACTGTTTATTGGACAAATAACATGCCATAAGCATGCAGTATATAATCTACATTTGTATGCAGGCATTTGCACATGTTTGTATGTATGTGTGGAGAGAGAGGAATATGGTTCATAAAGCTCTATTATAATGGATTTGGGATTTATGAGTTACTTAGAAACAAGATCATGAGGTTCTGCAGCTCATTTACCCAAAATCTTGTCTTGACATTTTACATGGTTTGTCATGACCATTTTACATGGTTTGTACAGCCAAGCTGTTATAAGGAGTGTTGCTTAAACAGTTTTAAAATATTTCTTTAAAACATTTCCTTTATCTCAACCTAAAAGTGATAAATAAAAGGTGCAAATTCTACCATGTCATTGTGATTCTCTCCAGTAGAAATAAAATCATGTTTCATTTCTTTTTTACAAGAAAAATACACGTTGAAATGGGGAAAGATGTGAACAGAGAGAATTTTTATAACACCTATAATTTTATGAGTATTACTAGTTTTGTGGGGTTCATAGGATATACAGGTTACCTGTGGGGGGGGGGAGAGAGAGAGAGTACATTTTGCCAAAGATACACAATACACTTAATTTGATTCCTTTGGAGATTGTCTCACCTACAGAAGAGGCTCTTATCATGAGGCTTTTGTAAGTAAGGCAGCAACTGGAACTCCATTTCCTGTGAGATGCTGAGGAGTTCAGGAGGGCAGAGCTGGAGGTCATGGCAAAGCTGGTGCTTAAGGATGACAAAATAAGCACGTCATAGAGCAGTTTGTATTGGAAGGGACCTTAAAGATCATCTAGTTCCAAACTCCTTGCAATGGCCAGGGACATCTTTCACTAGATCAGGTTGCTCAGAGCCCCTTCCAATCTAAACTTGAACACTGACAGGGATGGGGCATCCATAGCTTCTCTGGGCAACTTGTTCTAGTGCCTTACCACCCTGAAGTAAATGATTTCTTCCTTATATTCTAAACATAGTTGTCTTAGTTTAAAATCTGTTTAAAGGCCCAGCTAAATAGTTTGTCCCCATCTTTCTCAGAGGCCTTATTTAATTTACTGGAAGGTGATATAGGGTCTTCCCAGACCCTTCTCTTTTCCAGGCTGAAGAATCCCAATTCTCTCATTCTGTCTTAATAGAAGAGATGCTCCAGCACTCTGATCATTTTTGCGACTCTCTCTGGACCTAGGCCTTTGCGCCTCTATCTGATGGAACCACTGTCAAGTGGCAATAGCTGGTGAAATTCCAGAAGTTCAGAAATTTAGGGAAGGAGCTTTGAAAGTTGTGTGCCGGCATTACAAGGGAGGTGCTGTTTCCCAGCGTAGTGTGTTGAATATGGCCTCTGGTGGTAAAAACTTTGTTTCAAAAGAAGGCTGGCCAAGGTGAAGTGCATGATGACTGTGCCTGTTGCTCAGAGAAAGTGGATTAAAGCTGGTGTCAAGACCATTCCTCTCTAGATCCCCTTGGCTCACATAACGAAGCTCAGCCTAGGGTGAAACTACCAGAGACTGTTAAGATACAGCAGTTTGTGCCTCAGCTTGCCATGGCATTAAATAATTCATTGAATCTGACCTTTAAGAGCAGTACATTGTAGCTAATAGAATGAATATAAAATGGATATAAAAAGAATAAGAATATCAAGTGGGAGTAGGGAGGCAATGTAAATTTTATATATAACCCTAGAAGGTCTGCAGCGCTGTCCATTCCTGAAAGTGTGCTGGTAATTGGATGTAGTTTGGGAAGAGCAGCAAAAATTAACCACAAGTTTCCCCTTTTATGAGATTCATAAGAAATTCAGCCTAGTTAGGTTGCTGCAGGGCAGATCAAGACAGGTTTACCTGAACAAGGACAAACTGGGATAGCAGGTATTTTTCAGCTTGATAAAAAGTCCAGTCTACTCCTAAGAAACCACAGCTAATAACACTGTGAGAGATAAGAGACAGAGAAAGCTGTGGTATTTTCTCATAGTTCCTCATCATTTCAAGTCTTTAAATCATAAACTAGTATCTGTTTGGAAAGATGTGCTATAGCTCAAGCACAACATAAGGCCTTTACAAAACATCTACCAACAATACTTAGCCAGAAAGTTTGGATGAAGTCAGATGTAAGTTGTGTGTTGGTCTTCGATCTGTGAGTGCATGAGAGTAGCAAAACTGCTCTATCTCATACCTAAATCTGGACTTTGAGGGGTTGAATAAGCTGTACTTACTCCTTTGGGACTACCAGCCCTTTCTGGAAAGATGTAAATTTTCCAGGAAGGAGGAAAAATGAGTAGCTCTCTCTTACAGCAGTGAATTTTTGTTCTTGAGCTCTTGTCCACTGTCACCCATGCCTGTGTTCTGTCTACCTGCACTTAGTGCTGCACAGAGCCTTTCAAAAGCTTGTCCACAGCTGGATGTTTTCTGACTTGCAGCCTCACCAGATACTGATGCTACGCAGGCCATGACTTTTTTTTTTTTTAATTATTTTTCACTTTCTTTTATTTGATTGGTGTTTTGCTTGGTTTTTGGTTTTTTGAGGTGTGTGTTATTTCACTGGGGCTCATGACCTGGTTTTTCAGTGGAAGTCAAATACGGAATGATACAGAGTTACTTTTCTGGTACACAATACTGAACATACACAGTTTATAGTGTATTTCAGTATTATTTCTTTTTTTCTGCACTGAAATTCTGTTTTGGCAATTATACCTCTGAACGTCAGAAACAGTAGGAAAAAGTGATAATTTGATTTGGTTGTATTGTGGTCAAGAATATGGCACGACTGCCTAAATCTGATAAATTTACTGATCTAAAACTTCTTTTTTATTTATACAACAGTTTATTTACTAATCCCCTGATTAGAAAGATGATGTTTTATCAAAGGGCAGTGTGCAATAACTTCTTTGAATAGTACTGCACTGTACTGTACATTTTAAAAATATTTTCCTATCTTACTCTTCAATATATTCCACAGAAATTATAGTCTATTGACTAAATACTAAACTTGAGGAAAATATTCTAATATTTCCTTGTGTAAGTATTTGAAAGATGCTTTTGAACAGTTAAATTATTTCAAGAAAATAATATTTGGATTTTTAATTGTCTGCTGTCTTCACAGTACTCTCCTCATGACAGATTACCAATATCTCCATGAGATCTTTTCTTTCAGCTGCTGCTTTAGAATAATTATAGTAGTTTTGTATGTATGTCATTAACAATGAGGAGACAAAAAATGCTCTTATCAGCGCTGTTCATTTAGATATCTAATATATGAGGGAGGATACCATGGAATTCCCAGTAGGTGCTCATAGTGCACCACCAGTGGACTATTTTGTTATTTCAAAGAAGGTAATACTATTCTAAGCATGAACTTTTATGACTAGCTTAATTTATAAAGACAAACATCAGTGGCTCTTCCATCAAAAATACATTTGTTAAGATAATTGTTTAGCAATACTCTTATAATTGTAAATGGAGCGATAAAACACAGCAATTTATAATTATTAAGCATAATATAGAGAAAGTAATAGTGTTGTTTCACCCTATCCTACCAGTGCCAGATCTATTAAAACTCCTGACTGTTAAACAGTCAAGAGCAAATAAAGCAATTCTAAGCTTTTTTAATTAACTATTATTTGTTTACCGAAGATACATGGTGGATTTGCTTTTGCAGGCATGGAGAATAATGCCTGGGCTTTTTATTTAAGGACAGCTCTAAACATGATGAATATTTCATATGTTGAACCAATAAATGATGTGTCCTTAAATATACATGCTAAAATACATTCTACAAGCTTCTAGAAATGCTTATGTTTTGCTTTCTGACAAGAAGGCCCTACTTGCTTAAGGCTTTGTTAAGGGAAAAATTGACAAAGGTGTTTTAAAAATGGCAAAAAAGGTGTTGCTTTGCTGCCTGTTGTGCTTTTGTGTATTAATTTTCCTGGGATGGAACAATGTTCATCCCCCAGCAACATGACTGATCCAAAGCCTGCTGAAGATGATGGTAGTCTTTTGGTGGATTTCAGTGGTGTTTCAATCAGACTTTTTGATGATTATCCCATGGATTGCTTGTACTGGTTCTACTTGTATCTAATTTTAAGATACAGCTGAAAACTGGTGGAATAGCAGGCTTTAATAAAATATTTCCCTATTTGATCTAGGATAATTCAAGGGATATGCCTAAATTAAACTGTTAAGTACTTTGTTATGAGTTATGGTATTCAGATGAATGGACAAAATTGCGAGTGTTGTTTCAGTGGAAGACCATGGTCCTCTTGACTGCAGAAAGCATAAAATCATGAGCTCAGAAAGACCAAGAATGCAAAAACAGAAGATAGAAGTTTATCATAGTTTGCATCATGGCTTTGAAGTCACAGCATGCTTTGATACACCATTATTCAATGCATGAGTTTGACAGCACTGAGATAAAGTTTCTGATACAAATCAGTGCATCTTCTTTTCCCTGAGGCTGTTTTGCTATGAAAAGAGGTAAGAGGGGGAGAAAAGGGTGATTGTGCTTTTGCCACATCCCTCCTAATTTTGTCTTGATCCTCTTCCTCACAAATGTTATGTGCAGTTTGACCATTTATCTGATGGATTGTAATAACTACCTTTATCTGCGTTATCACTACCATCTTCTGTGTAATAATGGGAAAGTTTTTGCAATCAAATTTCATTGCTTTTCATGTTTCTGCTTTTACTTTCCTTAAGTTAGTTGGTTTAATTTTCCAGGTATCAGTACAGTGCTAGAGATGAAAATACAAAGCAGGCTGCATCAGAAATGCCTCCGTTTCAAATTCTGACCTATTAAATTAAAACTTCAATAAGTAAAACAAAATATGTTGTTAATTGATAACACCCTTCTTTACAGCACATATTGTCATGTGGTTTGCAGTGAACTAATTTTCTTTCCTGAGCTAAGCATTTTGTGCAGAGAAAGTTAATTCTATTCAGAACTTAGTTATATAATTCCATATAACAAATACATTGGTGATGATTGCTGAAGATCAGGAGAACTTTGATGAGTAGCAAATGTCAACAAAAAATGTCAATACTGTCTGTACTGGGTAACCTCTGAATGTGAGCATTATCACAAGCTTTATGAAAAAGTTAATCACTTGGAAGAGGAAAACAACCATTTAGGAATCATCAAGCCAAAACAGATCTGAGTTCTTTTATTGCTACATGTTGTATTTGATAGACTTGGCTCCAGTTGTTTCAGAGAAAGGTCAGAGAGACCACACAATGCCTTGTGTATGAAATATTCTTTCTTGGGGAAGATCTGTTTCTACAATCCTTTTAATTAGAAAAAGCATAAGCACTTTTTTTTCCTCCCTTGATTTTTACTGCACTTTCCACAACAGTCCTGAAATTTTCCTTAAAAAGCAGCACAATAAGAACCTAGAGGTTCTGCAGGTTCTTCCCTTCAATCATCATTAGCTGCACACATAATCAAAGACCTCTTTAATGAATATATATAATATATATAATATGGATTTTTCAAGTGGAAAGTATAGAGTGATCATTGTCTTTCTATTTCCCTTGGAACGGGAATGCCTGTGTGTGCATCTCACCCTTACTCTGCAAAGGGAAAGGACTCTTACATTTCCAGAGTAGTATAATGTTCCAAATTACTTCTTAGTAATGGGTAGATGGACAGGCAGTAAATGGCATCGGAAGCAACTAGAGTATTTTGCAGCCTAGGACACAGGAAGAAAAGGCTGCAGCTTGGAGAGGAGTCATTCCTTCTTCCTATGCTCCCCATAGAAAGCTCAGGGAGGCAGCTCAGGGAGGGTGACTTTGCTTTCACTGCCTCTCCAAGAGCCAGCCCTTTAGGAGCAAGATAAAAGGAGTGGCAGGTCTAAGGTGGTGTCACACAGCTGTAGGGATCCATAAGCATCTCCAGTGGCTGGCTTTGAGTAACAAATTTGTTGTGCAGACTTTTGCAATACACAGAGCCTTTGGGACACCTGGAATTCTTTGCCCGTGGGCAGAACAGAAAGAGGTCTTTAGGCCTCCGCTCATGGAAGGCACTGCTCTGATGTACAAGGCGGCAGCAGCAGCACTGTGAGAGAAGTACAAAGCCACCACCATATTTTCCAGAACTCTGAGGTGTGTCAGGCTTACTGAATAGGTTAATGATACAGCAGCACGCAGAACAGCAAAGCAAAAGTTGAATATTTGGTCTCAATGAATGGATGAGTCAAAGAACTAGGAGAGTGGATTGTGGATTGTTTATAATTGCCTTTAAAAATGTGAATAGTATGTCATGCAAATGGTGAATTTACAGATTTTGAAGAGCAAAGATCCCTTTTGCAGGTGACCTTCCTGAAACTTTCCTTTTGGAGTTGAGCTCTTTAGAAGAGCTATGGGGAAAGTATGACCTTTGAACAATTCTTGGGAAGCTGCAGCTGGGAGAGGGTAAAGGGAGGAAAATAAACAAAATAAGCCCTCTCAAACCTTCTGATCTCCCTCCTCCACTTTTTGTTTTAATGATAATCTTTGAGAGTGTGATTCTATAAACATGCTTCTCTCCCCTGCCTCTTTTCCTTATATGCCTTTGTGGATGTTGATCCTTTAGATAAAGAGCTTTTGCTCTGAGGTTATCTTTTAGTTAGGACAGGACAGAAATATGGAATGAAAAGTATATTGGAAAAAAAAAAAAAGACAACCAAACAAAAAATTAAAAAAGGATTTGCAAGGTTTAAAAGATTTCTAGTACTTGGATTATTTTTTGTAGAATAACAGATTAGTAAATTTGAACGATTTTTCATTATTTTTATTTTTCTCTTGCCATGTGTGCCATAAGGAATCAGTGACATGCATGTGGGCAGTTTGGTATCTAGTCAGGGCTGCAGGTGATAAAAAGCATCATCAGTTTCCTGTGATCTCTCTGTTTAGATCTTGCTCTCATCTTCTTTTTGCTGACTTAAAGGCCAAAATTATGCCTGCGGATGGACTCATAACTGTTTTCCTCACTTACATGTATGCAAAAAAATACTGATTTTTAGATGTAAAGAATCTGCCAGCCAACACTCATAATTTGGCACTCTGGCATTAGCAGTAAATGTAATTTTGAAATAATGATTCAATTTGCTTTTTAAAAATCACATTTGCAGTCTAATTAGACTCCAAAAAATTACTTTGTGACTAATAATGAAGAATATTATGTCCTTTGGAACATAGAGATACAGTGATTTCTGTCAGATTCCATTTTGACAAGTCTATTTTTAATCTTGAGTTTTGACCTATAGCCCTTTACAAACATATATCCTTCCATGCTAAATCCACTGCTATGTCCCCTTTGAGAACTGAATTTTAATGCACGTCCTTGGAACAAGGAATTTATTCTTGCACAGGTAGATTGTTGTCAGTGTGTACAAGTGAAGCAATTTTTGAAGCGCTTTCTTTGTTGTGCTTATCTCGTGATTGCAGCTGAAGTGAGGGGTATTTGTGATGCCTAAAGTTCACGAACTAGCTTTAAATGAAAGTCCTCAACATACTATGGATGAAACAGAAGTACAAGCTGTTCAAGAGGAAAATGGGATGTTCATCCAAGAGAAGAAATCTGCAGACCCCAAAAGTTGTTCTTTATAGGAGTTATTCTGTAGGAAGGGCACCTTCATAAACTCAAACTTGGTGAAGGTGTTTACATGGCTGATACAGGATACATTTATATGCAGCGTACCATGACCTGGCTCAGACTACAAGAGCAAGCCCTGCAGCATCCAAAGGCCAGTATCCAAAGGCTGACTCAAGGTGCCTAAAACCCTGTGTGCAGCCCACAGAGCCTGGGTACTGTTTGTGTGTCTGACAGGCCAGGGTAATTTCTGAATAAAACTTCTCTCACACCTGATTGAAAATTCATCTCTATGAGCTCCAACTCTTTAAAACCAGGCCTTTAGCCCAAACTAGCTGCTGATAACCTTGCTGAGGACGGAGAAGCTATTTGCAGCTGTTTCCCTGGTTTCAGAAAACACCTAGAGAAGTGCTTTGAGCTGTGGTACCCGGAGACAGCTGGAGGTGACTCTCCTGTTTGGATGGGTGGGGGGGTGGCTGGTGGTGCTGGCTGGACCAGCAGAGCCCTTCGGTTGCCGTCTCTGCCCTCGGCTCAGCTGCAGCTCCCAGTGAGTGCGTGCTCCATCCCGAGACCTGGCACAGCGAGTGCCGGCCTGTGCCCAGGGCCGTGGTCGTGGACAGGCTGCTTCACAGCGCCGGCCTGAGGCAGCAGCGGCGATGGGCCCTCGCTACCATGGCTTCTGCTTAGAGAGGGTTTGCATAAGACGACTCGTTTCACTGTTTTGAGTAGTCGCTTGCCTCGGCGGAGCAGCCGTGCCGGGAGCAGGGGCTGTGCCGGGACAGGCTCTGTCCCAGCGCCGCCGCTCTCAGCGCCCGTAGCCGGGCGGCGGCTCGGGCACTCTGCAGCGCTGTCAGCCGCACGCTGAGCAAATACTAGTGCCAAATAAATTATGTACGAAATACCTAAATGAAATAAATTTAGCAAGTCACATCGAGTCAGTCCCTTCTTCTTTTTCCCCTACACCAGTACGCATCTTCCCTCCTACCACCTTCTGGCCGCAGCTATGTGGTGAGTTACGGATTCGCCTCCCCCGTGAACAGCTTCCCTCCTCCCCCTGCTTTCCTGAAGAGCAGAGCTGTTTTCCTGTCCTTCCCTTCATCCCTGACTGTTACCCGCAGCTCCTAAGAGGCGGGAGAGGACAGGGAGAAACTGGTTAATTTTCACTTTTTTTTTCTTTCTTTTTTTTTTTTTTTTTCCTCTTTATTTTGTCGCTGTGGCGCAGAGCGTGGCGGCGCTGCGAGGGCGGCGGGCCGGGCCGGGCCGGGCCGGGCCCTGTGTGCATCGCGTCCCCGAGCGAACTTTAATCCGCGGGCGCGGGTACCGAAACATCGGCTTGGCTCGGCAAGCGTGGGCGGGTTTAGAGCCGATGCTGAAGAGGCTGGCATCGTATTTTTACTGCTGGTGTTACCCATCTAGACTGGAGCTCACATCTCTGCGTCCGACTGCACTGCAATTATGTCTTCATTTTCTGTGTGGATAGAAGAATGCTACCATTCAGCATTTTATGCTTGGTTTGAGTCTGCAGGGCAATTTTCTTCTCCCCTTTTCAAACATTCGTTCTCACTCTATAATTTAGAATATATTTGCATTTATCAGGGAAGAATTTCTGCTTAAGTATAATTTAAGTTTTATCTTAAGGACTGTATTTATAAGCAGCATATATTTGCTTTGAAAGTTTTCAGAGGGACTCATCCTAATGATTCTTTGTCCCAAGAAAAATGTAAAAAATTATATATTGTTCTAGTGATGCATAAAAATGGTAAAAAACCCAAAGGGTATAGCAACATAAATGCATTTTTAGGTTAACCAGCATAAATAATAAGATTTATTAAATGACAATTAATAATATGATTTTGAAAGATTGGACAAAGCTTTAAAGAGAATAGATTGTTAAAGTTACATCTAATTGATTTTAGCACAGTAAATAATTTTTTTCCTTTAAACAAATTTTTAAAAAAGAGGATGAACCTTTGAATATGAAACATTTGATATATATGGTTTATATTCATGGCAGGACTTTTTAATAACTAATGCAATTTAACAGGAACAGGTGGTTAATTGTCTGGCAGAATTTCTGTCTCAATTTCTTCTCCTTTCAGTCTACTTCTTAAATAGATTAAATAATGTGTGAGGGTATAATTATAACCAAAGAGTTTGCACTTTGAGACTGCTGTCTGAATTACTGTGCTGTGTGAATGGCAGCTTGAGAAGGTAGCCCCTTTGGCTGCTCCTCCAAATCATTATAAAATCACGTTTGCCATCACTTGTGCTGTTCCAGTGGCACATGGATATGTCTTTGGCATCTGACCAATCAATTTTCTATTCCAGACGCAGTAAGCAAAAATCATTCTGCATTAGTCTCTGCAGCTCAGTATCCATCAGCTGTCTAACCTTGCAGATATAATGATAATTACAGTAATACTAATAATAAAACCCACAATGCTCAGGACACTGCTGGAACTTTTCTTAATGAGGAATTGAATGAATCGTGTTGTGTTTGAACATTTACTTCTTAAAACCATTTCCAGCAATCTGTAATTATTTAAAACATTATTCTAGCATTGTGTTCCATAACAAAGGATTGAGATGCTCTTAGATTGGATGAGATCATTTGGTCCCAAAAAAGCAGATAAGACTGAAAAGCAAAAGTAACAGTGTTCAGACATCTGAAAGAAAAATACCATTACTCTTTGAATGAATGTGGGTTTTTTTAAGAAACAATGATAAAGCCAATAATATTGAACTGAGAACAGTATATAATATAGTGCTTGAAAACACATTATTCTTCAGAATTCAAGAGGTTTATCTCATTTCCAATTGCATCTTCCTCTTCCTAATTTCTTTTTCTTTATTGGCTGAATTACTTTGAGCTAAGATAATGCTATGAAGGACTTCCGACACAAAATAGCCCTAAGTGAATGTTATGCATTATTAACAAAAACTCAGATAACTCTCTAAAACAAGATGATCCTAAAGCATTTAACATTTAATCAGCAAAATTTATCTCATGTTCTGCTTTTTGAAAAGCATTAAAGGAAAGAGAAAATTTAATAGCTGCAGGATGAAGGATGTGTGTGAATGCCTGACCTTTCATTACTACATACACAATGCCCAAATGTGAAAATGAAAATGCCAGTGCCGTACAGATTATGAATAGCGGCTGTAATGGTTTCTAATGCTTCAGTACAAATTAAAATGAAGCTCTGATCATAAAAGATTATGGTTAATTTGTCACATAGTAAAAATATCTGTAAGATTTTCTCATCTTTAGTGATCTTTCGTCCTCTTTAACATATAACTCCCATAAATCTCTTTTGCAATTGTACAGATACCAGCATTGCTCCTCTACAGTTTCTGACATCTTCAAATATCTTTTCTTTTAGTTTCTCATTTCCAATTTAAAGTGTAATTCTAAAGTATGTGATTTCCTTGTTTCTCAGCAAGGAACATTATTTTAATTCATTAATGTAATTATTTATTCAAGGTATTTGACGTTAGATAATGCATTTTATTAAATCATTGCTTTTATTGATCTCTTAACATCCATAGTATCTAGAATAACTACAAAACTATACAAAATACTGCAGAAGCATGTATGGTAGATCTTCTCTGTCCAAAGTATGTGCATTTATGTCAAAAATCAGAGTAGGGGAGAAACTGTTGGGAGAATACAAGTGCTAATGAAGCAATATTTGCATTATATTAGTATCAGTATATCAATTGCTTAAGTTTTGTGAAGACCAGGCAGGCAAACAAGAGCTCTGCCAGAGGCAGTGTTCATTGTGGAAGACAACAACATTGCTTTTCCTGATCCAGAAGATTCTGTGGCCATCCCAGCAAGGGGACTTTCCTTCAGATGCATAGGCAGTCACTCTCCAGTCCAGCTTTGGATTGATGGTTTGTGACAGTAGAGCTGCACCTTGCTTGTTCAATCAGTGTAGTTTTAACCTGGGCACAGAGTTACATTTATGCAAAAATAGTCATTAGCTGTGCCATGAAGTTTTTGTTGACTTGTAGGCTAAGTTTAGGCTGCTCTACCACCTAAACTGAAGAGAAATAGCCCAGCACAAATTATCTCAAAACTTTCCCTTCTCATGGAGCATGAGATATCTGCTGCATCCAGACTAGAGAAAAAAAATGATTGAATAAAGTGATGATTGTTGCCTTCTAACATGGTGTCAGCAAAAACAGGCATTAAAAATAAGCCATCAGAAGACAGTTCTTTTCTAATTGAAAAATTACATAGCATCTCTTTGAAAGAAAGAAGAGGAAATCAACAAGGCTTCATTATGTGAATGTTAGAATTATGTTTACTCCCTGAAACATCCTTTTCAATTTCTAGATCATATTGATAATCTCTGTGTTATACTGAGATAAGTAAATGGAGTAACACCAATTTCCACAGTTTGAAAAGTTGTCTCATAATACCCTTCATCTTTAACCTTCATTATTTTATCTGTTTCCACTATTGAAACAAAAATGAAATAAAAATTCAAGAGACTATGTGACTGCATCAAGGTGTCTAAACAAGTGCTGGAGTTTCAGGAGAGCATAAGAAAGTTTCTTTTATTGTAATTCAGATAATGTAGAGGAACATAAGAGACCTCTTCGTCTAAGAGACGTTCTCAAGATGTTGTATTTCTTTTCTTTCTCTCTCCCAAGTAAGTGAACTCTGAACTCAGTTTGACCATCCATATATATTTACAAAAATTTAGAAGTTATTTTATAAACAGAATAATGTTGTTATTACATTTAGCATTTTTTAAATTAAACTTTATATGAAAATGTATGCTAGTAGAGAAATATTATGATGGCTTCATTTTTGAAAGCTGAACATAAGAAATGACCAAGTAATTGGAATGAATTTAATAACCATTACTGGTTATGAAAGTCTCTGGTGGCTTTCTCAGGTGGATGGTTCATACCACTCATTCAAAACATAGTCATATCAGCATTGTGGTGGATTTTGTGGAATGGTTAGAATTTACCATGTTGTGCATTGTGTTCTGCAGCTTTGGTGTTTTGTTACAGCCCAAGTTCCTGAACATCCTCAATAAGAATGCCAGTGCAAAGGATGAGTGAACCCAAAGTGATTGCCTGGGTTTGACATCCCTGAACTTTGTGAGCAGGGGGCAGGTGTTGTGTGTCTGCTGGATCTGTGCATGGACAGCTGCTGAATGGGAGAGCAGAATTGCACTTAGCTGACTTAGAAACTGTCTGAAAGGCCCTCCACAAAATGCTCACAGAAATGCCATTTAAAAGTAATTGTAGACTGTTGGAAACAGCAGAGTCTGACAAATAAAGATGAGAAATTTTCGGGAGACTAGAACTGACCTTTCCATGGTGAGACCAACCTGTTCTGTAAATATTTTACTTTGCTAGTATTATATTAAAGCTCCATAGAACTATTTCTCAAGATACGTCATCAATAGACATCTTGGGGCTGCCTCATATTAATTTTCTTCATTATACTTAGAAAAGTAACGCTTCCTCAGAGCTTTTGAGACTTTGGCAGTTAATGATAGAAAAACTAGCACTGGAATGTTGGCCTGGATGAGTGACCTGAGAGACCAATATTATCTCATTTTGTCTGCCTTTGATCCTTTAAAACTAATGTGTAGAAAGTCTAATTAGAAGAGGACAGCTGAACAATTAATTAATAGGGGAATAAGCACTACATTTTTCTCTTGGCTGTATGGCATCTTCATGCAGCATGAATTAATTGACGTGGTGATGGTGTTGGCAGTGGTATGCCAGCAGTTGGACTTGGTGACAGTCTCAGTCCATTGGATACACACACATGCTCATCTGGCTCTTGCTTGTTTTTTGATACACTGACCAAAATAAGAACATACTGCTTCTATTGGATCAGAGAATTCCAGTGTGGTAACTCCTAATATGTTGTTGCTTCCGTCTTGAAGTTTAACCCCTTGAAGTTCTCTCAGGGGTGGAGGGAGGCCGTCAAAAATCTGTGTAAGTAGGAAAATTATTGTCTAAGGAAGGCACCTCAGTCAATGTCAAGTTTTCTGCATATTGGCAATACTTAGAGGTGCACTCAAGAATTAGTTGATGGCCAGTGTAGTAAGAAGCAGGTAACATTGCTCAGGAGTTAGACAGCAGTGTAACACTGCTGCTGGCATTCAAGCAGCCTGGCCAAAGCACTTCTCTACAGCACACACAGGTATTTACAGCATACAGTGGTATTTACTGTTTGACCGACATTTCAGAAATTTGGTTACAAAGTTTTAACAGCCTTAAAGCTGAAAATATGAGCAAATGGAAAACTGAGTATTTGTGAGAGGAAGGTGTATTTTGACAAGATGTAAATATAGTTGTCATACAGCACTAAAATTCAACAACTTTATAGGGCTTACCTTGCCACTGTGCCACAGTACAGAAGGAAACAGTGTGAATTTGGTACGTGTGAAAGCTTGACAGATGAACAGCTTTAAAGAAGAGGAGGCTTCTTTATTCTCAAAGCCTTTATTGCAGAGGTATCTGAGATGGCATCTGCTGTATGAAAGCCTACCAGTGTGCCACAGTCCTGATCTGAAGGGACCACTTCTGTCAGAGGAAGCAAGGGTAATTCAGCCAGCAGACGCATTCACTCCTTGACCCCTTACAGAGATTGCCAACAAGGGTTCCAATTAGTGCCAGCAGCAGACTGTGACAATTTTAAAGATTGACTTTCACACCATGCCAGGCCTTTAAAATAAAGAACATTTATATGGAACACAATTTGCTTTGACAGTAATTTTCAGTATGCTATTATTGAAGTTATTTATGTTTGAATCAGAGCATCTTTTCACTCAGCTGTGTTTCTGCTGCTGTTTGATCCTGCAGTGTTGTAATAATCCCATCCTTATGTGTTTTATACTTCATGTGTCAGTGGTTGTTTCAAGCATCACGTTTAGGGCTCAGGCATTCAATCAGGATTCTTGCAAAATTCCCAGGTTCTTGTGCAGATTGCTTCTGCTGTTGCAAGCCCTCAGATATTTGATGGCACACTTAAATTTTAATGACTTTGTGAAGCAGCAGGCTATGCAAATTAAACTGTAGGGTTCAGGAGTTCACAAGTTGAAGTTGCTTGGATGTCAAGAGTATTTCACTCAGTTGACAGCAAAGCTAAGGACAGATAATATCATTAACATCAGCAGACAGGGCAGCCACAGCTTTCCAAATGTGATTGTGATGTCTCTGCCTTCTGATACCAGGGATTACAATGCACCATTCTGATCTTCAAAAATAAGACCTGGACACTATGATATTTGTGTTCTGTCATCTCCAGAAAACAGTATCCAAGCTGATGCTTATCTCTGTGTCTGAACATTGGCCTCAAATGAGACTTCCCATGTGACTTCCTCATACGACTTCTTCTGTAACTATATTTCGTGCAGTGTTACCTGTCCTCCCTAAGTTGGGACCCCAGATCTCACCTCTGTGGTGAGGTACCTTATATCATGAGCCTCCTGCCATGCTTCCTGCAGCTGTCTTCTGAGATGGAGTTGGGGATGTAATGCCATGTGTGGTGTAGCCTGCCTTGCCTGCATGGTGTGATGGCAGGAATGCCCATCTTTCACTGTGTACAGGATCTTCAGAGAGAGGTCAGCTGAACAGGCAGAGACTGAAACCCCATTACCACTTTTCCAGCAGTTGGTTCTGCCAGGTATTGCCAATCTCTAGAAAAAGTATAATTTTCTGTGTTCACCTAAAAAAATTTCTGCAAAACATCTTCCTAGGCTTGGAGAGGTCTAATTCTTCACCTGCTGCTAAAATAGTGATTATCTATGGGTAGTTGTAATTAAAAGATGAAAAGGTATCTGCCCACAGTAACATGGCTTCCAGCTTGGTGTAATCTGTTGTACTTGTCAATTAGAGTCATGGAACTATTGGCTGTAGTTCATGTTCTGTGGGGTTCCTTTAGAAATGGAAAGGGAAGAGCCTTACATGCCATGGCTCTTGCTGGAGGGTTGTCTGGT
This sequence comes from Passer domesticus, assembly GCF_036417665.1. Taxonomy (NCBI): domain Eukaryota; kingdom Metazoa; phylum Chordata; class Aves; order Passeriformes; family Passeridae; genus Passer; species Passer domesticus. Next base: position 19,683,871 of record NC_087475.1, on the reverse strand, counting down.
GCCAAGGGCTTTTAGCTTGGGTGTTTTTGTTTGCACCAGTGCTGTTTCTCCTGTGACAAAAACATGCCAGCACACCCTTCTTGAAGCCTTTCTCCCTGGATCCCTCCACATTGTTTCACATGTGTCCATGAATACTGAGTTTGTCTCATAGTTTATCAAGGTGCCCCAGATCAGCTCAGGCAAGTTGGCATCATCAGAGGACCTCAAGGCTCACTCTGTGTGTCTGTGCTGTGTAATAACAACTGAGAATGAGAAACTGCCTTAGACTGGGTCTACTCTGTCCCACCAAGGTCCTTCCAGAAGATGTCTCCATCCCTGGAAATGAATGTACCTGGATCTCTGGGGAAAACTCTTCCACAGGAACTGTTGCTCATGATAAAAGCTTGGGGAAGTCAAATTTGTAATTTCACTAGGTGAATATCAATACTGTAAACCAGGTTTGATCTAAAAATGTATATATGGCTTAAATAAAAATGATCCTTAGTTGTAACTAAATTATTTTAAGGTCCCTTCCAACCCTGTGATTCATTCTATGAAATAATTTAAAATGTACCACAATAGAGTGACTTCACAAACTCTTTGCTCATTAATACTGTGTTAATATTCATAATATTGAAAGATAATTTCCACTTTGCTTTGAGGGGCATTTGAGGTAACCTGATACATTTTTTAGTTAGCTTTTGACCCATTGATTTCCATTTCCTTACTTCAAAAGTGTAGTGTAAACATACTGCAGATCATGGCATCAAAATCCATAGTTGTGGAACTCAGACCTTTCTCATCAATAGTGAGACCCAAATTGAAACAAATGATTTTAAAATAGCAGAGAAAAATTGTTTCACAAGAGTTTCAGAATTTAGTATTCATTTTGAATGAAACATCTGAGTTATGGTTAGAAGATTTTTCTGAATTGTACTCCCTGAAAATTATGTTATTTATTATAGCTTTAATTAATTCTTTATTTGTTCATCCTCAGTGTGAAAGAAACCAAGTATTCCTCTAGTGTGTAAAACTGCCAAAAGCTTTAAAATTAGCATAAGCAACTTTTCATTCTTCCTTCTTAAGAGCACTTTATATATTTTTTTCTATTTATATGCTATTTTTGCTGTAGGATGCATATGAATAACAGACCAACTAACTCTATTTGGCTCAGATACTGGCATTCCCCCATGTGCCTCACCTGCCTTGGCCCTTCCTCTCTTCCAGCTAGCAAGAAGCAGAAGAGAGGCAGTGATTTCCAGCCTCAAGTTCACAGAGGCTAGGATTGTAGCTGAATGTTAATGCCTCATGCAGCTCGAGATGCCTGATACTTAGTAATGCAACTTTAACCTTTATAATAAACATAATTTGATTCTCTAACCATCTGTATTCTCTCCTTGTTGCAGCCTAAGTAGCTGTGAGGAGTAGTGAGAACAGACAAATATAATCACCACACAGGACACAGAGAAGGACAGAGATGAATCACAAATTCCCATCAGAGTTTTCAGATTTTAGCCTTGTTATCACTATTTGATTCTAATGTCAGGAAATGAAAGAAACATGAAGATATTTTGTTGTGATGTTGGTGTTAGCCAGTCAGGTGGCAGAGCACTCAAAAAGTCAGCAGTTTGTTTTCTAAGCTGGTATTGCAGATGTTTGGTCTTGAGTGACTCTAAAAGAGCACAGGAATAATTACATAGTTGTTAAGTGAGTATGAAAGGTAATAAAATAACTGTAATATAGGCTTTTTTTTAAAATTGAGGCACATTTTAAATGAGGAAATACATTTCAGGGCAAAACTAAGACTGCAATTGGGTTTTTTTAGCCTTTGCCACTGTGTTTCAGGTGATGTTTAAAATACATTGCTCACATTTCAGTGTGACGATGTACCTTGTTTCTGTAACTCTCTGTATGTTGTACTGTCACATGGGGACATGTTTGTCCACATACATTTAAGTGTAAGACATTGTCCACATACAAAATGCAGAGATCTCACAGTCAGTGATTCCATTGTTTCTCATTCTTGTGACACATACAATAGATGGTACAACTGGCAATCTCAGTCCTGTGCAAGGTTTATCATGTAGATCATAGGATATGCTAGACATACCAGAAGTGAAAAAGATGAGCTGTCCTGCAGAGTTTTGTCATCATTAGTTGAGGAAGTTTTCAAATGAGCAATGGAGTCATGACTGAGTACTGCTGATCAAAAAAGCTGATGATTAAATACTTACTTCTTTTGTAACTGTGCTGTGTTTTGTATGTAGCACAAGTTTTATTGGAAGTGTTTACTCTGGTGATGAGGGATTTGTGTGTAGTGCTTGACACCAACTTTCTGAATGTGTGACGTGATTGTGTCCAGATACTCCAAAGGGTCTTATTATAGCCTCAAATGCTGAATGTGTGGTGCAGAGTCTAGCATCCTTCCAATGCAAGTGTTTATCCTGCAAGAAAGTCTTTTCCACCAAATACATCTTTTGATCTTTTAATTTAAAAAAAAAACCACTTGCTAATCTAGGATAAATCTTCTGTAGCCTGACACCTGGACAGGTTTAATCCAAGAATGATGAATAGCTGAAAAACATTTTCAGGAGAAACTGATTTTAATTTTTAAAGACAATTCTCTAACATAGCTAGACTGCAGAAGGCAGTGGTGGTGGGGTAATCATACACAGCATGAGAAACATAAAGTAGTGACTTCAAAGTAATTGAAAAGATCAGTTGGTCATGGTGCAGTTATTCCAGGGCTGCAGTTTATCCAAACTAACAACTGTGAGCCTTCCTGTCTACTAACCTGCCTAGGTTAATATAGCAATCATAATTGCATAGATGTGGCTAGCATAGAGATGATGAGATTCTTGAAATAAATTACCTTTCTTAACATGCATTTGTAGATTCCCCAAAAATGTGGTAATGGTACACATATCTAATAAAAGAAGTAAAAAATTGAAGTTCTAACTAATTTTTTTTTAGTTGCATGATATAAGATTAGACTTTGCTCCTTACATGACTGATGGCTTTGGCAAAAGTAGAATTTGTTATCCCTGTTGGCATTTAGTAATGTGTTTTCTTCATCAAGTATAGACTGGCTTTCCAGAACAGTTTTCTGATTAGGCTTTCATTCTCTCCCCCATTTATTTTGCCTTTTGGCTTTTTAAGTTGCATATCAGAGGTGTCATTTTGCCTATAAGGTGACCCTATATACAACCAGTACAGTATGATTTTTTTAGTTAGTTCTGCTCAAGGGTTCAGGCAAAAACAATGCAAAAACAATTCCATGTCAGTTTAGCCAGGTGGTAAGTCACATAAATAAAAAATTTATGTTTGAAAGTAGCAAAACCAAGAGAAATTTAATTCTTTCTCAACAAAATGGCAACTGACCTTTTCTTAACTAATATCACCCACTGCAATGCCTGATCAAAAAATAATACAAGAGATATCAACTGTGATTGTCTTGTCTTCCTTCTTCTTCAGCTTTACTTTTCCACAGTTATCCACCAACCCCACCTACCCACCAAGTGTTAAAATATATATATTATTTGTCTAGGCCACTTGGTCACGTCAGGACTCGTCATAATTTCTTCTCTTTATCCTCTAAATCAGTTGTGGATTTTTAGAGATTTTCCTATGTTTTGCATTTACTAGGTTGAGTGTAAAGAAGACCTATTTAAATTGAAAGAAAAATCTTTCCTTAGTAATCCTTTAAAAACTTATAAATTCTAATAGGAGAATGCACCAAATATTCGTCTTTTCCCACCCATTTAAAAAAGTGAGCTAGAGAAGGAATGGGGGTTAAATTTTGTCATAATTTTTGTTTTGAAAAAGAATGCTGCTGCAAACAGATTTGGCTTGAGGTGTATAAGAGCTAGATAGTATAAAAGTGACTTGCATTTGTAAAGTAGATAAAAGAAATTCATGGGCTACAGATGCTGAACTAATACACTTAATCAAAGGTTATTTCAGTCTTGCTAGAGACAACCATTATTGCAGCGTGCAGGTTTCTCTGATGAAGCAAAAAGTTTGTAGCATAAACTGCAAAGTTAGGCCAATTCAATTTATTAGATTGGAAAAAACTTATTTCTTAATACCTATCGTTATTTTGGTATATTATTAATCTCTGTACTACTCTGCTATGGCATTGTAATAAACATTCTTCCATATTACTGCAATTTTCTCCATTAAAAAGAAAAACTGGTTATCAATAGTGAATAAAAATATGACTCTTTACTTGATTTTACTTTGTTTTTTCTTTTTATAGAAGCTGCAAAGAATCGATCCTCCTTACTGTTGTTCAACCTTACCCTGTAAGTATTGTCAATGTTTTCTGAATTAGTTTCCTAGCAACATAGCAGCTTCTTTTTCTGCCCACATTCTGCTTGTGTCCCTACATTATCTGTGCAATAAAAGGAGTAAGTGCAACGAGGGCTGTGTCTATAAAAGGTGCTGTTTAAGATGGCATTACTGTGTCCTGTACTCAAAGGCTACATTACTAAATTTAAAAATAACGGTCTTTAAACTCATAGTGATAGATCAGAATTCTGAGTTCTGCTTCAGTTTCTTGTTTGTTGCAGCTGCTGGGTTTTTCTGGATTCTGCCCTGGTCCCACAAAGTTACGCTGCTGCAGCAAAGAAGCTGTAACTTATCTAAAGGAGGGCTTTGTCTGTATCTCCAGCTTGTGGAGGTAAAAGGAGGGCAGAGACAGACAGGCAACCATGTGAGGCTGCCTTGAATGGACTGGGAGAAACTGCAGCCCATTCAGAGCTGGTTGATGCAATGTGACTTTGCAACTCACTCAGTGGTTTGTGGGAGTGGGTTCATGACCTGTCAGCTCAAACCCATCTCCCATGAAAAAAGGGGAGAAGCTAAGCCAGAGGAGGAAACTCATCTGTCCATGCACAGGCATGCGGACATTGCAGGCTGCTGGGGGGCCTCAGCTGTGCATCAGGAGTAATTCAGAGTCAGCAGGTCCATTTGGCTCCCTGTTGTTTAGCCTGATACGTTGCAGTTTTCATTAACAGGGGATAATTGCATCCTTTTCATGCAAGAATAAGAGATGAGGTGGATTTGACACAAAGACTTGAAAACAAGTTTATCTGATGAAGCTGCCAGAATGTACATCTTGAAAATACAATTATGTGTCGTTGTATTAATCATTAGCCTTTCTGGTTAGTTTGGAGGTGGCCATGCACTTTACTTGTCCTGCACCTTTCTGTAAGCCAGTCTGCACTGCACCTAATTTGTGGGGAAAAGCATGCATTCCACAGCAAAAATGGGCAAGGGCTGCCACCTTACAGTAAGACCTCTGTCGGGAAGGTGATCTGGGAGCTGGCCGATATCAGTCGCCTTAAATGAAAATGAGGCCTGGTCTAACTAAATAAAGAACCTATCTGCCTTTAAAGCTTGCTGGTTTACAGCCAATGGTTATGGTCACAGTGAATATATACAATCGGGGAAAAGAAATCCTCACTTTTCTTTTTTATGCAGGTTTCATCCGTTGACAGATTTAATTCTTGTCTATAAATGTCAGGTGAAGAAAGGGCATGTACTTTAGTGCACCTATGTGTAGTCCTTGAAAGTGGACAGCAAAGTATAGTACTATATCTGTGAGGTACTGTAACCTCTTATCATTATGCTGATGGTCTGAGAGCAAGCTCTGTATGTACTGAATGTAAGGGAAGCTGAAACCCAAATAAATTTTGCACTCCATATTCAATGGAAGACCTTACAGCACAGGTATTTTTCCAGCCTTTAACCTCGAAAAGAAGGAAAGTCATGACCTGGTATCTTTACCAAGGGCGAGTCTTACCTGACCAATGTAGTGGCTTTCTATGGAGTGACTGCATCAGTGGACAAGGGAAGGGCTACAGATACCTTTTATCAGGGCTTCTGTAACGCCTTTGACACAGTCCTCCGCAATATCCTTCTCTCTGAATTGGAGAGAGATGGATTTGCTAGGGGTACTGTTAAGTGGATGAAGAATTTGTTGGATGCTCACATCCATAGAGTTGTGGTCAACATCTCAGAATCCCCATCATCAGTTGGACATCAATGACAAATAGTGTCCCTCGGGGGTCTGTAATGGGACCAGTGTTATTTAATATCTTTGTCAATGACATAGACAAAGGGATTAGGTGCCTCCTCAGCAGACTGGTAGGTGACACCAAGTCAGGTGGGATGGTTGACACACCTGAAGGACCAGAGGGACTTGGAGAGGCTCAAGAAATGAGCCCATGGGAATCTCCTGAAGTTTAACATGACCCAGTGTGATGTGTTGCATGTAGTGACAGGACCAGGGGTAGTAGCTTTGAACTGAAAGAGAGTAGGTTTAGACTAGACATTAGGAGGAAATTCTTTAAGGGTGCTGAGGCACTGGAACAAGGTGCCCAGAGAAGCTGCAGATGCCCAATCCCTGGAAGTAAGTGTTCAAGGCCATGATAGATGGAGCTCTGAGCAACCTTGTCAATTAGAAGGTATCCCTGTCCATGGCAGAGGGGTTGGAACTGGATGATCTTTGAGGTACCTACCATTCTTTAATTTTGTCAGTATGTGATTCACAGCTATTTGTTCAAGCTCTTTGTGAGGCCTGACAAGGCAGAATCTGCTCCTCTCATTAAGTAGCAGAAAAATCTAATCAATAGCTGAAATACCTCTAGATGTCACTGAGCTAAGGATGCTACTGAAACACTTTTCTGTCAGCCATTTGGACTGATGTGCCCATTTTTAACATGAATTTCCATCGCCCCACTCTGGCATGTCTGTCAGAGTCCTGTGGTATTCAGACATACCAGAGTGGGGCGATGCAAATTCATGTACAAATTGGGCACACAGCATCCTCCCCTTACTGCTTTCAGCTTCATTTTTTTCTGAAGTGAAAGGGTGTATGCAGGGATGTGCATGAGTTGGGATGATTCCAGTTTGTGCAGCCAAGTTTTGGCCCTGAAGCAGTGCAAGACCCCTCAGTTTATGCAAACCTTGGGCTGTAAGATTGCCTGGGTACTCCTGAGTCACTTTGCACATCTGGTCCATGCTGGCCCTCGTACTGCCACACCATTGCTGTCAGTAGTGCCTGAGCCTGTTGGCATCTCCTTCAGCCTTGCAACCCCTGGGTGTGCTGACTCCAGCTGTGTACTTATCCTGGTCTTCTGTGCAGGGGATCCTCTGACAAGTATGATTTGCCTTACGGTTTGGAAATAATATTTATGCCTTCAAAAATTGCATTTTCACCATTTGTTAAATTTTGCCTCCTCCATGTTTCCTTTACTATTTAGTAATAAAACTGGGATGATGAAGTAGAAACCAGACAAAGGAAAATAAGAGCTTTTAAATAAAGACTGAATTTCTTCCCTGTTCTTGACAAAAATACATCTCTACAAACATTTAATCAATCTCTCTTCTTGATGGTGATTTTCCTTCTACATTGCATGAAAAATATCTGCCAAGATGGATTACAAAAGTGCTATTTCTTAATTGGTTATATGTTTGCTATTTAGAGTGTTGTTTGATTTTGTATTTAAGTAATCATCTTTTATGATTGCAGGTGAAAATAGATGTAATCTAGATTTATAGTACTCTGTAGTTCACTTAGTATTCTTTGAAAGCTTTTGCAGATAATTTTTGCTTAAATGCATTCAGTTTTGTTTAATGCTTAAACACATTAAAACACATTAAAATTTCATTTTAATTATGACCAAGCCAAAGCATTAGGCTAGCTTTTTCTTTCCATCAATCTACAAATCTCTGTTAGGTTCTTATCACCAGTGCTCCTAAGGAGGTCACTGAGCAGCTCAAGCAGTTAAAGCAATTCAGAGTTTTGATTTCTGGAAGTATGGCATTTGACTATAATTTCTGACTGTTTTATTCTGTAAATGAACTATCATTCTGATTGTTGCCTTATTAAGTTTTAAGTATTACTTAAATCAAATAGCTTGCCTGTTTGATATCCTTTCAGGTTTTATGTGCAGAGATCATTTGATAGGTAGCTTTCATGATTAATCTCTTAAGCTCTTTGGATGAAGTCCAGGCCCAGCTGAGATCTATGGCAATTCTGCTGTGCATTAAGTTTTGCAGTGGGAAAAAGATAGGATCTTCTTATGTTTTGAAAGAGATGCTTCTTGTTTTAACATGGTTATACTTCTGAGACACAACAGATGCAGAAAAACTACGATAAATAACATTTATGGATCATAATGGTCAAGGCAAAAATCTTATTGAGAGTTTGTGGGACTAATGATCAGACTGTGACTACCATCTAAAAATGGTAAAATATAAATAATGCAAATAATTAAATACAATGTCTATGATAAATTGCTAACTTTTTAAGAGAGAACCCAGATGTGACCACTATTCCAGCAATTAAATTTGTGCCAAGAGTTTAACAAAGAAATAATCCTGATGATCCTTTGTCAGTGCCATGTGGTTCTCACAAATTACTGTGTGGTAAAATTTCTCCACATTATTTCTTCCATGTCCCTACTTGCTCTTCTACAATGCTCTTGTGAGCCAGTGTAGTCTTTTCAGCCTTGTTCAGAGCTATGAATTACCATATTTAGTTTGCCTTTGGGCATTATGTCCTGTTCCACTTAATAAATGTAATTCTTCCTCTTACTCACCTTTTATTTGCTTGTTAAATACTGGTGCTTGTAATTGCTTTTAGCAGTGAACCAAAAAGTCAACACATTTTTTGCACTTATGCAATTTTTGCCTTATTTTCTAGGAAACTTAATATTTAATATTAAACAAATGAGTGCTTTTAAATAACAAGCTTAAAATTTATTGCATATATTCACTCTGTGACTATTTAAAAACTATAGTATTTCTGTACTATTTTTAATTTTGACGCTTACTGTCACAGAGCAGGTTTTCTTTTCACCTTGTGATGGTCCTATACTGCTGTCATTCTATTTCTTTATGATATCTCATTATTACACTGTGCTCTTCTAGCTACTAAATCCTTTTTTTTCTTGAGCATGAGTAAAGGTTTTACTGTTGCAGCACCTCTACTGGCAAGAGCACTCAAAGGGGCTTTTTCAGCAAATAAAACCCACTTCCTTCACAATCTCCCCCAAATTATAGTTTACCTGCAAAAGTGCATGAAGCACTAGGCATTTTTACTTTCATCAAAAAAGTTTCCCTCATAATGTAGGATATTGCTTCTAAAATCTATCAATAAATGACCCACTCTAATGCTGCTGACAAATATAGGATATAATTTTGACATGTCTAGAAAATGAGGAAGTAACATTTTCCTGAAAGTCTGTTCTGCAATCTTTTGTGTTTTGACCCAGCTGATGGGAAGCCCATTGATTGCAGTCACTATAAGCAGAGTTCAAAGTACGGTCTAGATCTTCACTATTATTTCCTCCAAGTATATCTCTGAGCAATGCTTCATTTTTCTTGTTAGCAGTTTCTCTAGGTAGTGTTGAAATGATCAGCTGATATTTTCCTTTGAATTATATGTAAACAAGTAAAAATTATTTAAAGTCCTGATAAATTTGAGCTTTTAATAGGAAAGAGGGCTTAGGTCACACAGAGTAAAGTTTGGGGGTGTTTGAGTTATTTTGACTCCTTGTTAAAATGTGCACCCTCATTCTGAAAAAGTCACTCTAATTAAGCTGTTTTTATCTGTGACAATGCAAATACTTTACTTGCGGTGATAGATGCCCTGCATTAGTGTAAACACCTCTTGCTTAAGGTCATTAACTGAGAATAATGGCATCCATTTGGCTAAAACACAGAGCATCAGAAATAAATGAATTATCTGGCACTATGAGAATCATTAAGTGATAGCATTCTTCTACAAACCTAAAGACATTAAAATACAATAGAGCTGCACATCATCTTGCTGAGGCTTTGTTAGATGGGCAAGTTCTGGTAATCAAACCCAACTGGTTTTGCAGGTATTTGCATATCCTTTGGAAACAGTTCTATTCCCACCGAGAAAATGTCAAGTGTCAAGTTGATGCAGAGGTAGAAACAATGACATTGCGCAATTAAATGCAAAAGCTGTGCTATTACTCAAACCTTTAACCAGCAGAGAATGTTCTCCTAAATACCTAGCACAGCTGTTTCATTTCCTTACACCCCTAGTTTATAGTTTGGAGCTTTTTGGAAAACAGCCTGCTCCAGGCTCACCCAGAGTGTCTGGCAAAGGGCCAGAGTCCTTCGCATGTCGCCACAGCAAAAGTGGAAATGAAAGGAAGTTCCACGTTTTATGTTAGACCATGGTGTGCTCCCCTGGCTGTGCAATGGGTACATTAAACCCCACATCCCAGAGGGATTCTTGTGACCCCACGTATGTTCAAACCTCTAGTTGTCCAATTGCATTTTTGCAATAATGTAATTTAAGTGTTTGTGCCTCCTGCAAGTGCCTTTTGAGGCTGTAGCGAGAAAAAGAAAGAAGTTTTAGAGAGCAATAGGGACACATAGTGGTTTTCCAGATGTGCTGTATGGGAATAACCTTGCCAGAATCCAGAAAAAATTTGGCAGTTTGCCTGTTAAGAGAGGCCAGACTAGTGACTCATCTGTAATAAGAGCAAGCAACAGTACAGCGATTTTTTCAGCAAGAATAGTAAGAGAAAGCCACTGTTTTCCCCATGTTCTTGCAAGGGAAAGCCAGTAGCCTAATCCTGCTGCTGTGCTGCCCTGTGGCAGTGGAATCAACAGTTTGCAGTCTGTTACTTGGGTGCCAAATAGACTATTCCCCTTACACATTGCAGAGGTTGACTACATGGAGAAGAAGGAAATTAGAGAAGGAATCTCTAGAGTTGTTATATTAATCACGGTACTGTTTTATACTGGGTCTTTCTAGGAATTAATATCCAAGCAGTATTTAAACTGCTTCAGTATTTCCATGTTGTCCCCTCTTACTGAAGAAGTCAACAAGGTCCCCCGCCCTGAGATGCCTTGGTTTTTTTTTTTCTTTTTTTTGCACTATTCTTTTTTTTTTTTTTTTTTTTTGTGGTTGTTTCAAAATTTCTGGGGACCTTCCACTTTTTTCAGCACTGACTCTGGATGCTGGACTTGGTTTGTTCATGCAGTTGAATTTTCGGTTATTTACAGTTATTGATTATTGTGTAGTCATGTGCTAGAGAGGTAAGAAAGAATGAACTGTGAAAGCAAATAAGCATTTATTTTTATTTCTTGATTCTATTTTGTGTCTCAGAAATTACTGGATGTCTCTGATATTTCCTGGGAGAATGTGGCAGTGTTCATTCCTTGTTCCCTGGTTGATACTGAACCTGTGGTAATAGTTACCATGTTTTCAATGTGATGATAGATTTGAGGCATGCAGAAGTAAGCTAAACTTCTTCCTGCTAGTTACTAGAAACAAAGCTTCTACATCATAAGAAAATAAATTTTTAAGCAGTTTCAGCAGAGATCAGAGACAGAAACAGAGAAGCACATTGTTTCTGCCTTGGACTACTCCATTACTCCTGCAGATTGTTAGCTGACTCAGAATTTGAGTGACAATAACAAGACTTCCCATGTTTACGAGGACAGTTCTCATGCCACATTGATCATTACCACTTGTGCCTCCACTTATTTCTCACAGGAAAACTAACATGACATAAGTCTTTATTCAAAACTTGTAAGGTCACTTCTCAGGACTTAGAGTAAGAAACTGAAAGTCTTAATTCATATTTTCATGAAATAAATGGAACAAAACCTGGCCCAAAACAGCCCAGTGACTTTCAGCCAAAGCGAGAAAGTTTTCCTTTGCCCATTATCACAGTCATGAAGTGAGGCAATGCCAGAAGCAGTGTGTTTGTAACTGACCTGAGAATAAACCAACCTCACTTCTGCTGCTGCAAATGGAAATCCCATTGACTGTGAATATTTAAGTTGTTACTAAAAAGTAGCTATTAGTCAAATTTCTCAAGTGAGGAGATTTTTTTTTTCCTGGGGCTGAAAACAGGTGAACCCATTGCATAATGTAGTAGGTAAAATTCAAGTAGGTCCTAGAAGAAAGTTCAGAATGCTTCTACACTTCTAATCCATGAAGCCCTACAACATGTCAATATTGATGGTGTGCCCTGCACAGGTTGTGTTTAGGGGATGCCTTCAGGGGAAGCCTGATGGCCTGCAGGTGCCTCTTGGTGGTTTTCACCTGTGTTCTGAAGTGGACAAATAAAATAAGATGCCACTGCATTTGGAGACATCACAGACACTTTTCTTTTGCAAAAGTTGCATGTATGTCTGTCCAGTAGATCACAGATTATGCAAAGATTTTCCATTTAGTCTGTAAAGAAAGGATCACTGGTAAGTCTCTGTTCAGTGTCCCTTCATGCAAACAAGGTTGGGGACAGCAGTCATTGTGGGAACACTACAGGAATTTGTGTGTGCACTGAGAGCCCTTCTCATCACTCCAGTCTAAAAGTGGGATAACTTCCAGTATGTTCAGTATGTACTGCTGTTTTCTTATGTGTATGTACATAGAGATTACCTTAGGATGCATAGTAGTTTGACTGTATTTCCATTCTTCTGTATGCAAAATGTTGCTGTGTGCATGGAGTTTCCAGCATATAAGAAGCACGGGGAATATCTGAAAAAAGAAAAGAAAGGTTTTAATTTTAAGTTATGTGATGTATCTTGTCATCATCTTTTCTTCCAGTCTCCTAAATCAGCTTTCATTAGTGCTGCAAAAAAGGCAAGATTGAAGTCCAATCCTGTCAAAGTGCGTTTCTCTGAGGAAGTAATTATCAATGGGCAGGTGTCGGTGAGTATTCCGCTATTTAACCTCAGAAAGGATTGTGCATTTCATCCAAAGGTACAGCTCAAACCTGGAAAGGGAGGTAATTACATGGAAGGAAAAGCAATGACAGGCTTGTGAAGAGAGGGGTTTTTCAGTTTCTGAAGTTTTCCAAAGATCTTTTTTCAAGTTAATCAGGGCCATAATTTTATGAAAAATTTGTCATATAAAATAAAATTAAGAGGCTAATGAATGAATTTTGTGGTGATAACACATTTGTCTTTATAGTCTTGGTAGCGTTTGTTGGTTTCTTTGGATCCACTTTGTTTTCATAAAACCCATAAGCTCAAGAGAGGTACCACATCAGAAAAACTGATTAAGTTTTTAATTTAAAAACTGATTAACCTCACAGACCACTTCAAAATTTGTTTTATCTCCTTGAACTTTTTCTTTCCAGACCTCAGACAACATCAGCCTCCCTTTGAGAGGCACTGAACTCCTCCTCAGACATGAACTCCCAGCTCATTTTCATAATTTGCCAAAGCATCATTCCACACTGATGTCTTTAGCCAACTCTATCCCAAACTTAAATTGATACTGCATTTTTTTCCTAAAGTAATTTCTGCTTTTTAAAATAAAAAGAAGCAAACAAAATTGCCAAAGATTTGTTTCCCTTCCTTCTCCCTCTTTATTTTGCTATACTGGTTATGAATCATCAAATTAGGTAGCAATGTTATATGTTGTTTTTCTTAAATGATGAAAGAAATAGCAGCATTTAATATCCCGCTGTAAAGAACATGTTAATTACCTTGACTGTAATCCTTGCTAACAAACTGTAGTTTCAATTGTTTAGATTGAAAGCACTGAAATAGCTCACTATATTCAGAGAAACAGTAACCCATTTTTCTATTTTAGTGCAAATGTTTCAACTTCAGAGGCAATATTTATTGTCAGACAGATAGTATTTAGGGAAAGAGTGTACTCCAAGCCAGACATAAAATGTATGTGAACCGTTACATTTTTCCAGATCAGAAACCTAAAGAGGGCAGCTGTAATGAGCCTGGCTGGACCCTTGCAGGGCATGGATATTTCTGCTTTCAGTTTGGACCAGCACCTTCCTTCTCAGTTTTTTCTTTTCTATCAGAATGATGTACTTCTTGATAGAACAATGTTTATATTTTTCTTGTTGCACGTTGTAATCTGACTAATTTGCTTAACAGGAAACAGTTAAGGACAACTCGCTTCTTTTCATGCCAAATGTTCTAAAGGTGTATCTTGAAAATGGACAAACCAAATCTTTCCGCTTTGACTGCAGCACTTCAATAAAGGTAAGCTAGCTATTCCTTGATATGTGATCTTTGGTAAGTATCACTTACTTGGAATGCTTTAAAAACAAAATTACTGGTGTGTTCAGTTTTAGCTGGACTCTTAGTTCACAAATAATGAGGATTTGGTCCATTTTTCTGCTCCTAAAAATGTATTTTATTGTTAGTGAAGAAGAAGTGACGACTTTAATGTGCTTGGAGCACAATCAAAATTGTGTGCTTGTATCATTTTGATATGCTGCCAAACACTAGCATGATTTGTCAGCAAAAGTCAGGAGCTAAGAAGATTAAGATGTTGGTTACTGATTGAATATCATCCAGCTTATCATTCAGTGAATTTAGGATGGAATATTGTAGGATTATGTCGGTGATAAATTACTTGCCTCAGTGCAGTGCCCTTTACACTTTCCATAGCACATTTCACATGCAGAAATAAAAAGGTAAAGCCCTGGCACAAAACTGAGTCTGCCAGGGAATGTCTGTGACACTGTTCCATGTGGGTTCCTAAATCAGAGGCATCTTCAGTGTCTGTGATCAGACAGCAGCAGCATGGTAAGCAGTAGGGCTGGCATTACTGTTTGGGCAAGCTAGTTTCAACATGGATGTAAATCCAGCCAAATCTAGAGTTTGGTTATCAAATCTACACCGAGACATGAGAGGGTGTGATCGATGAAGGTTGGGGCTGCCAGCTTTAGCTGGTTTTAAGGGACTGTGAAACCAGGCATATTTCAAGAAAGGCTGCCTTTGTGCTCACTGTGATACAGCAGCGTGCTCAATCAGTTAGAGCAGCAAAGAGAGTTATTTACTAAGGTAGACAAGAAATTCACTCCAGTCTGATGGCAAAACAGATGCTAGAGTCACACTTAAAAATGGCATGCAACATTTGTTAATGAATGTAGCATATATGCCTTAGGCATAAGTTGAATGCAGGTATGGATGCAAGCATTCCTTGAGTTAATTTGAAAATTTGGCTGGTGAAGAAATAGAAGACATTACTCTTGTAGCTAGTGAGGTCTCCATACCCTTCTAATGTGCACAAGTCCACTTTCTAGTATTTTTTGTTATGAGCATATAAACAACCAACCTATTCCAGGATGTTTTGCTGCTGAAGACCAGTCTTTGGCCATCACATTACATTAGTTTTCAGTAGTTCTGTCATGGGTGTGTCATGTACTATAAGACCAAATGTCAAATCTGAAGTTGTTGGTACAGATACCCATGTGGACTCAGTTACCTAGCTGTACTGATGTTGTAAGCCTGCTTTGAACTTAGTAATTTTGACTATTGTTAGTAATAATTACCTTTGCTTCTAATTCAGGCAATTAGAGGCCTTCACAGCTATAAATGACACATTCTTGCACGTGTGTGTATTCCTCAGTGTGGGTGGGTGGGTGTGGATTGTCACTTCTTTGCTTAACTGGGGTGACACCATCCAGGTGAGTCAAGGTAAATGCAGGTTTTTTCACCTCTAGCAGTCCAGTAGTTCACCACTTAAAAAGCTGGGTACAAGCAGCACCTAATCTGCAGTCCTCACTTTCCATATTGTTGGATCACGACACCTGGGCTGACTCTGAAATTATCAGATGAGAGGAAAAGCAAAAACATTGGTGCAGTAATTCAGATGCTATGTGCCTTAGCCTCATATTTTCAAAGGCCCAGAAGAAGTAGTGGTGAAAAGCAGTGCCATTACTACCCTCTCTTAAAAGCTTATATTTAGTATTATGCTGCTTCATGTTACTATTATGCCCATAGTCTTTTAGCATAGTTTGGAAGTATAAATAAAAGTAGATTTAATGTGTAAGTAATAAATTCCCCATTGGTCAGAATAGTATAATATTAGCCTTCATTATTTAGAGTGATAGCTAGCAATTCATTAATGCTATCTTATATTCTCTACATTGTAGACAGCTGTCCCCATCTTCTCACGTACATTTTTTTCATCCTTCCACCAGTTTGGTCTTGATTTTCCATAAACACACTGTAATTGATCAATTAATCTTTCTAAATTATGCTAAAACACTTGGATTATGATTCGTCATGATCTTCTTAGTCAATCCTATCCATCTGGATACTTATGTATGTCTGAAAATCTTTCAGATGGAAGGAAATATTTTAATCTTGTCACCAACATACTATGAAACTATTTCTAAATGATGGGTTATTATGTATTTCTTTTTCCTACATTATTCACTAAAGTAAAAGATAACTTGACAAATTATATTAATAATCTGCATGCATTTACAAAGCATTATATGAAAGTAAGGTAGGGATTAATTGAATGGTTTTGTGAAGAGGTTTGTTTACCTGTTGTTTAAGATACAGTCATTCCCAAATTAACAATCCTTAGTCATAATTCAGTGTGAAAAAGCTAATCAGGAGTCTCTAAAAACTGACACGGTCCATCAGTTTAGAGCTATTGTTCTGTACAGGTATTGTAATTATTGACTTTTCTGTCAGCATTTAAGATTTAAGAAGTGAACTTTAAAAAAATCCCTTTGCCATAAGAGCAAATAAAGGCCATTCATCTAATTTTTTTGTTGAACTTATAAATTTGGTTTGTCTGCTTGATGGCGTGGCCCTAACAAAGGGAAGAGAATAGTGATAAGACCATCTCTGCTTTGCTGATGGGTTTTATTTCCAGGGAGACATATGATTTAAAGGCCACACCAATATGATTTATGTTTTAAATCACAACAGAATGTTATCCATTCCTGGCAATCCCATTTATGTATTTCTCACATTAATATCTGTAACCGTCTTGGGGATGTTTGAGGAATAGTTGTGATGTCCTGGAAACTTGTGCAAAACAGGAACAAAGCCTGGGCTTCTGCCCTGTGCTGGGTACATGCAGGGTGTGTGGCAGTGAAGAACTGGGTCCCAAGCATTTAATTAATTTAAGCACTTTTTATATATGCTTTGCTAATTAGGATGTCATCTTAACACTCCAAGAAAAGCTTTCCATCAAGTGTATTGAACACTTCTCCCTAATGCTGGAGCAGAGAGTTGAAGGATCTGGAACGAGACTCCTTTTGCTACATGAACAAGAGACTCTAACTCAGGTTTGTGTAATGGTATATGAAAGCAGATATTAATGAGATGCCTTAATCAGTACATTTTCCATCTTTTTCATTATGCAGATGAGTTAGCTGCAAGCTTTTTAGTTTGATACAGTCTATCAAATAGCTAGGATATTTTGATGTGATTGTAAGAATAAGGTTCTCACAGGAATTTTCTGTTATAAAAACATTATATTTCATTGCTTTATTGGGCCTTTCAAAAATATAAAGAATTAAAAAATCAGACTGAAATCTGAAAAATACTTACCTAACCTTTTCATATCACATGAGGCCCAGCTACTGAACATACTCAACAGCTGGCAACTCCATGGTAACAATTCTGAGAAGCACGGTCTGCCCAAATTTCTTTAAAAGCCTTATTTCGGTATTTTGTTCCAATTTGATTATACAGATCTGTATCTGTGTGACAGGGAATAGTCCTCTTTCTGATGAGGTCAAGTTTGGCTTATTTACACAGAGGTATGTTATGTTGCTTCATTGATGATGAAACGTGACACAGAAAATGTTGCTGTGACTTTCTTCCTTAGATCAGGGAAGCGTGACTAAAGTTAAAGTTTCTTCACAGTTACCAGTAGAGTACCCTGATTTTATCTACTTATAATTTTGCCAAATTGTTTAGCCTGAAATTTTCTATTCTATTTCTGTGTTTCAGGAGAACATTACTATTTTCTTTTTAATTTCATTTAAATTGGAAAAAGAAGGAAAAAGGATAAATGGGTTCTGAGATGTGGAAAAACATTTAATTTAAATTACAGAATTCCTGCAATAATAGCTAAAGTCTATGTAATGGTGTGAAGGAGCTTAGTTTACCAGATTGCAGTCTTTCTAGCATTTTCTAACCATTATGCACTTGCTTTTGCCATGTTAGCATTCTTTTATTGTGGGTATAAGCTACCCAGTGATTGAACAATATCCAGAAATGCTCAATACCTGTCCTCCCAGCCCAGCCATCTCTTTGAAGTTATTGGTAAAATTCTGACTGAAATCAGAAAGATCAGAATAAACCAAGTTAGTGAGCTTTCAAAAATCCCATCTGGAGCTTTTATTAATATGTACAGAGTATGTCTATATACTTAGGAAATAGGTGAGACAATGTGCAATAAATAGAACTTTTGAAAATTTTTTGAGCAAGACAGAGACTTCTGTTGGAGATTTTTAAAAGCACAGTTTTATCAAGTAAATGCATTGATTTTAAAGTACCCTAACTCTCTAACTGCATTAGCCTAATGAATAAATTACATAAACTACATTAATTCTGAGGGTGTCTTCTTTGAAGTTCCTGTAAAATCAGCAATATTTTAATTTGCCATTATAATGTTGCTGCTGACCATGACTTACAATGTTGGGTTGGGATTGTTACCCAATTATTCCTTTGCTACCCAGTGGTCTCCTGTGAATATACCCAGATTACAGAGTTAGATGCTTAAAAAAGTTTTGCTGACCAACACACAAAGCAGACTTTTTAATTTCTTAATGTATTGCATCTCAGTCAGAAGTTATGGAGTAGATCTCTTAATCCAGAACAATCTAGGAAAAAGACCTAAATTCTCTCAATTTGCCTAAAGGAGTAAAACAAGCAAGAGAAAGTGAGAGTAATTGCTGCCAAGTTGGGCCTCATCTGTGTTCCCAGGCAGCCTAAGAAATAAAATGTGACCTCTCCCCAAACACCTAACTCTTCTCTTTTATGTATTTTAGTCCTGCTGAAGCTCAATTCAGTTTGTATTTCACTTGGATGGTTTTTGTTAAGATCTGTTTTATCTCGTTTCACCCTGGTTTTGAGTGAATTCTGTTGCTTTGAGGATGAGTTGTATCAGGCAGTCATGCCTGTATGAGTCTAAAAGTCCTTCCACAAGATTATATATACAATGTTCTTTGGTGAAGAACTTGATAAGTAACCCATGGCAAAGCTCTTTTTTTGGCAGAATTATTTTTCCTGCTATCACAGGGCTCTGGAGCAGGGTAACATTGCCCAAGGCTATAGACCCTGTTGCTCTACCAGGGTTGCCAAGCTCTAATATTATTATTGCACTGTCCTAGGTGACCCAAAGGCCAAGCTCGCATAAGATGAGATGTCTTTTCAGGATTAGCTTTGTCCCAAAGGATCCCATTGATCTTTTAAGAAGAGATCCAGTTGCTTTTGAATATCTCTATGTACAGGTAAGTGAAAGCACAGCCATTGTTGGTGTAAAGGAGAACAAAAAATACACTTACTCTATATATAAATTTACATCTTCACATAGAAAAGCATGGTTGCAGTGAATTCTGGCTTTTATTACTGCTGTATAAAGCCAATGAATGCACTTGGGGAATGTGCAAATCTCTATCATCTGCAAAGTCCTCTTTCTTCATAAGTCTCTTCAAGTATTAATGCTTTGATATCTTTCCAAAATATATTTGGCTTTAGAGAAAAGTGAAGCTGAATTAATTGTGAAGACTGAGTTATGGTACTGTAATATCAGACAGAAATGATGTCTAAAAAGGTGCTTCCAGTAAAGGGGATGGGAAAACTGATGTACAAGCAAGGTGGTTCTCCTGAGTATCTCACCAGGTGGAATCCTGCTATCCTGAATCCAAATATACTGATACCCTCCAAGCATTCATTGTGATGGAGTAGTCTTCTCTCCAGGAAGGCTGAGAAGAGCTTATAAATCTGAAAATAATCATGCCTTTTGCTCTTCGGCAGAAGTACTGGCTTTCTTCATTAGTGCCCATATCCTGAATATCTGACACCTCTGAAAGCAAAAACAGAGTCCTGCTTCTGAGTTAGGGGTTACTTTTCATGAAGTGTTAATTAGAAAAAAATTTAAAAATTAAAGAAGGGACGTGAAATAAAAGAACAGTAATTTATTTTTAGTACAAGATTTTTTAACGTGATGCTCCCTCTGCTGGTTCTTTGGCAGAGCTGTAACGATGTGGTCCAGGAAAGATTTGGACCAGAACTGAAATATGACATTGCCCTGCGGCTGGCTGCATTACAAATGTATATTGCAACTGTGACCACCAAGCAAACTCAGAAAATCTCCCTCAAATACATAGAGTAAGTTGAGAATGCTGTGTGTTCTTTAAAAGTGAAATGTTAGGAGTAACTTGTAGATTATTTAAGGTTGTTTCTTTAGTATGTCTGTATGTATGCACCAATTTAGGTTTAATCTTTGTCACAGAAATTAATTCAGGTGTGTTAGGAGTGGTACATTTTGTCCTTTTGGTCTGTTTACTTTTTGATCATCTGTTTGGGCATGTGAAATAGACTATAAATGTAAATATGGTTAGCTGACTTGCTTTCGGTAATTTAAGATCTAAGTTTATATGGTCTGAATCTATAGTTTTGGTAAAGATTATTATAGTAAGATTCAGATTATTGGTTAGTGCAGAGGACAGTAGGTCATAGATTGAGTTTGTAATATTTTGTTAAATGCAGATGTACTCCAGTAGGCACCTGTCTTATGTTAGACACCATATATATATATATATGTATATATAAAACTACGTACTACATATACATATATATAACTACAATGAAAAATAAACATTAGAAAGTGCAAATGTGTGTATGTCAGCTTGGATTGAAAAAAAATAACCAAAAACCCACAACAAAATAAAAACCCCAAGCCCTAAAACTTTTGTTGCTGTTGCTTAGTTTGCTTGCAGAATGGAAATAATAACTTACACACTCAGTCTTGAAGAGTTTGTCCATCATATTAAAGGCAATGTTATATTCTATCCTATTAATGAATCTGGAAAAATAGTGACAGGTGAAGAGTCAGTCTTCTATCAAAAGAGGTGCTTCAAACAGAAAAAGAATTTGGTAAATGGAGGCAAACTGGTTGCATTTGAGGAGGACCAGCCCTCCCCCCCCCGCCAACCCCCCAAACATAAAGGTGACAAGAAAATGGCTCTGTTTCTCTGTTCTAAGAGAAATCAACAAAATAAAATTAAATCTGACATTGCATTGTTAAATTATCTGCTACTTTATTTCTGTAATCATACTTGTCATTGTAATTAAGTGGTGTCTAACATAGACTTTAGATATCAAACTTAAATATTCTTTGCTGCATGGCATGAATGAAGAGATGGAAGGGGTAGAAGAGAGATTATTTATCATTTTTAAATACCTTTCTCATCAGAAATAAAATGTTTAAATTTAAGAAATAACATGTTATTGCAAAATGCTGGACTTGATCAACTCTCCTTCTGTTTTCAGGTAATCATTCACTTGGCATCGTAGTCACCAGTCTTTAGATAAATAATCATCACAGGAATGTGAAATTAAATATATGCCTTTTATTGCAGAAAAGAATGGGGATTAGAGACTTTTCTTCCATCTGCTGTGCTGCAAAGCATGAAAGAAAAGAACATAAAGAAAGCACTTTCCCACCTTGTCAAAGCAAATCAAAACCTAGTTCCTCCAGGCAAAAAGGTATTACATTTGCATCTTAATGGAAAATATGTTTTAAAGAACTAAAGTATGGCATGCATGGGACATATTTAAAGCTAGTCTTTTGGAGAAACACCTAGCCACTTTATTTTCAGATTTAACTTTTGGTGCTGGTGCAACATAGCCAAGAACTATTAAAAATAATTAATTATGTCTCAGCTAAACTATCTTCTTATCTTGAGAATGACAGATAACTGGTTATTAATACCTCATGTATGATAACCATATATATATATTTAATTAACTTTGCACTTTCTATGAATGGCAGATTTGCTAGGAAAGTTTTTGTTTTCTCTCTGATGCTCTCATCTGACAAAAATACTGTTTTTCAGATTGCTTTCTGTTACACTGTAGAGACTTTCGCTGGCCAAGATCTAACTGGATAGATGATGGTCCTTGCAGTAAATTACCCTCCTTGCTGTTGTAAAATACTTTTCTTAGCACTAATGTTTCACTTCAGCTGGAAAAAAACATGGACAAGACAATGTCTCTGAGAAATGCCTTTATTACATGCATGGAGCTGAGACTGCTTTTAGACACCATAATGTGGTTTCTTAGTGCTGGTCATCTTCTCATGTGTAGTCAATGGAGAGAAATAGGCACTTCCAGGGAAACGATTCATCCCATCCCACATTCGGGACCAGAAATAGGTCAGGTTGCTTGTGTCCTAGAAATGCTTATGTCTCTTCATGGGCTATAAAAAGAACCTGAGAGTGACTAGTTGAGACATAAAATGAGCTGAATCCTGCTTCCTGACACTTGGCTTCTGAACCAAAAAACCTCAAAACAGCTGGGTCCTGAGCTAAGGCTCACTGTCATCAGCAGAAATCCTGCTTAGAGGTTTCAGAGCACATCTGAGTGTGAACATAGCTCTATGTGTCTGACCTCAGGAAGAAAGGCTGAAGCAGTGCATGTCTCCTATACTTCTGAAACTAAAGCTAAATTATGCCAGTTGCTTATTATTTATCTTGGTATTATAAATTTGGATTTGTTTTGGAAGCCATCACTGCTGCAGGCCTTACTGGTGTGAGATATGCCTTACAGTGGCATACCAGTATCAGTTCTTGGTTAGAAGAGGTCTTCTAACAGTCCCTTCCTTCAGCAAGCAGACTTTGTTGGGTTTGCTTAATTCTTTTTGATTTGAGCTTTGGAAATGCGTATTTGCCAATCTGTTTTTCTTAGTGGGTAGGTCTGAGAAAGAAAGCTCTTCAGCACCTCCTGTCTCACTTGTAGGTACCACCACAGGAGCTAATTGATTTCTTTCTGGGGGTCTTCTCTTCCTTCACATGAAGGGAAGATTTTCATTCTCAGGATTCTCCTGGATTTTTACAACCCTTGTGTATTTCTGCACCAAGTGAACACCTGGTGTGGCAAAGGGCAAAGCATTGCCACTAGTTGCTCTGCTTTGGATCCATTCCCTCCTTGTTATCTAGGAAAAATTTAGGATAGGGGCCCTTAAAATGCTGCTCAAGATTTAAATAAGATTTTGAATTATAAATTAGAAATCCAGTGACTGGAATGAAACTAGCAAATGATATGAGAATATTTTATATTATCTTCTAAATGTCCAGATGCAAGGATTTACACAAGGGAAGTGTAAGGTTTGGATTCAGACTGATGAAATGAACTGTTTCTTGTTTCCCTTCTGTCTCATAAAATATTTCCAAGTTTTCTTTTTTAAGTAGGTAGTTTAAGCTCAGAGGAAAAAAAGAGGAGACAAATTCTGACATCTATTACATAACATGATCATATGTATTCATGAGCTGTATTTAGCTTTCTGATTTATTACCTACTAAATATAGTGGAAGAGTGTTGCTTTAGAATGTAGGAAATGCAGTAACAAGGTGGAATAATATGCCCAACACCACAAGTACCTAGCAAAATGTAAAATACGTAGCTGACAAATGCAAATTCTCTGTTCTCTTTCTCTGTATAGGTACATAAACGTTTAAGAACTGATGGAGTTTATGAATGGAAAGCTGCTGTCTTAGCCTTGAAATCCCTCAGTGAACAGATGTTTAATCTGAGTACTTTAGCATTTTCCCTTCATTAAAACAGTTAGGATGTTCTTGAAGTGCTCTGATCTGCCCATTCCCAAGTCCTCAGTGCATTTTAACTAAACAAGCAAGATACTAATTTTAAGAATAAAACTGTTTCACCTCATCTGAAGCTCAGGCATGTCAAGATTTAGTTTCAGGCTCCAAAGAGCTGTTATTGCAGACCATTCTCTTTATATTACACAAAGATATTTTCTTTTGGAATTTTATCATGTGATGATTTCCACAACTACCTCTTACTCCTGTTTCTCTTTTCTCAGCTCTCTGCTCTGCAAGCCAAGGTGCATTATCTAAAGTTCCTCAGTGATCTACGATTATATGGAGGGCGTGTCTTCAAGGCAACACTAGTGGTAACATTTCTCTTAAAATAGTCTCTTCTCTTGATTTTTTTTTAATCTAATGCCTTTTTTTTTTTTTTTCAAAAGTTGGATCATATAATTTTCTTTAGATTCTATTCATATGCTTAAAAATAATTTTTAATTGAACCAAATAACTTTTTGTGTCTTTTAATCTTGAAAATAACATATCTGTCATAATAAAAATTGTATTGGGAATTTGGAGATAGATAACACTTTCTTAGCAAATAACACCATCCAATTATCTATTGAATGCTAAAATTGTTAGTCTGGAAAAATCTTAATGACCAAGTTTTTCTTTTAACAGAAGCAGAGTCCATCCATCGTCTGTCCATCTAACTATCCACCTAAAATCTAGAGTGCAATCAACATACAGCAAGAAATTCCTTTACTTTTTTTAAAAATTATGAATCAAGTATGCTCTTGTGTATCATACCTATCTAGTAAAAACATAGTAATCTTTAATGTAGAAATGCCATGCAAATGTAACTGTGTAACTGAAAGAAGGGAGTGATAACTTCTGTCACTACACAGTAGCTATCAGTTTTTTTACTTGTGTTTTCTTTCTTTTTCTGCTAAAGCAGGGAGAAAAGCATTCAGAAGTGACTCTGTTAGTAGGGCCACGGTACGGAATCAGCCATGTGATAAACACCAAAACAAATCTTGTGGCTCTCCTGGCAGACTTCAGCCATGTGAACAGAATTGAGATGTTTACAGAAGATGAAAGCAATGTTAGAGTTGAGCTGCATGTCTTAGATGTAAAAGTAAGTTTTTTATTGATTTGTGTTGATATAGTATCTTTTAATAATGCTTTTCTCTTTGAGTATTAGATTAAGCTATGCTCTGCCAGTATATTTTCAGCTCTTTTTTTGGTCATGGTACATTTGTACTACTGGTTGGGCCTATAGTGATTAGGCTGGTGTTTTCCAGCACCTGCATTCTACTTTGATTTTTGTCTCAGCTGACCCCCAGGAACTTGCTTTGTTATTGTCTTCATGGATTTCCATGGTAAGAAGAGGTGATGATAAAACTGATCTTCTCTTGAAGCTCCTTCTAACAGTGTCATTACCAGTAAAGAATCACCAGCTGCACTGGACCAGTGTCCCCTGTAATCCAGTGTTATGCCCACAAAGTTTACTGCAAGTAACCACATAATGAATGGGGGGTTTTTTTAACCTTTATAATTCCACTTCAGGATTCACAGATGTTTATCATCTACCTATAATAATTTAACTTCTTTCAAGTATCACTTAGCACTCTGCATCTGTGTGTCATCTAGGGGCAAAATGAGTGGAGTTTTTTATGTTATACTGTCCTGATTGTTTTCAGTGTGGTTTCTATTTGGCTATACAAAAAGCACACATGAGGAATATTTTACTAGGCTTTTGCTTTGAATGCTTTAGGTGTATTGACCTGGAACAGTTTCACTGTATCTAAGGTAATGAAAAAAACATTGTTGTAAAGTAATCTAGATGCTCTTTGACAGCAATTTAAGAGAAATTTACAGGTTGGTGAACACAGGATCTCTTTCACCTTACTTGGTAACATCTGAGGATATCAGGCTGCTTTGCCTGCCTTACTGTGCTAAACTCATAGCTCTCTTGTAAGAAAGCTATTATCACCTTTCTGCAGATGGGGAAAGTAATATAGACATTAAATCCTTCCCATCTGCCCTTATGTAATATGCAGCCATAGTATTATGTATTACCATGGTATTATGTTGTTATATATTATAATACAGTTACTGTCCTATTGTAAATTGTGCATATCCCCATCTCCTTGCACTTCAACACATGTGATCTTAAACCCAGAGAGACTGACTAAAAAATAAAAATCTATGAGGCTCTGGGTGGAATTTGACAAAAAAGTTGCCTCTCTGTGGGGCACAATTAGGGTTTGTGACCATGTCCTGTGGAGGAGATGCAGGCACACACTGGTAGGTATTCTCAATGATGTCTTCATCCTTTCACTTACCCTCAAGTAGCAGATTCATGTATCCAGCTTCTGAATGTATCAATATATATGATATAATTTTCTTAACAAACAGTTCAGATTTTTATTTTATTTTTGTTTCTTTGACTATGTTCTCAAGCACGTTTCACTTGGCAGAAGCAGGCAATAAAAGTTTAGCTGTCACAGGACTTTTCAGCAGATGAGCAGTACTTCACAGAATTGTTTTCAGCAATCTGAGAGCTCTGCAGTGTTCATCACTTTCTGCCAATCACTGCAGAAAATTTGAGTTGAATGTAGCATTTCAAATGTCAGTTTTTAGTAGCTGCTCAAAAGAAGAGATTAATTAATCCACTCTAGGTTTAATAATTTATAGTAACTATAATAGCTATAGTTCAATACCTTGAAAGAAGCATGTATTGAATAGAAGCTCCAGCTGTAGCAAAAATAGGTTGAAAAAGAAAAAAAACCCTTCATATATTTTTCCAAGTTTGGAAAACAGTTTGTACAAATTCAGGGTACCTAGAATATTGTGGCCTGAGATGCTGTAGCACAGGCTTTTAAAAACCCATAGGACCTAATGTGGGTTTGGTAGTAACGTTTGATCAGCTATGTTTTGGCCACAGCTTCCTTCAGAATCAGTTGTCTTTTTTACTAATAAGGGGCTGAGTAGGTTGGAGAGCCATCCTTGAGGCATGTGACATTCCTCCTGGAATGAATGACATAGGTCCTTGCGTCTCTCTTGTGACAGTGTGCTCTGCATGTTAAATTATGATAAATTGTCACAAATGTCCACATACTATGAGTCACTACAAACTGTGAGTGATAAGATGGGTTGTCTGTGGTCTAATCTCTATCTATGCATCATGGTAAGGGCTTCATTTTTATTTCCTATCTAGGAGTTGTAGAGGCTAAACACTTTAATAAATTATATTCGAGGAGAACAGCTTTTAGTATTAAAAGCTATAGAGATGAAAAAAATTTTTAGACAAGAAAGTGTTTACATAAGGAAAAGTGAAAGAAAATGAAAATTGAATTAAAAGAAAATTAATTAAAGAAAAATTAATTAAAGTAAGTTTCACATGGATGTCTTGGGTTCAATGCTTGCTATCCTGGCAGCCACAGATTTCAAAGCTCTGAGGTCTCACTTTTTATCTTTTTATTAGGACTGTCTTTTTTTTTTTTTAGTGTTTTATGTTTGTTTTCTTTGCTGGTCACGCTTCTGGTGATCTTTCTCCGATCTCTTTGTCTCTGCTTATCTGCTTAATTTTTCACCACTTGTCTTTTCAGTAACACCAGGCCATGAACACTGAAATCTTCTAACCTGTCCCTGTCTTGCAGTGCAATGATAGCTTTAACCTGACTGTTATATTTTACATACCTCAACTTGCCCTGACTGTTGCTTCCCCTGTCATGCTTCTTTGCATATACTTACTGCACCACATTTTCTGAGAAGCAGCAGATTCCCACACAACTGCAAGACTCCAGCACCTAATGTACCAGGTTCTTCACCTCTTCCAGATTCAGAGTAACATTAAATTGTGTTTTTGCCAGAGTAAGATATTTGTGCAAGAAAAACATGAAGCAACATTGTTAAAATAGCTTCATTTAAAAACAGAGCAATCAGTTGTTAAGATGGACTGGGCTAAGATGTTGGACTTCCACTTTACTGCAACTCCAACCTTGACTTTTTATAATGTTTGGTATTGGTAGTGAGGAAAATAAATTCTCACGTGTATTTTTCAATGTGGTGTTTGTGATGTAATTACTTTTGCTCTGATGTAATAGTATTGTCAACAGGCAAACAAATTGAGGAGGAACAGCCTTAACTCTATTGTATTCTTCTTAGCCTATTACTCTTCTGATGGAGTCATCAGATGCAATGAATCTTGCTTGCCTAACAGCCGGATACTACAGACTGCTGGTTGACTCAAGGCGTTCAATATTTAACATGGCCAACAAGAAAAATGCCGGGAGCCGAGAAACAGGTATTTATCTCACAGTATGTTACCCATGGTCCAGTGTGTAAAGCAGAAGTCCACTTCAGCCAGAGCACCTCCAAATAAATAAAAGGCTGTGTCAAATGACATCTGATTGCTGGCTCAGACCGAGCACTGCAGCTTTATAGTGTTCCAATACCCAGCCTATGATAGCATCTCCATGGTAAAATAAACCATGTGTCGAATTTTCTTCATAGTCTAGTAGACAGATGCATGCTTCCTGTGAGTGTTATTATTTTATATGCATATATCTTTTGTCAGAATACATATGGTGTTGTAGAAACCAGCTGCTTTTGTGTTACTATGCCTGGAATAGCATTTGTACCTAGCTGAGGTTTAGATTTGTTTTAGAGTACAGAAGTAACAGTTAAACTTTGGGTCATTAGGTCAACAGGTATTTAACTTAGAACAGATGTGAATTTGAAAACACATTTCTGAAGTATTCGATGGCTCAGCTATCCTATTCAGAGTGTTTAATACTTAGCATCAACAAATTACTGTTTACAAATTACTTGACTTCGTTCTCGGATTTTACAATGTTGATTTTGTTTTGCCATGCTATAGGACCTGAAAGTAGAGGGAAGCTTAATATCCTTGCTTCTGAGTGGAACTGTATACCAAAAACTACTACTTTCCTGGCCGAAGGAGATCAGGAGGCTCAAATGTCCTTTGCTGATCCAAAGCAGAAGACTGTAGATGTTTCCGAAAGTCTGTTATGTCAAAAAGAACACAGACATCTGTACATAGAAAATACTTATAATTCAGGTGGATTTGATCAGCATCTGGCCAAGCAAAGTGACCCTGCTGAAACAGAAGAAAGCAGAAATTTTAACCAGCCTTCACTGTTGTCACTCTCAGGTTTGGAACCTAGCAAGAAAGCACAGGAATCTCCCAGGGGAGCAAAAGTTTCCTTTATATTTGGAGATCCCAACTTGGATGGTCTCAGTCCCCAGACCCTTGGCTATGAAAGGCTTTTGGATGAAAGTCCAGAAGTATTAGAAAAACAAAGAGCCATTTATCTTACTAATGCCAATGATATTAAAGGCCTGGAGTTGTCACCAGATGCTGAAAGCATTCAGTTTGCTACAAATTCTGTTTACGCAGCTATAAGCGATGGTAAAATATTTGGAGCTGCAGAAGGGATAGAAGAGCCTTTGCTGCATGATATCTGTTATGCAGAAAACACAGATGATGCTGAAGATGAAGATGAAGTAAGCTGTGAAGAAGATATTATGGTAGGAGAAATCAATAGGCCTGCTCTTCTCAGCCTTTCTGGTTCTAGTGATGACATTATTGATTTGACTTCACTTCCACCTCCGGAAGGTGATGACAATGAAGATGATTTCCTTTTGCATACCTTAAACATGGCCATTGCTGCTCCTCCACCTGGTTTCAGGGACAGTTCTGATGAGGAAGACTCTCAGAATCAAGCAACACAGCCTAGAGACAACAAGGAGCAAGACAGTAATCTAGGCAATGATGACATTCCAGTGTCGCTTATCGATGCTGTCCCTACTAATACAGAGGGGAAGTGTGAGAAGGGGCTAGATGATGCTGTAGTCTCTACTCTTCAAGCACTAGAAGCTTTGGCTGCTTCAGAGGAACAGCAGACGAATGACAATTCAGGTTCTTTCACCATAGTTACATTTATTCATTGAGAATCATTTCATCTCATCCATTTAGCTTTGGAAATACTCCATTTCATGAGGGTTGGTTTGTGTTTTTTTTTTAGTTTTCCTTTTCTTTTTTTGCCATCATTTTGCATACATCCTATTTCATATTTAATGGAGCCACCACTGTTATTAAACTACCTGTCACGGGAACTGTGCAATAAAGTCAGAGTATTCTTGCAAAGAATATTTTTGTCTCTAATACACCCCCTTTTGCTTGTCACTTATCCAGGTGCCTCAGCTGCTGTCATTTAATTGACTCTTATTTTTTGTGGCTTGCAGGTGTAGCTATCCTGCGAGCATATAGCCCTGAGTCATCTTCAGATTCTGGCAATGAAACAAATTCCTCTGAAATGACTGAAAGCTCTGAACTAGCCACAGCACAGAAACAGTCGGAAAACACTGCACGTATGTTCTTGACCACAAGTGAAGGCTACCAACCACTTGTGGAAGAGCAGACTGAATTTACCATTGCTAAGAATCAGGCTGGAGGGCCAGGTATGAAGCCCTCACAGCCTTTGGCTGGTGGTCAGGCTGCAGAGCTACAGTCAAAAGTTGTGCCTTCAAAGCAGATACTTCATTCCGATAACATGGAAATGGAGCCAGAGACCATGGAAACAAAATCTGTCACTGATTATTTTAGCAAATTGCACATGGGATCCTTGGTATATTCTTGCACTAGTAAAAGGAAAAATAAGATGACAGATAGCGAAGTAAAAGCATCCTCTGATGGCAGTGCTACTGTGAAAAAGCAACAGGGAAATAAAAAAGCAGAGTCTGATGAAGATCTGAAAGCTAAATTTGGAACTCTTTCAGCAAGAGACAGCCAGCGCCTAAGCACTTTTAATGTGGAGAGAACTGCCTTTCGCCAAAGATGGTATGCTGCTGATGATGGGGCAGCAGATAAGCCAAGCCCGGAAACAGTTAATGGGAAGACTTTTCCAAGAGTTCCTGTCCTTGGTAAAACAGAAACTGACTGTAAGGATGAAGTGGATCCTGAGGTGGATCAGGATGACACCTCAGGGCTTAGCCACGGTGAAAACTTCCTGTCTGATATGACTCCCGTGTCTTCAGCCAAAGACCTAAATGATGCAGAAGATACAGATTTATCTGCAGATGACCATCCTTCAAAGCTTCCAGAAGCTGAGCAGAGTGTGGCTAGACTTTGTGAGTATCACTTGGCTAAGCGCATGTCATCTCTGCAAAGTGAAGGCCATTTCTCGCTGCAGAGCTCTCAGTGCTCTTCAGTGGATGCAGGATGCAGCACAGGCAGCAGCACATGTGCTACCCCCGTGGAATCCCCTCTTTGTACCTCTGATGGTAAACACATCATCTCTGATCCATCAATGAAGGGCATTGCCTATGTTCCAGCAGATGAAAGAGCTGCCATTCTTCCAAACCATGGAACGACATTCAAGGACCTGCACCAGCAGCCTGAAGCCGTGTGTCACAGAATGACGGTGCCTGGTGTGCATTCAGCAATCAATGCTGAACCACTTTTTGGCACCTTGAGGGAAGGATGTCATCGGATCCCCAAGATAAAAGAAACTACAGGTACAGCAATAATAGAGTGTTTCTTCTGTTTATTCTTAAAGCTACAAGGTCATGTTGAGGTCTAGGTAAGACATTTCTATTATCTTTATCTGGAACTACATCATCAAGCTGTAGCAGACAGTAAGATTACACCTTCAGTTTATTTGTTCATTTTGTTTGTTGAGATATTCTGATGAGCTGCATACAAAGATCAGCTTTTTTAAAAACCTCTCGCTTCAGTTATAATATTTGGAGGGACACTGATGGAGAGGTCTCTCTTTGGAAGCGTCTCCAAAATCCATAGTCACTTGAGTACCAGATACTTGTTAGATTGTATAATTACTTCAGAAGTTATATTAATGTAGGGTAGCAAAACCTTTGATTCATTTCTTAGGTATCTTATATGCTATTTTAGCAGGTTGTCAAAAACATGCCAATATGAATAAAAAGTTCTAGATGTTAAGAATAAGAAAATGTCACTACCTTATTAAGCATGAATTTACTTCACAATCTGACAGTAGGCGTTTCTTTAAAATTATAAAAAATGCAGTTTTCAGAGACAGCATTGAAATTCTTTCAGTTGGATTTTAAATGTTTCCCTCTTCTTGGATTGCAGCCCACAAGTAGCAGTAGTGTGTGAATGTATGAAAATCCAAAAGTGGAACAGACTAAGATTTAGAATGAGAAATAATCTTTCTCTGCCAAAAACTGCCACAAAACCAAACCAAAATTACCATGAGCACATCTTTCCATGCTCTTTCAGGTGTAGTTAAAGAAGATATTTTAATCTGAAATTATTCTTCTAATTAGTTAATAGAAAACATGCAATCCATATATTAGGGGAGATTTGGGATGTTTTGTACATAATTTGCAGTTCCTTTTCTTGAGTAAGTCTGCTGTAGTGAAATGAACAATTACTTATTCATTAATTACAATTTGTTGACTGGTTGTAAAAGGCATTTTAGTGAAATATGAAAGACTTGTAATGAATTTTTGATGGAATATTTTGAGGAATGGGGACCATTGGGAAATACCAGGAAACCATTTGTACTGGCTGTTAAAAGATATTTAAAAGTTCAGCCTATGAATATTATCAGGGTGATGCTTAATTATTCTGTCTGCTCTTCTACTACCCCTAGTGTAGCTTTCACAGAGCCTGAAAAGGGAAGACAAGGAGGCATGCCTACAGCTTTTCCTAGACAGCCTCTAGCTGACTCCATCATGCTATCATCCATGCTATCAGAATCAAAGGTGCCAAGTCAAAATGAAGACTCTTGTGACATTCCCAAAGTAAATCAGGCTTGTGGGGCAACAGTTAGTTTATGGCCATATGACATGATAGGAGGAAGCCTCAGGATGCCGCAGAGCAAGAAAATGCTGAGACGCAGCAGCAGCAGCAGCAGCATTGGAGGATCTGCAGGCACTGAGATGCTGTTTGAGAAGAAGGCAGCCACGGCCAGCTTGAAATGCCTGGACACCACCCAAAAGGATGAATCCAAATTGGAGAGAAGGGTGGAATTTTCCCTGGGCAAAAAGCTGTCAAAAAGTTACTCTCAGAGTTGTGTGTACGTCAGCACTGACAGGAAGGACAGTAAGAAGTGTTCAGGCACAGGCACCAGTCAGAAGGACTCCAAGCAGTGTCGAACACTGCCCTTGCGAAAGCTGACCAGCAGCACCTGGAGGTGCCAGGGCCCCTTTAGCTATTGCTTCCTCAGCAGAGGAAATGATGACAATGAGGAGGAAGATGACCGAGACAGCCATCAGCTCTCACATCTCTTTGAACCACAGACCCTGTGTGAGCTCACAGAACCAGTTGTTCAGTCATCCGGTGACAATGAGCAGAAAGTCTTGGAGTCCCCAAAAGCTGCTGAGCCCCCACGTGATGCAGTCAATGAGCATGAGAAGAGCAGTGCTGACACCCAAGGTGGCCAAATTGATGTGAATCTCAACGATGTAGCCTTCGATGCACGAATCACACGAATAAATGTGATGAAAGAGAAGACATATGCAATGCCTGATGGATTTATTGCAGCACAAAAGGATGCCAATGAGCTACT
This sequence comes from Passer domesticus, assembly GCF_036417665.1. Taxonomy (NCBI): domain Eukaryota; kingdom Metazoa; phylum Chordata; class Aves; order Passeriformes; family Passeridae; genus Passer; species Passer domesticus. The sequence goes on along the minus strand of NC_087475.1, from coordinate 19,650,744 downwards.
CTCACTGGTCCGAGCAAGTATGGGCAAGAGAGAAGATTTACATCCAGAAACATATGACCTTAAACTTTCTAAGTACAAACAACTGTTATCTTTGGAATCGAGACAGTTGGGAAGTGCCTGCAGGAAAATGGCCATGGCTGATAAAAGCCCTGAGGAAATGCTTTTAGCTATGACTTCCAGCTTTCAAGTACTCTGTTGCTTAACAGAAGCCTGCATGCGTTTAGTTAAAGTCATGAACTCTGAAACACAGCAGCAGGAAATTATAGCTAAGATAGACGAGGTTGTAATAAACTACATTTGTCTTCTGAGGGCTGCAGAAGCAGTGTCAGGCAAGACCTCTGGTGATCCTAGCATTAAACTCTTGGCTCGACATCCGAATACCATGGCCGCTATTGTAAGCACACTAACACGTTCTCTTAAAATGCTTTTAAACAAATAAAATAAAAACGTCACTTCATAATCTACCTTTGCAAAGCCATACATTAAAAAATTTTATTTACTGTATGTGTATGAACTAATGTAACAAACTCAGCTTTCTCTGTATATTTTGTTATTTTATATAAAATAGGTATGAGATTAAAAAAAGTTAAAATACTGAACATTGACAAAAGTAATTACTAGATCTGTCTTTTGGTTTATACAAAAACAACAGCCAAAAAAACCCTTTCCCCAAGATCAGAAAAACAAACAGAAAAAAGTCCCATATAGGAGCAAATTGATGTTTGGCTATTTTTCATATAGTCAAATTTATGGTTGTATGAAGTGAACTTCTAAAGCCTGTTATGTCAATGAAATTGTTTTCTGTTTCATCCAAGTTTTCACTTGGAGAATGCTCCATGTTTAGAAGGATTAATTAAATCATAATGTATATAACACAATATTTAATGTTTTAAAATTATAATTTTTAAGCATTGAAAATAGCAAAAAGACATTTAAAATCCAAGAGACTATTATAACTTACTAGAGAATATATATATAATAAATGACTCTTTTGTTCATATGGACTGAATTACCTGATTCTTCTTTTCTAGGAAATTCTGTATTTAAAAAAAATGTATTGAATATATGACTATACCAATTTCAGAGGGGATCTGATGTATTGAACTTATAGTGTTGGCCTTTTAGACCTTTAGTGAAGGTAACTGTGGAGGTCTGAGGACACAGAAACCAGAGTGGTGGTGGTGTTCTCTCTGAAATTAAAGATTGATGCCATAATGGTCAGACCAGAATGTATGAGGCAGGTCTACATACCCTTTTTCCTGGTAAATGACAGAGAGGACCATCAGAAAATTCCTATGCTGTTTACTGTTTCATCATATATTTATGGTGCACCTGAACAACATGGACTGCATCTATTTTGTTAAATATTTTATACTTCATATTTTATGATTCTGAATGTTTAACTGTAAATAAGTTAGAAATAAAATGAAATTTTCAGAATACAATAAATATCTCTGAAATATTTCCAGCTAGAGACAGTTCTTCTCTTGAGTGATGACAAAAGCAATTTGTGAATAATCTCTTCCATCTGAACCTTTCTGGAAAGCATTTTGTAGCCTTGTGTTTGAGAGGCAGCCAAAGCAACAGCTCTCAGTTCTGGCTGGGAAATAGGCTTTCACAAGAGCATCTGCTGAACCTCTCAGTGACCAAGGAGCAGCAGCCTCCATTCTCCAAACTGATGTAGGTAATTTTCACCTGTATCTCATAACACCATGTGCAAAGGGTATTACTGCTCTTGTTTTGAAAACTTAGCCTTTCAGTTGCAGCACACATGAAGCTTTCTGCGCTGAACTAGAATTACTAAACCAACAAGAACTTTCTTGCACTTCACTTCATGAAACAAAGACATGCCTTTCCCTCTGACTGCAGAGAAACATCTTCAGAAACACAGTACCAGAAGCTTAATCTGTTACCTGTAGTAGAAAAATCTGATTTCTGAGACCAATTCACTTAGTGCATGGATCCCCTTTGGAGGGCAGCTCAGAGGTAGGCTGCAGGCTGACTTACACTGTTGGTGTCCTGTGTGGTGCTCACACTTGGTGCTCTCGTTCTGGCAGCCAGAGAATGGGGCTGTGAGTGCTGCTTTTGTGCTGCAAATACTACAGGATTTGAGCATTTCATACTGAGGAAAAAAACAAACTGAACTGTTGCATTGGTATCCATTCCTTGATGGTTTTCTGAGTTTATAAAAATGTCAACAGTGATTTAGAAATGCTAAGTTTCAAAAATAAGTTTAGGTTGTCACAACTAAGCACTGACATAGATAAGAATGTGTCACTTTAAGCATTTTTAGTCCAGTTATTTTCATTCCACTTCTTTTCAATTGATCTAATTGTATTTCAGAGGTAAGTAGATTTTTGGTCTTCTTACTGTTCAAGAACTTTTCTGATTGTAAACTTGTTAATTTTGCTCCTTAATGTTAACTATGGTATCTGGTCTCTCTTTTTTTTTTTTTTTTTTTTTTTGGGGGGGTGGTGTGTTTGTTTGTTTTTGGTTTTTTGGGTGTTTTTTTTGTTTGGTTTGGTTGGTTTTTTCCTGTTTGGTTGGTTTTGGGTTTGGGGGTTTTTTTGTGTTTAACAAGTGGTGGGGCGGGCGGGAAGGAGTGTATCTTCTGCTTTTTAATGCATTTTCATAGAATCATAGAATAGTTTGGGTTGTAAATCTAAATGGTTCTAGTTCAACCCCTGCTCAGGTCTAATCTGATCAGGTTGCTCAGGGCTGTTTAAAGGGTTTATTGGACACCTTCCAAGGATAGATGTCCCACAATTTCTCTGGGCACCAGTTCCAATATTTGACAGTATTTATGGCTAAAAAATGCAAAAATTCTATAGGTCTACTCAGAATTTTCCATGTTCCAACAATATCCATTGCCTTTGATCATATTGCTGTGCATCCTTTAGAAGAGTCAGGCTCTGTCCTCTCTCTATTCTTTCATCAGGCAGCTGTAGGCTGAAATAGTCTCCCCTAAGCCTTTCTTCCTCCAGACTGAGTAAAACCAGTTTCCTCAGTCTTTCCTCATATATCATGTGCTACAGCCCCTGAACAGCATGGTCACCCTTGACTGGGCTCCATGGTGTGATTTCATAAACCACCACCATGCTCTTGTGTCAGTTTTGATAAATAGGATCATCTAGCCAAGCTCTCTGAGGCATCTCTTAGAAGGCAGTTTCTTCTTCCCCCAGGACTTTAGATATCCCCATGTAGTACCATGTGAATGTCTTTTTCATAATGTTTCCATACAGATTTATATGCAAGCTTTTAAATGCTGCCGTGTGAGAGCTTTGTACAATGGCACAGCTGCTGGAAATGATTTGTCTGCAGTCTCCTAGAATCACATGTATTCACAGGCATATTAGGTTAGTGTCTCACAGTCATCCTTTGTCAGAAAGTATTCTCAAAATTCTACTGGGCTTTTGGGAGACCTTATTGTAACTTTCAATACTTAAAGAAGGATGAGGACAAGCCTTTGAGAAGGGTCTGTTGCAGTATAAAAAGAGATAATGGGTTGGAACTACAGATACAAGAAAGATTTTTTTTTTTTATTATGAGAGTGGTGAGGCATGGAACAGATTGCCCAGAGTGGAGGTAAGTGTCCCATTCCTGGAAACATTCAAGGTCAGGCTGGATGGGGCTCTGAGCAACCTCATCTAGTTGAAGATGTCCCTGCCCATTACAGGGGGTTGGACAGGATGACCTTGAAAGATCCTGTCCAACCTAAACTGTGCTGTAATTCTAAGATTGTACGATTCAGCTTGTCCTGTCCAGCTGAGAGTACTGAATGATAATAGACATAACTTTTATTTATTCTGGGGCATATCAATTGCACAATTGCTGCTGAATTATAGCCCATTTCTACTAATTTTGAGCATTAATGTAACCTTGTCTTCCTGTGTAGCATCCTAATTGATTCCTATATTAATTGCACATATTAACTTCATTACATGAGGGAATGTCATCAGTATGTACCTACGTGAACTAAGGCACTAAAGAAATGCTATGTGATATCGTCATCTGTATACAATATAATACAATATTTTTATAAACTTTTGTATATACACTATATGTTCAGTGATTTTTAACTTGGCAAAATGACAGGCATCTTCATGTCTGAGTCCTTGAGTTCAGGCTGTTTAAAAAAATAACTGGGCAAAGTTTGTCATTTTGACATTAAGAAACAAAGCTGCACACCTACACTTTTTCCTTCTATTTCATTAATATTCCTTCAATTCATGATCACTGGAAAATCCAGAATGCTTCCTGATGTCCTCACTGCTCACCAGGCATGTCAAATAATCAAACTAGCACATTACTCAAAGCTGAGAAATTAATTCCTGAGTAACTTTGTTTAAGCACAATTTATATCAGAGACCTGATTACTGCACTGAAATCCAGTTAAATTTAGTAGTATTTTATCAGGGATTAATTTTCCTCACTAGGGTGAGGCCAGAGCCAGAGCCTCTTTGCACTAAGCACTAAACTGTTACAAATTGAAAACTTGGTTCATGTCACAAATGGTTTAGTAATGAACGTGTAGCATTAACATTAACAAGTATTTTTAATTTGCCACTCAAAATTCAACAGTAGCTGTTCTGCACAAAAAGATGATCACAATCCACTGGACTATCCGTGGAACAGCCCTAATATATTTTCAGACATAGATATGGCCAAAGCCATAGAAAGCTTGAGGCACAAATCATTAAAGTCTGAACTAAAATAAATAAGTTAATATAAAATAAATAAAATACTAAATACATTTTCCTGTAGGTGTTCACAAGGTAAAATCTGAACTTTTTTGTCAGTACTGATGGAATTGGAAGATGCTGATGGATGGAAATTCATGAGACTCAATCAAAACTCTTCCTTTAGTGCCTGTAAAGCAATGGATTCTGGGGAAAGCAAATTCTGGCTCATGAGATCTGGGAGAAAATCTTTGATTTCATAAGGGCGGGAGGGAGGGAGGGAAGGCAAACTAGCCTAACACCCTCTTGTACTATAGCAAATACAAATGTTTCAGTATTGATTTTGAGGTACATTTCTTTTATGAAGACAAACTGTGGCACATTTTTATGCAATGGGATATACTTAATTGCATTTTGAAGCTCATTTTGTCATTCTGAAAAAAAAAGCAATTTACTCTGAGCCTGCAAAGCTCAGAGAGAGCAAAAGGAATGCATTATGTCTCCTGGTCCACTAGGAAAATACTCTAAATTCCTTTTTTCAAGTGGTTGTCCTGCTGCACTGGGTTTATGTGGAATTATTGCTCAGATTTCTGGGGTGTTTACTGCTTATGATACCTGCACTTGCAACAGTCTTCTCTTATTCTCAAAACATTTGACAGATGTTACCTTGAACTATTTCAGTTTTTCTAATGGCCTACTAAGTTATTGTCATTTATTCTTCAACCATGCCTTCTTTCAGGATTATCTTTTTGCCTTTTTGATCAGAGAGATTTGAATTATATCTTGCCGCCTGTTTAAGAGGTGCCTCTACTGCCTCAAAATAAGGCACCTATATGATCCTTTCACCATACTTTTAAAAGTGAAATGAGAGGGCATCTGAGTGTTTATGTAGTACCCTAAGAAGCTTCTTCTCATCCATGAGGCCAAAACTGCCTCACAGACATGAAAAAGATATTGGGAATATTGACCAAGCTGAAATGCTTGTCACCTTCTCATAGGGAATGGCTTCCATTTTGACACAGCCAGAAATGGTTGTCCTAAAATTTATCCTCCAGGTGATGCTTCCTCCTTTCCATGATGCTAAAATGAAGCAGGATTTTTCAATCCAAGTGGCAGGGACTACAGCATAGACAAAGTCCCTACATCATCATTGCTGTTCCTTGAAGTGGGAGAACTTTCTCTTGTGGTGGCAGAGCCAAGTTTCCACCGGGGGATGATGCCTACAGTTTTCCACCTTTCTAGGAAGTGGCATTAGATGTGTTCCTTCCAGTTTGACTGTCCATTTGGGCAACAGGATTAAACAGGGACTGGCCAAAGGACTGGAAGCTTCACATCTGTATCATGGAGTTCCACATTATCTGAACTGCAGGAATGGCTTTCTATCATATCTAAAGTTGTTCACTCAAATGTTCACCACTAAACTACCCATTTTTAAACATGATAACCTGGAAAGGGTGTGCACAGGTTTCCTTTCTCTCTTCCAGTACTTAATTAGGCCTTGCCAGAATGTCATAGAGAAGTATATTAATTTATTAGTATTTTATCTACCAGGTTCTCCCCCAGAAAAGTCTGTCTGAGCTCTACCAGTGAATCTATCACAAGCAGATTGATGTATCAGTTTGTGTCCCACAATGCAAGTTTTCCTCTATTTTGAATGCTCATTCATGTGTTTTCAACACTTTCATGAGGGTGGTTGAACTACCAGGCTGCCTGTTGGACAGTCCCCAGTAATGTAGATGAAACATATCCTGAGGCCCTGTGTCCTCAGTTTCAGTTTCCCCAGTTGAGGGTAAGGTGGGATGAAGGATGCAGAATTTTAATATCAAGACTTTCTCCCTTTCTCAAAGAGACTTCTGCTGCTACTCATCTACCTGTTAGGTATGTGGGCTGCCTGTGGAATGTGGGCTGTTTAATTCATCTGAGTCTAGAAATGCTTTTCTCCATGCTGCTGATGGAGAAACACTCACTCTTTCAGCACTCCTATTTCTCTTGTGCCTTATAAGTAAGGGAATGGAATATAAATTATTAACTAGATTAGATTTTTGGGTTGATGTTTTTGTTGGCATTCCCATCAGTCCAGTCTATTCCAAATTACCTGCTCAAACTGACGCAGTCTGGTCTTTTGTTGCATGTTTCTTACCCTTAATGAAGTCTGTTTACCATCTGTCACAACCTTGAGCTGTGCTTATCAAGATTTTCCCTCTGCCAGGCAAGTCACTTGCAGGAATTTTAATTTGGTTTCATGTTCTCATGGATTCTCCTCCTAAAAAAAAAAGTGGCATTCTTTGTTGTTATCTTCTCTGTTAGAAAAACCAGAGAAATCCATACCCCTCTGATTCCTTTTTTGACCTTACTCTTCAAAGATAGGCCAGCTCTTAAGATGCTGCCATCGTTTTTGCTGAAGGTAGTGTCTTTAACATCACTTATTTGTTTATGCTTTCCTTCACCTTCCCTTATGCTTTTGAGAAACATGCTTTATTTTGTACCTTTAATAGCAAAAGAGCTCCCTTTATATTTGTGGTCCAGGCTATCTCAGAATATACAGACTGTGTATATCTCTGACAGATCCAGCAGTTATCTAGATGGATGGTAGGTGTCTCAGTATTTGCTATAAAACTTAGGAATCGATACTTCCAACTGAGTGTGCAGCTTCTGTGAGACATCTGAGTTACTGACCCGCAGTATATCCACCACTCTTTCCCCAGGCACTGTGCCATCTCTGGTGAGCTGCCTCGAGAGCTGCCACAGCACTTGACTTTGTAAAGTCAAGAACCTCTGGGAGATAATTTGTGTCAGTTAATTTTATGAAGCCTCACAGTGTGAGCAAATGTGGATATAATTTGAAAGTTGAAAAGGAAAGAAGTTTTATTAGCTCTATGAGCTCTATTATCAGGGCTTGCTTCAATGTTTTAGACCATGTCTGTGTGGCTGATCATTTAAACAATTTATGGCATGATATGGAGAGTTTTATGCTGTTATGTCAAAGGTGATGACAACCGTGTGAATACATAATCCATGGTTACTGCAAAGGAAAAATATCTGCAGTCTGGAGGGATAAGGTGTAGGTGTACCCTCAGAACAGCTTTATTTATAGTCTGTGCCTCCTAAAGATGTTTCTTTCTTGAAGACCAATCTCTATCCTCTATTCTACCTGTGGATTGAGATAAAGGATAATGGGGCAGCAGTGTGTATCATCAACAAAGATGAAATTATACTTATAAAAATAAACCAGATTATTGTTGTTTCATGCCATAAACAGAGGATCAAATGAAGATAGTTTCCTCTATCACAGATGTGCCCATAACTACTAACAACAAGCGCTACCCACCCATTTTTATGTAATAATTTGATAATGGGCAACACTGAGGTGTTACACAGCTGTAATTGTTTTTACAATGTTTTTTGAGTTTCTCTTCAGAGAGAAGATATGTTTTTTAAATCAATTTTTGGCAGTGCATTGCAAGATTCTCCCATGTAGCTCATGCCTTTCAAATGACAGCATGGGGTGACAGTAAATGTCACCAACAGCTTTATCCTTGGAAATCTCCATTTTCATGTGCTAAACTCTAAAATTGTCCTATATAGGACAGGTTTGAAAATGGTGTATCTAAATATTATTGGTAACAACCTGAAGGCTTTAGCCTGTGTTCCAGGGTTTGGTTTCAGTAGTAGTGCTGAGTTTCTTAATATAAATAAGTTTTCCGGTATCCATGCAAGGAGGTGTTCTTAGCACTTTATGGGAATCCCATTTTCATAATGGCCAGGACTGGTTATTTATTTTTTTTCTGAAAGAGATGCCAAAGGATCCAGTTTTACTTTAAACTTTTATTGCCAATGAAATGGCCACAGATGCAGCTGAGGATCTAGTTTGTCCCTGGGCTGGCAATGCAGACGCCGTAGATGCCTGAAGAATTTCCCGATCTGTCATTTTGCTGAAATGGAGCATCCTGTCATCCTCACCACAATTACTGATATGAAATCTTCATGAATGGCTTAAAGAACTGACAACCTTGAGAAAAAAGTCCCAAGATAAAACTTCTCCAAGTACACAAACCCGAGGTTATTTCTCCAGCTTATCTTCAACTGCTTTCTGCAGTAAGAGGAGAAAACTGCTTGTGCTCCTGTCTTAGTTCTAGTCCAAAGTCAGCGTGTTTTGGTAGAAATTTTTAATGTTTAATATTTTCCAGCCCCACTGAAAACATTTTTTAGGGATTCTGTTCAGGTCACTTCTATGAGCAAATAATGGCCACAAATGCAGTACAGCTAATTGTACAACTGAGCTTCTCCTGCCTAAAGCAGCCAGATGTACCTTCTAACTTAGTCAAGTTTCAACAAGTGGAATGCCTCTGAAACATTACTACCTATGCATGACACTACTTGGATCAGACACTTCAATACAAGCTATTTATCATACTGAAATTTGGCTTTTTGTAACAGTGATCTCAGTTTTCTTTCCTACATTTCAGATACTTGTATTTTGCACTTGAAAACCAAGTCTCAAGAAATGATGCATTAAGTATGTTTCTCATTGAGAATGATTTTTTCTTCTTGTTAGGTGTTTTACTTTTAAAAGCAGTTCCTGCCTTCTAAAGAGAAAAATATTTACTGCCACATCTTCTCTTTAAATCAATGAAACAGAATATTAAAAACTATCTTCTTTAAGTATATGGAAGAATTGTGAGAGCAAGGCAGCAGTACATTGCTTGAGGAGTCAGGAAGGGTAAGTATTCACCAGAACAAGTGAGGATGTGCCTTTCAACTGCTTCATTTTCACACTGATAGGGCTTCAGGTAAAATATTATGTCCAGGGGAAAAAAAAAAAAGCAGAGAACCTTTGCCTTAGAGATGCTTCTATGGAGCTTCCTGCCAGCATGTCCTCCATAAAAAGACAAAGTTGCATCTGGCAGAAAGGTTCAGGATCCTGCACCAAATCTTGAAGAATGTCGTGAAGATCCTTGGACAACTCTTGTGTCACTGTGGAGGCAGCCTCTTCAGCTCACATGGCTCTGCTTATGTCGTGAAGGTAAGATTGCAATTTAAATTCTTTTTTCACTTTTTATAAAGTCAGTTTCAAAGCTCCCATTCCTTTTTCTGACTGAATTTCTCTTGCCAGTCTTACTGATTTAAAAAAATAGTTTTTAATGTTTTTTCTCTCTTGCTGTATGAAACACCACATAAATGAGTAAATTAATCAATAGATTATGAAAAAAAATCCTGATTCTATACAAAGGCTTTTCTTGCAAAAAAAATTATCAGATAAAAAAATAATCAGTACAGTCAGTATAGATTTGAGGTCTTTCACAACAATTGCAGTATTGCTGTAATTGCAGTAATGTCAGTAAAATTTTTTAAAAGAAACTTCATTTTGTGTAACTGAATTACCCACTGGCAACTTATTTAAATTACATTGGAAGATACTGGAGTCTAGCTTTTTTTAATTCCTGCTTTTTAAGCTTTATTTTTCCTTCCCTGCTTATTCTAAAATTCAGGAAAATACAGTTTTCTTTGGAAAGCTTGAAAAGGAATCTAATTTAAAATTTCTTTAGTCTTCCTGAATGTCCTTATTTGCACTTCACAAGTTACACATTAATAGACTGGGAGTCTTTTTCCTTGCAGAAAAATGTGCACTGTTTATATCTCTTATGTCAATAGGACCTTTGCATTGAAAGGTACCTTCTTCTAGCTGAATCTATTTGTGTTTTCTCAGTGCAGACAGGCAGGCTCAAGACCCATCTTAAAAGCACTTGGGGTTTTCTTTGGGTCTTGGGTCTTTCTTTGCAGACATCACTTCATCAGTGATGTTCCAGGACATCACTGCTTTTATTTCTTTCCAAAGCCTTGAATAAAAAGCTAGTTCTAATACATTTTTTTATTTAAATAGTCCTCTTCTGTTGCTGGTGCTTGTGCATCAAATTCCAGATGAGATCTGACCCATTTTTATATAGTGGTAATATTTCTTCCCTGTCTGTGGAAAATTTCTTGTCTGGCTTACCACAGGCTGCCTTTTACCCTTCATGCCTGAAGCACACTGGTGGCTTAGAGTCATTCTGTGAATTACTGGTATGCTCAGTTCCTTCTCCTTAATCAATTAAAACTGATGAACTCCTAAGTTACCATGGACTTTTTTTTCTTTCCCCAGGGCAGAATTCATCTTGCTTGACTCTAGTTGTCTAAATGCTGGGTATCGGGTATAAATCACAAAAACACTCTCTGCAGTAAATGCATGGAGGGGAAGAGACATCTCCAGAGGCACATTCAAAGATGTCTGAGATAAATCACCACCTGGATATGTTTTTTATTCTCTTTCCATTGGCAATGTAGAGAGCTTAGACAACCAGCTTGTCTCAGTGTTGAATATAGGGAGACAGAGATTTCTGCCCCCTCCACCCCCCTTTCTGTTCACACTGTTTTAAATTTTAACTCACATCAATTAGCATTTGTCAAGGTCATCTACTCCTCACTTCTTTGAGTGACATCTGATCATCACTGAATTGATGATGAGTCCTATCTTTGAGTCAACAAAGTGCTTTGAAAGGTACAAAGCACTTCACAAAAAAATGAGTTTAAATCAAGGGATGTACAGCTTTTTCCAGTATGTCTGAAGATGTTGTTTAGCCAGTTAGAACACATCTCCCAGATTTTCAGATTATTTTCTTTGTTTGCCCTATCCATACTTGCATTTTTAAAGTTCTGCTTGCAAAGTTTTAATGCGCTGGAAAAATTTAGGGGAAGGTTTCTGCAAAGCTACTGGAGACATTTGTGTGATTACTTATCAAATTTTTCATGCAAAGTTAATATGAAATTGGTTTCTTTTGTTCGATCATCCTGCTGATTTAGAACAGAGTATTAATTCCACCAAAGGTGTTTAAAACTGAAGCTAGAGCTCACTTTAGCAGTGAACAGTAAGAACCAGTTCCAGAACTAGTCATGTTTAAGATTTTCTTTAACATGACTAATTGCTTAAATGCATTTGAAGTTCTTGAATAATTTCTTTTACTATTTCATTAGCAGAATATGGCTATTGAAAAGCAAAAAAATAGGATTAATTTAAATGACTGGAGATGTATTTATCAGAAGTCTTCAAATGTGGGCTAGTCATGTTGGACTCCCTTTGAACTGGAGAGAAATAGGCACTACTGGATGCTACTCATATCATTGGGAAGTAAAGATCAAAAATAGGTAAGTGAATTCACATCTAGGAAACACCCTATTTTTCTGTGATTTTTATAATATATTATTTATAATAATAATTCTCTGTGATAAATTATTAAGGAGGTCAAAGCCGACCAGCTCAAATGTTCATGCTTACCTTGTAGATGCTTCAAGTTCTTTGTTGTTAAAGCCAGCAAACGAAAGAACCCAGCTGAGAAATTATAAGGGTGTTGAATTTCATCAGTTCAGAAGGTCTATGAAGCTTTCTACATTTTCCTTTATTTGTTGTTGGGTTTTCTGTTCTGGTTTGGTTTTTTGTTTGTTTGTTTACATTTATCGTTATAGCATTTCTCTTCCTACTTTTATGTCATGCCCTTTTGAAAAGCATATTTAAGCCAGCAGAGGACAGCATGGAAGAATAACTTTGATAATACTACACAACCTGGTGTTGATTTTGGCACCATCATGTCTGTATTCATTTGGTTTGGGATGTACCAGCCTTCCCAGCCTCTCTGGGTGCTCAGGAACCAGCACTGTCTGCCAGAGCCCCTTGTACACATGCACTGGCCTCCCTAAGCCCTTTGGACCACCAGTGCTGGAGATAAAGCAATGAGCTTTGACAGCCTGAAAATGAGTGTCTAAGTTCTATATAAATCTCAATATTTTATTTTGCATCAAACTTTAATAGGAATGATTAACAGCTCTTTGTAATTGTCCACAGTTTAACAACAGATCTTTCTGAGTACTCATTAGTATTTGTATAGAAATTACATAAATTGTGTTTTTCAAGATTTAGAGGAGGCAGAATTCCCAGCTATAATTTTCTCATATTTCTAAATCCCATTTCAGTAAATTGCAGGTCAGTATAATAAACAGCAGAAAAAAGGCCGATGGAGAATGTGAAACACAATTTCAGGAATAATGTCATAGTTATAAATTAAAAGTCAAAAGACTGTTTCTCTTTTCTTAGGAAAATGCCATGTTTTCACTTTGAGCATATGTTGTTATTTCCTCAGAGGTGCACAAAATCCTTGTGTAGTTCTTACATTCCAATTCAAAAGGCCAAGGTTTTCTACAAATGAATCTCACCATCTCAGATGGGCCATTTTAGGGGATTGTAGCAGCTGTTTGTTTACATTTATTGTTTAGGATGCACATCAATTTCTATGAGACTACTCACATTACTTATCCACAGCTTTCATTATATCTCTTACTCAGTTCCAATTGGCCAAGTATGGTCTTTGTCTGAAGGTTAAACTGGTTTAAAAGCAGTGAATTTGTTGACAGAGCAAAGTACATTTTGATGATTTTAAAACATTCTGCCAACACTTCAGAAAAGAACTACATCAAAAGCAATCCAGCCTCTTCACTCTTTGCTTTGAATGTGCATCATCGGTGATGTCAGTGGAGCTCTAGTAAAACAGTTGTTAATTAACTTATGTCCCTTCTCATGGTGCTGCAGAATAAAAGCACAGAATGTTGTAGGAGCAACCTGAAGAGCAAACATTCGTTTGTTTGGTTCTTTATTAATAATTTATCATGAAATGTTGTCAAATTCTCCCAACCTATGATGACATTCCTAGGACTGGACCCCATCAGTCTTGCCCCATCCTGATCATTAGGATACACGAGTTATTGTAATACTTGCTCCTGCAAACACTTCTTGACCCAGCATGAGTTCAGATTTGGTTGGCAACTTAGAGTAACAGTGCCCTCTTGAATACACCTTTTAGAACAGAAAAAAAAAGGCTGCAAACCAAAAATGAAATTAATTTAAATTAAATTGAATTGAATTTGTTTTATGAGCTGTCCTGAAAATAATCAATCAAAGCATAATAGTGGCTCTTACAGGAAGATCTGAAAGTAAAACAGACCAAAAATCACCCAAACCTTAGTTCTTCCTATTACTCTTTTCAAGGTTAGAAAAACCCTTCATGGAATAAACATTGAAAAATCAAAATTATTTCAATATCCTTAATTTATTAAGGCTTTTTGTGTAGATAATTGTTCCTTTAATTTAAAACAACAGCCAGCTCTTGCCTCTTCAGATATCCCCATTTACTCATTTGACTTAGTGAAAAGTGTTGACACAGATTTGTTCTACATCAGGTAAAAACAGAGACTTTTTGCTCTTGTGCTCTTCAGGCAGAATCTACAGAAAATGCAGTGAGCCATCCTAGAAACCACAGCATGTCCAGCTTCTCTGACAAAGAGTAGAATCCCATCCTGTACAGCCATATCTGGGTACCGCCTTCTTCACATATCTTAGCTTTCCACATTCCAGTTTTACACACCACTGACATCCTAGTGCCTGTCCTTTGAGTAGGAGTGCTGTAGAAATCATGCATATGGGAAACAGCAACATAGATTTTGCAGAGGTAAGAAGGTTTAATTTTGAAATGTCACAACTTTTGAGTGTTTGACTTATGACCTTCCCTGATATTTTTAATCAATTTTTAGAGTTAGAAACCCCAAACAAATCTCTTTGCATGTTACAGTGATATTCACACAGGTTTTGCACCTGTTTCTCCTGGACTGATGTTCTGCAACCTCACTCCTTGCAGAGATAGAAATTTCTTCTTTATTTCCAGGTGAAAACAATATTAATCTTTGTTGCAAACTTTGGGCCTTTTAAACAGTTCTCTTTCAATCAATGATAGCATCTTTCCACTTCACATTCCCTCTGGTTTTCTTTAGCTAATCATCAAACTCTTCTACCATTTTAATCCAGGAGATTCTTTAGAATCTGCTTAATCAGGCCTTTGATAATCATCTGTCTCTACTGACAGTACCTCATATATACATACTATCATCACATTTACATTTTTCAGTACATCAGTAGCTCTTGATCATTCTGGCCCTGATTAAGGTTGTTACCATTACCTGTTGACACTACACATTCATCCCATTGCTATCACTTATAGTCCTGAAGGGTACCTGATTCTTCCTAAATATTATCCTCACCAAACCAAATAAAACAACAAAAAAAACACTGACAGATTAACACTGCTATAAAAATGTTGTGAAATGAGAAGTTCACTTGGTGTAAAGAAGCAAAGAGTGAAAATTTCCTTTAATGAAAAGTTTAGAAGAGTTATAATTTACATCCATGTTACAACTGAGTTCGAGTTTACTCATACTTGAGATCAAACACCAGGAATGCCAAACAGCTGTGCTAGGCCAAGTGAGAAAGTCACTTAGCCATAGATGAAACTTGTCATGAGAATAACATTGATTGTGCTTTTAAGCTGGGGCATTTATGTTTCACAAATGGCAAAGAAACAGAAAAATTAAGCCCATAAACCAAAAACCCATCAGACACAGGAATAGCTTTCAAGCTATTGCAGTGTTTCAAAGGAAAACAGAGATGTAGAGTTTAGGCACTTCTCAAAGAATTGGACTTTCCCTATAACGTGTCAAAGCTCAGTCAAGCAAGCAGAGATGGGGAGGAATGGTGACACAGATGAGAAGATTCCTGAAATCCCAAAGAGAGAGTACCCAGAGGAAACAGAAAAAGAACACAAGCATGGTAGTAGCAAGGAAAGTTGTTACTTCTTGTCCTTAAAACCAGGAGAGACTAGGAGCCTTGCCAGTCCCAGCAAAGCAAAAGTATTGAATACAAAGCTGGGTTTTTTTTTTTTTTCAAGCAGATGAAGCACTGGCAAACCTTGGAGGTGGGAGAGGCAGACAAAAGTAAGAAGTGGGATGAGAAGTTCAGACATAGGGGTGGGAACTCAGTACCATTGGAATCTCTTTACATCATTGAATTATGTGGCCCATCCAAGTAGAGTATCCAAATTTTCCAAGCAAGATGAGAAAAAAAGTTACTAGAAATTATTCCAGTGTCATATAAAACCACATGCCTCTTTTCATTGAAAAGTGTGAACTAAGATTAGAGTGTAGGTTGTGTAGGTTGAGGCAGGGACAGCCACTGTGTTCAGATAGAACAGAAAGGTCTAGGGTACTTCAACTGGATGATGACTCTCAATAAAAAAATAGCTTTGAAGGGAGGTATTTGCATTTTTTTTTTTCATTAAAAGGTCACCAGAAGATAACATGGTATTTTACAGCAATATTGAGACTTTTATTTGATTCTCCTAGCCAAACTCTCAGTTTTAGTTCTGTTATAGATATATATCCTGCAAGCTGAATTGGAAAGAGACTGTGTGGACAATTCTTCAGAGGAAAAATAAAATTCTTTTAACAGTCATGCATTTAATCAAGGTATGTTGAAGCATTAAATGAAAATTATGGGGTTTTGCTGTCTGCTAGATCAGGTAATATTAAAGCCAGACAGCTTCTTATTACACTTAGTCTACTATCTTTAAATTTCAGTGGGGAGAGAAAAAAGAAACAGTGCAGTTGTTTTGAAATATTTCTAATGTCATTCCAGGTCTTCCAGCAATCAAAATAAAATAAAATATTTGAGTACAGACTCTTTTCTGGCTTTTATTTAGATTATGAGAAGAAATTAAATGGAAATGGAAAAAAAGAATGAAAGATTATATAAAGTATAAAATTCATAACAGAAAAAGAAAGAGATGAAATATGTAAGGAAGAAAAAGATGTTGTGTATCCACCTTGAAATATTCTATGCTCTTTGTTGAATAGATATTTCTATGGATTTCCAAAGTGCATGTTTATGCCTCTAGTTACAAATAAGTTTTTCCAATACACTGATTTCAAAGGTGTGCTACGCTACAGTCTCATAAATTGTGTAGGTCCATAAGATCCATTAAACACTTCAACAGGTAAGTAAAAATAGAAGTTTATTCATTGCTTAAATATTTGTTTCACTGCTGCCATCTTGTTGTGACCTATCTGGTTCACAACAAGAGAAAACACTTAAGCTCTGTTGTTGTTTTCTGTGTATACAGCTCACACTAAAGGATTGCTGCAATATCACTCCCCTCAAAAGATAGAACTCCATCAGGTCCGTAGAAGGACTTTATAAGTAATAGTGCATGACAAAGAAATAATTATAGATAACAAAATTTGCAAATTTAGTTTTGTCAAGACTTTTTTTTTAAACAGGAAAAATTCACTCAAACTAGCAAATACATCTTATCTCTGACATATTTAGATTTGATACTTAAATCATGACATGATTTTAACAAAAACCACACAGGAACTAAGAATTTCTTTAAATTATTTTGGGTCTAGTTATGTAAAAAATAAATCTCTAGTGATAGAAGATTAGAAAATAGAGATTAGCTTCTTAAAAGATTAGAAATTCTAAAGTTAAATTGTGGTGCCACTTTCAATTATCTTTTCTCATTCCACATTATCTAAAGCTACCCAGGAAAAGTAGATGCTGCTCCAGTTTAAACAGGTTATCATGTCTTGTTTAATGTATTTGGTGGCTTATTGACATCTGATTATATACCAAGTGTGGGGGGAGAACAATTAATCATTCTGGAACATGTCCTAATGAATTTTTAAATTAATATTCTCTTCTGTTTTTTCTGTGCAAGCATCAATGAATATTTGATAGCCTGTTTTTTTTAGTGGTTTGTTTACATTAGAGTAGTCTTGTCCCAGTCTGTCACTTTAAGCTTTTCAATTATTTTCGGAATCTCAGATAAGCTTGACTGAAAGACCTAATCTTTTAGTTCATGTCTTCATTAAAGATGGCATCAAAATCAATCCTTCATTAACATCTGTTGAACAAGGCCAATGCTGCTAGAGAAATGCTGCTACATCCCCAGACAGTGTGAATCAAATCCTTAATGAGACTATTTTCTGATTGCTAATGTCTCCTTATTAGCAAGTGAATGAAAAAAAAAATTAATCTTAGTACCTTGTCAGGTTAAACAAGCAAATCAGAAGGGGCATATTTATTTTTGTTCCAAGAGCAAGAACAATCAAGAGAAAAAACACATAAATCACCTAATGAAAATCCCAGAAATAATGATGTGCATGCAACTTATGGGAGTGATGGGAAGATGTGAAGATTTCCAAAGCTCCTAACTTTGAAGGTTCAAAACTCTTAATCTGTTCACAAACAGATTTTAGCATCTGTTTTGTATCAGCCTAAATGAAGATGACGTGGAAAGCAAATATTTAATATGACCCTCTGAATCTCACAATAAAATAGAAACATTTGCTGTAGATAATTTAAATGAATATACCTTTAAAAATGTGGAATAAACTGACTTTGCTTATTCTTTTTGCCACTTATTCTACTGCCAATTATGGACCAAAAAAGCTTCATTCTAAAATTATGGATGCATCTTGTCACAGTGCAAGGCAAGGAGATTTGGTTTTTATATCTGTTTATTTTTAAACAGAACTCCAACTAAGGTTTTTTTTTCTGTTAACAGTCAGTGTGGCATTTATCAGACCAAATACTAACCATTCCACCTTCACTTCATAGGCAACAGATAAACAATGGGCAATCCTGCAACAGAATTTCTCTCATCTTACAGAAAATATCGTAAAGAAGGCAGTTTATTTGTGCTCAAGAAATGCTGGGGTTTTTTTCCTCCCCCTCTCAATGAGAACTGTGTAGGGAGACTGGGAAGCCAGTGAAATTATAGAAGTCTAGTCTATAAAGGTGTAGATATTGATGGGATGAATCCTGCCAGTAACAGAGTTTGCTTCTCATTTCTAGGAATTACACTGCATTATAGCCCAGTTTTATTTGAATGGGCACATCTTGAAATCTTTGGATGCAGCTCAGCTTTTGCAGAGCTTTCAGATCAAGGAGGCCAGGAAAAAAATCTTATATTACAGGTAACAGCAGAAACTGAAGGCCTTTAAAATGTGAGAAAACATAAAAAGCAAAGGAAAACAGAAAAGCAGGGTTCATGTGTAAATTTTGTTTGATATTGTTACGGGCCATTATATAGATGTTACTCCCTGTTTCAGGAATCTATTACATATCTGAGGTTAATTCCTGAAGTTGTGCAGATTTAAATATAGTTAGACACAGTCCTGTAATACTTCTGCTGACTTCAAGAACTCAATGTAATCCTCTGATTTCAGTGCCTCATGCCTTGCAGTGTTCATTTTTCTAGCTTTATTTCAATTTCTATTTTTACGTGCCCAGGCATAAGTACATGAGGCCAAATTCAGTAGAAAATAACTGAGTACTCTACAATCCATTCTTGAGTGTTTTAGTCAGAAGTGGCATTTCCCATTAGCTGTGCTAAACACTTCTTCACAGGTCTTTGTTAGTGAAAGCTGTGACAAAAAAAAACAAACCAAAAAAAAAAAAAAAACCCCAAAAAACCCAGAAAACCAACAAAAAAACCCCCTTGACTTTCCAGCAATTCCCAACCAAAAGTTTTCTTCTCTCTGAGACAGAGTCTGGCATTGTCTTGCACCATTCACTGCTCGTGTGCTCATGGAAACATTTCTTCTCAGCCTTGGTAATTACTAGCTCACCAAACCTGATCCAGTGGAAACATCATCAGCTTCAGGACACAAGCATTTGCCTCCACCAAGCTCAGCTCTGCCAGGCTTGCTTTCCCTGAGTGTTCCATGAATGTTCCTCTTCAGCTGCATTGTCCCACTGAGGTGGAGGATGTTTGTCTAAGCCCAGACTTTACAGGTGGAAGAGCCTTGCTGCTCTGGTTAATTCCATTCTATAGATGCATCTAACACTGAAAAATGTTTCCATCCCTTCCATTCTGTGGGCTACTATTCAGAGCCTATGCTGTACTCTATTCTGCCCCGATCTGTACTTTCTGACAGGTGGGAAAATTGGAAACCCAGCCAAGAATAAAAGTGGTAGTATGTTCTTATCCCCAAGGAAAGGAAGGAATTTAATTAATTCCCACCTAAATAAAAGCACAGGGAAACATCTTTAGGTACATCTCAAAATTCAAAATAATTGGAGTAGCCATTTTAAAATGACATTTGGGAGTGAATTCCAGAGAGAGAAACTATGAATCCTTTTTTAACATGTAGAAGATAAACATATTTTCCTAATATTGACTAGCATTGTAAAAGGTGTTCATAAAAACTGTCTCTAAATGCTTTTCTAGGTCAAGAGCAGCATCCTAATTTATGTTTGTAAACTACCAGTCATCCAAGGAAAACAGAGGCACCCTGGTTCTCCCCTAATTAGGAGAACCCCACAATTTGCTTCAGCTCTCTTGACCCATGATTTTGAGGGCTACCTGGAATGAGAACAGTCTAGAGACTGTTTGTACACAGAAGTGTTGAAACCCTGGCTGGCAGAAACAATTATCCTGGCTGCTTTTGCTCCCATCAGTATTTCGTAAGCACCGAAGGTCACCAAGTGGGAACTGAATTAACAAGAAAAAACCAAATCCTCAAATGAATAACCCTGCTGAAAGGAAGATCTTATTCTTCTCATATCCTCTGGCTGTAAACCTCAGTAGACAAGACAGGTCTATCTTAGTTGTTTCACATCCTAATAGAAGAGACCATGCACAGGAAGTCACTGTAAGAAATGAAGTTTAGAGCAGGGATCATTAGCACCAGGCCCCAGCCTTCTCTTTTCTCTCGTAAGGTCTTTGATCTGAGAGTAAGAAAAAACTGTCTTCTGGAAACGTTCAACAAGAAAAAATTTGACTCCCAGTGTATCCATCCACTCCAGCTACTGCCACCTCACCAATGTTATTTTTACAGCATCACCCAGGCCCTTTCAAAACTCTGTTATTGGCTGCAGAAGTGCAGGACTTCGTCTTTAACCTAACTCTGCTTTTAAGCAATGAGTGTGCTGTGTCATAGCCAAGGTTTGAAAACCTGCAGAGGATCTGGATATGTTGTTTTCATAGACTCATTTGAAATTCAAATATCGAGTAACTGATTTAGAAAAAAATGTGTTATTCTGCAGTGCGTTGTGTGGCAAATAATTATGTGACAAATTTCGAGGTACAAAATGTAAACATTTTTGCTTGAGAACTCTGAGGAAGTGCTTATATTTCGTTACAGGGAAAGTGTGTCTTTTACCACTACCTGACCTGAAAGAAGTTAATAAATTTTTTTCAAAATATTCTCTGTAAAAATTAGGTCTGAACAGATACCAAACTAAAAGTGCATCTCTTACAACCTAGAGGCATTTTGAAACGGGTTTTTTAACAATGCGATGTCCAGCTTTCTCCAAACAGGTCAAATATTAATTATTTTAAAGCCGTGCAATGGGATACAAGGGATGAGAGCAAGTGTGTACACATGGCAAGAGATTGTTAACTGGGATATTATGACAGGAGGTCAAACCCTTGAATTCTATTGGTGTCCAGTCCTGATTTTTTCACTGACAGATTGTATGATCTCTAATAACTCATGTAAACAAATCAGAAGGCTTTTAAGGATTTAAGGATTTTAAGGATTGATAGGTAAATGCTTTAAATAATCCTTTGAAGGAAATTTTCAGTCAGTGCATGCACATCCAAACAAAAGTCTCAGCAGGGATTTAGCAGTGCCAGAGGAGATGCATGTGAAAGACAGCAACTAATCCACATTCAGTTTTACTAGATGATTTCCTTATTCTAGGAAGTCAGCCTTTTATTACAGAAGTACAACCTATATGATTTAATTTTATTTCCTGTGAATTCTCTTCAAATTCCAAGAAAGAAAAACTATTTGTGTAGCGAAGGATGGATATGGGGGAAATATTTTATTCTGGAGAGACATTTTAAGCAACAGAATATAGGGAACAACTATTTTCTTCCCTGCATTTAATTTCCCACAGAATACTTTGTAGACAAATGACGGGGGCCATAGCCTTACTTGTTCAAAATTGTTAAGCAAATTAATCTGTGAATTTATTTAGAAGTAAATCAGGTTTTCTGTTACAGTACTGGGCTTTGAAAGTTCACAATAGATTTCACATGAGAAGCATGAGACTGATGCTGGCAGTGAGTTTATTTGCTTAGGTTGGGACAGGAGCAAGAAGAGAAACACTGCAAATGTTTACTCTGCATAAAATAATTTAATCACATCCATTAAGCTTGCAAGACTGAGTCAAATCACAAAAGCCTGTAGCATTGGTGAATTGCTAGTTATTCTCTGCAGGATTATGGGAAAATATCAATGACTAATATTTTATTAATGCTGTTAATGTTATTTTTTTAATAGAGGTCACTAAGAATTGATGCCTGTAACTTAGAGGAAAATTAGTTTGAAATTGCTTTGTGTGATTCATGGGGTTTTTTTTCTGAAAGTTCTCAATCTACTGCAAAATCTGTACAGTATAAAAGCAGTGGGTGATCATTTAATACATCAGCAGAACATCTCAGATAGGGAATTATGCCGTAGAAGCATCTTAGCATGCATTCCCTGAGAGATTGTGCTGTGCTCTGAGTCTGGGAAGTGCAGACAATTCAGTAACTGGCCCCACACCTGGTCAAGGTACATAGAAGCATATCCATGTTATTCCCTGGTTCATCTTTTAGAGCTGTCAGTTCCTTATACTGAATTTTTCTGCTGCTAAAATGTCACTCTTAAAAATACTATTTTGTGGAAATTGTGTAATTCTGACCTTTGAAAGTACACATCCTCACCTTTCTGAGATTCTGGTCTTTTTTTTTTTTTCCTTTGCTGTATTTATGACCATAATTACATAAAAAAAATATTTTAAAAAACCAAAACCAAAAAACAAGACACGAAAAATCCAACCAACCAACCAAAAAACTCCCCCACCAAACCACAGCACAGAAAGAACAAAACAGGCACATCTTCCCCCCATCCATCCCCAGCCTTCATACATTTTTCCTTAAAGGAAATCAGAATTACATTTCTCAATGGAGATGTGAAGGTTTGTTTCCTTATTTTGAAAATCAAACAAATGTGCATTGCCTTTTTTTTGCTCCAGCAGCAAAAACAAGCAAAAGCATGCATCAGTATGTATAACACTCAGTATTTGGAAAAAGTAGTAAATTGCCAGCACAGTCTTAAAACCATTTGTAAATAAGGGTCAAATTCTCTAAATAATTTTACCAAGAAAACTGTTCAGGTTTAGCAATAACCAAGCAGCACTGACTGGAAAGCAAGCAGATTTTTCTTTGGATTTTGTAATTCGGTGGTCAGAGACATCATGAAGTGGAATTCAGATTCACTGTTCCCTGTGGTTTTGATGATTTTGAACCCACTTTGGGTATAACCACAATATGTGTCCCACCAGTAGTCTTGTCACAGCACTTATTTAACACTGATACTTATTTAACACTGGATATTGCTAGGATAAAGGATGAGGTATTATATCACCTTCAACCACATGTAATAATTTCATTTACAAAATAAATTTGTTCTGTTTGTATGTAATATTTCTGTCCCATACGTTATGTCCCTGGGGCAAAATATGCTAAATAATTAGCACTCTGGAATATCTGTGCTCTCCCTTTACCAGGGTTCATACAGTTCATTCAGTCATCTGAAACCATTTTGGGTGTAGCTAAGGGCACAATGAGGGCTGCAGAAGCAGTATTACAGATATGGGGATAACCTAACTTAGTTTTCAGAGCTTCATTACAATTGGCTGGATATGAAATGAACAAACGTGGAAACCTGTGAGAGAAGCAAGCTAGACTTTTATCAGCATGTAGTTACCTCCAAGGAGAGACCTGGGTCCCACAGCAGAGCACTGGTCATTGTCCATTGGTGTCTCCCTGAATCCATTCAAAAATTAGGGATGATAGGTAAAATTTGCATTCCTTTTTTCCTGCTTATCTTGCAGTTTGAGCCCTCAAGTAGCTAATTTTTAACTTGCTACAATAAATATGCTTGCTGATTAATTTTGCTTTTAAAGATCCCTTTAAGCTCTCAGAAACCTTTAGGTTCTCAGTGACTGAAGAAGATAAATTATACAGGCAAGTTTGAAAGGCTTATTTATGTAGTCATTCTGCCATACTGTGATCCAAGAAAGTGGTCTGCAAGTCATTTTTGAGAATTATAGACAACCTTTTTTTCTTGATACCTAGGCATGGAGGTTTCAGCAGTGTTTCTCTTTCTGTTTTTTCTTCCCTTTTTCTCTTCATATATTTTAAGAGTGTCTTATCCTTTCCTTTTTCTTTTCAGTCTTTCTCAGTCTCTGCACCAGTTTTCATGGCTAACAGATTTACTTCAATATTTCTTTTATTTTGTTAAATGTGATATGAACTGGGTATTACTGAATCTAAAATGACCTTGGAGAAATAACGAGTCAATAGGTTTGAAATGGGCCTAAAAGGATTCTCTTGGAAATGATCTAGACTTTTGTCTGCTGAATCCTAAATACTGCTTATTTTATAGTATCACAAACTACAGTGCCAAACATCCTAGAATGACAATGGGATAAAACGTAATTGGGCCATTCTAATCTGGCTGCAATATATTTATATAAATAAAAATATTAGCATAGACTAACATATAGGTAAAACAATACAGCACCTGAAACTGCCTTTGGAAAACCACCAAGGAACTTCTCCATGTCCACAACAAGTTAGATTAAGCTACTTCCTGCAATAAAATTTGATTTACATTTTTTAATCTTAATCTTCCAGGTACAAGCATAAGGTCTACCTGCAAAATAAATTTTTTTTAAAAAGCAATAACATTTTGTTTTGATGTATTCTAGAGGCTTTTGAATGCCTAATTCGTTATTACTAGAATGTTTTTTGCAAAGGGAAAAAGTAGAAGTTATCTTCCTTTTTGATAGATCCTCTCTCACATCTCACAGTTCTCTGTATGCTTCATTTCTACAGAAGTGAGGCAAGTGGCAATATATCTACAGACTTTTTGCCCAGTGCCCTTTTGCTGAGTGAGTCTGATGACTGAAGGCAAAATCATCAGGTTGTACAGAAGTAGGGAGCAAAGGGATGCACCATCTTCCCCTTCTTTTAAGGTCACTTGGAAAAGCAATGTAGTATTTTATTCTGCTTCAGCACCCTAAGGATTATTCTGCATTTCAAGGAAATAAAATTAATAAAAGCCAGCAGGTGTATAAAGCTATGTGATAGTAGTCATCATCTACTCCTTCAGGATGTACAAAAAGCTGGGACCAATTCCTCCTATGGAGAGGCAAGGCACATACCAAGCTCAGATGAAACACTCTAAGAAAACAGGCATATTTCCTCCTCCTGAGAACACAGTGGCCTCTCCCTAATGAGATCATTATTCTGTCCATATCCATTTGTGGCAGTGTTCCATGTGATTTTTCTTTCCAGGAGAATGGGGACTATGAGAAGTCTAACTATGATAACCTTTTGTATGAAATCCCATAGCTGCTCTAGAAGAAAATAATGACATTCAGGTCATGATAGCTGTGTCTTATATGTCCATAATATACAATTGTTGCATTATAAATAAATGGGAAAAGTAGCCTCTCCCCATAGGTCTTGCAGTCAAAAATTTAGCTCTGAAACTGTGAAAAATGGACATGTTACCAGTGCATTACATCAGGTGGCAGAATATTTAATAGAAAAAATATCACATATTGCCTTGCTTGTCTGTCACTCTTATGGAGTGGTACTGAAATGGGATGTGCATGCAGCTGAGATCAGACGCAGAGGAGAATAAAGAGCACCAGGCTACGTGAAGGGGAAATAAAAAAAAATGGAGGAAAAGCCACACATAGTGTGAAAGTGAAATATAGTTGGGAATATAAGGACATGTAAAACCTTTAGAGCAACCACTAGAATGTCCCCACCTTCCCAAGTTAATGCAAGCCTGAGTTTACTGTTGCTCAGTTGTACTTGTGCCCATTTCCAACCTACTCAGAGGTGTTCTTCATGGAATAACAATATGTTTTTTCTTAAATTCCACATAGAGGTCAGATTCTTTCTTTTACAGGAATGTTTGAGCCAAACAATAGGAGTACTATGGATGAAAACAGTCACTTTACACTGAAGAAAACCACATATAGTTTATTTTTGTTCTGATCATTAAAATAAAGGACAAAAAATTACATCTTAGGGCTACATTTGGAAACTGTGTAAGACCTGATAGCCAAAGTTGAAATTCTGTTGCACACAAGTATTTATACTTAGACATAGAGAGAGAAAAAACAGTCTTTTTATCTATAGTTTTACTGTGAGATTGTGAGCATTGGGTGAAATTCAGTTTTTTACCTACAGAAAACAGGAACAGTTTTATTCTGTCCTTACTAATGTAATTCTGAAGTACCAGTCACTGACAGAGTACTTACATGCAGAACATTAATTCTTTAAGTAGAAAATCTACATTAATTGTCCAATTCTAAGTCCTCAGCACAGAGACCCTTCCATGTTGTATGGGTGATTGGAACTATTGGAAACGGGTAAACGGTTTCTAATGGAGTGTAAAACAGCAGCACAAAGGTTTCTCTTTTAAGCAGAGAAACTCCTCTAAAACTAAGATTTATTTCAAGTGGTGACACTGAAGACCTCTAATTTTCAGGCTGCTGGAAAAGCATTTTGCCTCCTTGGACATGTTAGGCTTTTCATGGCTTCACTCTTGTTTCCATTATGTTTTGACAGCTATGGAAGAGTCAGAACAGGAATATCAAGGTTTTACCACCTTGAAGCATGTATTTTTGTGTTATGATTTGATATCACATCTATTTCAAACTTGGAGAAAAAATAAGAGTTTTCTACTGCAGGCAAGTTAACAGTTGTGTGAGGAAACATTTTCTGAGGAAGGAAAGGGATGGCTCCTTTCAGATACGTAGCAGTTCCAACTCTTGACTGCCTTCAAAATCAATCAGCATTTTTTTGTAATTATGGAATTATACACATTTTAAGGGACATTTTAAGTCCAGTTTAAGGGACTTTTAGAGTCTTTTCAAAGTAGATCAAATTAGACTGAGTTGCTCAGGGCCTTGTTGAGTTTTGAATGTCTCCAAGGATGAATATTTCATAGCCTCTCTGGGCAACCTCTTTCAGTGTCAGACCACCCCATGGACAAATAGGATTTCCTGTTTCTAATCAGAATTCCCATGTACCTGCCTGCATCCATTGCTTCTTCTCCTACCACTGTGTCCCTTTGAAAAGAGTCTGGCTCCACTATCTCTATAACCCCTGAGAGGTGTTTGGAGACAGCAGCAATATCCCTGTCTTTTCTTCACCCAGTTCTCTTGCCCTCTCCTGTTCCTTCATGATGCTGTCCCTCTGACCATCCTGGTGGATAACTCCAGCAGGACTCCAGCCCACCAGAGTCTTTCTTGTACTGTGGAGCTCAAAGTTCTGCATGGCACCCCAGAACAGGAGAGCAGAGCAAAAGGGAAACCCTTGCCTTAGCTTGCTGGTCACACCCTTGCAAGAGCAGCCCAGGTTGTCCCAGGCTGCCTTTGCCACAGGCACATTCCTGGTTTATGCTCAATGTGTTGTCCTCCAGGAACCCAGGTCCTCTTCTGTAAAGCTGTGCTGTAGCTGGTCTGTCCCCAGCATGTACTGGTTCCTGGGATTTTTGCTCTCTCAGTCCAGGCCATTTACCTCTGTTGAGGTTTCCATGAGGTTCCTGATGGCATATTTATACAGCCTGTTGAAGTTTGTCTGAATACCACCCCTGTCCTCCAGCCTACAAACCACTCTCCCCAGTTCAAACTTCCCGAGTGTGCACCTCTGCCCGATTGCTGAGGTTGTTAATAAATAAAATAAACAGTATTAGCTCCAGTATCAAGCCCTCAGGCATGCAGCAGGTAACCAGCTGAACTTTGTACCATTGATCACAACCCTTTGAGTCTGATAAGCAAGCCAATATTTCACCCACCTTATCATCCACCTCTGTAGCACATCTTGGTTATAGGATACTGTAGCAGACTGTCAAAAGCATTTCACTTTCTAGGAATGTTTATTTGAATTTCCTACTCCACACTCTAGTCTACTCTTTCTGTGTAGAGCAATAGGTTTTAACCATTAAAATGAACTATCAGTCCTGACATTGAACATATATGCCTTTTTGCCTTTGGTTTCCTTAAGTTTAGTGGATATAGGCACTTCCAGAGGTAAATCAGTTTGCCAAGAGCAGAATTAACTCCAAGAATTATTTCTGGTAAGAAAAGATCTTTTTAATTATTTAATTTAAATCCCTGTTATGTCTGCTAACACTTTTATTTTTATCCCCTTGCTAATCCCTAGTATTGTTTTCTTCATACATATGGGGAGACGTCATTGTTCCTTGCCTGATTTTTCCTTAATTCTCACATTGTTTTAAAACTCTTGGTGCAGCCACAGTAATTTCTTATCTTTGCTTTCTGTCTAACATCAGAGATGTTTGCTGTTCTCTCTCCATTTATAAACTTCTTCAGTTAATGCTATCTTCCTGGCAGTCTTCTGTCATTTAAATTAAGTTTCCAGAAGACTCCATCTGCCAGGTCCTTGAGTGTGTTACAGTTTGTTATTTCTTCTAATTCCTTGACTCCTTCCTCTCCTTACGATAATGAATTCTTCTTATTCAATTTTACCAGGCTTGCTTCCCACCTTTATGTTTGCAGACATGTCCTAGTGCCAATCAAACTGAGAACAGCCACTTCACCAGCAGCTTCCAATTTGCATGGCTGGGAAAACAGAGGGTTGGAAGGGGGACAGGGCAAGGGAGAAATCATTACCAGAAAAATTTCCTGGAATAACTGTGCCTTTACTAGGAGATTTCAGCATGTCTGAGGGTACTGCTGAACTTTAGAGAATAACCCTTTATGCTAACAAACCATTAAACTGTGCTCTGTGTGAGCTTGGCCCTTCCTAGCTAGAGCTTTCCCCAAATACTTCTTGGGGGCAGTTCAGCTCATCATCATTCTGGGGGTCATTGCCAATAGGTAGCTTGCACACAGACACTGATTTGGAGCTAAGAGATTTTATCTAACTACATACCACTTTGCCTCAGTGCAAAGGAAATTCTTAGATATGTTTTATTCACTGGTATGTAAAATTGCTGTACTGTGTACATTTGCTTTTCCAAAAAATTTGATTACTCTGTCTATCATTAGATTCTCTCTTTTGTAGGCTACAGCTGTCAATTTGAAAGAAAAAAAAACCCTCCTCCTTCTGGTTAATACTTCACAGATTTTTGTGGTTAAACAAACCTAGAACTCATCTCTTGAGCTTCACAAAGACGATATACCTTCTTGGCATGAACCTTAACACTATTTCCACTGACTAGCATTTTTGCTGCTTAGTCAATAGGATGCATCTATGTTTTTCCCAGGCAAAAGGACCTTTTAGCTATAACCATTAGTGGAGAGCTGACCCCCAGTGTCTTTCACAGCGAGATTTTTTTTTATTGTGATTGTCTGAAAGGCAAGAATTAGCTTGAAGTATTTAATATATTTCTTTTTAAAAACATATGCACCTTATTTTCCTTTTCCTTTGTAAGACAGCTCCATAAAAATGAGCAGGAAACAGGAAAAAGCTTATAGGACTTGAAGAAGGAAAAATTAGAATATGTAAAGATTTTTAAGGATTTAAATATTTCAAAGAAGATTTTAAAATACAGAGTCCTGTTTTGATAAAAATAACACAAGGATCCTGGACAATGATTTGATGAAAATGGTTCTTGAACTCAAGGGAACAAGTATACACACATACAAAGATATCTTCATCCAAATCATTAAGTTCCTCAATGGATGCATTATTATGTATTTTATTTATGAGTAATTTTAGTCACTGATATGCTACACACAATATTAGGGCAGAACTTTTTGAGTAATTTAAAGTCAGGATACAAGATAAGATCAGAAATCAAACCCATGTAATATTTTTAGGGTCTTTATTATTATACCATTATGTTGAAACAAAATTACTGAGGACTATTTTAAAACTATTTCAGAAGGAAGAAGTCACTATCTTATTATATTTCTTTAATATTTATTCCTCTCTTCTTAGCTTCATAATAGAAGTGAACATTAATAAGTGGCTAGTTTGAAGCAGGCTTGTGCACACATAATTTTTTCACCCATTTGTTACCCTCATTTTCTTTTTTTTTTTTTTTTTTTTGTAAAGGCTGCAGATTTTTAATATGCTAAATTATCTAAAATCTTTGCATGACCTTGGTGATTGAGAATTGCTTTTGTTTGTAAGGCATTTGGTTTGATTTATATACAAAGGCAGCAAATATGAAGAAGCATTTTGAAGATGGAGTGACTTATGATGAACTAGAGGTATCGAGTCTTGTTATATTTCATCAAATTTTTATGTCTTGCTACTTGTTATGCTGCTGTTAGTGAAATTCGATTTGCATTCTTTCTAGTGAAGAAAATATTTCTCATACCAGATTTGAATAAAACACACAACTTATAAAGCTGTCTCATGTAATAACACTACAGTGGAGTTGATTAAACCTGCTTCAGAATATTTATGGGAAAATATTTCTCCACTCTTTGCCAAATCATTTGTTCAATTAAAAAATAACTCCAAATACTTATCAATTAGAAAAATATATATAGATAAACAAAAAGTATTTTCTGGGGTTTTCTTTCACCAAAAATAGTTTTTAAAATTTTAAAGAATTTTCGATGGAGGACTTTTATAAATATAAAAAAAATTTGCTTCTTTTGAGTTTGGTGTATCTTTGTGTTTGTAGCAATGTTGTAGGGATACCTAATTTCAGATTCAAGAAATTCAGTTTTACATTCTTAATGTATTTAATTTGTTCACATATTTTTGTCTATTGTTAAATGAAGGTTCTGTGCCAATTTCTAAAGGAACTAGCAGCATTTAATGGGAATTATAGTATGGGAACATGAAGAGGAAGGGAAGTTTTGAGTCAGTAATACATGGGCTCTTTTTCAGTACTATTTTGTTTCTATAGTGGTACTTCAGATCTCTTCCTTTCAGTGTGCTTGGTTTTTGTAATCAAGAGGTAGTTGGTAAATAATTGACCACTTGCATATCTTATCCTGACTGAATATCCTGAATATCCTATGGGATATTCTCTCAGATGTGGAAGCAAGGAAGTCTTCTTGGGTCTCACTGCACAACCACAGCCAAAGAAACCACAAGACAATTCCTGCAAACTTTGCAAGGCAAGTTTTACTCAAAACTGGAGAATGAGCATCACAGACATCACAGAAGTTTACCCTGTGACTTAAAAAATAGACTAAGGGCTGTCTACTTTCATGACACTTTTCTTATTTTGGCTTGACGCTCTATGCTGTCAGA
Source organism: Passer domesticus (assembly GCF_036417665.1). Taxonomy (NCBI): domain Eukaryota; kingdom Metazoa; phylum Chordata; class Aves; order Passeriformes; family Passeridae; genus Passer; species Passer domesticus. The sequence goes on along the minus strand of NC_087475.1, from coordinate 19,619,888 downwards.
ACACAGGTATAAAACATCAGCTATAAACCACAGGTATAAACCACACCAGCTCAGAATATATCTGAGAAAGATAGCTGACATTCCACCTCTGACTGGAGTCAAAAACAGGTGCCTGTGGTTGTGCAAGAATGATTTGAAAGAGTGCAGCCTCAGACTGTGATCTCCTTGCTTCTCTTGTTTGTTTTTCTTTCCTTATCTTTTTCCAGTCAAAAATGTCCCTGCAGAATGGTTTTCCTTTGGAAAATGTGATTTGACAGCACAGACACACAGCATAGTGATGTGTTCATTCAGTAGAAGATTAAAGAGAAAGCAGAAAACAGGCTTGCAGGCTAAGCTGGAGTCCTATGGCTGTCTAGACATAGAATCAAGATGCATAAAAGACAAGCTCAAATTTTCTAAATTAGCCTGAAGCGTAATGCACAAAATTGAGCCTTATAAAAGAAATGGAAATATGTGATCCTTTACCTTTAACAAGGATATTTTTAAGGGGTAGAAAAGTCTTCTGAAGAGTCTTAGTCTTTTGCCTCTGATACCTGAATGGATGATATTAACAATTTTCTCTGTCCTTCCACCTAACCTTGGCACTGATATGATCCCTTCTCCAGTAACAGATCCCTAGAGCTTGTGTTCTACAAATCAACTTCAATCTCTTTATATACAGACTTACAAAGAAATGTTTAATTCCAAGATCAGTCTGCTGTCTTGCCTTTATTTACTCAGGTATGTGGTAACAAAGATGTTGAAGACTGGTGATTGACTAACTGGGGCAAACAGAGGTAAAAGCCCTGGTGCTAGGTTAGAGATGCATCATTCAAGGATGAAGATTATGAGCTACTTTGTAGTTCAAGCAGGTAAAATCAGAAGAAAGGGGGAAAAAAAACAGTGAAAAGGGACCTAAGAAAGAGGTATTACAGAAACTGGAAGTAAACTCTTGGGAAAAAAGTCCAGCATAGAAAAAGCTGAGAAATGATCTAGTAGTAGGAACTAAATCTCTGAAAAAATTGTTTCATGATTCACCAGGAAACCCTAATTGAAGGATCCTGGTCTAAACCACTAGGACAAAACAATAACAATACCCACACTATCTACAGCTGACCATTTCAGTTATGGTTATGTGGCAAAGAAGTTTTGCTCAGGACAAACTACAGATTCCAGATAGTATTTCTTTAGATATAAGAAGCCTGAAAGGTACATTGTAAGCTGTCTGGGAAAACTGCAGCATTATGAGGAGACATACATATATAAGTTTTGTAAATTGTCCTAGCTACAAGAATAATGAGTGATTGCTTCCTGCAGTTGAAACACACCCACCAAAGATCAGACTGGAAGAATAATGATGAGTTTTCTGGGCTTCTCATCACCAAAAGACAAATTTCTGTTGCTCAAGTAAAGGCAGGTGAACAGAAAATTGGGTAGAGAAGCAGAGAGCATCCCTCTGTAGATAGGTAGGGGGCTAAGAACAGCCTGGAACATTGATGTGAAAATGTTCAGATAGCAAAGCATGAAGTGAACAGTTAAATTTACATAACCTGCAGTTTGAAAATTGTTTTTTTTCTCTCCATTGATCATGATGCACTCCATTATACAAGATGCACTTGTTAGATGAGGATTAGAGTCAAGAAAGGTGTATTATGATGCACATTAGGAGAAATTTATGAAGAGAGTTTGGCTTAGCATCTTCCTTCAGAATAAATGTAAGAAGGGCAATGAGCTGCTTTCCAGAATAAAGTCGGTGGCACAGTAGGAATCTTATCTGCTGACAAAGAAAAGTGGAGCTAAGTGATCAAAGAGATTTCAATAGCAGCTGAATAGGACATCACAGAGCTGTGGATCTGAAATAGAAGCAGCAACTGAAATATTCAGTATTCAGAAAATATCCAGAGGTAACATTAGAAAGGGTCATGGGAAGCCATAGAGCAAAGCCAGGAAGAATTGGGAATTTGGAAGCTGGGAGGGAGATTACTGGAGCTATGTGGAAGTTAGGAATATTGAGGGGAATTTGGAAGCTGTGGGTGGCCAAGATCATGAAAAAATCCTAAGTTATGGAGTGGTAGGAACAACTCAAGGGGTTTTTTGACAAAACGTTATGCTTTCTCAGTAGGGTTATTAATTTAACAACTTTTTTTTGTTTTTATACTTGCAGGATAGAACAAGCTTTGGAAGAACCAGATCAGCATTTGAAAACAATAGAATCACAGGTCTCAAAATGCAGAGATAATAGGTTTGGACAGATGTGACTGTAATGTTGTCAGCTGCTGCTATTCCATATCGAGGCCTTTAATATTTGCTTTTTATTCTTCAAGTCAAAGCCTGTGAAGACAAGAGATTAGAAGCAAATACTAGCTGCTTTTTTGGTTTTTAAGGGAGATTCAGAGAAGATCTTGAAATCATGACAAAAAAGTACACTAACAGTTAAAAATACACACAACAAAAACAGCCAGCAACTATTTCTTTTAAATCTCAGATTTTTCATGACTGTTTCAAGACCAGAGCCATGATTTGCTAACATTTGATAACTAGATGATGTAACTGAGGGCAGAAATTGGTCAATGGACTCTTGCAAAGTATGACAGTAAAATGAAGGAACTAAATAACTTGATATTCAGATTGTATTTCCAGAGATCCAGCAGGGATTTTTGTCAGTTCTTTTAAGTCTGTGGTTTGTTTTTTTCCAAAAAGATGTTTTTCCATAAAGATATTTTGTAATTGGAAGGGAAGAAAGTCAAACAAAAACCCCACACCAAACTGTCAGAAGGCATTGTGATACAAAAACTACTAAAGCCCTGAGTTACTTTGACTTTTTCATGGTGTAGCATTTTTTAGTACGGGAACTGTTAGGAGAATCATAAAGTGAGCTGTATACTAAGATTTGCACAACTGCAGTGCAAAGAAATCAAGATGGGCAAAAATTTTTCAGTTGTACGTAAATCAGAGAATTTCTGATTTCTGCTTCTGATATTTAGAAGTTCTTATTGTTCCTTGTCTCTCATACCTTTGCTGGAAGTGCTTTCTGTTGCAGAAGCTGATTCACATATGTTTTCTCAGGTCCAGCTGACTCGTAGCTGTTTCGGTCTTTGTTCTGGCTAAACTGACCAATACTTTGATACAATTAATTACTAGAAAAGAGCATCTTCTTGTTCTTTGCTGATTATTACAGCCTACACAACAGACAAGACTCTTTCTAACCACAATGAGATAATAAAAGGAAAAAAGCAATTTCTGTTTGAGAGTTTTAATTTCTCTTTTTTGGCAGGTGCCTCCCTTATGGTTTTCATTTATTGAAAGAGTGGTTTTTTATTTTCTTTAGCAAAGTACAAGTGGGGATGGGGCTAACTTTTGAATTCTGGTCTGCTGTATTAGTGTATGACCACCAAGGGAAAGACAATCACACTTAGCATGTCAATCACCATTATTTCTTTTGCATGACAGCCTCCATGAATACTTTTAATATGCAGTTTCTGTACTGTAGCTACTGGATAAACACTAATTAGCTGTTGGGCAAAAAAGTCTTGATGGGCCAAAAAGAAATGTCTGGATACTCTGCTAAGCCAGCAAATTAATATATAATTATTATGAATACAAGAGTTTTAACTGGATGCATTAGGGAAAAAGAGTGGATCAAGACAATCACCAATTTCATTGTAAGGTTCAGTACTGGCAAATATATGTTAAAAAAACTGTGGGCAGTCCAAATTGGTTTTTTGTCTTTTTTCTGGTGTTGCAGACCATTTAAAAAGTTCTGGTGTTGCTGAGTAGACAATGAAGTATGGTTTTCCTTTATTATGTTATTTTGAAGTTAAATTGCCCTTTTCTGTCTGGAAATGTTTTTAGTTCTGATAAACCTCAGGTCATATTAACAAATTTCATTTTTCACAGATTTGAAACTTGCAGTCTAATTGGCAGCTGTGATGTCCTGTCATAGAGTCTAAAGATTTTAGACTAATCAGTACTAAAAATCACAACAAAATCATGACAGTGGGCAAAATTTGGAATTCCAAGAAACTCAGAATAAAGTGTAACCTACAAAATTAGTCTTTAAAGGAGATGTATGAACTGGAAGAATGACAAATTTGACTTTGAGATGCTTTATGGTGCTGACAGTTAAACACATTTCTTTTTCCTTGTATAAAAAGAAAATACAAAGAGGGCAAGTGGCTAAGCGGGCCAAAAAACAGTCTTTGTATGCTGAGGTATTGGCACTGTATCAAATACCAGAACAGATTCTAGAGTTATGCTGTGGTAAGTCAAAATACTTATATTTTCCATTCTTGTCCATAAGCTGAACCCCTTATTTATGTTCCCTCTACAATGATGAGATACTTAGCAAGAAGTATCTACAATTTGTTTAAGCATCTGGACCACAAAATAATGGGAATGACAGCAACCCAATCGATTAACCCCCACTCTCCAACCTAAAACATTTATTACCAACATGTTGACTAAAACATTCGATTTAGTTTGGGTTTGTTTGTTTGTTTGGGGTTTTGTTGAGGAAGTTCCTTACCAGGTTCAGTTACCTTCAGTTCCTTACCAGTCCTTCAGGTTCAGTTGAAAAATTTACTAATCAGCAATGGAGTTTATTTAGTCATGAATTATCCTATGGACAGAACATAAATAACCATGTGTTCAAGACCTGCTCTTTGAAGAAAATGCTTAAGACAGGAGAACTGAGGTGGTTCTGAAGTCACCTGTCCAATACAATCTATTTATTTGTATACGTACAAGTTTAAACAGCTCTACCTGAAAGCTAAGACCTTTTATCTTAGTCAGTTTTCAGACAGCACTTTGCTTATGAACATATTTCTAAGCAACAATCGACAAAACCAAGCTAATGGAAAATGTGTAGCGTTTACACAGAATCGGTCGCGGGTTATTTAAGGACAGCTTTGCTAAGTAAAACTAGTAAGATCTCTAACCCCACATCAACCTAGCTATAGCTGTATTCGGCTGTTTTTAGGTGCCGGTGTCGCCTGAACCACATATCCCACAGGCAGCCGAGACCCCGCGGGGATCTCCCGTTCGTGCCTCTGTCCAGGTGCGGGAGCGACGCGCGGGCAGAGCCCGCCTGGGGAGCGGCCCGAGCGCTGCTCCAGGGGGGCACGGGCCGCACCGGGCTGGGCACGGGGACCAGGAGGAGGAGGAGGAGGAGGAGGAGGAGGAGGAGGAGGCAGCCACCCCCGCGGCCGCGAAGGGCGGCCTGCCCCACCTGTGCCCCGCGGCGCCCCCGGCTCGCCCCGCCCCGGTCCCTCCCGCTCCTGGCGGCGGGGCGGGCCCGCTCCGCTCTATTTGACCCCGCACGGCGCTCCCCGCGCTCCTCCGCCGCTCTCGCCGCAGCCCCGAGCTCGCCCGCCCGCCCGCCGCGCTCGCCCCCGCCATGCCGAACATCGTGCTGTTCAGCGGCAGCTCCCACCACGACCTGTCCCAGCGGGTGGCGGACCGGCTCGGGCTGGAGCTGGGCAAGGTGGTCACCAAGAAGTTCAGCAACCAGGAGACCAGGTGCGTGCCTCTGCCCCGGCCCCTGCCGCCGGTGCCTTTCCCACGCCCCGCTGGCGTCACGGGCGCACCCCGGACACACCCCCGGGCCCGGCGGCTGCGGCGGGACCCGCCCCGCTGTCACCCGGGCCGGCGACGGGACCCGCTCCGGTGTCACCCGGGCCGGCGGAAGGGTCCCGCTCCGGTGTCACCCGGGCCGGCGACGGGACCCGCTCCGGTGTCACCCGGGCCGGCGGAAGGGTCCCGCTCCGGTGTCACCCGCCCCGCTGTCACTCGGTCCCGCTCCGCTGTCACCCGGGCCGGCGACGGGACCCGCTCCGCTGTCACCCGGGCTGGCGGCGGGACCCGCTCCGGTGTCACCCGCCCTGCTGTCACTCGGTCCCGCTCCGCTGTCACCCGGGCTGGCGCGGGTCCTGCCAGGGCGGCTGAGCCGTGAGGGGATGGCTCGGTGCAGGTGCAGCCGCGGGCGTGGTGCGGTGTGTCCTGCCCGGCGGGGTGCGGTGTGTCCTGCCCCGCACTCGTTCCTGGTTGTGCCCCCTCCCTTCCCCCGCCTGCGGAACACGGGCACCGCACCGCAGGTGTCCCTGCTGGCTTGTGCCCGCCCAGCTCGGGAGCTCCTTGGCCGGAGGAAGGCTGGCACGGCCCCGGCCAGGTGAAGAGCATCCTCCCTCCTGGGCGGTGGGAATGGTGTTCGCACAGGCAGCCCGTCTGCGGCGTCAGGTGCATCCTCGCAGATAACTAACTGCACAGCTGATCAGCTTTGTCTACCTAAAGATAAAAAGATAGTCTTATAAACTACAGTATGCCATGCAGTTTTGTAAGTAGGTCTGCGTACAGGCAGATGTAAAAACAGGATGCTGAATTAGATTTTAAAAAGCATCTAAGTCAAATTACACTTGAGAACACTTGCAGAATTTGTTGCAACTGGTTTTTATTTTGCATTAGCAGCCAGGTGTGTGTGTGGTGGACCAGTTGCAGCCACTGTAGGACTCCACTCCCTAGTCCAAGACTGATGGTCATGCATGAGCATGATACAGGTTGTTGTGATGGCCTTGGCTTACTCCAGAAAGTGGAGTCATACCAGACTCCTGGCCAGCCAAACACTGAAAGTAACTGGTAATAGTGCAAAAAATCCTGTGTGAAACCATGAGGACAGCTTGCTCACCTGGACTCTGGGAATGTGCTTGCCAGTGCTTTTTCTATCAATATTTCCTCTCTTTACTAGTGTGTCATCTTAGCTTTCTGACCCACCAGTTTAATTTGCTCAGTTTTAATGAAGAATTTTAAATTGAGGTGACAGTGGTATGTTCACCCCATGAGCTGGCAAGACTGCAACTCCTTCTCTGTATAGGTATGTGAGTCTAGGCTGCCAGCTGATTCTGAAACACAAGTTCCTGCTGTAAATAGCTGGCTAGTCTCTGAGGTTCTTGTGTGTTTACTTTTATCTGTTCTTGTTCTGAGTCTCCTGAAAAAGCATGTTTTCATTGCTTCCTTTGAAAGATTAACATGATGTGTTCTAAAATTGCTCTCACAAAGCTTGTCCTTTTCTGTCTACATTTTTGCATTCTCAGTGCAGTTGCTCTTGTTCTGGTTATGCTCACTGGCATTACTATAAACCCTCTTCCATTGGTGTTTATGCAATCTAATGTTTGCACACTCTAACTCTTCTATTCATTCCTGATTAAATCTTCTCTCAATTCTTTCCAGCCCCATACTCACTTTATTGCTCTTTGATCTCCTTTCTGCATGATAAAACTTAACTTGTGTATTTGGTTGCATGACTTCCTCGCTAACTTGTCTAGTTTTTTTTAATGTTTCTTCTCCAGAGACACTTATCTTAATCTGTGCTTGAAACATAGCAAACAGCAGAACTAAATTGATTTAGATTTCATCCAATTTAGAAATTTATCTCCACAATTTGCATATTTGCTTTATAAGATAAGTTAATTAAATTCTGGGCCTCAGGATGCACCTATTTTTCCAGGTATAGGATATTCTCTCTACCATTAAAAAGAAGGCAGTGGTGACTGAGTATATCAGTGGTTTGGCTAATCTAGTAGTGCCAGTTTATTTTTTTAGGCAAATAGCGATGTACACATATGCAGAACATATTTATTAGAAACATTATTTCTGGTTGCTTCTGTTGCAACATGGCAAGGCTGACATTATATTTTTTTAATTTATTTTATTCCCTGAACTAATATGGCTTTATATTTTAAACCTTTAAGTGTTTGGATTTTATTTGGGTTTTTTTGTTTTGTTTTACAGCTTCCTTCTTTTGAGAGTCTAATCTGAATTCCTTGTTTCCCCTTCAGCAAGTAAAGTTGTATCTGCTATATAATATTTCAACTAATTTTTTCAGTATTATTAGCAACTTACTTAAGGATGTTGACTTTCCAGTTTTCTAGATTAATGTTCTTAATAAAGAAATCCCCAGCAAGAATAGTAAGAGAATTCCTCGACAATGTATTTGAAATTAAGCTACCAGTAAAGTTGATACTTATGCAGAGGGGATCTTTCCTGAGGATCTGGATTTTCAGTCTTTCTATACTCTTAAATTGTGTGTGTATGTAAGCAAAAAAATGACTTCTTCCTGTATATAATGACTCTAGCACAGTACTTTTTTAAAATTTTTCTTCAATGTTTAAATTTATAAGCAAGTGTATTGGCATTATGAAACACACTTGCAGTATTGCAGAATAGTAAAACCTGATAGTTAAAAAGCTCAAAGAACCTTAAACCTTCCAGTGGCACTCCAGCAATCCCCTCATGCAAACAGATAAGCCTGGGCCTCAGGGTCAAACTCTTGTTTTGTCAGATCTGTTAAGTTAGTAAGTTGCAGAGAAGAATTACCTTTTGTTCAAAACTCCATTTTGCTATTTTCTGCATTCTCTTAAATATAAATGATGCGTACATTGACAGCTGTGTGCAGCCCCAGGCTTAAATCCTTGCAAAAAGTCCTAGCTGGAAGCCCTTCACTTGGGAGTTGTAATTAGTCTGGCCTGCAGAATAAAGTGGAGGGAAGAGTTATTAAATATTTTGCATTATATTTCAAGTCAAACAGGCTTTAGGTTTCAGTCCCAGTTCTCAGCAGCTGTAAGTGGTTTTGAGAAACTGATGCTGAGGTTAGCCAGGGATAGGACCACCACTGACAAGCACTGTGGCTAAACAGCCAGTGCCTGTATGTTTACAGATCCAGAAATTTAAAATGGGAAAGGTTTCTCATTTTTATCTGCATAGAGACTGGTGTATCTAGCAACAGTATCACAGTCCTCTTCTGATTTAGGCAATCAATATTCTTTCAGATTCTGTAGCTGGTAAATGTAAAGTCTGTGCTGAGAAAGTTGGGGAAATTGCTGGGAGATTCAACCACTGCCCCATTTTTTTTCTCCTTCCCTTTAAACTGTATGGAAATGCTTTCCTTCAACTGGCTACTAAAGTCAGGCAACCCTACCAAATGTAGCACCAGAGCTCCTCAAACGCTGGTTGTGGATGATAACTCTGTGTGTCAGTTAAGTGCCAGGCTCAGTGGCATGGTAGGAGCTTGGGTGGCACCACCTTATTTATCTGGCAAAAGGATAAGGACTGCAGTGGGGGCTTAGTCAGTTTATCTTCTTCAAACCCCACAAACCAACTGTCATCAGCAGTTTTGAGGCTGAAAGAATGGAAGTCCTTGAACAGGAGTGGCTGTTGTAGCCTCAGCATCATGAAACTGTTTGACTGACATGTAACAGATGCATACAGATATTAAACACTGAAGCTGTTTGCAAAAATGTCTTCAAATACACTGGCATTTAAAGTTGCTGTACAATTAAACCCCAGTGCAGATATTTTTGGTGAGTCAATTGAAAAGATATAATTAAAAATTTGACTTTGTAAATAATCTTATTTTCTTACAACATAGGGTGTTCTTCCTTCTCTAAAGACTATTTTAATTCTGCCCTTGATATACTTGTTATTCTCAAAATGGAGAAACTACTCTCAGTAGTTTTTGCACACATTTCTCCTGGTGAAAAATGGTTAGTGCTGCCATGAATTCTTGTGAGGTTCCTGGCTTCTTGCTGTAAGATTCACTGGCTGAAGTGAGCCTTGTAGATTTTCTTGATCCAAGAGGAAAGGAATTGAAGTCCTGCCTGGCACATGTGAATTTGAAGGCTTCCTACCCACAGCCTTATTCAACTGCTGAAGTTGGACTGTTTCAGAAACATCAAATTAAAGTGAATGTCATTTGGATTTTGCAGAAGGAAATATGGAATGACTACAAAGGGACATTGTCTGCTGTATGGGAAAAGCTGTGCTGTTGATATGAGAGCCACTCCTTTTCTGAGTAAATTAAACTGGCTGATATTTGATCTTGGAAGTTAAGAAAAAGTAGCTGATGTTTCCCTGGAGAATCCAGGATGGGTTTCAGTCTGTATTTCACGCAAAGTGGCAAAATGAAACCAGTTTGTTCCATGAAGAAAGTAACTGGAAAAATGAAGAGCAAACCTGGAAATTTGTGTCCTTAGGGATTTACAATTTGTACCTGGCTTTAACATTTCCTCTTATCTCCCCATCAGCATCCTTGTACTGCAGTTGTCTCAGATGGGGCATAATTCCACTGCACCTCATGTAACCTGGCTCCTTTAGGTTCAGCTGGTGTGGAGCCGTGAGCTGTATCACCCTCACTGAGTAGATGCTTTGGTGTTTGCAGATCCCTAACCATGGAATGAGCAAGCTCAGCTCACAAACTGGTGTTAGAACAGCTGAAGACAGTAGGGACTAGGGACACACAGGGATGTGAAGTGTTTCTTCATACTGCCCAGCTGCTGAGCAGGTGATTCCCAGCTGGGCTGGTTGTGATCTGTCTCTCTCAGTGGGGGCAGCTGTTTCCCTCTCTCCCAGCTTGCTTACACTGTCCTGAACTAGAGGAGGCTGGGGAAACAGATTTTACCAGCTTGGCTGGAGAAGGTAAAAATTGTTTTTTTGGACTGCATAATGTATGTGTTAAAGCCACAACAGTGTTTTGTTTGTATAGGGAATTGAAGACACAGCAAATGTGACCATTTATTGCACTGTTCATTTCTCTGAATTGGAAAAGGACCCAAATCCTTTTAAAGCTTTTGGTTGGAGCCTTCCATTTATTTGACCTTGCCATGTAAGATGCACTTTTATCTTTGTGTAGATGCTAAATATGTAAAATTAAAAAACACCCCTCACCCTCAAAAAACTCAAACAAAACCATAAAAACCACAACACCACCAACCACCCCCCCCACCAAAGAAAAAAAAAAAAGGCAAGCCAAACAAAACCTGTGATACATGTAGGTAATGGCTGACAGTCCCAGCTGTCCTGAGGTGCAGAGTTTGGTACTCAGCCTTTGAAGAGTTTTTGCACATGTTCAGGCTTGTTAGACATTTGTTTTTTCCAGATTTTGGGGGGTAGTTTTATGGGTGACATGTTGTTAAACCCAGAACTTGCTCAAGAAAAGGTGTTTTCCTCTTGCTGTGGCAGGCTGTGTGCCAGGGTGGAGGGTAACAAGATAGGAAATATCTTCTGCTGTTTGCCATACCAGTGCTCATTAGAGCATTAGAGCTGGGCAATTGTTAATGAAGATATAGTGGGGGGTTGTCTTGGAACTGTTAGTCAGAGTGGAAAAGCCTAGAGTTGAGGAGGGGACACCATGGGTGCCAGGGATCCCTGTAGCCTTAAAACCAGCTCTGGCATTTTTATTATTTCTTTGTTGCTTTGGGCTTTGCTGGTACCCACTTTATTATGTTACATCACATCAGATGAAATATTTGCCCAGTAAGTTGAAACTCTTGGGTTGAAAGACTTTACTCTGGGAAATGTGTTCCCAAAGGTAAGAGGTCAAACACACCCTGCTGCTCAGTGCTTGCCATTGGCTGGGTTTCAATGAGTTGCAAACTCAGCATGTGGATTTGTTTGATCACTTTTGAGTTATCGATTCATTTGCACACTGTATGAGGACTCTAGACCTTCATTTTTGGCCTCTTCTCTGGGTGTTGGACTGGCCTGAAGTACATATCTACTTTATTAGCATCTAATTTGCTTGAGGAACCTTACTTTTTATAAGCATGGCTAGAAACTTAAACTGCTGTAATTATTTTTTAAAATAGATCAAGCCCTTTATAAGTGTATAATTTGAACATCCTAGTTATGTATTGACATTGTTTACCATTGTAGTCTGGCTCTACATATTTAATTCCCTTTCCCCACAGCTGCTTGGTTTTTAGTTAGGACATACAAATTTGTAATTCCCATCACTAAGTTCAGCTAGGACTGCACCATAAATCTAGCTCAAAAGGGTCTCAATCTGCTATTACTCCTGATTCTGATTTTTTCATAATGGATGCTTCAGCCACTGAAATATGTTTGTAACCTAAGTGGGTTTTATGCTGTATCCTTAATTCATGGTTGTTAGTCTGTCCAAGTTTCTACTTATTAAATGGAACACTCAAATCAGCCTTTGCAAGTTGAAGGCAGATACCAACACTTAAACTTGGTATTCATCATGTCCTGTCTTATGTGTATCTTTCCCAGCTAGAGCCTTGTCCTTCTGGATGCCAAGCAACTGGCTCAGAGTTAATTACTTTTGTTTGGTATTGATTTTTGTAAATTTCCCTTTTAAACACAATTATGTGGTGTCAGGGCTTTTTAATGTACAGGTTCTGTTGACTCTTCTTGAACAGAAATTTATTTAAACTGTTACCAAATAGCTGAATTTGATTAAATTGCATAAAACAAACAGAGCTTTTAATCTTGAGGCAAGAGCTTGTTTTTGTGTCCTTCCTCTGTGTCCTGACTATGTGAAATTGTTTAAATAACCTCATAAACAGTTAATAAGGTCATGATATAGATGGGGGAGTTATTTAGTAGGAATGTTAATAAGATAACTGTCACAGAGTGTGGTTGCAGTTAGCTTAGTGTTGTCTAATAGATATTTGAAATACAACATTCAAATACCTGATTCCAGTGTATAATCTTTTAATGGTTGCCTGAATATGAAAAAAAAAGAGAAAGGGACGGGGCAAAAAAACCACAAACTAAAACAAACCCTAACTGCCAATTCCCCATTCCCCATTCAATTAAAAAAAAAAAAAAACCACAAAAAAAAATCAAACAAACAAAACAACAACAAAAAAACCCAAAAACAAACAAAACACCAAAAAGCAATCAAAAAAAAAAAAAAACCCAAACAACCAACCACCACCCAAACCCCCACCAGTGTGGTTAGTCCAGGCTGTATCTGATGGAACACTTGCAACACAATGACTGGTTATCTTTCACTTTTGGGGCTTGGGGAAGGTGAAATAGGCAGCTCTGTGTGTATCTGTTGATGGTTGAGTCCATACAATACCTCAACACCAATCTTTGAGAAGGTAGATAGTAAGAGATACTGATCTATTGCACAGCTCTGTCTCGTTGACTGGGAAATGTGACTACTCACATTTCTATGTGACAAGTATGTCATTCTAGCCTTAAAAACATAGCTATGCTTCTTTTTCAAATGCACTAAGAAAGAAAGAAGTAACATGTTTGATTTCCAAGTTGATTACAAGTTGATGTTTATTGGTTGCCCAAGATCATAAGAAAAAATATAATTAATGACAATGGAAAAATCATCACTTCACGTACACAGTATTAACCAGACCTTTATTCATCTGAAAGTATATTCCTTGACCTTCTGAAAACTGTTATTTTAATGATGTGCATAGAAGAGTTTTTAAAAAAAGTAAAACAACCCCAAGTGTTCTTTCAGTATATAGTGAACATTAAGATCATATACTTTTGTCACTCAGCCAATTTTTTTCCTAGTATGTAATGTTTAAATTAGCTGGGTTTTTTTGTTGTTTTTTTTTTTTTTTCTTCCGAAGTAATAAAATCATTTTTCTTTGGGCATGTTCCAAAGGTGTGGTATGAGACAACACTCATTATAAAGCAGGTCTGTGTAACTGCTGAGTCAGGGTGTAATTAGAATTTTTTTAAGCCCTCACGATAATGACAAAGCTGTAATAATGATTGCAGCCACAGTAAGCTTGTGAGTAGATTCTTCACATGGAGCTGGGTTTGTGTTCAGGAGGGCTCCTACTTAAGCCTGTACCCCACTTAGTATCTTGCTGAAAAAGTGTTATGTTGACCAAAACTTGTCCAGCTTCAAAGAGGGAAACAAACTAAGAAAATATTCAATCAAAACAGAATTCTTTGAATAGCCTCATTCCATTGATCAAAAACTTGGAGAGGGAAATAACAATTCTGTGACTAAAAAATTGTGTCTTTGTGGAGTGATGAAAGCCTCCCAAAGGTTTCCTGACATATCTGCAAATGATGCTGTCCCTGACCACCTCTGTCCTTCCAGAGATCTGATGTTTGATGATTTACTTTCTTTTGACCTTAAGAAATCCTGCTAGTAGCATACTTAGGCAAAAAATGCATTCAGTTAAGGAGACAAATTAATACAGGATCTTTATATAGTTTGTTTGGGGCTGCAGAGAACTCAAATAGGGCAGCTGAGAGCATGTACTCAACTATCTTGATAGTGCTAAATCAAATGTGTGCTTATCATCAAGATGTTTGAAAGCAGTAAATTCCTTTCTGTAGAAAGCTGATGAGTCTTGCATAGCACCCTGAGAGCTGATAAACAAAACTTGTTAGGACTGTGTTTGACTAGAGCAAGCCTCAGCATTGAAGGCATTGAATTAGAGAAATTATTCTACCCACATCTGGGCCATTTGGATGGTTTCCAGTCAAACTTCTGCTTATTTGTGTCTTGGGTAAAGATACAACCTTTTAAACAAGGGTTCAATATATTCTAGCATTTAATAACTGAGACTAGCATAGTAGAGCATGGATTTGCAAGGTCTGAGCACTTAATTATTTAGGAAGTCTGTATGTTTTGTGTACATTGTACATGGATTTAGGGGAAAACTAAGGTTTTTCTGTTATATTTGTATGTAATTTTTGGAATAACAGGTGTGAAAAGTTAGTGTGGTTCAGCAGTAGATGTCTTTAGCTTGGATCTAGAATTGAGAAAGAACTATGCATTCAGCAGTTTTATTTTTCCTGTTTCTTTTTAAGTTCAATTTAATTTTTGATTTCTGTAATGTGAGCAGTGATTGATCCCAAAATTTGTCGTGAAATCTGTGGAAGAACAAAATAACTTAGATACTGACATAAGGAACCAAAGCACCTAAGCACAGTCAGAGGAAACAGAACTGACACAAAATGAGAGTTGGGCCACGGTGGGCTGTTGAGTAGCAGCCTTCTTAGCTTTTCTGCAAGATTTTTGTCTTTTAAAAACAGTTTACTTGGACATCATGGTGTAGATTTTATAGCTGTTGGTTGGTGCTGACCTGATGAAGACCATACTGACTTATATTGAAATTGTCAATGAGGCTGTTAGGGAAATCACTGTAAAAATAATCCTACTCTAAATTGGAAATTTACAGAAGACCCGTGGTAGTTTGTTAAAACACAACTGAATTTTTAAAACCTTTATTTAGTAATGCCTTTCCAGTAATTTAAGTGTTGAAATTATCATCTCCTGCTCTTTCAGTGTAGAGATTGGTGAAAGTGTGAGAGGGGAAGATGTGTATATTATCCAGAGTGGCTGTGGAGAAATAAATGACAATTTAATGGAACTGCTCATCATGATCAATGCTTGCAAGATTGCATCATCCTCCAGAGTGACTGCTGTAATTCCCTGTTTTCCATATGCCAGGCAAGATAAGAAAGACAAGGTAGGTAAGAATTGTGTCATTTTGGAAGGCTTCTGTTCAGCTTGCTTGCTTGAAATTTTTGCAGATTAACAATTTTCATAAACAACTAAGTAATTTAAAAGATTTTACCTCCCCCCCATCCTTTTCTCTTGTTCAATTATTTTATCCACAAGGAATGAAGTGAGACAAAAAAAATTTTTTTGCATGTGTTTTGATAATTGACATGCTTTCATTTTGCAAAAGTAGGTATATTCCATGTGTGTGGTCTATTGCAGAGTACTTTGCTAGCAAACTGCATTTTATGGGATTGTTTGCATTGCTTTTTCAAAGTTTTTTGGGTTTTTTTAATCCTTATTAATGTGGAGAGAACACCTTTTTAAAAATTTTAGTTGCATGGAATTAAATACTAAATTCAAAATGCTGTAACAATTATGTAGGTAGGTTTTATCCTAGATGATTAAACAGAGTAAAATGGCAGGAACTGATAAAATCCACAATACAGAACAGAAATTAACAAAAACATGATTTTATGCTGCCAGACAGATTGGAAAAAATTCTATCTGCAAAAATTATTTTTGATTTATGAAGACAAGACATGGTATGGAAACCCCATAAATGCTCTACTGATTATATTGTTCTTTTCCTGAATTTTATCGGTCATAACTAATGAATATATCAGTTCAGCCAAGTTGGTAACACAGTAACAAACCCTCTGTGGGAAGTGAGACTGATTTTAAAAAAGAGAAAACTGGACTTTACTATATATACACAAAAAAAAAACTTTTGAGAGGTTATATGGATGGTACTTCTACCTAAGCTCATTTGAAAAGGAGTAATAAGAAATGTGAATTTGGTTTTAATTATTGGATTGCAATGGTTGCATTTTTGGAAAATTGTCTCTCTCCTTTACTTCTTTTAAATGGACTGCCCTTTCACTTTGGGCGTCAAGCAAACCATTTTGCAAGCCTTCTGTTGGTCTTTATATTCTTTTAGGTAAAAAACCTAACAGAAATGAAGTAATGGAGAAGCTAAAAATAATAGCAGTTATTACAAAATATGTAATAGTCAGCCTGTGATATCTAAGAAAAAAACCCCCTTATTTTCTGGTATATTCATTCTTTAAGTGCAGGTTTTGTAATACCATACTATTACAATGAAAGTCTACTTGTTATACTTCCAAAAATGGAATTCAGGAATTAAAAAGTAAGGCCCTATTCTTTGCCTGTGTCTCTTGGTACTTCATTTTTGCTGCTTTATCTTGATCAGAAGGGCTGACATACTTTATATCAAAAGACCTTAAAAAGGGTACCAATAAGCATTTTGTTGATAAGAAGGGAAAGCATCTCACTATGTTTTGATTTCCTGCTTCATGTTGGAAAGTTCTGCTGTACCATCCTCTAAATTCATGGTGTGGGAAAAGGATGAGTATATTCCAACATTTCCACACATCTAAATTGTCTTGTCAAGGGTACCCAAATTTCATGTGGCAGACTTCCAGAGACATTTTAACCCCCCAGTGTGGTGGCACAGTGCATGCCATGCAGAAGCATTTTGTATTTCAGAAATGCCATCTGAAAATGAATAGCCTAGGAAAGTGATTTTGATTAATAGAGATTTTGAGATTTTTTTTTCCAGACTGTTCTCTGTGTGTCACTGAGTTCCACAATTTTAGGCATATATTTTTGTTGGTTTTGTTTGTGGGGTTTCCCCCCCCCCCCCCTCTCTTTTGCAATTGAGAAAATGTTTGCCATCTTTGGAAATTAACCTTGGCAGTTGACCTCCATGTTGCAAAATAAGCTGTAACACAGCTGTCAACATTGGGCAGCTTATTGACAGAGACATCTTCCCTCCTGCTTGCATCAGATCACTTGGTCTTTGACCCATCATGAGTGCACAAGCTTTGTGTGCTGCCTGAAGTGTCAGTAAAGTGCCAGCCATTTTCTTCCCATGATCACACACAGATTTTCTTCTGTGGTGGAAGACGTTGCTGAAGTTCACTTGAGTGTGAACTGAAGCAGTATAATCTTCAGTACATGGATGTTGTTTTCTAGTTTGAACTTAAGTTAGTGACTTTAATTCATTATGAGATAAATAGACTGAGTCCCTGCTGCTTAAAATAACCATGTATTGTCATACCTCTGGTGCAGTTATGATTTCTGAGAACAATGAAAGTGCTCTTCATTTAGTCAAGTAAGGAAAGGGCCTTGTAGTAAAAATCTCAGTCTGAACAACCTAATCTACTCCGAAAATTTTAGCACTAAACCTAAACTATCTTTAAATGAGAAAAAGATTTAAAAAAAAAAAAACAAACCAAAGCCTTACTGCGAATGATAAAGTCAGTAAATTAATTTAGATTCAGTCAAGTGCTTCCCTAAACTAGGATATTTCTCATGCACAAGCTAGCTAAACTTAAAAATAGCTCAGATGTTTCTGTGCTTTGACTATTAACAGCACTTATGCATCCTCTAATTATGCCAACCTTTCAAGCTGTGGGCAGGAAACATCTATGTAGGATACTGCAGACATGCCTTTGAGATAAGTTAGAAGTACAGTGACAGATGAGTTTGGTGTTCTACAGCTCATGTAACTTTGTTTTTTTGATTTGTAGAAGGGGTCCGTGGAGCGTTGGGTAGGTATCTTTTTTTTTTTTTTAATCTAACACTACGCATTTCCATTAATATGGCCTTAAAGGGTGAAACTTACTGGGTTACATTATGTATAACGAGGAACATTTTCAGTTTCACTTCTTGATTTCAGTTGTGTTTCACCTAGGCCATGACAGTAATTCTGTGGAATAATTTCTACAAGAAAACCCCTAGATTCTAGTTTAAAATTTATTTGGATATTCAAGATAATGGCTGTCAATTTCTGAGGCTTCAAAGCAAATCGCATTTTTGAAATTATAAATTTGGGTAATACATTAGTGAACATTCGGTATCCATACACTTCACAACTGGCTTTCTTGGAAGTGAAAGTTCCAGTTATAAATCTTTGGGCTTTCTTTCATTTCCTTTCTTTTTTTTCTTTTTTATTTTTTTTTTCTGTTCAGTGTGCATGTGATGAATATTGAGCAAGACAATGTACTAAGATGCTTTAAGGCAACAGAGCTTTGATCTTAATGGACATCTTTTACTTTCAGCTATGTGTCCTTTGCACAGTTACTCTTGTGATGTTGTTTATATTATCTTTGTGGATTCCCCCTGCCACTGGTAATTCAAGTGATTTTTTTTTTTAACAATTTAGTTTCTGTACATAATCTAATGCTGCATTTCACACTAATAATTCTGAAAATAATCTAAAATGGCATCAAAGAATTGAACAATGCATACTGTGAATCTGCACTCTGACCTCTCTCTTCAGAAGGGAACCTTACAAACGACATTATAAGGAAAATCAGGAGTTCTCATTTACCTTTGCAATCCAAGTTTCTGAATAATGAGGTCAGGTTAAATGAGGTTCCCATGAAGGGATGTGTCTAGCCTGGAAAGATAGAATAGTACAAGCAGGAGAGCAAACCTCTTATTTCAGATTTACCTGTTAGTCCAGTTTTAAACTAGAGCTTTGCAAAGAGCTGGTAAGAGAACACTGCCACAGAATGAAAAGAGTAGATAATAAATTTTTTTTTGTTAGATGTTGACAGAGATTTGAGAGTATTTTGAAGTCCACCTTAAAATTCAGATGCTAAAATGAACTGAAGAGGAATTCAAATGGCATGAACAAAAATTTGCCACTAATAATAGAAATATCCAGAAAGCTTTGGACAACTTACAGAACAGAACTTAAATGAAGAGCAGTGTTGTTCTCAGTAAGTGAAAAATCAAATGTGCTGAAGCAGTAATGATGATGAACTCTTCTGGAAGCGACATGAGTCTGAATTGCAGAGATCTAGG
Organism: Passer domesticus; assembly: GCF_036417665.1. Classification (NCBI taxonomy): domain Eukaryota; kingdom Metazoa; phylum Chordata; class Aves; order Passeriformes; family Passeridae; genus Passer; species Passer domesticus. The sequence goes on along the minus strand of NC_087475.1, from coordinate 19,600,786 downwards.
GAAGTGCTGGCTGTTGCATCTGCTTTCTGCGTGTCTTACACAGACAAAATGGTGGTGATGTTCTGTGAAACACAACACCTGAAAAGGATGGCTTCCAAAATGAAGAATTTCAGTAATGATGGTGACAAACTTGATCTGGCCATAAAATGAGACTGCAGTATCTCAGTTTTTATTCTGGAAGTGTGTTATCAATCTGCAGGTTAAAACAGAGAAATGTCCAGTGTCCACCTAGACTAGGAACAGTTTTGATGGAAATACTGGCTTCTTGATAGGACACAGATGGAAAAACATCCAGGCTAAATTGTCAGTGATTCAGCTCAGTGTCACTTATGCCCTTGAGCACCAATGGAAGGAAAGCAGAGGTACTCTGTAATTGTGTGTATGGGCTGGAAGGAGAGGAAGTTCCTGGGAGATGAAATGAGGCTGTTTGATAAAGAGACGTAGCAGGAGAGAATACTGTGCCAGCAGAAAGCAGTCTGATTTTGAGATGGAAACTCTGACTTGCAGTTCTGCCTTCATGCTAATGTTATTGCCAGCTATTAGCCTTATTTAAAGATTAGCAAAAGAAAGCAGGAGGTTTTGCCTAGAGAAAGCTGTCTAGGGAAACACAGGTTTTTACAGAGCTTAAAAAAATGAAAAATTTTGGAGTAACTAAAAAAAAGTGAGGTATTCTCCAGTAATATTTTCCTTTTTTTGATTTTTTTGTTCTGCATCCTTGATGCTTTTAAAAACCTCTTGACATTGGCATTAACTTTGATAATAAGATTTTTATTCTTCTTTCACTCTTTCTACTTAGGATTTCTTCATCCTCCCCTCTACCTTTTGGGAGTTCTAGACTCCTAATTGCATCCAGGAATTAAACATAAATTAAAAATAAAAAAGGTCAGGGTAAAAGACCCCTACCAACAAGGATGTGCTGCAAGCTTTACTGTGTTATGAAGAAATGCTTGATACTAACATTGTTTTAAAGCAGTGTTCTCATAAGTTGGGTTCATTTTGCCTTCTATCTTCGGGTTTTGGAATGTTTCTTAGAACAAGATAGAATTGAGTGTTTCTGTGGAGTAGAGAAGTGAAGTTAGCTGAAACTTTTAAGTAGAAGAATTGGAAAACTATATCCCAAATTTTATCTCTTTAATACAAAGTATTATTAGGCAGACTGTGCAAACTGATTTAGATCTTCCTAAATGCTTTACTGAGTTTCAAAAACCTAGTAACAAGATTGACAGGCGAGTTTGACTGAAATTCTGAACATTTTTATATCTAGATTCCAAATATTGTGAAGGAAAAAGCCAAGAAAAATAGCTAATCTGATTCTTTGCATCCAGTCAAAATATTTTTTAAATGTAAATGTTTGTGCTTTATTTCTCAGAGCCGTGCACCAATCTCTGCAAAACTTGTTGCCAACATGCTGTCAGTTGCAGGGGCTGACCACATCATCACCATGGACTTGCATGCTTCTCAGATCCAGGTAACTGTTGGTTCTTACCTGCTGTCCTAGGAGCTCTACTGAATTAATGTGATAAGCTGATAGTAATTCTCTGTGGCTTTGGTCATTATTTTGAAAGGCTATGTACAGGACTGTACAGGGTTCAGAGAAAGTCTTGCTACCTGTTTCTAATGAAACTCCATTTTAGAAAGAGACCAGTCTCGATTTTATGGGGTGATTTTGCAGTTACTTCAAATATTTGTGCTTTGGAGTCTTTGGTAGAATTTGCCAAGTCTAACGTAAGAGCTTCCAGAATATAAAATATACTGGCTTGGGGCAAGTTCTCTTCATCTTAGCCTTGTCAGAGATTGTAGTGTTGCCCTAGGTAGAGTTTTGTTGTTACAGCCAAGGGTGTAATATTTTCTTAAAAGAAGTGGAGATGGAGCCTGGCAACCCTTATCTGGCTTACTGCTGAATCCAACAAATCACAAACCCTTTGCCTCAGACACAGAGCAGACATAATTTGTCATTCTCATGTGTACCTTGTTTTAAGAGAACTTATTTTTTACAGAAAACACCATATCTTTCAGTTCTGGAGCTCCATTTAATCAAAATTTCTTATTATGCTAGATGGCTGTCACATAAATAAAAAGGTCTAAACCAGATTTCTTGTTTTTACAACTTGTACAAGGATTCCATTTTAGTTTGAGTCCTCCCCATGTTGAAATACTGCTGTTAATGTCAAGCAGTTGAAATTTATGGAAGTTGAGTATTATTCCCTGGATGTTTTGAGAGCTTTTCACTAGCATGAATTTACTTGGGTGCCTGAAGGTGATCATCTTTTCTGATGTTTACATCAATTGAGAACACCTGTTTCCTTTTTCACTACTCTTGGGTGATATTTTTCAAGACCTTAAAGTTTATTTGACTTAAGCAACATCTGACAGTAGTATCAAAAGCAGAATTAGACCAGTGTAAAATACTAATGAAGTTCTGCCATTCATGAAAGGCAAAGGCTTGATTCTTTCCCTTTGTCTTCATTCCAGGTAAGATACAGACACATATTCATGAAACTCTTTCTCTTTTGGACTAGGGTTTCTTTGACATTCCAGTAGACAACCTGTATGCAGAACCTGCAGTCCTGCAGTGGATTAAAGAGAACATTCCCGAGTGGAGAAACTGTATCATAGTCTCACCTGATGCAGGTGGTGCAAAAAGGTACTATACAAGCCTAAACCAATTGGATGTACATGTAGTTAGTGGTACATGATATAATTTGTCTAGTCTTCTATATTCCTCTATGAATTGTGTAATATATAGGGTGCATCACTGATTAATCCAACTGTATTGTAAAAACAGAACAACTAGCTCTTCCAATGCTGTTCATGCTTGAAAACATTCAGGAGCTTTCTATACTCTAAAGAAGATATTTTTCTCTCTCCCTGGATATGGCCTCATTAGCTGAATCCCTCCACCAGAGGGAAGAGATTTTTCCTGCTGCTTGCTTCTTTAGTCAAGTTGCTGCACCTCTTCCTGCTTCGCTCTGGAATTGCCTAAGCTTCCCTTCTCTGTCAAAGCATATGGCCTATTCCCACTGTACCTGCTGGCATTTAGGTAAGAGCTTGCTGGACTCAATTCTTTTTTCTCTACATTATTGCGTTCGAGATGTAAACCTGCTGACCCCAAGTTTTGCACTATAAATACTAGCAAAAGGGAATGAAAGTTTGAATGGCAAAGGGCACAAATAGAAAACTTAGATCATTGGAGGCTTTCTTCATTCACAGCATGTGCTACTCATTTAGCAGACTCTGTTTTATTTGGTATTGATTGAGCATAAACCAATGCCAAAGCTCAGAAGCAGACTGGTGAGGTCATAAAGCATGCCATTAAGGCAAAATGCTTATTCTCAGGTTTTATTGCTCATGCTGCTGCTGCAGAGGGAACAAAGACAAATGAAGTAAGGCTCCTGTAAGCCCATAGCAATTTAAATGTCTGAAATGTAGTATGGGGGAAAAGTGTGAAAGACTGTCATAATTTGATTTTAATTGAAGTCCTTGAGTCTGTTGTGAGTGTTCATGTTGTAATGATTTTTAGGGAAATAAGACTGAGTGGAACTCCTAGTTTTTTGGGGTTTTTTTTTAATTAATCAAGTTAAGGATGTGAAGAACATAGACCACATTCTAAAAAAATCACTTTGTTAAATTTCTTCCTTTGTTCCTATCAGGATACTGTTATTTTTGCATTCGATTTTTGTGTTGGTTTTGTTTTTAACACAAAATACAATCTTTGCTTAGAATTAAAGTCAGAACACAGAATTTTCCCCCTACCAAATATTTATGCATTATCAAATTAATCATTCAAGTTTATTTTTGAAAGGTCACTCTCACTGTATTTAATACAGATAATACAGTCTGTCTTTAGTATCTTTCTGTTGTAATGCAACCAACCAGTTTCTAGTGAAGTAGGGGTAGATGTTGTTCTCAATAAATGCATAGCTTCTCCTTCACCTCCAGTAATAAAATGTAAAGAATATTGTTTGGCCTTTCCGTTTAAAATGTGTAGAACTTCAAAATTAACCTAATAAAAAATTAATGGAATGTGAAAATTGAACATGAATTGTCTTAAAATTTAAATCTGCAAGTATTAATTTAAAATAAATCAATTTTCTTGCACTTATTTAAAATACTTGAATTCTCTTTTGTTTCTTACAACTCACTTGGTTTTTCCCCAGCTTATTAGACGTTGCAACTGAAATAAGGCATGGAAATTCTATTGATATCTTAATGCCTCTGAGGTATTGAGACTTGCTATGAAATTACACTATCCATAAAAAAATGCCAAAAATTTAGGATTTTTTTTATCATCCATTTGTTGAAAAGCAGTAGCTAAAACTTCCATATTTAAGTGGTAAAGAAACAAAACTGTATTCTCTATTAACCATGCATGTTAATAATCTTGTAAACAACATTTTAGACACAGCCTAAAAAGGCAGGCTAGAAGGTTGCATTAGCATTTAGAAAAAAACCATGGAATTGTTTATTCCTGTCTCTTTATACCTAAGAGCTCTACTGTTTTAAACAAACTGGGAAAAAGCAATCAGAAGTCTGTAACAAGTTTATTATTAGAAGTTTGTTTGGCCACCAGAGGTCACCCTGAAGAGTTTTAAAAGATCTTTGTTAAGCAGATGTATTCTAAGGGAATTATTAATGAAGTAAGCTACTTGATTACTAGTCAAGTACTGTGAAAAGAATTATTAATCACTGTTAACTTGTTTGGGTTTTTTTCTCCCTTTGGCTTGGTTTCAAACCCTGCAATAGTATTTTCCAGTTAGAGTGTTAAAGTGCACATTCCCGTAGGCTTAGAATTGACTTCCCCCTACTTTAAATTACCTAGTGTGACTGGTATTGCAGCAGCTTAATAAAAGCTTGTGAATAGCTGAAATGTTTTCAAAGCCAGACAGAAAACCAAAGTCAACTCAATTAAAAAACCAATTTTTGGGGTATAGCTTGAGACACTCTGGTTCATAATTAGCAATGATCTAAGATTGCTTCTACCTGTCTCATTCCTTGCATAAGTTTTTGCTGTGGTAATTTGAAAGCCAGAAGACAAAAACTGTGTTTTGTGACAAAAATGTTTATATGACTGTTTTTCCTTTTAAAATGGTTCTCTAAACATGATGTATTTCTTCCTGTAACTTAGGGTTACTTCAATTGCTGACAGACTGAATGTGGAATTTGCTCTCATTCATAAGGAAAGAAAGAAGGCAAATGAAGTGGACAGAATGGTCTTGGTTGGTGATGTGAAAGACAGAGTAGCAATTCTTGTCGATGATATGGCTGACACATGTGGCACAATATGTCATGCAGCAGACAAGTAAGTGTTATTATGATCTGTCTCACTGTAGTGTTCTCACTCACTGCACAGCTGATGAATACAGTTGTTCTCAAAGCCTATAACCCAACCTGACCTCTGTAGTATGAAGTCATTCTGACCCTTGAATTGATAGGTCACAGTTCTGTGATTCAGCTGTGTCCTTCTTTAGAACATGAAATTGAGAAAATATTTACAGAAATATATTATCTGTACCTAGGTAGAGCACAGAATAAATAAAATGTCATAACTTGAAAAGCGTTTGGGCCATCTAGTGCACTTTACAGTTCCAAGGCAGAAACAACAGATCAAAAATCATTCCCTCCTTGAACCTCATCATGGAGCCTTCCCACTCTCCTTAGGCAATCTTTAACAAAGCTTTACTGGATTTAACACTGTAAAGTATTTTCACCATAGTGTCCAATGCAAATTTAATATTACTTTTCACTGTACATCTTGAGCATAAAACAACTTGTCCTTTTCATCTCGGGAGGTGAGCATAAGTTTTCCTGTCTTTGTCTGAAAGCTGGTTTGAGTTCTCATTTCCCTCCTGACTTGAGTAACTTGAGTTTGTTCAGTTTTTCCACAAGATTTGTAGACTTCTGCTCAATTGTGATGCCTTCTGGATTCCTTCCAGCTGTTCTCCTTCTTGAAGAGGAGCTTGCAAATGTAGACCCCCTATCCTAACTAAGGCTCTAGCAGTGCTAAATAGAAAGGATTATTTATAGCTTTCCAGGTGCCTTTATGCCAGTTCTGTTCAGGTTAGTAGTAAGGCTGGCTCGTGTTCATCTGGTTCTCAACCAGCACCCCCAGGTCCTTTTCTGCCTGACAGCTTTTCAGCTTCTCTTCCCTGAGCCTGTAGCACTTCATGGAGTTGTGTGACCGAAGTGCAGACCTAGGACTTGGCCTTATTGAACCTCATACAAGTGGCCTCAGTGCATTGATCCAGCCTGTCCAGATCCCTCTGCAGAGCCTCCCTGCCCTCAGGCAGATGGACACTCCCACCCAGCTTGGTGTTACCTGCAAACCTAACTGAGGGTGCCCTCAGTCTGCTTGTCCAGATCCCTGATGAAGATGTCGAATGGGTTTGGCCCTAGGGGAGCCCCACTAGTGACTGGCTGCCAGCTGGATGTAATTCCATTCACTACCACTTTCTGGGTCCAGCCATCCAACCTGTTTTTTGCCCAGTGAAAAGTATACCTGTACAAGCTACATGATGCAAATTTCCACAGGGGACTGCTGTGGGAAATGGTATGAAAGCAACAAGTGAGTTAGACATTGTTCTTGGTGGTTTTAAGTGAAGTTAATCTCACAAGTTTACAGTCTTTAGTTGCACACTTGCTGTTTGCACCTACATAAAGGATGTCAAAACTGACATATAGCCTTGTGTTTCTTACAATTTTCATAGAAATTTGATGAAATTTTGCAGATATGTTGTGTAGTTGTTTGCTATCTGCATTCTAATCTACATCACACCTCAAAGTATTCTTTGAGGCTGTGCCCCTTGCAGATCAAAATCAGAATTGCCTAGCTAAAATTTTTTTAGTACTCTTGTGCATAGAGGAAGCTATTTCCTGTCAAAAACCTTTATTTTTTTTCCTGTTTTAAAAGAAGCACTCTTTATTTGCCTGCAGTACATTTCTAGAGACAAAATAGACCAAATTTTAAAACTGTCAATCACCTTCAATGTATCTGCAGTGTTCACTAAGATGCTTTTGCTTCAGTGATGCTGCCTTGTGTCGTGTTCTTGGCATGAACTTGTGCTTTTCATTTATCTCAAATCCAGGTGGGATGTACTTTGTGAACAAGACTCATGCACCAAAATACTCCCTAGAACTCTTTTTGTCTCAGCAACATTGATGCATATCAAGCAGATGAACTGAGGAACATATTTTCAGATACAACAAATCAGTTTGCTTAAGTACAAACTCAAGTACACACACTTGGTACACACTCACCCTGTTGTAATGGATACACCTTGTAGGCTGCAGGTACTAAATGTAGTGCTGAAAATGACCAGAAAACTTAAATTCTATTAAATCATTCAAAATGAGATGATGTTTCTGTGGTTTTGTCTTTTTTTTCCTCTTTTATGCTTCCTCGTGTGCCTTTGTGATGATCTGATAAAATGCCATCCCTCAGGGCCTCTGTTTCTAAGGCTAGAGAAGCAGGTAGGACATAGCTGAGAATCTAGAGGCATTGAGGCCATTAGAAACTAAATTAGGATATTTTGGCTCATTCACAAGGTGTTCTAGTTCTTTGATTTATACTTTTTTTCCTCCTCATGCATCACTTCACTGAGTGCTTGGATCAGCAGCAAGTCTTCCCACAACCTTGTAGTAAGCTAGGCTTTTAATCATTAACATTTCTTCTTCCTCAGAAACTCCTTCCAAGCAGAACTGTTTGAATTGCAAATGAAAATAAAGGTGGACAATAATGGAGGCACAATAGAGTTGTGAATACTGCCATCCAAACTACTTAATTTTTTGCCTGGTTAAAATAGAAAGCTTGTACTGGAGTTCATTTTTATGTTTTGTTGGTATGGTCAAAAGTGCAGAATTGTAGATTAGTATCACTGCTGCAAATAAGAACTTTTTCATTTAATTATGATTTTTGTTGGGAATTTTTCTGAGACAATTCAAACTTCTTCAGGTTATACAAATGTTGGAATTATTTTGTAGGTATTTTATATGTGACTTTGTAAGTAAAATGTATTTTAGAGATTTGTATCCAGTTTCATCTATAGCGATGTATGTATACATGCATCACAGCATGCTATTTTTGTGTGTTCTACAGGTTAATGTCTGCTGGAGCTACTAAAGTTTATGCCATTCTAACTCATGGCATCTTTTCTGGTCCTGCCCTCTCTCGGATTAATAATGCATCATTTGAGGCTGTTGTGGTAACCAACACAATCCCCCAAGAGGAGAAAATGAAACATTGCCCAAAAATACAGGTACAGTGGTGTTGTTATGTCATTTCTTTAGATTCAGTATTTGTATTTTACTGCTCACTACTGCTAGAATTTGTGCCTTGAGATAAAATTAATACTCAAATACATTGTTTGCAAAACATTTTGCTAAAACATGCAGAAGAACTGCTTTAAGGGGATTCAGGTAATATAATAGGCACTTCAAAATATTTGGTATTTGCCACACCTTGAGTATGCTTGATTGGAAGAGTGACAAATGTAAAATTGACTAGGTTTTTCTTCTTTTTTTTTTAAATCAATATTAGTCATACAATATTTGCATGTAGGACCTCAGTTATTTTGTTGAGGAGGCCACAGAAATCTTAGGCAACATTATTTTTTCTTGAAAAATACAAATGGAATTGTTCTGAAAAGTCACTTTTGGAGGTTTTTCTTAGTACAGAGTGGAGCAAAGCATAAAAGATTGAGGTTTTAAATGCATTACTGGATTTTTTAAAAACTTAACATGAGATATTTATTGAAACAGTGCAAGCACGAAAAGGTGTGTTTCCTTTAAGTTGTATTTATGTCAGGCAGACACTGCCATCTGATGGCAAGAATACTGGGGCTTTCTGACAACATGCCTTGTCAGAAGTACTCAATATGACTGTTCAGTGATCCTAGTCAATGCTTTCTTACTCGATTTTTGAATTCTTATTTGGTATTATTGCAGTTCTTATGTGTATATTAAATGCCTAAGCTTTAGTGTTTTATTACTTTCTAGAAATAAAAGCTACAAAGGTAGATGGAATGTTTATATGGTTCTAAACTGTATAGTTTATTGCTCTTGGCATGCCATCAAATTTTTCTTCTCAATTTTTCTTTCAGTTTATTGACATTTCCATGATCCTGGCAGAGGCAATTCGAAGAACACACAATGGTGAATCAGTGTCTTACCTGTTCAGTCATGTCCCCTTGTAACTGCAGGGGATTACACTGCGTCTTTGCAAAGGTCTCTTAAGCTAGCACTGTTTTTAACTGTGCACATCAGCCAGGAGAAATTATTCTCTTTGTACAATTCGAGAGCTTGTATGTTTAATTATCATATTTGTCTTGTAATTACCATTTGTTCTTTGTAAATGGGCAATAAATCTCCATCTTGCAGAAACCTTAAGAATTCTATTGAGAGTCTGTAAGTCTTGTGTGTTGTGCAAGTTTTTCTATGTGCCTGTTCTCACATTTGGCTGACTGCTGTGTCAGATCCATTTTTCTATACAGAACTACAAACTGTTCACAAAAGTTAACAGGATGTGTAAGTGTAAGGTCATTCTCTGTGTTAAGCTAAATGCTACAGACCTGAGTTTTTTGTACCTGTTAGTCTGTTGGGCAAACAGCTGGGGTTTTTTGTTTAAGTACCATGAACAGTGTTTTGTAAGCCCTAAGCATATGTAAAGGTCATGTTAATTTTGAGGAGCTGTTGACATACACATAGTATGACCTGTTTGATTCACTTAATGTTCACTTTTTTTCCCACAAGATATTTGGGGCTGCTGTTTTCTTTTGTAAAACTCTCTTCATATTAAATTGTTTGCTTAACATCTATTCTGTAAAGTTGCTATCTTGTAAGATTGATGTTTAGGTATTCCTAGTATTATTAATATCACTTGTCTAAACAATGACTAAGATTTAATCATGAGCAGTTTGGTGTAAATTTCATTTTTTCTCTGTAGTTTTAGATATTCCCTGATTGTGATGATAGAAAAAAATTTATTAAAGATTTCCTGTTAATATTGTAAAGATTTATTGTGCCAAGTCCAAACAGAAAATTAAACACACTTACACAGACTGGTCTGTACCATGGTTGAAAAGTGTCTAAAAATACAGGGTTTTTCAAACTGCACAGTCAATGCATCTTCTCCAAATTTCTGTCACAAAATACCACATTGCTTGACTGTGCAGTGAGTGAACTGGGGCACAGTAACTAATCTTGAATGCTTTAACATTAAAAAATTAAAGTCATTATGAAAACAATTTTTCCTGTTGTAATGTGGGATGGCTTATGGTTAAATATGGGTAATGCAGTCAGTAATGGATTAGGGTGGGGGGGTTGGGACTCAAAGTTATAATTTTGTAATTATGTCTTTGAATCCTATTATGAACTGTTTTCAGTCTTTCTATTACAAGAGTAATGTGTATTAAAATACTATCCCTGCACCTAGATCACAGGAACTCAAATCTCCTACCTGAAATTGCAGTTTTTAATTACAAAAGCATTGCCATACTTGAGAGGTGTGCACTATAGCACATCTACATAGTGCAAGTGCACTATGTGCACTTGTAGCACTACAGCAAGGAAGCTGTAGTGCTGCTTTTATGCAGCACTATAGCTTCCTTGCTATAGTGCTGCATAAAAAACCCTTATTTCATCCAATCTTGCTTATTTGGGGATATATTTATCATAATACAATGATGTATTATAAAGTGATTTTTTTCAGTCCAGTTAAGACAGTTGTCAGAAAGGATTTTTTTTTTTTTTCTCTGAGAATAAATCTAATTTTTTTTTTTTTTTTAACCCGGTAACTTTCTATTGCTTCTGTGAAGCAATTCTGTAAAGCAGAATTTCACCTGTACAGCTTTCAGTGATGAATACAAAAATAGAGTATATAAACTCTTGTGGTGAGTATTCACTTCAGCTGCTTATTCTCAGACAAGTTCCTCATTAGAGTTGAATTTTCAGAATTATGTTATAACAGTGGAAATGAATTTACAGTGTTTGGTAAAGAAATTTTTTAAATGTAATATCAGATAATCACATTATTTTACAATTAGGTTCTTAGACCCCAAGTCTGGGGCTATGTAATTATACCAAGTTTACACCCAAATACTACACAAAAGGCATACAATACAATTAATGCACTGGATCAATTCACTTGCTTTATGCATCAGATTATTGGAAGCAAACCCACTCAACTGCATTTAACAGGATGAGATGGGGGAAAGAGCAGAAGGAAAATTGCAGAACTAATCTTACTGTATGTGCTGTAGCTTGTGCACCCAAAATGCTTCTGAAGAGTTACAGGTGACTTCCAACAGCTCTGTGAAAATTGCCTCCATTTTGACAGAATTTAAAGCCATGGGAACAGAAAATGGTGAAGGCTTTGGTGTTTAATTCTCTGTGCTCCCTGGTCCTTGCCTGGATTCTGGTCTGAAGATCTGTCAGTTCAGCCTGGTGGGAAACATTCCTGTCTCTGCAGCATTCTTTTTAGATAACAAAAAAATTACCACATTGTATTGCAGAAGTTGAAGGATTTAGCTCATATTTGTACATAAATTTTATATTGAATTGTTCTACTGCCCTAGTACACATACACATTTTTTTATTTCTTGGTAAGTGTATCTGATGTTTGCAGCTTTGCTGGAAGCTCTTGTCATAGACTCCCAGGGGTTTTAAATGTCAAATGCTAAGAGTCTGGTGCTGAGGTATTGGACTGTGGGGAGTTAAACCTCAATATCTTTCTTGTATGAAGGGTCCAAAACTGAACTGAGATAAAGATTTCCTTAGCCCTTCTTTGGTTGTTAATGCTTTTATAGGAATACTTTATTATCTTTTTCTGCAGTAGCCAGCTTAATTTCTATTTGGTCTTTAGACCTTGTCATTTTCTCCATGCTCACCAAGACCCTGAGTTCTTCCTCTGCTCTTGGTATAGGCCAGTCTCCTCCAATGCTGTTTTCTGTTCATTGTTTTGGTTAGTTTTAGTGCCTGCAAATACATTTTTGCAACAGCTATCAGCAAGGATCTTATACTGTATACACAGATCATACGTACAGAAACTTTAAGGCATCTGCAAGTGATTTTGTTATCATTTCCTCAATTTTGCCACCCATTTCTCTTTTTGGTTCTTTTTGTACATCTGTCTACATCAGTTAGAAGAGTCAACTTATGTATCTGAAAAAATGAGCAAGATAACTGCTTTTCTTGAATAATTCCATGGGCAAACTGTGCAATGTTACACTGAATGTTGTATTAACCATGAGTAGATGGGGTTGTATCCTCATTCTTGAAATGAGGGTCAGAACTTTAGAAAGAAGGCATTGCTGCAAGACCTTAGGACTGCAAATAAACTACCCAGATTGAAGATGAACACAGTGGAATCCTGATTTTGATAAATAAGTTAAAGCAAGTTGCTTTAAGTTTCCTTTTAGAAGACAAAGGGGGAAAAAAGGAAGTGTGAATTCACCAATCTGATTACAAGCCAACTGATGACAAAACTCACAGATGAAGGACTAAAGCAATTACAGGTTCCTGTTTTATTTTAAATTACATTCTTCACTCACAGCAGCACCAATATTTGCTTTTACCAGTGGGTCCTCCCCTAATATGTGATGTAGTAGGAAGTACTTTTTTGGTTTTTGGTTAATTTGTGTTTCAGAGGAGGCAAGAGATTATGTGCAACTTCTGAGGGAAACTGAACTTTTAAAATCAGTAAACCAGTAACTCCGTGTGCCTCCAAAAATCAAACTATATTCTGGAGTTCTGAACCGCAGTGCATTTACTTTCACCACTTTTGAAGGGATATATTGCTGTATTTTGCTTTCCACATTTCATAGGTTTAAGGATAAAAAAGCAGCAAAAGCATGCTCTGTGTTTCTATTAATGTTTAGCTAAACCTGCAGTTTCACTCTATACAGAATTGAAACTCCTGTGCTCTTAGATGGATAACAGCAAGTTTCTGATATAAAGAAGAATCAGCCTTATTTCAAAATAAAATGCTGAGTGCCTGCCTAGGTATTAAAATATCTGAAGTTTGTGGGTTTAGATTGCAAGGAAGATTTCCAAAGACCCGGTGCACCTGCAAAAAATTACTGGTTTGGGTGATTGGACATGTATTAAGAAACCCACCTGCAACCCAAACAAGTAGATATTAAGCATCTCATGTTCTAGTGTTGCATAGCAGGGACATGGCTGGGTACTCGGAGAAATCAACACAGTCCAGCTTGTGTCAAATGACTCTCTTCTTCCATAATTAGCTAAGCACATTATCTGTGCTATAGGGTCAATAATATGAGTGGAAGCTAACTTTCTTTTGTTGTGACATACACAGTGAAATATCCAGAGCAGAATAGCTAGTGTAGTGTTTGCTAGTATAGAGTGAAGGTGTTCCTCCTACCAGAAATATCTTGAATGGTCTTTAAACACACAGCAGGATTTTAGTAAGATTTTTGCATTAGTTATGGAGTAACCAATGAAAACTTTAGTGTTTTTTGAAAAGCAAAATCCAGTTATCAGTAAAGAGAAGAAGAATTATTCTGCATTGCATTACTTCTAATATTCAGGCACAAAGGTGAGAAATATAGTCCTGAATTAATATATTTGGGAATTAATAGGCCCTTTTCTAGGACTCAATTGAAATGGCAGTGATGCTGTACAACTTCCCTGTTTATGTCTATATGACCCAGACACTAAATACAGGCAATTTGAAAGTATGATTACAAATTCTTTCCCTGTTTATCTTCAAGTTCCTACCACCTGAAATTAATTTCTCAGCTCCACCATAGTCAGAGAAATTATAAATTGCAATTGCAAATGTAAAGAAAAATACGTGGAGAAGGAAGGCATGAAAAAAACCCACAAACTCCCCCTAATAAACATCCTAAAAATCAAAGCAGTCTGTTCTGGTGAACATGGAGGCTTGTAAGTATGAAAATGTCTGAAAGAAACCATGTCATGTGAAATGCTGGATTGTCATCAGCATGTGTCTATGCATGTAGTTTTAAGCTTTGGCCCTTCTACACTCTCCCACACAGTTTTGACCTTGCTCTATGCCATTTCCTGTGCCCTTGCCACTATCTTTTTTGTCCTTATTGGGCTTGTTTCCCTTCCCCACAGTCCCATTCACTTAATAGACATTTCTTCCATAGAGTGTTCAACTTAGAACCGTCCCTGTTCTTGAAACTATTTTCATCAGTAGTGGACACCAAATAATAAGAAGAATGACTAAACTTTTAAAACTGAACTATTGTTAACATCAATAACCAACTTCTGTCTCTCTTTTCATGCAGCTTACGCTAAAAAGTGGGGGAGGGGGAAAGGAGGAACTTGAGCTTCTTCAAATTTAGTTTAGTCTGAAGTGACTGACTTATGCTTATGTAACACATTTTTCTCCTTGCTGATTGATCTTAAACTTTATGGCCAAATATTTCACAGTTGTCTTTTGGAATTCCCCATAGCTTGGATGTTAGACTTTTCACTGTTCTTTATGGTGTGGCACTGTATCTAGGTAAAACACAGTTTGAAATTAAAACTCTGTTCAAAAGTAGCATAGTCTTCTATGCAAATTGCAGCATATGAGAATAAAAGCACATGGATATATGAGTAACGTAAGAATTTGTTTAAAGGGGGAAAAATAAGAGTACTCAGTTATTTCCGTGGGGGTGGAGCAGCAGCTGAGGTGCTGTTGTTTAAAGTACAAATGTTTGAGGAAGTAGAATGCAGCAGTCGTTTCACATTCAATTATTTCTCAAGCTGCAGTCAAGGTGAAAAATAGTGATAGAGTAGTGATTTCTGCTGTTGTCGTGAGTGAGTTATGTCATGTTACCTTTTCTTCTGCACCTCAGCTGAACCACTGGAAACCACTTTGATGCTATTTTCTTCTGCTCTGTTTTATAGTCTCTTTGAGCACCAAATCTGCCAGACCTGGAAGCACGCAGAAAATGGTATGTTAAACTTTCATTTTAAAATTACTCTTAGGTAACAGTTCTTTGACTGGAACTGTTGTACAAGACTTTTATGAATGTATTCTGCTTTTCTGTTTTCTAAATGGTATGGTTTACTGTTATGGTTAGAAATTGCAATGCATCATGACCAGCAAGGAAAGTATTAATTTGCATTAAAACTCATTGTACAGCAGTGCTACAGAATGAGCAATGAATGTCTTATCAAAATGCTCGAAGTTCTTAGGTGTTTATTTTTCTTTACCCTTTCCTCCTGTCATAACCTAAAATGCATGTGGAACATCTACAGAAAACCTTCCTTCAGAAACACATAGCTGTACTGTTGCTGAATATTTGAAGAATACCTTAAATCATTAAGAGTTTTATGCACATGCCAGTTAAGATCAGTAGATTAATTAATTTCAAACTTCTTATAAAGCCAAGTGTAGATCTCAAAGAAAAGAACAGCTCCCATACTTTTAAGCAGGCCTCTCTTTCTCTCTTTGCAAAGACGTTGCACAAGACAGCATTGCTTTTTGCTCTTATTTAGAAGTCTTTTTGTTTGTTCTGGTACTATAGGGGACGTGAAGTTTCACACACATAAATAGCCAGATACAGCACCAGAATGTGTGTCTTTGCAGTTCAAATAGCTAATGCATTAAAAAGATTATCAGGAAAGGGAAGAATATACAAAGAAATGAAGCACAAAGATGGTAGTAGCTAGGCTGGCTCTGCAACAACTTTTAGATTCCTAAAAATACTGAAATATGTGAGAGTTGAAAACCTGAGGATTGTAAAAGACTCAAGAGTCTTTTCTTAAGAAGCATATTCAAAATATATTCAATGAAGACTTTCAAATCCCAGACTCACAGCACCTAATTTCAGGCACCTAAATGTGCAGCATTAATCTCTGCTTGGTGTGTACTCAGGCAGCTCTCCCTCAATCCTCAAACCCAGCAGTTCCTGCAGAGAGGCCTCTCTCTCTCTCCCACTCGAATTTCAGTGCTGCTGTACTCCATGGGCATTTGCCTTGGGTAACCAGACTAACTCTGGGTCCATCGGTCTGCTAATGCAGGAAATGGACACAGGCAGCTGCTGGGACATTACAGACCATGGTAGCATAGGCATTCTTTGGTATTCCTTTAGTCTCCTAACATCCTTTACATGTATAATGTGCTGTGTCCCCTGGGAAAGAATTAAGGAAGGCAAATTTTTTCAATAATATATCCAGATTTTTCTTTGGCAGTGTCTCTTGTCACTCTAAGAAAGACCTTCCATTTTCCATATAATTTAATAACAGTGGCAGAGTCCTTCCTTCTCCTTCCCACATCCCTGACCACATTACTGGAGAAAAAAGGATTCTACTGAAAAGCTTGAGTGGTGAGAGGAAATTAATGCCTTTTATCTTTTCCAAATTCACTCCCCACTTACTCTGATTATTCTCATTTATCATTTTTATCCAAGTGCTTTTCTACATCAGGAGATCAAAAAACTTAATCCTGCTCTAAAATGGATTGGCTAGACTGTACTGAAAACACTGGTGAACTCTCTTAGCCAGTGAACTCTGGGTGGGTTTCCTAAGTGAATTCCAATAAGCCAAATGATGGTTAATTTGATACCTAGCAAATGAAAACACAAGAGTTGGAGATAATAAAATATGAATACACAGGCATGGCCCGGTTAGTCCATATGAGTGTTCCCTGAATAATTGTATGAATGACAGCCATGGCTGCCAGCTATGGTATTTAGCTACCTTGTCTTTTCCCAGAGGATCTGTGGAAAAGAAGAAAGCACTGCAGCACTACCAGGGAATGGGCAAAGAAACTGTGATAGCACTGTAGCACCGTGTCACTATATCAGGTTACACTGAAGTCAAGGTCTGCAGTGGACTTTTACATTTTTCCTTCTATACTGGGGCTCTGTAATTCCAAAGATGACTGAAGGAATTATCAAAGTGATGCCATTTGGATGTTGAGTCAAGGTAGCAGAAGTGCAGTGCTGTGTGAGACGTGATCTGGCTTCTCTCACATTTGCTGCCCTGCAAGTAACCAGAGTGCTATTCCAGACAGATACACAGATGCAGAGATAGATCAGCATAGTCCTCTAAGGTAACAAAAAACCACAAATTTGTACAGGGGACACAGTGCTTAAAGTAAACAGGGTGAACAACAGGAAGCCTCACTTCACCTCCAAGTCCATGTCACCTGCAAGGCACAGCTTTGGCAGCAGTCAAGAGGGCTCACACAGAGTGCTTGGCAGGTCTCTATATGTTCTTGTGTCCCAGCTAAAGAGATAAAAACATTTCCATGCATCTTGAACATTTAACCTAATCGTCCAATTTTCACCTGCTTAACTAGGTTTTGACATTTAATCAACATTATGCCACACGGAACCAATCCTCATTTTTTAAGAGCCCTTGATGCGTGCCATGCAAGCCTCCACCACTGAGTTTTCAAAGGAGAAATGAGGCTGTTGATTTTCTTGGGGTGTCTTGTCTTTAAAACTCTTGACCAGTACCAGACACAAGCGGTTAAGATGCTCGGCAAGGCAGCAAGATGGTCAGGGCCCCTCTGCCTGTGCCACACAATCCAAGACTGGCAGCCTGCCAGCCAGAGTTTCCTTGACACTGACTGCTGCTGAGAAAGTAACTAGTAAGTTGTGAAACATTAAAAACTTTTTCCATAATACACACAAATCTATGAAGTCAGCAAAAATTTGACAGACAGAGAAGCTTCTTAACATGCCTGTGGGATTTTGGCTCTGGTTATGAAGTCCGATTATTTGTCTTTTATGGAACATGCCCAATGTTAAACTTGCCTTTGATTTTCATGTGCCCACCTCACATTGATACATTGTTTTTCTATCCTTCTTCCCTTATTGAGCAGTGAAAATGCAAACTGGTATTAAACTTAATGGAAATAAAGACATTGACTGGCTTAAGTCAACTCTACATCCATTCTGACACTTACTAGAGGAAGAGTACTTATGATAATGTTAAATTTGAATTAGGAACTCAGTCAACTGTTAGTGAAGTTTTGAAAGCTTACACAAGCTTTTAAATGAATATAGATTTTATCCATCTTGCATACGATTTGAAAATGTAGCTGTGCTCATCTCTGCTATTATACAATGGCAATCTGCAGGATGTCTAATACCTCTTATTTTCCCTTAAAAGAGAATGTTCACAGAGACATAGACTTTATTCACCCCTTTTCACTTTTACAGGTGATATTTTTTTTAAGAACTCATTTTTTAGAGAGTGGTATTTAAATTAGTACAAGAATTCTTGGAGATAATAAAAAAGCATTTGAGGGGAAAAACCAACATATGACTTCGGAAACTTCTAATCCTACTTCCACATCTATTCTTGGTCAATGTGAGACAAAAAACAGAATTTAGATGTAAAGTTGGCCAGACCCAGTGTATAGATGAAATATTCTGATTGCATTAAAACTAATACCTCCATTTCTCCTTGGTTTTAGGTACCTTGTGCAAAGATGTCAAATGCATTGCCATTTATCTTGCTCTTCATATTCCCACTGCTGCTGTCAGGGGCTTGGTTTCCCAAAACTTTACCCTGTGATGTCAAACCTTCTGAAGATACTGTGACAGTGGACTGCACTGACCGGCGCCTTACAGAAATCCCCAGAGGGATCCCAGGAAATGCTACCAACCTTACGCTGAGCATTAACCATATTCCCCACATCCACCCAACATCCTTTTATCATCTTGAAAACCTCCAGGAGATTGACTTCAGATGCAACTGTGTGCCTCTCAAAATGGGGCCCAAAGATAATTTGTGCACCAGCCCACTGAAAATTGAGAATGGCAGTTTTGCTGCCCTGACAAGATTGAAGTCATTGTATTTGGATGCAAACCAGCTGGCAGGAATACCCCAAGGCCTTCCTGCTACTTTAACCTTGCTGAGCCTGGAAGCAAACCATATCTTTTCTATCCATAAAGCCAGCTTCTCAGAGCTAGGAAACATAGAGGTATTGTATCTTGGACAGAACTGTTACTACCGCAACCCATGCAATGTTTCATTTGAAATTGAGGAAACAGCCTTCCTGGGACTGAAAAAGTTAACAATCCTATCCCTGAAGTCCAACAACCTAACACGAGTCCCACCCAATTTGTCATCTACTTTAAAGGAATTGTATATTTACAACAACAGGATTCAAGAGATTCAAGAACAGGATTTAAGTGGCCTTCCCAACCTAGAAATTCTCGACCTAAGTGGCAATTGTCCGCGTTGCTACAATGCCCCATATCCTTGCATTCCCTGTCCCAAGAGCTCGATTCACATACATTCAAAGGCTTTTGACTCCTTGGAAAATTTAAGGATTTTGCGGCTCCACAGTAACTCCCTTCAGAGCATACCTAGCAGTTGGTTTAAAAACATCAAGAATCTCAAAGAACTTGACCTCTCCCAAAATTTCCTTGTGAGAGAGATTGGAGATGCTCAGTTCTTGACATTTCTCCCCAGCCTTATGCAGCTTGATCTGTCTTTTAACTTTGAGCTGAAGGTGTATTCTCCCTTCTTGAATCTTTCCACAACATTTTCCTCCCTCTCTAACCTGGAAACCCTGAGGATCAGGGGTTATGTCTTTAAAGAACTGAGGGCAAAAGATCTAAATCCACTGCTCCATCTTCGGAATCTAACCATGTTGGATCTTGGGACAAATTTTATTAAAGTTGCAGACATGACAGTGTTTGAAGAATTCCCAGCTCTTAAGTTCATTGACCTCTCCGTGAATAAAATTTCTCCTTCTTCAGGGGACAGCAATTTCTGTGGATTTTGCTCTAATCCTGGTGTTTCAGTTGAGCAGTACAACAGACAAGTACAACAAGAGATGCATTATTTCAGGTATGATGTGTATGGGCGAAGTTGCCGTTCGAAAGACATAGAGGCTTCTTCCTACCAATCTTTAGTTAAGGAAGATTGCCTTAACTACGGAAAAACTCTGGATTTAAGCAGAAACAATGTATTTTTTGTTAACTCCGCAGACTTCCAGGGACTTAGCTCCCTCAAATGTCTCAATTTGTCAGGTAATGCTATAAGTCAAACTTTAAATGGAAGTGAATTCTCTTACTTGTCTGAATTGAAATATCTGGATTTTTCTAACAACAGGGTTGATTTGCTATACCAAACTGCCTTCAAAGAACTAAAACTTTTAGAAATTCTAGATCTGAGCAATAACAAATATTATTTTCTGGCAGAAGGTATTACTCATGTGCTTAGTTTTCTGAAAAATCTCGTCCATTTGAGGAAGCTGATGATGAATGACAATGACATTTCTACCACTATTGATACGGGAATGGAAAGTCAATCTCTTCGAATTTTAGAATTCAGAGGAAATCGTTTAGATGCTTTATGGATGGATGGCAATGCTAGATACTTGTCCTTCTTCAAGAATCTGACCAGCCTGGAAGAACTGGATATTTCCTTCAACTCACTCAGTTTTTTGCCTCCTGGTGTTTTTGAAGAAATGCCTCCCAGTCTCAAGATCCTCAACTTAACCAATAATCGACTGAAGAGTTTTATCTGGGGAAACCTCCCCTCTCTGAAGAACCTAGTGACTCTGGACTTGAGCAATAACCTTCTGACTAATGTTCCCCGAGAACTGTCCAATTGCACTTCATCTCTCCAAGAACTGATGCTCCGAAACAATCGCATTCAGAGATTGACTAAATATTTTCTCAGAGGTGCTTTTAAACTGAGGTACCTGGACCTCAGCTCAAACAAGATTGAAATAATTAAGAAATCTAGCTTCCCTGAAAATGTCATTAACAACTTGAAGGTGCTGCTTTTGCACGGCAATCCTTTTAAGTGTAACTGTGAGGCTGTGTGGTTTGTCTGGTGGATCAATCAGACACAGGTGACCATTCCTCTTCTGGCCACTGATGTCACCTGTGCTGGCCCAGGAGCACATAAGGGGAGGAGCGTGGTTTTCTTGGATCTCTACACCTGTGAGCTGGATACATCATATTTTATTCTGTATGCTCTGTCATCTTCAGCCGTCCTTGCCTTAATGGTGTTCACAGTGATGAGCCATCTCTACTTCTGGGATGTGTGGTACAGCTACCATTACTGCACTGCCCGGCTGAAGGGCTATCGGCGCTTGCCTTCACCTGCTGCTTGCTACGATGCCTTTATTGCCTACGACAGCGAAGACCCAGCTGTGAACGAGTGGGTGCTGCAAGAGCTGGTTGAAAGGCTGGAAAACCAAAAAGCCAGGCAGTTCAATTTATGCCTGGAAGGAAGGGACTGGCTCCCAGGACAGCCAGTCTTTGACAACCTTTCCCAGAGCATTCAGCTGAGCAAAAAGACCATATTTGTGCTGACCAACAGGTACATTAAAAGTGGCCGCTTCAAGACAACATTTTATATGGCTCATCAGCGGCTTCTGGATGAAAAGATGGATGTCATTATCTTGATATTTCTTGAGAAGGTTTTGCAGAAGTCCCGCTACGTCCGTCTGAGGAAGAGGCTGTGCAGAAGTTCAGTCCTGGAATGGCCAACTAATCCTCAGTCTCAGCCCTACTTCTGGCAGTGCCTGAAAAATGCCATAGCTATGAACAATTCTCTGGCTTACAACAAGCTTCTCCAAGAAACTGTTTAGTTCTCCCATTTTCCTTAAATATTGTTGTTATACACATGCACCTTGCTTGGCACTTTTTAGTGTGCAGCAAGAAATTATGCACTACCCCCTGGAAGTCACTGTTACAGAAAATCACATCTCCTGCGGTTGGGTCAAGTGTGGGTTAGACACTTGGTCAACATGCTAAGTACACAGAATGATGTAGTTGTTGTGCCTTGCCTAAGGTTGCTGCTGTTCAGACACTGATGGAATAAATGGGATTTTAATAAAAAGGTATAGTTTATTTGCTATATTTATGAAAATCAAGAAAAGAAGTCACTGACACATTTGTGTCCAGAAATAGCTTTAGAAAAGGTCATTCTTTGATCTCAGGAGTTGGGAAAATAAAAGATTTTTTATCTTTTCATCTTAGGCTTACACCTTCTGAGTCTACCACTTCTGTCTGAGTGGGGAAACTGGGAAAAGCAAATTCTGTTGGGACTAATGTCAGGGCTTGGGTCTAGTACAGGAACTCTCCCATTGTTGCACAATCAAAAAGCTCACAAATCTGAAGAGACTTGAAGTATGTATGTGACTGAAGTGGAGATATGAGTTCAGAAGATCTTGTAGACTGTAGGTAAAAAGGAGTTACAAGATAAAGGGATTCCTTGTGCATGGGTGCAAGAAGGAGAGGACAGTAGGTGGGCAGTGGGAGAGGTACAAGGCAGGTGGAGAAATTCAGTTAAACCAAAGAGACAAAGAACTAGATATATTCCAGATCCCTTCCAACCCAAACCATTCTATGATTCTGTGATCTCAGCTCCCTCTGGCAGTTCCTTGCCTAGGTCTTCTGTCTGTTCCTTTCTTTAAATAGTCCCTTTTTTATTTAGTTTAGTAGGCAGGCAGACAGACAAGAACACAAAAATAAACAAGAAAACTAATGCTTATATAATATTACAGGCAGTAAGGATTTTTTTCCTCCAAATTATCATAGTGGTGTTATTGATTTACAACAGAAGCAGGAGATGGATCAGGGCCTGTTTAGAAGAGTGGATGTTTTTATTTTATTTTAACATTGGAAGGAGCATCTGGGGAACTGAAGGCTTGTCAGCCTGACATCAGTGCCAGTGAAGGTCATGGAGCCGATCATCTTGAATGGCATCACGCAGGAAGTACAGGAAAATCAGGGTATAAGGTCCAGCTGGCATGGGTTTATGAAAGGTAGGTCTTCCTTGACCTGCCTGGTCTCTTTCTGTGACAAAATGACCTGCTTAGTGGATGAGGGAAAGGCTGTGGATGTTGTCTCTCTAGAGTTTAGTAAAGCCTTTTACATAATTCTCCATAGCATTGTTTAGGAGGAGAAAAGGCGGCTCAGGGACACCACCCGAAAGGAGGTTGTTCTCAGTGAGACTCAGTCTTCTCTCTCATGTAGAAAGTGACAGGATGAAATAAAATGGAGTGGAGTTGCACCAGAGAAGGTTTACATTAGATATTAGGGAAAAAAATCATGGAAAAGGTTGTCAAGCAATGGAACAGACTACCCAGGGAAGTGGTAAAGTCAACATCCCCGCCATTGTTTAAAAAACACATGGATCTGGCATGTGATATGTTTTAATGCTGAATATGGTCATGGTGCTTGGTTGATGATTTGATTTGATAATCTTAAAGTCTTTCCAACCTTAATTATTTTATTATGCTGTGATTTCTTATGGTTGTGTTTTTAAACAATGATTTGAAGTTCAAATACTTTGTGCTCATTGTGACTGAGACAGTCACCAATCACCACTTTGCCCAACAAATCTAGGTGGGCATGTTCCCTCGTTGGTTCCCTTAATATCTCCACCAAGAAATCATCTTCAACATGGTACAAGACTGCTTGTGTCCATTGTATAATGTTCTAAATTGAGGTGTAGGAAGTTAAGATCACCCCTAAGGACAAGGACAGCTTACCTAGAGATATTTTCTTAATTGCTTTTGGAATAATTCCTTAGAGTCATGGTCCAGATGGGTGGTTGATAGCATACTCCCACAACAACACGCATCTTCATCCTTTCCAGAGACTCTTGACCACATCGTCACCAACCCCTCCCTCATATAAAGAGCCATCCCCTCACTTCCTGCACTGCCTATCCTTCCTGACGAGCCTATAACTATGTTATAACACAGTAACACAATGGATCAACAGTATTGTTTTATTTGGTAAAGATATTTCTTAAAAGCAAGATCATTTAACCCACATTACTTTGCAGTTAAGTTGTTAATAACCCCGAAGACTGGGGCCACAATTATGCCAAAGTTTACACATGAGCACTACACTAAAGGCATTTAATGCACTGTATCAGTTCAGTTGCTTTATATATCAGATCTTTGTTTCAAATAAAGTGCTGAATTATTTGCCTTCCCTGTGCACAAGTACTGTAAATAAAGCTTCAAAATTACTTGTGCCAAGATGTTGCTTGGGCTTCTATTCTTTTGAAACTCTTCTTATGCAGATTGTGGCCTGCACAAGTCAAATAGAGAAATATTAAAACAAGTCAAATAGAACACTGACTGTCAAACCTTGTTTGTAAATCATGCTCCAGCTGTCTTGAACAAAAGGATGAACTGTTAATCACACCAGACTGGTAAACATCTTCATAATAAGATCATCCTTCTCTTTTTTTTATGGTCTGACAGAAGGGACACAATGTTTAAATTTCCTTGAAAGTCTGAGCTGCATTTCATGAGCAGTTGAAATTTGCATTTCTCAGAATGTTGGAGGCAAACCCACTCAACTGCATTTGATGAGATAGGGGAAAGAGCAGAAGTAAAATTGCAGAACTAATCTTACTGTATGTGTATGCCTGGATTGTGGTCTGAAGACCTGTCAGTTCAGCCTGGTGGGAAACATTCCTGTCTCTGCAGCATTCTTTTGAGATAACTGAAACTATACCCCACTGCATAACAGAAATTGGAGGATTTAGCACATTTAGTCTGTAAGCCTTACTTTTAATCATTCCACTGCCTAGTGCAAGTACACATTTTTGGATTTTTTTGTAAGAGTATTTGATGTTTCGAGCTTTGCTCGAAGCTTTTGTCATAGACTCCCAGGGGTTTTAAATGTCAAACATTCAGAGGCTGTTTCTGAGGCAGTGACTATGGGGAGTGAAACCTGGGTGTGTTTCACTGTAGAGGTCCCTCTCGCAGTCGTTTGTCAGGTGTGTGTTGTCAGTGCTGGTGCTCTGTGGTCTCTCCTGCGCTGAGTGGCAGCTGCCTCTGTCTGGCAGCCAAGGCCCACCCATCCGGGCTGGGGGGAGCATCGGGAGGGCAGGTTCAGAGTGGCTCTTCTCTGCAGATAAAGCTCCTGGGCAGAGATAACGCCAGGCTAATAAGTTAAGGGAAAAAGAAAAAGGCAAATGATGCAGAAGTGATCACTCACCACCTCCTGGCAGCAGACCAGAGCCCAGCTAGCCTCTGAGTGATGGCTGCTTTAGCTAAACCCACATCCTGCCACTCCTCCCCAGTTTTATTGCTGCACATAGAACCTTAATGGCATGAGTTATGCCTTTAGTCAGCTGAGCTCCATAATTGTAGCTGTGCCCCCTCCCAGACTCTGGCTCACCCACAGCCTGCTCACCAGCGTGAGGAGTGGAGAAGGCCTTGAGGCTCTGCAAGTTCCCCCACAGGCATCATGCTGGTGTGTAATCCACACTGCTTTGGTCACCAATCTGTACCAGGGTACCACAGGGCTGCTGTGGAAAAACGGGGCCCATCCCAGCCAGACCCAGTATGGTTGTGGTGACAAATGAGGTGTGATTGTGGATACTCATGTCTGACTTTTGTAGGCCTGTGCTGAGCTGTACTTGTAAGAAAATGTAAAAGAAGGCAAAAAATAAAAGAAATTGTACAGAATAGGCAAATCATAGAGACTTGCTGAATTCCCTGCTCAGATTACATGTTGTGCCCCCAAGCATGTCCCCACACATAGATATTTGCTCTTATTAGCAGGATTCATAGTGGATGGCTTTCATCTGACACTAAGGGAAGAGCTAGTCTTTGGCAAAATGATGATGGTGCTATATTGTGGTTGCAATGAAAGCATTTTTGATAGGATATTGTCATTAGTATAGCACATCAATCATTATTATTAAAATGCCATGGGATTTCTACAAAACAAATTAACATTGTACAAGCTGTAAGTAGTGCAATACAGAATTTATAATAAATTTAATGACTTGAACCCTGTGCAGATCTCAAGTCAAATCTTAGTCCATGCTTTGCTCTATCAATATAGCAACTATAATAAGACTCTCAAAACATATAAAAGAAGAAGTCACTCCCTCCATCCTCAGAGGATGCAAACAATGGCAGAAGTATCCCGGCTACTGGAGGTTGATGGGTTTCACTGTCTGTCCAGCAGCAGCTCTGGTTCAGGTCCCCCCTTATGCCTCATAACTGGTTGGATCTCTAGACCATGGGCTTCTGCACTTCGCCTCCCTCTTCCATGGGGGCCTGGGACCCTCCAAGACAGAAAGGAGGGGAGTAGTCACCTTGTGCCCAGGAACCTTGAGGATGGGAGGGAGGAAAAAAAAATATTTATCTGGGTTTTCTTCTGGGGTCACAGAACCTTCAGGGCCTGAGAACGAGGTGATGGGTAATGAAGATGTGATCCACTCAATGAGAGGTGATGGCTGCTTGCCTCATGAATTGGCATTAACTAAATCCACAAGCAGGGGTTGGAGCAGGGTGTACTGGTGGCAGTGGCACACATCAACACTTCACTTCTAGAGTGACTTTTTAGGGAAGGCAAGAATGAGGCATGTGCCACTGTCGCTCAGCTCTGAAGAGACCCCTGATCCCACCAAGGCTTGCAGGAGTAAGGTTCAGAGAACAGTGGTGTGAAAGCAAAGGGAAAATCTGGCTCCAGGACAGGCTCCAGAGCAACCAGGGAAGAAGGTCACAAGGCTGGAAGTGGAAGCCTGCACCACTGTAAAAGGCAGGGCTCTGGACTTTGTTAAACAAGTAAAAACATTTGTGCTATGATGTATCTGCAACTATATAGATAATCTACAATATATACACGCTATACAAAATACATTCCTATTGCATATAGGTGTCTTGCATAGATAAATATACATACATAGAGGGACACAAGAAATCAATCCATTTCAAGTGCAGTTCATGACATTAGAATCAAAATAATCTCTATTGAATAGTAGTCCTCACAGATAGATATATCATGCACAGTTGTCATAAATGCAGTATCAAGGTCTAAAATAAATGAAAAAAATATGTGTCTTGGTCTTTAAAACTCCATAAATTGACATGCATGCATTTCTAATGTGAGCTATGTTACAGTAGCTTGCCTGCCGTAATCTTAAGCCTTTATTTCACATGGAGCTGCTTTCCTGCTGTGTGGTTTGTTTGGGTCCAGCAGCATCTGAGTTCCATGTTGTCCTGCAGGGGCTCTTCCAGTACTCCCTCAGTGCTCTTGCCTGAAGATGACTTCATAAACCATGGCAGGATTGCCTACATGAAATATGAAAAAAGGCTGGCAATGTCATCACCAAGAAGCAGGATTTGAGGATATCCCACTTACAGGTGCCAAACTTCCTCTGAGCCTGCCAGTTCTATGATTTGCCACCCCTTTCTCCAATGCTGTGCTCCATCACTTCCAGCATTACTGCCTTGTCACTTCTCCTCATCATCCCTCAGAGAATAGAAGGAATCATGTCTGTGGCTACTCTGTCTTATCTGCCCATGAGGAAGGGGCAAGCAGAAGGGACACAGTTGCAGTGCTGATCCTGGAGAACTTGGAAAATAGCTCCATCTTATTTCAGCTATTTCAGGGTGCCTTCTGTCTCCCCTGATGGTAACTCACTTTCAAAACCAATACTGCTGGGAACCTTTGCTTTGAGCAAACAATTTTAACCTGTTGTAAACCAGTCAGTCCTGATACTGAGGTAGCCTTGGGCAGCCTGAGCTTTCAGAAAAGGCAGTGTCTGTTTCTGTGGTATTAGGCCATACCTCAGCACCCTGGGCAGTTTGAGTAGGCTCTTAATGCAGATCTGTCAGTGTGTCCTTGCTCACCAGGCCTCCCCTGAGTGCTTCCTCTGCCCTTGTTGTCAGCCAGTCTCCTCCCATGCTGTCTTCTATTCATTTTTTTGGTTATTTTTAGTGACCACTAACACATTTCTGCAGCGCCTATCAGCAACTTCTATTTGAAAATTCAACTTATGTGTTTCAAAAACTGAGCAAGATAACTGGCTTTCTTGAATAATTTTGTGGGCAAATTATGCCATGTAACTGAACGCTATTCATAGCATATTAGCTATGAATAGATGGAGTTGTAGGATTCTTGAAATCAGGGTCAGCACTTTAGAGAAAAGACATTGAAGCCAGACTTTAGGACTGTAAGTAAACTTATCAAGATTTAAAATAAAGATAGTGGAATCTTGATTTTGGAATATGCGATAAAGCAAACTTCTGTAGAGAAAAGGAAAAAGAAAAGGAAATCTGATTGCTCAACTGTCAACCAAATTTGTAGATGTAGGATTAAGACAGGTAAGGACTCCTGCTTTATTTTAAATTATTTTCCTCACTCACAGCAGCTGTAATATATATTTGCTGCTACCAGTAGGTCCTCCCCTAACATGTGATATAGTAGGAAGCACTTTTCTGCTTTCAGTTACTTTGTCTTTCAGAGGAGGCAAGGGATTTTGTGCAACTTCTGAGGGAAACGGAACTTTTAAAATCAGTAAACCAGTAACTCCCTATGCCTCTAAAACTCAAATTACAGTTCAGAAGTCCTGAATTTCTGAAAACTCCCCTCCATTTACTCTGCCTCAATCTCTGAAGCTAATTACTGCTGTATTTTTCTTCCCAAATTTCATAGGTAAAAACTAAATAAAGATAAGAAGAGGTCTGCATTTTACTAGTACTCAGCTAAAGCTGCAGTTTCATTTTACATAGAATTGAAACTCCTTGAGCTCTTAGCTGGCTGACAACAAGTTCCTAATATTAAAACAAACAAACAAAAAACAGATCAACCTGAGAGCAAAAGAAACTGCTAAGTGTTGGTACAGCTATTAAAATTTCCACAGCTTGTAGTCATAGACTGTGAGGGAATACCTGCTAAAAATTACAAGGCTGGGTGACTGGATGTTGTGTTTTAGAAAACCTTCATGCAAGCAAAGTGGACTAAGCATCTCCTGTTCCAGTGACATGTACCAGGGATGTTACTTGAAGAAATCATTCACAATCCAACTTGTGCACACTCTTCCACATAGTTCTCACTTCTTTGTGTTCAGTTACCTACGCCCTTATCCTTTTTGTCTTGGTTTTGGTTCCCTTCCTCAAGTTCATTTCATTTAACAAACATTTTTTCCAGACTTCTACATGAAGTATTCCGAGATTTGTCTGCTCATATTAGTGCACAAGTGATTCTTAAAAAGATATGAATCCTTGAAGCTAGTAACTTCAGAAATAAATCCCAAATAATAATTATAAAAATTACTAAACTTCCTTGTCAATTAACAATTTTTGCCTCCCTTCATGCAGCTTACATTTGAAAAAGGAAAAAAAAAAAAAAGGAACTTGAGCTTCTGCAATCTTTGTTGATCACATGAGTATTACCCTTTCCCAATGCCTTTGTCTCCTAGCTGATTAATCTCATACTCTCTCATTAAGGATTTTGAAGTTGTGTTCCTTTGGTGCTCAGATGAAGAGAAAGAAGATACAGTGTAGATTAATGTTGTCTTGAGTGGGTTATGTCATGTTACGTTCTCCCCTACACCTCAGCTGAACCACTGGAAACCACTTTGATGCTGTTTTCTGCTCCAGTTTGTGGTTTCTTCCAGAATCTAATCTGTCAGACCTGGAAACGCAAAGAATATGGTATGTTTAAACTTTTATTTTAAATTTGCTCTTAGACATTTTTGACTGGAACTGTTGTGGAAGATTTTCAAGAAAATATTCTGCTTTTCTGTTTTCCAAATGGTTCAGTTTACTGTTATGGTTAGAAGCTGGAGAAAATTATGAAAGGAAAGGATTTATCTGTATTCCTGTACTTCAGAATGAGTGTAATATATTTTCTACTTGATGTAACTTCTGAGGTGTTCCTCTAGCCTTTCCCCATGAACAAATATATGGAATCCCAACAGAAAACCTTCCTTCAGAAACACACAGCAGTACTGTTGCTGAATATTTGAAGAACACCCTAAATCATTATTAGTTTATGCATATGCCAGTTAAGACCAGTAGATTAGTTCTTTTCAAACTTCTTATAAATCCAAGCACAGATCACAGAGAAAAGAACATATACTCCATACTCCAGCTGTACTATTAAGCAAGCCTCTCATTACAAAGACATTGCACAAGACAGCATTGCTTTTTGCTCTTATTTAGAAGTCTTTTTGTTTGTTCTGGTACTATAATGGATGTGAGGTTTCACACACGTAAATAGCCAGATACAGCACCAGAATGTAACTCTTTACAGTTCAAATAGCTAATTCATTAAAAAAGATTATCAGGAAAGGGAAGAACATATAAAGAAATGAAGCACAAAGAACTAGGCTGGCTCTCCAGCCACACTTAGGTCCCTAAAAAAAAACCCCTGAACTACATGAGAAACTTATAAACGTATTCATGATGAGTTTCAAACCCCAGATTCTTTGCACCTAGTTCCAGGCACCTAAATTGTAGTAAGCCACAGCTCTCTCCATCTTCAGAGCCAAGCAGCCTAGGTTAATGACAATAAAGTGAGAAACTTGGGTAAACACCTAAAATTAAGGGTCTGAGTGCAATGGCTGCATACAAATTCATGTAGAAAGTTCGTGTCTTCAATCTAGACTGCAATCATGCCTTGCCCATGTCATCCTCTAATGCTTGGACAGTGTTTATTTTGGTTTATCACATCTTTAAAGGTTGAATCTAATTAGCTTTTCTTCCTGTTGCATTAAGTATGTAGCAATTTGGCATAAAGTAACCTCCTTTGCTTCCAGCTGGTCCACAGAAATCAGAGGGGCTGGGTGTGTTTGGGCTTAATTTCTGATTTGAGCCAACTAAGTACTACTAAGTCTGGTCAGATTGCCAGATGCAATAGTTGGATTTACACCACAAGCCTCATCTCATTCCTGAACAGACTCACCAGTTGTATTACTGGTTCATCACTGCAAATCTGGTTTAGTTCAGTATGAACTTCCATGAACAGAGATTCATCAACAATGCAATTTGTTGGATAATTGATAAATACACTAGACTTGCAACATACAAATGTACAGTACTATGTCAGTCCTCCCGGTGCAAATCTTACCAAATAAGCATCCCTAGTTTTGTGAAGAGAGAGAAATTACTCCATTGACTAGTCCATAAAATGTCTGTATTCTCATTCTCTGCCAATAAAGATTTCAAATGCCAGTTTATACTTTTGGGAGAAGTGGAAGCGAGACTGCGATCAAATGTTCTGTTACTGCTGTCTTTAATGGGGGACAGAGAGAAGCCACTTATATGTAAATAAGGGATATCAAGAGCAACAACACAGACTTTAGGTCTTGCACAAGGAAAGTACAGAATTGTGAAACTTTAGCACCACTTCCTCTTCTACCTGGCTGACTGAGGGTGAAAGGGTTACCCATTTCTGCCTGATAGCGTATCACACTTCAGCACACCATCATGCCCAGAGTAATCCCTCAGCCACAGATCTCATGGAAATCCCTTTACCACATATAGAACAGCATATCTCATGACTGTAGGCCTCGTTCCTACAACTTCCTTGTTTTAAAGGTGGGCTTTGATGTGCAGTGGCTGCCAGTATTGCCCTCTCTGACTGCACGTTCTGTGTCCATGGCTGGTGACAGTCAGCACTTCATGGTCTACGGAGGTGTGTGTCATCAGATGCACTGTAAAGGGTACCCATGTGATGGAGAAAAATGTCTTGCACTGCAAGGAGTCTCTATGGATTCCCTATCAGATCTCTGCTATGCTCCATGGGCATTTGCCTTGGCTAATGTTCTTGACCCTGGGGTACATTGCCTTGCAATAAAAGATGGAGACAGGCAAATGCTGGGATGTCATGGACTATTTGGCTAGGCTAGACATTCTTTCATTAGTATCATAATGTTCATTACATGCATAAAATGCTGTGTTGCCTGGGGGGAAAAAAAAGGAAAGGAAATACCAGCATACGCCTCTTCAAACTTCTAATCCTACTTCCACATCTATTCTTGGTCAATGTGAGACAAAAAACAGAATTTAGATGTAAAGTTGGCCAGACCCAGTGTATAGATGAAATATTCTGATTGCATTAAACTAATACCTCCATTTCTCCTTGGTTTTAGGTACCTTGTGCAAAGATGTCAAATGCATTGCCATTTATCTTGCTCTTCATATTCCCAATGCTGCTCTCAGGGGCTTGGTTTCCCAAAACTTTACCCTGTGATGTCAAACCTTCCGAAGATACTGTAACAGTGGACTGCACTGACCGGCGCCTTACAGAAATCCCCAGAGGGATCCCAGGAAATGCTACCAACCTTACGCTGAGCATTAACCATATTCCCCACATCCACCCAACATCCTTTGATCATCTTGAAAACCTCCAGGAGATTGACTTCAGGTGCAACTGTGTGCCTGTCAAACTGGGACCCAAAAATCATGTGTGCACCAGCCCACTGAAAATTGAGAATGGCAGTTTTGCTGCCCTGACAAGACTGAAGTCATTGTATTTGGATGCAAACCAGCTGGCAGGAATACCCCAAGGCCTTCCTGCTACTTTAACCTTGCTGAGCCTGGAAGCAAACCATATCTTTTCTATCCATAAAGCCAGCTTCTCAGAGCTAGGAAACATAGAGGTATTGTATCTTGGACAGAACTGTTACTACCGCAACCCATGCAATGTTTCATTTGAAATTGAAGAAACAGCCTTCCTGGGACTGAAAAAGTTAACAATCCTATCCCTGAAGTCCAACAACCTAACACGAGTCCCACCCAATTTGTCATCTACTTTAAAGGAATTGTATATTTACAACAACAGGATTCAAGAGATTCAAGAACAGGATTTAAGTGGCCTTCCCAACCTAGAAATTCTCGACCTAAGTGGCAATTGCCCACGTTGCTATGATGCCCCATATCCCTGTAATCCCTGTCCCAAGAGCTCGATTCACATACATTCAAAGGCTTTTGACTCCTTGGAAAATTTAAGGATTTTGCGGCTCCACAGTAACTCTCTTCAGAGCATACCCAGCAGTTGGTTTAAAAACATCAAGAATCTCAAAGAACTTGACCTCTCCCAAAATTTCCTCATGAGGGAGATTGGAGATGCTCAGTTCTTGACATTTCTCCCCAGCCTTATGCAGCTTGATCTGTCCTTTAACTTTGAGCTGAAGGTGTATTCTCCCTTCTTGAATCTTTCCACAACATTTTCCTCCCTCTCTAACCTGGAAACCCTGAGGATCAAGGGTTATGTCTTTAAAGAACTGAGGGCAAAAGATCTAAATCCTCTGCTCCATCTTCAGAATCTAACCATGTTGGACCTCGGGACTAATTTTATTAAAGTTGCAGACATGACAGTATTTGAAGAATTCCCAGCTCTTAAGTTCATTGACCTCTCCGTGAATAAAATTTCTCCTTCTTCAGGGGACAGCAATTTCTGTGGATTTTGCTCTAATCCTGGTGTTTCAGTTGAGCAGTACAACAGGCAAGTACAACAAGAGATGCATTATTTCAGGTATGATGAGTATGAGCGAAGTTGCCGTTCGAAAGACATAGAGGCTTCTTCCTACCAATCTTTAGTTAAGGAAGATTGCCTTAACTATGGAAAAACTCTGGATTTAAGCAGAAACAATGTATTTTTTGTTAACTCCGCAGACTTCCAGGGACTTAGCTCTCTCAAATGTCTCAATTTGTCAGATAATGCTATAAGTCAAACTTTAAATGGAAGTGAATTCTCTTACTTGTCTGAATTGAAATATCTGGATTTTTCTAACAACAGGGTTGATTTGCTATACCAAACTGCCTTCAAAGAACTAAAACTTTTAGAAATTCTAGATCTGAGCAATAACAAATATTATTTTCTGGCAGAAGGTGTTACTCATGTGCTTAGTTTTCTGAAAAATCTCATCCATTTGAGGAAGCTGATGATGAATGATAATGACATTTCTACCACTATTGATACGGGAATGGAAAGTCAATCTCTTCGAATTTTAGAATTCAGAGGAAATCGTTTAGATGCTTTATGGATGGATGGCAATGCTAGATACTTGTCCTTCTTCAAGAATCTGACCAGCCTGGAAGAACTGGATATTTCCTTCAACTCACTCAGTTTTTTGCCTCCCGGTGTTTTTGAAGAAATGCCTCCCAGTCTCAAGATCCTCAACTTAACCAATAATCAACTGAAGAGTTTTATCTGGGGAAACCTCCCCTCTCTGAAGAACCTAGTGACTCTGGACTTGAGCAATAACCTTCTGACTAATGTTCCCCGAGAACTGTCCAATTGCACTTCTTCTCTCCAAGAACTGATGCTCCGAAACAATCGCATTCAGATGCTAACCAAACATTTTCTCAGAGGTGCTTTTAAATTGAGATACTTGGACCTCAGCTCGAACAAGATTGAGATAATTAAGAAATCTAGCTTCCCTGAAAATGTCATTAACAACTTGAAGGTGCTGCTTTTGCACGGCAATCCTTTTAAGTGTAACTGTGAGGCTGTGTGGTTTGTCTGGTGGATCAATCAGACGCAGGTGACCATTCCTCTTCTGGCCACTGACGTCACCTGTGCTGGCCCAGGAGCACATAAGGGGAGGAGCGTGGTTTTCTTGGATCTCTACACCTGTGAGCTGGATACATCATATTTTATTCTGTATGCTCTGTCATCTTCAGCCGTCCTTGCCTTAATGGTGTTCACAGTGATGAGCCATCTCTACTTCTGGGATGTGTGGTACAGCTACCATTACTGCACTGCCCGGCTGAAGGGCTATCGGCGCTTGCCTTCACCTGCTGCTTGCTACGATGCCTTTATTGCCTACGACAGCGAAGACCCAGCTGTGAACGAGTGGGTGCTGCAAGAGCTGGTTGAAAGGCTGGAAAACCAAAAAGCCAGGCAGTTCAATTTATGCCTGGAAGGAAGGGACTGGCTCCCAGGACAGCCAGTCTTTGACAACCTTTCCCAGAGCATTCAGCTGAGCAAAAAGACCATATTTGTGCTGACCAACAGGTACATTAAAAGTGGCCGCTTCAAGACAACATTTTATATGGCTCATCAGCGGCTTCTGGATGAAAAGATGGATGTCATTATCTTGATATTTCTTGAGAAGGTTTTGCAGAAGTCCCGCTACGTCCGTCTGAGGAAGAGGCTGTGCAGAAGTTCAGTCCTGGAATGGCCAACTAATCCTCAGTCTCAGCCCTACTTCTGGCAGTGCCTGAAAAATGCCATAGCTACGAACAATTCTCTGGCTTACAATAAGCTTCTCCAAGAAACTGTTTAGTTCTCCCCTTTTCCTTAAATATTGTTCTGATGCACAGGATCAAATCACCATAAACAAAAGATCCTGAACTTCATTTGCTGAAACTTGCAAAGCCTGGCAGTTATACCTCTTTGATGTTATACCCCAAGATGAAAGGGACAATTACTATGAAATCCAGTAATTCAAATTTGAATAGAAAATATTGCCATAACAAATATTTAGTTGTCATGTACTTTGCTTTGCACTGATCTCTGCACTGGAAGGGCAGGTGCTAAAATGGGAAGGTATGTGAGATCAGGTTCTATAGGGCTTGCAGGCTGCTTTGGGAAAGCAAGGAGGGGGAGCAGGGCAGCAGAGAGACAGAGGAATAGGTGCAAGGTAGATGGGGAAAAATCAAGAGACTAGACAAAGAAACGAAGGGAAAAGAAAAAATGAGAAAGTGGAAAAGATGCTAAGAAAGGAGGAGTATGTGGCTGTGCTAGAGCATAGCAGGTCACTCTCCCACAGCAGCTGATGGGGCACTACAAAACATTTGAGATAGGAATGGGTCTGACTTTAGGGACATCCTGAAGAAGTGAAGAAAAATAAACACCTGTGCCTGTTCCCCACTCTGTTTCACAGTACAGACTCATTGAACACATGAGAGTATTTCAAGTGAAACCTTTTGTAATGGCAGCCTAAACCTCTGAACATGACATAGGCATGTTCTCTGCTTGATGTAATGATGTCTGTCTTAGGAGAAGCAGCACATTTTCACCTTGCTGGTTACTTCTGTCTGCAGCAGTCTGCTCTTGATCAAAGCCCTTCTTTTCTGGCAACTAGTCTTGTTGACATCTCTGATGTTGTCATTGTTAACTGCTTTAAATTTCTTTATTTCAGATGCCACTTCCATTTCCTCACCTAAATGTTCTGGCTGATCTTTTCTTTTGGCAACAAGACAGAAAAACAAAGAAACACAAGAAAATAAACTTTATGTAATAATATAACAGATAAGAAGGGTTTTTCTTTCTCAATTTTTCTCAACATTTTTATTGATTGAATGCAAAAGTAGGAAAAATATGCGGGCCTTGTTAAAAAGAGAGTTTTAGAGTTTTATTTTACAGTTTTATTTTACAGTTTTAGAGTTATATTTTAATAATGTGTCTTTCTGGTGGTTTTGTTTGTAAGCCTAAACAATCTGTATGTTTAAATATAATGAGAACTGTAATGTGACTCTGTCCATAAGGTAATACTTGAAACAAGAACCTCTATCCCACAGTTACTCCCACACCATCTCCCTCTGCCTCCCCACAAAACATCTATTTGGAACAGATCCTCTTCTCAGCCTCACTGACAATGGCAGGAACTCCAGGTCACTTAGCCTTTCTGAGGTTGAGAGGAGAGCTATTTTTTCCTCTTCCATTGAGAAACATGCACAGGATGGGTATGAGATGAGTAGCAATGAGTAAAAACTGATGCAGGTACTAAGGGAGGTGACTAGCAAAGGTATCCTCCTGGATTTGTTGCTTGGTAACAAGAAGGTCTCATGAGTGAATTGGTGATTGGTGGACATTTTGGATCATGAAGCAGTTGAATTTAAAATATCTAGTTACAGGAAAAAAATAGCCAGCAAAATTCTGAATGTGAGAAGAGTAGACTTCAGGCTGCTCAGGGAAGTAGTTTGTAAGGCCCTTGAGAAAATGGTTTTGAAGATGCTGGGATCTACCATTGTGGTCAAAATTTAGACACCACCTTCTCAGAGCAGGGGAGCATTCCAAATAATTCCATAATTCCAAAATGCTGGAAGTCAAACTGGTGAGGCAGAAGGCTGGCTTGGCTGACCAGGGATTTTTCTCTGGAGCTAAAGCAGATAAAAGAAAGAGTATGACCAGTGAAAGCAAGGCTGGGTGACTTGGAAGGATGTTGTGGTTTAACCCCAACTGGCAACTAAGCACACACAATCACTCACTCACTTTTCCCCACCCTGGTGGGATGGGGAAGATGAATCAGAAAAGAAATCTAGCACTTTCTGGTTGAGATAAGGACAGTTCAGTAGTTAAAATGAAGTAAAATATAATATTGCAACAACAAAAAATAGTAAGAAAAAAGGAAGAGACAGAGGGAGAGAAAGAAAACCCATGAATAACCAGTGATGCACAATTAATAGCTCACCACCTGCTTACTGATGCACAACCCATCTCCAAAGCACAATTAGATCCCTTTCTGTGTTATTCCACCAATTTATATACTAGGCTTGAAATTCTATGGCACAAGATATCACTATGGGCAGTTCAGGTCAGCTGTCACAGCTGTGCCCCCTCACTTGGGCAGTTCTCTCTGGCAGAGCTTGGAACTTGCTTGCCTGGTTGGTATAGTTGTGTCCAAATTACAAACTACTGAAGAGATCTGAGGTTTCTGTATATCAGGGTGTTGTGATGGTATAGCTAGTGATTTGGTGCGAGGGCAGTTAGGAGGAGGAACTATGGAGTTTTGGCCAATTTAAAAGTGGACTTCTACAGCTGCATTAACAAATCTATGTGTCATTCTCCCTTCAGAAGTGAGATCACAGAGACATTTTATGATATCTCACCCTAATGCAGGAGTTTAAGAGGGATGCAAGGTGCAATTATTTTAATTGCAACCCAAATTTAGGATTTTTCTGCATTAACTCTGTAGGTGTTTGCATTGAGAACACCTTGCATTGAGGCAAGGTGACTGCTGCTCCAGGCTTACATGTGCAGCAAGTTGGGCTTGAATAACCATGGACATCAAACCATCTGATGTAGTAAAATCACCCATTGTGATGACCAAAGAATGTTCTGCATCAATTGCTACTTCCTTAAAGAAATTGTAAAAGGCCATGGCTAGATTTGGTATTTTGCATGTTGACTCAGCCCAGAGATCTCTGGGAGAGGGACACATTGGACTTTGAAGGATAACTCAAAGTTTTGTAAAGGTTGGCAACTAGATCCAAAGAAAGAGGAACCTGAGAGCACAAAAGAAACATAATTTCTCAAGGCTGTATTCTATTGTTAGGAACAAACATAATTAATTGACAATTCCAGTCTGGCAATATTTTTTTAATTTTTCTTTTATTAGTAATTTTACACACAACGAGTGATTACTAATGTATAATGAAAAAATATTTCATTATTTTGGATAGGACAGTTCTTCTTTTCAAAAAGAAAAACAAAAGCTCTCCTTTTCTAGTGTCTCACGGAAAGGCACTTCAAATTAGTGTGGATAATAATAGGACTGGAGGACCAGAAAGGGAGAAGAGCTGATGATCCAATTGCCCACTCTGTGAGCAGCTGGCCTGCAAGCCAAAATTGAGAAAGAGAAGCAAAGAGTGTCAAAACCCAAATCCTGCCACAAGCAGGATCTGCCACAATCCCTCTTAACTGGCACGAGGCAGGCCCAGGGGGAGATGCCCTTCCTTCAGTATGATCCTACACTGAGGGATGGGTGCTAGCAAAGGATAGTGTCAGTGCCTCCACCTTGTCCAGCTCTCCAGTTTAGACTGTCCTTTCATGAGACAACCTGATGCAGACTCACAAATGCTCTCTAATAATGTTTCCTTGGGAAAAATAAAGCTCACAACTTTGGTCTCCAGGCTTAATCATGTTCTCATTCCTACCCACACATTTTTTTCTGATTCTGCTACAGGGCAGAGGGCCCAGACAGGACTTTAAAGAAAAACTTGGCATAAGAGTGCCTAAGCCTCATTGGCAATCTTCCTAACTCTTGGTCTGGAGGTAGGGTTGACATTTCACTAAGTGTAAGTTTGAGAAGGATGACCAAAGACAGTGACTGAAGGGAAGGGGAAATTCTCCAGACCCAAAGACCACTTAAGTGAAAGATAAACTAATCAAAATAGCACACAGAGAGAACTTTAATACCTCATTGCCTTGTGAACTTTTTAGGGTTTTTCCCTCTAATTTCTGAGTCTTCCTCTAAGTATCCTTAACTCTGATCTTTTGTGATTTGTTGTATACTGAATATTGTTCAGGGGAAAATTAGTCTAAAAATTGTATTAATTTATAAATTCCTGATAACTAAAATAATTTATAACTTCTGTCTCCTTCTCTCCCTCTCCGTGTCTTGTCTCTCCATGGTAATATGTTGTCATGCCTACAGCAGAGCACAGTAGTTATACAATGCAACTGTTTTTCAGACTATGAAGCTTTGTTGTAGTGTAAATGAATGGAAAATGCATGTTGGCTGAATGAAACATCACAAACTGGAGCATGAGATGAAGGGATTGGGCACACCCTTGGCAAATTTTCAGATGTCAGCAGCAGTTGAGTGGTATAGTTGGTGGTCCTGAAAACACGATTCATCCAGAAGGACCTGGGCAGGCTCAAGAAATGGGCCCACGGGAATATCTTGTGTTTAGTAAGACCAAGTGCAAAATGCTGCATCTGGGTCAGGGCAACTCTAAGTACTAACACAGGCTGGGGGATAAACAGATGGAGAGCAGCCCTGCCAAGAAGGACTTGGGGGTGCTGGTGGATGAGCCAGCCTTGACATAACCTGGCCATGCAGACCTGTGTGGTCACACATCATAGCACAAGCTGGTTTGTGCTCGGCAAACTAACCAGCCCCTGGGCTGACTGACAGGGACTTTGCCCAATCACATCTCTCCCAAGGCTGCAGACATTTCACTGGCCAGAACCTGAAGGGGCATAGATATCAGACCAATGGGAATATCCAGACTGGGCTTTTCCAATGCCCTTTATAAGGAAGGGCTTGAGGATAAACTCTCTGTTGCCACATGAACATTGTGGTGAGTGGTGTCTTTGTCTCCACCCCACTACCCCCCAAGCTGATGTTACAGACTTTCAGCCCTTAAAACCAAGCAGCTCCTGTGCTGTATCCAAAGCAGCATGGCCAGCAGGGTGAGGGAGGGGATTCTGCCCCTCTGCTCCACTCTGGTGGGATCCCACCCAGAGCACTGCATCCAGCTCTGGGATCCCCAGCACAGGAAGGACATGAGCAAGTCCAGAGGAGGCCACCAAGATGATCAGACAGACGGAGTGCCTCTCATATGAGGAAAAACTGAAAGAACTGGGATTTTTCAGCCTGGAGAAGAGAAGGCTTTGGGATGACCTAATTGTGACCTTTGAGGCCCTGAAGGGAGCCTACGAGAAAGACAAAGAGGAACTTCTTACAAGTTCCTCTTCAAGGAGGACAAGGGAGAGTGTCTTCAAAGTGAAAGAGAGTAGGTTTAGGTTAGCTGATAGCAAGAAATCCTTTCTGTGAGGGTACTGAGACATTGGAACAGGTTGCCTAGAGAAGTTGTGGTTGCCTCATCCCTGGAAGTGTTCAAGACCAGACTGGATGAGGCCCTGAGGAACTTGGTCTAGTGCAAGGTGTCCCTGACCATGGCAGGGGTTGGAACTATTTTACTTATAAGGCCTCTTCCAACTTAAGCCATTCTACTCTATGATTGGAAGATTGGAATCTGAGATTGATGTATTAAATTCTTGAGGAAGAGTATTTTTGAGACAGTTAGTTCTTCCTGAATCCTCACATTCCTGTCTGTTCATCACCACATACCTGCCCATCCATCACTTGGACATAATGATTTTACTTCTTATTTTTTGTAACACATTTTATTTTTCTCCTCCCTTATTTCACTTTCACTTTGTGTTTTATGAGGGAACAGTTTCTGCAGAGCAAACAAGCTGACTCAACATTGATCTCAAATGTCAATATTCTCATTATTAGATGACAAAATAACTCATGCTAGCTGTCCAGTATGAGATATTTTGTGTGAATATGCATTAAATAAAAGCACATCCAGGAAACACTTCATGTCAGTCTACAGTGAGGCTGATGACACACACCTGTATTGCATATCCACACACATTTCTTCATCTAACTCCAGTAAAACCACTGCATTAGCTGCCAGCATTTCTTTCTCATTTCTACAAGTAAACAGTTATCTCCTTCAGCACAAATTCATATTTAATTTTTTTTCTTAATTATGTAATTGGTTTGAGTAATTTTTCATTTTCATGGTTATTTTGAATTATCAGTGTAGAGAAATTCATAACCTTTTCATCATTTAAGCTTCTCCTTCAGGCCAATTTTCAACCTACTGGAGAAGATTTGAAGGTTTTTAACAGATAATGCCAACACTTTCTACATGTTCTATTCATGTGAAGGTGTTTGCCCTGAAGTAAATGATCAGAGCATAATCTAATTTCACCTTGGTCACTTTAATAGAGACTCTGAGCACACTGCTCGATCTGTACCACAGGATTAATACCTTATTTTAGTATGTAAAAAGTAGAATCAACAAACTTTGACTTCAAGTCAGGCCATGGCAGAACTAAAGAAAGAGTGATCCTAAAAGCATGACTTTTTTAGAGGATTTTAGCAGTTTTGAG
Source organism: Passer domesticus (assembly GCF_036417665.1). Taxonomy (NCBI): domain Eukaryota; kingdom Metazoa; phylum Chordata; class Aves; order Passeriformes; family Passeridae; genus Passer; species Passer domesticus. The sequence continues at coordinate 19,559,477 of NC_087475.1, read as the reverse complement.
AAACTTTAGATTTTGATACTGGACTGAAATTGGCATATTAAATGCAAAGAATGTCACCAGGAGAGGTCTTCAGCCTAAGTGTTGATTAAATGCAATTTTCTCACACTTAAAAAAGTTGAAGGATTTACACCTTAATGGAGACAGTACCTAGAGACCCTCCACCTACTTTGCCTGATTAGGTCTCATGCCTGTCAGCATCTTTTCCTTTACAACACCTTCTCAGTCTTGAAGGAAATTGGTGGGGGTTAGAACTGGGACTTTAGTGAACTCTATGGAAAATATCTCCTGGAGAACTTAGAGTTGCCCTGCTCTCACCAGCCTGACCATGTTGTTTCTGTCTCCCAGTAACCTGGCCTGGGTGTGAGCCTCCCTACCCCTATCTCTGCAGCACCTTGATCTGAGTGCCTCAATTGCACTTCTCCACTTGAACTTTGCTCTGGAAAGTCTTGTGTTCAAATACATCCTTTAAAAAGAAGACTTTAATTCTGACTCCACAAAATACCTGCTGTATGCTTTCAAAAACTGTCAGAGCTGTGAGTGAATCCCTTTTGCATCTGGTTTCCTCAGGCAGATCATAGCCTCTGGAGAGGTTGTACAGAATTCATCTGCCCTAGAAGAGCAGGATTTATTTTTCAATTACTAGAGGCAATTCCAGTCATGGTATTGAAACCATTCTCAACACTTAAAATCTCTAAAATCATTGTATATAGAGGAAGTCATCATTTTGTTATAATATATGTCAAAGAGCAAACTTTCTTAGGGGTGAATGCTAAATGATCTTGATAATGGTGCAAGCTTTAGAAAAGCTGACATGTCTGTTTTCGAGTAATTTAATAACCTCGTAGATCTATCACTGAAAGAACATTAGATATTTCCACAAAGGAAACTCTATTTTTTTCTTAAATATTTGAGGAAAAGGCAGATTTTCCAGTTGAAAGTAGAAAACCAAGCATCACGACATCACTAGCATGTTCTGGTCAGAGTTTCTGCAGTCAGTTCTCCTCTGCTAGCAGAGATGATGCTGGAAATAAGTCTTCAATCACATTAGTGACATTGTGGGTAAGATTTCATAGCAATGAGCTTGGGGCAGACATTAGCTTCTGTACACAGTATTCCTCTTTAACCATCACAGGTTTAAGCTTTTTAAATCCAGCATTATATCTTCTCCTTTGCAGACCCGTCATGCACCTCTACACTTGCTTTCAATTTATCATCCTTTTCCTCTCTCCAACACTACAAAATTATAAAGTAACTGGCTCCTGTTTCCTAGTTTTTGATACTATCTTCCTTTTAATCATTTTTTTCTCTGCCCAATTCAGACATTTTCCGGTCACATACCCTTAAAAAATCCAACCAAAAAATCAGCAAAAAAAAAAAATTACAAAGCAAAACCAAAAGCCAACCCAACAAAAAACTTGTCCCCTTTTTTATTCAAGTGGCTTGATACAGTTAGGTTTTAATTAATGTATTTGGTTTGGTGCCTAGGACAGCTAGAAAAGGAGATTTTGACATAAACTTCTTGTCATCAGGCATTTTTGATATATTGGGAAGTATTTACTGAAGGCAGGTTTTATATATTCTGCAGTGTTAAGGAAATGAAATACTTGCACATGATTTCCATGGACATGATGTTTGCTGCAGGAACACGGGGAAGATTTTCAGTCACTCTACTCCAGTTATTGAGGTTGCAAGTAAGTGGCGTACATGTTTATTCCTTTTCCAACAAGTTGAAATATTTCACTATTGGTTTAGATATTTTTAAAAGATGTAACAGCAGTTAAATGATATGAACAGAACAATTCTAAGTTTTAAAACAGTATTTTTCTTTTTTTATTAAACAGATGCTGTCAAAAGGAAAAGGACAAGTATTCAACTTCCCATGCATTGCTGCTAACATTTCCATCCCTTTTTTTGCAGTGCCTTGAGGGAACAATTCAAATCACAGGAACAGGGACAGCAAAGGGCAGCAAAGAAGCGTGCAACATTAATCTCAACTGAATCCTAATAAAGTCAATAGTAATTTCTCTGTGACTACAATGGCTTTGAATCAGGTCCTCAGGGGTAGTTTTGTAAAGTAATGTAGGTGCCAGCATTTTTGTAGATCCCACCTGATACCTATCTGCATGTTTAGACAGATGAATAGTAGTGAAATTCTGCACTATCAGATATCCTTATATCTCAGACAAGGTCAACTCTGTCTGCTATTGCAGTCTGTGTTACAACTTTCTGAAGCTGTTGGGCACCACCACTTTATAAAAAGTGATTATGAGAAGCCATTAAATTCTTCCCTGAAAGTCAGAAGGCAAATAGTACTCTTTAACCACCCATCACTATTTTTGTGTGAAAGGCAAAGGCAAGTCAGGAATTTCAAAGCACTAGGAAACAAAATTTTCTGAGCATTGTCTGTGCATGTGAGTGGGAGATGGTGGGAGGAGGGAGAGCTGGGTGGTATGAGAAAGTTTGTAGGAGAAGCCTACAAAAGCAGCAAGGGCAGCATTGTTGGATGGGAAACGAGTCAGCAAGAGTCTTTGCAGCTTCTGGCCAAGAGAATTCCTTTGCCAGGAACTCCTTTTCTCCTTGTACTGAGAAAATAAAAATATTTACTGTGGCTGAGACAACCTTTGTTGTGGACAAGAAAATAATAACTTGTCCATTCTTATGAACAAAAGATTGCAGAGCAATCAGAACAAGAAAAATGCTGGACACAAACCTTGGGTTCTCCAGTTGTCTGGAGTAATCTACAAAACTTTAATCTCTGGCTGGCTGTTTGGATTAAGAATTGCATGCTGTGTGCCAATGTAGTGTCTATTTGTCTCATCTATTCCTTTTCTAGCAGCTGCTGTGCTTTATCTGAGATACAGTACACATCTTTACTTTTTTTCTGAGTCACTTATTGCTATTTCCTTTTAGTCTTGGTGTTCTTTGTACAGTTAATCTGTCCAATTCCTAGATCTTTACTGAAGCATTTGGTTTCAAGGTCATTTAGACCCCTGCTTCTGCCTTCATTGTGTTCCCAACACCTGCATTTGAACAGAGGACGTGGAGGCATGTTCTGAGAGCCACACTTTGGTCTGTAGTATGGTCTTCTCTTCATGGCAACTCCATGGCCATATCCTGAATGCATTAGGAGGAGTAAAGATTTGGGTGCCACTACATCTGCACACCACTGAGTTCCCACTGTGAGGGACTCTGCAACTGCAGACAGATAGGGATGATTGGTGTCCTCCAGCAGGTCCCCAGAGCTGGGAGAGAAAAGTGCATGATACATTATGAAGCACACCTCTTCCTGGCTGTAGGGACTTATGGTCTAGGCTATTGGTGATGAAAATTTGTTTAAGATGCTGAAGGCCAGGTACTGCTTTGGTACTTGATGACATTCTTTGCTTCAGGTGTCTGCCCTTGCTTGCATCCTCCTGTGAGTTAGAGGTGTCATTGGCTCCTACTGTGATACAGTGGGAGCAGTTGCTCAGTAGGTCCATTTTTGGAGGATATTATATTGGCAGTATCTTTGTCTTTTTTTTTGTAGGGAGGGACAGTCCTCAAAGCTTTTGTCTAGTAATTTGGAAGGCTAGAGCTGACAGTATCCTTTTAGTATTCTGGTACAGTGTTTTCTGGTTTTCCACACTTGTTTAATGTAATTTTAACTCCTTTTTTTTATTGTAATAAAGTCAGTGTCTGACAGTGGGATTTTGCATGAGTGTATGGCTGACAGGAGAGTTTCATTAGCCCATTTATGCAAGTTCCCATTTACTTTAACTGTTCAAGCAGAACCTTGGCATAAAGCTTTGATGAGGTTCATGATTTTTGTTGGCATGCAATAGACCTTCAAGATGTTCCAAAGTGAATTGCACTGGCATCTGTCAAATGCTTCCATAAGCCCAGACAAATTTAAGGCTCTAAATACTGTTTGAAATCTGCCTCTAATTGAACTAAGCTCCACAATTTCTGGGTTTTAAATCTGCTGTCAGATTTTTTTCTTTATTTAAAACCTGCTGTATTTAAGGGAATGCAATGCCTGCACTGTTTGGGCTATCATTTCTAGTTTCATCTCATAGCTCATGTCCATGAAACCCAGGATCACCTGTAAATTGCAGATGTATGGGTCACGAGGCATTTCCTGCTTTAGCCTGGCATATACTTTTCCCAACCCAAATGATGAGTACTTATCAAAATAGGGAAGAGAAGACAAGTTCAGAAATATTATTTAATGACATCTTATTTTGTAGCAGAATTTGCAATACTAACCTCAAACCCAGAAAAAATGCTGAAGTCAACTCAAGATAAAAATCTCCTACATTCCTTTTTATTTTCTGCTTAAAGCAATGCTGCTGTGACACTCCTCTTGCCATAAACGTGCCCCTCACACAAAGCAATCCTTAAACCCATTTTCATCCGACTGTAGCTCATGTTCAAACCTGTCTGATTACATCAGCAACACACAATATTTTTAATAGTCTGAAAATACTGTCCTGTGCCATGGAAAGCAGATAAGACTCCTCCCTCAGAATGCAAATACAGTGGAACTGCTTTGGGATTCTGTTTCAGTGTGACTTCCCTAATGTTTTCTGAACTGAAAATGTATGGAAGTGAGCCTGGTTACTATAGCAGCTGAATATTGGTTTAAGTATTCAGAATTTCTAACTGCACATCAGGTTAATGAACCTTGTTCAGTAAGCTAGAAGATGCTGAAGATAAAAATTTGAAGGAGTGAAAATATTTTGTTGTGGCAATTTTGAAATTAAACATTTTAATTTTTTGTCTTGAAAATGTTTGTACAGAATGGGAAAGTAAACAACTCCTACTGCTGTTACTGATCCAGTAAATATGTCATATTAGATTACTCAGTACAAAGGGAAGAAGAAGTAGCTGCTCAGGAAAAATTCAGAATATTCTGTACCCTTGGCTTCTGAGAGCTGAGTGCTGTCATATCCATGTGCAGAGGCAGGAGCTACATTCCTGTCCCCACAACTCAACTATCTCATCAGCTCTGTTACTGACTTCAAATGCTGAGCCTGGACTGAAATAAGGGGAAGTGCACCTTTTCCTACCTCTGTTAAGCAGCAAGTTTGAATCAGCCAGAATACCTTTTTGGTGAAAAAAAATCAACTGCTCAAAGAGTTAAGTCTGCCCTTCTACATGAAAATTTGAATAACTTCATGTATGTTAATGATTTCTTTTAGGCAACTGTAATTCTTTTAGGAAAAATAAGAGTGTACCATCCCACAAAGAACAGCACAACTCCTTCTTCACCATCCACACGGAGCTTGAGTCACCGAGTGTGACAAACCACCCCAGGAGGGATTTCCACAGAACAATTCTTCCTCCTTAAGACAGCTCTGTGACTGTCAAATGGGAAGGATGCTGTAGCTAGGGAAAAAAAAAAAAAAAAAAAAAGAAAAGAAAAGAAAAGTCTACCACCACACTACTTTTCTAAAATGCAGTCAATGTGCAGCAAGTGCATAGAAGCAGAGACAAAAACATGACACTACAGAGATTCTTGCTCCCTGATAGCCTTGGAGAGGAGTTCATCACAGAGATGGTCTGTCAGCTGAGGAAATGTGCATCCCTGCACAAGATGTCTTTCCTTCAAAATCCGAGATGCCAGAGGTGCATTTGGGAGTGGGGAGAGATTATTTTAGATCTCTTTACTGAATTAGGTGCTAATATTACACCTGCAGTTTAAATATCCACCCATTATGCTGCTCCCTCTGAAAAGTAAATTTACATACCTTGAAAATTCTTCCAAATATTCAAGTCCAAAGAGTGATCCTTTAAATCGTCTCAGGTTCCTCTGATCTATGAAAATATTAGCAATATTAATACTGTTTGAAATACTACTTATTTCTATCTGGTAGTAGAAAGATCTGCAATTTATGTTACAAAACTTTGAAAACAAAGTTGCATTCTCTATCTCTTTAAGAAAATTAAAACATTTTAATTTTTTATGTCTATTATGCTGAATATGGGGCGTGATCTGACAAATCACTCAGACTTTTTAAACTTCTAACTTCAGTCTGGACAAAACCAAGGACTCAGAATGTATGCCAGCATTTCAGGTGTTCCTAATCATGATGTGAACAGCTATCACAGAATAATTTCACTCTGTTTCCGTCAAAGCAGATAACATGATATGGAAGTCCCTTGGTAGCTACAGTTCCAGAAGGTTTTGCACTTTCTTAAACATTTGAAGCAAGTCCTAGCAAGCTGTTAGTGACTGATGTCCAGTTCAGCTAAATAAAATGCCATGTCCTTGAAAACAAAGGAATAAAGTAAAGCTTAAAATATTCCACCGGAGACAATACCTTAATTGCTGCTCTGCTTCAGCAATTTATGTCCAGCAGATAGACATCATTCCTCAGATTAGACATGCTACATGCAGCTGAACATTTTTAGGGCAAAAAGCCCCTAACCCATTTCTTTTCACAAGTTATATCTGCAACAGCATATTTCTTTAGATATAGAGAAACTAAAATTGAAAGCAACTCTCCCCCTCCTCTGACTGGCTGTGCTTTGGTTCATCACATGGAATGGTCTTGAAACACATCCTCTGGTTTCCTCGTAGCAGAAACAAAGCTGGAAGTCAATATGCAGAAGCACAGCTAATGCCATTCATTCAGTCTAAGGACCAGACTATGATATCTCTTTAAAGTAAATGACTCTGAAAAGCACATATTTTTTCTTGTATCAGACTGTGCTAATGTCACTGATCAGTCAGCATAAGCAATGTTAAATACTGCTCTCAAAACCGGCCCAGGATAATATTGTTCCTTTAATGCCATTTCTTGAACCTTGGGAGAGAAAAACTTATTAAACCCATAAACAACTAGATATTTTTCCATTATATTTATAAAGTAGCTAAGATTTTCTTGTGACCTTTTCATAAACGCATGCTTTATATAATTAAAAATTATCAAGAATGTGATTATTAGCCTTGTAGAACAAAATGATCATATTACAGGTTTTATTAATGAGCCATTCATCCAGATGTTCTCTCTTGATAAAATCCTTTTCCCTTGATATAAAATGTCTGTATCCAAGCCTATCTGTTCTGCTTGCCCTTCATGATCCTCACAGACCAGAAATATTTTATTGCCCCAGAAAACTACCGTGTACTTTAGAAGCAGAAATCATCAGTTTTGTCACAGTCTTTCAATGAAGCTTGAAGGTTTTTACAATAAATGGAAATAAATGATAATGCAGTCACTTTGATGTTTGCCTATATTCATACCAAAGCAGTCTCTGATGACATCTTTCAGAAGTTCACAAATCCTAAAGAACATAATGTGTCAAGTCATTCCTATCTCATTTGTTTTTTTTTTTTTTCTTCATCTTAACAGGATTAGGGAAATTATATCTCAATAACAAGCTCCACAAAGTATCAGGGGTTTTCATCTTTCATTGCAGCACTAGGACTAAATGTTAACAGCACTCTTCCCACTACCAGGAATTTCCTCTGACAATTCTATTTACAGGACATTTATATTCTGTTTATTGCTCTTACAGAATGGTAAGAGCAAGAACTGCTACTAAAGCAATCCTCATGGAAAAAAATATGATTCAGGAGATGGGGCTTTTTCAGGTCTCACTGATTGAACCAATCTTTCTTCTTCAGCAGCTTTACCAGAGCATCTCTCCATCTGCTCTCCTCAGGAACCAAATGTTAACTTTGCTTAACTGTATAAAGACCAGTCATAGATGGGATTTGAATATACTTTTTAATATGGAATCTCTTCATTCAAGCAGGCATTATCTGAGGTGGTATAATGCTCATTTTGTATGTGAGCCCTGTATGGGTAACACCTCCATCCCAACATTTGGTAGATTTGCAAAAGCTTTAACAAATTAAACACTTGAATTTTTACCAGCTCTTCCCAAACTGTTGTTTCTGCAATCTGGATTCATAGCTTGCCCCAGTGACCTGTTTTAAAATTTACATTTAATTATTTCAGGAAAGAAATGGCTCTTGAAAAATTCTTGCAGAGTTTGACCTTTCTGCAGTTATCTAAAGTTATCTTTAAATTTTGAGTAAAAAAAATGAGGCTGATGGTATCTAAATCTCACACAGTCTTTTTCTTTTCTAGGATTTCAAAATTACTAAGTCTCCCATGATATGTTTGAAGACCTATCTGAAAATCTCTCATAAGCTATTTCCCTAAAATAGTCAGCTTTTTTTTTTCCTGGCATAAACTTTATAAAACAACTTTAACTTCATTATTTTTCAAAATGTTAATAATCTCACAGAAATTAATTTGCAAAGTGTCACCTTGAACATAAGATAAGACTGGTCTGTTAGACTACCTTGATGAAAACATGACTATTTGATCCTTTCAGGTACCCTTTCAGCTAGGACAAACAATGAACTATTTATATTTTAAGTGCACTCAGACCCTGACCTAGAAAAACACTGGATCTGAGCTTCAAAAGCCTCACATTCATTAACTCAGACCAGTTAATTAGCTTTGGGGTACAATACCTGATTGAATTTATCTATGAATTACAGCAGTCAGGTTGTGAATGGCAACAAATTCCATCTGTGTGATTTCAAATATTTAAATCTGTCTATCAAAGAGTATATTGGATTTTACTTTTAGTTTTGCAGTACAAAAAATTAAAAATCTAGAACTACTCAAGTGAGCTACAATAGGCAGAACTCACATCTCAGTTGCCATTTACTGATAATATCCCTTTCTTGAAGGTTTCTAGCTTGTGTTGGAATGCATTTTGTACATGTGGAGAAACCATCTAAGCAATAATCCTCCTGAGGTATCAGTGTTCTAAGGAAACTGCTTTAAATTTTATGGGTCAACAGATAAATATGGGAAAGACATGCATTTTTAAAGAATATTCACAACCTAATGCATCTTGGTATATCCCACATTAAACAGGTAACAATCCCCAGTGAAGCATGCTTGCTATGCTAGGTGTGAGCACCAGCCAAGTGAAAGCGTTGGCCTTAGCACCCTTCAGTGCACTAACTCGTGTGAAGCCAAATGAGCAGAACTTTGGCCTTATCATGGCTGCTGGTGCTTCTGGAGATTCTTGGCTCACTTCACTGATAAGGGTTGGCAGGATTTCAGAGACTGATGCAGGATGTGCTGTTGAAATAAAATGTCCTTTGTACCTTGAGTTGAGTTTCGGCATGCTAAGAGAGCCGGTCAGCCTGCAGGGCTTGAAGAAACATGTAGTGAAAAGGCACATGGACAAATGATGACTTTATCAGATGTATACAGCCTGCTACCCCCTTTATACCACAGGCAACAACAACCACCTGAACAACAGCCCTGGGGGCCCTACAGGGCAGGCTCTTGCACTTGGAGGAGAACATGATCCACGTGCAGCTGAGCCGAGCATGCAGGCCTGTGCTGAGCTCTGCTGTGCTACACATGGCTTTGGGGCTGTGCCTCATGCTTTCCATACAATAAATGCAGCCAACCTGTCAAACCAAAGAGTCTATAGGCAGCACCTGTTGGTTACCAGCCATGATGCTGAAATAATGTGCCTGACTTTATCTTGAAGTGAAGAAGCATGTTTTGTACAAACATTTTTTTTTCCACAGTAGATATGACAGATATAGTTGCTTTGTTTCTAAGAAAATCCAATTAAAATTCTGAGCATGACTGCTGGTGGAGCTCACCACATATGGGAAGTCTGAGTAGGGTACCATGGCATGGCATAGGTCTATCTTACATTGTATCATTGGGGGTTCCCAGCATCAGAGGGAGCACAAGATAAGATAAATTTCTATTCCTTTTGTGCGATATTAATAACATGGTTAACTTTCCTAATAGCACTTTTACCTTTCTTTCTAGGATCAAAAAACAACCAGCAGCTCCTGATACCAAACAGAAACTATCTGATCTGGTCTACACAGATTCATAGGATTTCCTACTTACTGTTATTAGCATTATTTTGACAGAAATCACAAACCATTTTCTGGGATGCCCTCTATACCTACTGCTTCTGCCCAGCAAAGGGCCTGGCTGTGTGTATGTCTGTGGCCATGGCCACAGAAAATACTCCTGATGTCACAAGTGTTGTGCAGGACACCCCAGAGGCAGCGCTGACTGACCAGAAGGCACCAAGCTTCACCATCTGCAATCTGGCCAGGAGGGCAGGGGGAAAAGTGAGTCCTGCTGTGCCCAGAGGGAAGGTCCTGGGGCCCAGGTCCTGGACAGCAGCTGGGTACAGCATGTCCAGGCAAAAGAAAAGCAATCCTTGCCTGCATGTTTGGGACAACACAGACAGATGCTGCTTACAAGATATGCAGAGGAGGGCATACCCTTAAGCTTCAAAGAGATTTCTGCTTTTAAGAGTGTTTATTGCTTATGTGCAGGACATTTTTTGGCTTGTTCCAAGTGACCCAGGAGTACTTGTGAGGTCTCTCTCTGCTTTGCCTTAATCATTTGGGCAATGTAGATAATGGGAATTGCTTTGCAAATAATTTTACATCTGTAAAGTGCTTTGAGATAATGAGATGAAAGACACAGGGAGCCTCATCTTGCAAAGAGGAGATCTGTCAGGATCTCCCAGAACAGTGCCCAGTTAATATTCAAGCAAGTGAGGTATTGCTATTGAGCATTTCAGGTGATTACAGCTTTCTCACAGTGCCTGCAAGCAATTATTGGGAACATTTTCCCAGATTTTCTCTCCCTGCAGTCTTTGGTATTCAGCCAGATCAGTTTTTGTTTGTCTCTCTTCCCTTAGTGAAACTGTCATAGATGTTGGCTTACTGATACCGAGGCACAAAAGTAGATAATTACTTCCATCCCACCTGAGGGGAGTCCTCCAAGGCACCTGGGCATTCAAGCCCCAAAATACGATGATCTCTAAGGCTACAGCCTTATTTTGTAAATATATACATTTACATAAATATCTACCTATGGGAGATAATTCAGTCTTCATACAGGTTTCTCTTATTGGGCATAGGACAGGGAATGGCAACTTAAGGTGGAGTTCAACTCAGGCAACCCATTGAGAGGAGGCATCCTCATGCCAAGAAGTAGGAGATGTAGCCTGTGAGACAGGCAAGCTGCAATCCCATCCACCTCCTGCCATTTATGCATCTAATCTGAGCAGAGGTTGGGGTGTTTATGTCCACTGAGCTGAATATGACAGGATGGATCCTTCTCAATGTCACTGGCAAAAAGCAATGAAAATTTTCTTTTTCTTCTTTTCTGATTAGAGGGTTGGATTATGGTTATTGAATTGTAGTTAGTCATTTCAGAGTTTTTGGTTTGGTGTTGTTGTTGGGTTTTTTTCCATATTTAGTTCTTGGTCTCTCTACTCTACTACAAACCTTTTGCAAATCCTATGACTTGTGGATGTGTCCTTAAGTTACCAGCTGTGTCTAGCAGAGTGGAAGAGACACTCAGAGGTTTTATTCAAAATCAGGCTGAAATCTGAGTGCAGTTTTCCTCACAGAGGAACAAATTATTGCCCTGATTATCAGGGAGGGAAGGAAACAAATATGCACAGCAGAAAAACCTTGCACACGCCCTACTGTCAGGGTGGTTCCAGTGTGTTTCATACAGTTTTTGGATGTGAGATATTTAAACATCTGGAGGCTGGACAGTTGTATCTCTGTATCTTTTATAAGATGTTTTACAAACATCAGTGAGATGCATCCTCACTGATGGACTCACTAATGATACAGCCATTCTCAGAGTGAGTGCTATGAAAATAACTTTGTAACATCTAACACCATCATAAGCAATGTAATTTCCCAAATGCTACCAAATTGAAACTGGAACAAATTACAGCCATCTAAGCATCTGAGCACTTTCTTTCTCTAAATGGCTTGTCCAGGGGAAGAAAAAGAAAAGGAGCTGGTAAGCCTCTCTGAGGCTAGAAGGAATAAATTATGCAGCAGTAATTATTAACAAATCTACAATAATTGTACATAAAATAAATAAAATTTATTTATTTCAAAGTCATGCTTATCTTATTTATTATCTTATTGTCAGCATTGCCCTGGAGAAATAAGATTTTAAACCATCAGTGAAGTTTCTAGAGGTGTCCATTGTGAACTCTATTTTTAAGACCTATGAGAGCAATAGACATAAAAGTTCCCATATATGATAAAAGCTTGGGACTGGAGTTTATTGTGCTAAATATATGTACATAAATATTTAAGCTATTATGCAGAAAGCATGGAGTTGTGTGGGCACCATGCTCAGATAATTTCCTATCCTTTGTACTTTTCCTCCTGAATAGGTCACCAGCTTTGATCTGTTCTGGCACACCAACTCATCGTGTGGCTGTGTCCCTCTTGGTCACCTTTTGTCATTAGAACTTATATTCCTACCCCAGATAAGTACAGAAATTATTAAAATCATTGTGGCTTCCAGTTTGTCCAGAGAGGAGGCTAGAAAAACCCAGATCACTTCTATTTACACACACTGGTCCCTCTGTGTCAGTTTATCAGTAATGACAGCTTTCAGTTTTGCCATTACTATACACAGATTATTTTTTATGTCAGAGACATATTTTCATTTTTTAAAACACAAAAATGCTGCCAAGGATTTCAGAAATTAGAGGCTGAGTTTGCTGTTTCTTAACTCAGATTACTATTCAGGATAGCTTTGTCTATGTGTCATTGGCATTGGAATCAATCTCACAGGTGCTGACTGGAAAACCATTGTTCTTCTAGAAAAAAATGCTTTATAAAAATGTATGCTCTTTAGTATGTTATGAGCTGGGATTGCCTTATGAAGTCTCCCAGGTAATCCTGTAGTGATGAAAAATAAGAACTTTCCAATGCTTCTTAAAAGTGTTTTTGTTTGGACAGCCAGTCATTTTAATGAAATACTAAGGGCTAGCAGTAATCCTATTTAATGGATATTTTTCATCTTTGTTCTAGACTATTACAATATATTATAATATATTAGTATTTTATTAAATATATTTATATGTTTGCTTGTGCTTGGTGTTTAAAAAAACCCAAGTTTTAATGCATTTTATTGTAGAGAACAATGTTTTCTTTGGTCAGACCAGTTCAACAGCTATCATATTACCACTTAATCAGAAATTTAATATCTACCTTTTTATAATAGTCTTTTCACCTCTTTCATCTCACATTCTTCCCTTCTTCTTGTCTTTGTATTTTTCTCTATCTGAATATTGGCTACAACATTATAATATCTTCTTTCTAATCATATGCTCATATTATTTTGCATAATAAGGTACTTATTTTTTTTTTTTGCTTTGTCTTTCCTTATAAATATTATTGTGCTTCAAAATATTACTGTAGCTTTGAGACTGGTAGATCTCATTATGATACTTAACCTTCCTTCCAAAAAAAACCAGGGAAAGGAACAAAGCTAACAAGAGAAATAAAGATGCTGAGTGCTGGTGCTACAAGCTTGATCTCCCACATTCAGTGTGAGCCTTCTTCCTGTCTTCACCTGTCTTTGGAGTACAAATGCACTCCCATATGCAAATATATTAAAATAACAAAAGTCTTAACAGCCTTTCAGAGAGATTTCTACCATTTTCGCCTACCATAAACTATACACCCTTTTTCTATTAAATAGTCTCTGTTTTCTATGCTGTTGGTATTTATTTAGAGGCATCTAATTTCTCTACAAAAGCAATGAAAGTCCAGAAGAACTTCACAATCCTTGCTGTGCACAGTCCCTCCATAAATTCAAATTTAATTGTTTGCCTCTCTTTTTAAAAGTTTTTATTTTTAATAGCAAACCCAAAGTATATTAATGTCATAGAAAAAAACAGTCTATGAATGTGTATAGTTATGTTATGAATTTTTAAAAGCTAGTTCTAAGTACCTGTCAAAAGAAAATTTAAAGTCTCTTTTTTTTTTTTTTTTTTTTTTTAAAAGGAAACCTGAATGCCTCAGTCACAAGTCTTTTATTAATTGTACTTTGATATTTCAAAAATTCTGGCTGAATCCAAGTATCCACATACTGCCACTGACCATTGTAATGAACAATTCCTCTGTAATTCTTGGCTGTAGTATACATCACCTGAAAGGAGACCACATGGAGATGCAATTGAACTGAAACTCTCAGAAGACTGCAAGAACAGAAGATTGTTTTCAGGGCCTGAACAAGCTGATGAAAATGAATCTATATGGGAATCACTAAACAAAGGCAATTGAAATGCCTCATGATTTATGCAAGAAAATGGTGGAAACTGAAGATGAATCTTTTGCTAGCTTTGCAAATCCTAGGGAATTGCTGGCTGATGAAAACAATTCATGTAAAGTACCAGCTGGGCTTCCATTTCCTTCAACTGCTTTGTATTTGAGAAATAATTGCACGTTTTCCATCAGCAACATTTCTTTCAGTAGTTATACAACAACAGAAGCATTTGAAGGAGAATCAGCTTTACAATAATCCCTGAACAAAAGGAACCAAAAACTTCAATGCCCCCCAAAACAAAAAAAAACCCTCTAAAATCCTAATCTTTTCCTCAGACAGCATTGCTCCTTGCACACCTTACAGCCACAGGGCCAGCCACCCCCTGGCAGTGCAGGGCTTGGTGTGGGTGTTGGGGTGAGGATGCTGCTGCCCAAACCTTGCTGATAGCCAGGACACAGCTGACATGGAAGCCTCCCTGCCTTTATGTCTAAAACCTGCTGTTCTGGAATTCAGCTGCTCAACAAAAGATAATGGCCTGGGGTGAGCTTCTATTCTGTCTTATTTATAGCTTCTTGACTCATCTTTTAATCACAGAAGAGAAATGCACACTCAGGAGCACAAACATGTGTAACTCCTCCTGCAACCTGCTTCCCTCCAGGAACTGTAGCGAAGAGGTTTGATGTTCAAGGACTTTATGATGAACACCTTAAGCCTTTCAGAAATCTGAAAAATCTTCCTAACTGCACTTTTGGAGTCTTATTTATCACACAAGTTAATCTCAATCTTTCACTAAATTAAGCACGATTTCTTTGTCTGGCAGCAGAATATCACCTTTATTACAGAGTAGTGACAACAGTCCTATGAGTAGGGAATCAGTCAAAACCTGACACTGGCCTGGAGAAAATAATATGCCCTTGCCAGAAGATAAGTCAAGCAATGATATATATTTGCTAAAAATTCATTGCAACCTCTTTGATAAACCCTTCAAAGTTCAAACAGGGCACTTTTTTTTTCACTGATAGAGATTTGAAGGTGTTTAAAGGATATTGTGTTTGAATTTGTCTTTGATAGCTTTAACTAGGCTCTGAATTATATCAGTTTTATCTTCCAGCCTAATCGGAACTATTTCTACAGTCATATAGTGGACTTAGTTTCATTATGTTTTTCATGAATCACCTACTTTAGGGGCATTTGATCTTAGTGAAAAAAAGCAGGACTTTATTGTGACAGGGAGATACATAAGTTGAGTTTTCTATATCTCTGTTTAAGATCTTAGAAAAAACAAAACAGGATTTAAGATTTATGAAGGTCTACGTCAAATGTATGCACATGAATAAGGAGGTGCCAAAAGGACGAAATGAAGTTCTCACACTCTTCTTAGAAATCAAGAGTGGATGTTTCTCTGAAGTGCTATACAGTAATGTCCCTGGCACTTACAAAAAAGGAAGAGCTGCTCAAGGATGTGAAGGACAGGGGCAGCCTTGGTTTCCTTGACCATGAGATGGTGAAGATCAGGATCCTGTGTGGAGTATCCTGCAAAAAGCAGGGCTGCAACCCTTCAAAAGAAAATTCCAAGGGTGAAATGGTTTGCCAAAAGTCTGCATCCTTGGAGATATTCAAAACCTAACTAGACACAATCCTGAGCAAGCTGCCTTAGCTGATACTGCTCTGAGCAAAGGGGATTTACTCCATGACCTCAGTGGTTCCTTTCAGCCGCAGCTACTCATCAGATTCCCTGGTATTTTACACTCGCAGAGACTATTATAGCAAACAGCTCTCTACAAAAGCTAGAGTTTGATGGAAACCACCTCAGCTACTTATAGAAAGATGGAGATGAAAGTTGTGTAGATCAATTAAGAGATATTTTGGTGTATTTTGATATATGCCACAAAGAACTTCATAATATTACCCACCAGAAATTTCTTGATTGTCCACAGCATTTATCCAAACTATTTATAAAAAATAAACTACTGTGCTTTTTGATTGGAAAACAGAGACTTAAACCCCCAAATAAGCCATCTAAGATGAAAAGCAAAACTTTTGTTATAATAAAAAAGTCATATAATGATAGTATAAATAATTTCTGCTAACTAAAATGTGTGTAACCTTCTTGACGACAGCATTTCCATCTTTCAGGTATTTTTACTTCAGTGTAAGAAGTTATCCCAGCTTTCTGATAGACCTTTTTTGTGAGGCATGACTGTTTTTGCAACCCCTTTCATCACATAAAGCAAACAACCTTGCTGTCTAATAGGTAAAATTACTTAATGCAACTGGGCTATAAAGGGAATCCTTGTTACTGTGCAGTTCCTGATTTCTCTGTAGGGATGTATGAAAATGTTAATGTAAACATCCAGTGACTGGAAACTAATCTCATCTATGCAATTTCAGAACATTAGACACCTTAGAGCACATTCAACAAAGACCTGTGTGCCCAAATGAGGTTTCAGCACTTTGTTTCTTCTTTTTTATTATTTTGACTGCTACAATATCCCTGCCTGACAAATTCTATGGCTCTGCATCCATGGCCACAAAAACCACTCCCTACAAGACACAGATTGTGTAGGACACCCAGGAGCCAAGACTGACTTACTGGGAAAGCACCAAGCTTCAATTTGGCCTGGAGGAAAGAGGGTCCAGCCATGCCTGGAAGGAAGAACCTAGGAAGTGGAAAAGGCTAAAGGTCTTCTCTGGCACTCTAGCAACAGCAGAAAACCAAAGCTAGTAGAGATTTTATACAGATTTTATACAGAGTTCACTGAATGATGAGACATAAAAATCAACCTTTGCCTTAGAAACTGTTTTATCAGTGTGGAGAAATCACCTGAATAGTGAAGGTGGCTGTAATTTCACTGGAAAATTGTTCTGCATAGACTATAGAGGTTTGGAAGAGTCAGAGTCTATAAAGCTTTGGCCTGAATTTATGAGAAGTGGGATAGTATTATATAACTTGGAGTTTCCATTCATAAATGTTATGCTGGTGATTTTTTGGGAAAAAAAATGTTATGGATTTAAACAGCTTAAATAGTTATGATCTCACTTGCCAGGGGAATTGCTAAGTGCTTTTTGTCTTTGCTAGCTTTCAATTAATTTATTCTTAGTATTTCACTGTTCATTTGAAAATAATTTACAGTTCAAATCATTCATTGTCCCCCAAAGCACTCAACCACCTGCTCATCTTTCAGTACATACTCCTGTCTTATGGAACTGGATTTATACTTTCTCTTATTTAATTCCCCAAAGGTAGAAAATCAGTGGTGGAAGTCCAGAGTTTTCATGGCTCATATCACCAGCTAAATATAATTTATTTAAAGTGATTGAAATTTAGCTATTTAATAATAGAAAAGAAACACAGAGGAAGCACACAAGGAGGCACTTAGGGGCTTCCTCAACAGATATGGGTTTGCTCCATAGAATATTAATTGTGTTAGAGGAATACAAATTTTCTCTTAAGGGAGACATTCTGTCTTCCCCAAAGATATTAGTATTCATAAAAATAATCTTTCTCTTTTTTTCCCCTTTCTTGATGAGAGTCTGATGGACTTCAAAGACTAATTTAAGAAATAAAAAAGTATTTTGCATATGAAATCAGCGTTTTTGTGCTTGTTTTCCTTGAGCTTAGTGGAAAATCTGCCTGCAATTGCAATGGCAGAAGTAGATTAGCTGGGACACATTTATGGGTATGTGCTTTTGGAGACGATTTAAATTAAATAATACATATAACATAAGCTGCTGCTAAACTGCTAAACTTCCAGGGAGGATTTAGTTTTGTGCTAATTAGAATAATTAGCTCATCAATCTCTTTTTCAGAAGCAGAAAATGTTCTCTTGTGGCATTCCAAAGGCTTATGTTGGCTATGTTGGCTCCTCTTCAATCAGAAAGAAGTTTCCTAAAAGCTCCAGACCTTGTTTGGAGCATGACCATCTCCACTGAGTAAGGGGAGCCTGAGAATCCGGGCAGCTCCCCTTGCTTTAAAACCAGAGAGTGAATATTCCTGCTGCCAGCTCACTGCCTCCTTCAGGTCCTTGAATTATCTGTGGTGTTGTCCTTTCGTCTCCATCATCTGTGATTCATTCCCAAACTAGGCATAAAGAAAGAGATTTTCAGTTTCCTACTTTCCAAAGGCTTCCTCAAAAAATGTAGACCAGCCCACACAGAGAAAATTAAATTAAGATGGGAAATGAATTTTGAATGATTTCTAAGTGATTAACTAAGGCGCTAAATCCGTTTTTTCAATATTTTTTACATATGTAGAAAGCAATTTGAACTGCTGGAATTTATAAAACCCTTTAAAAATATTTAGAGAATAATAAAGTGTTTTTCCTGCTATTTTGTTTCTTATAGTTTAAACAGTGCAGAATCAGCCTCCCTTGCAAAAAAACCAAAAAATATGAAATATTAAATAATTATTTGCCAAAAAATGGGGAATTGTAAAATCCTGAATCTGATATAAAAAAGTAACTAACTTAATGTTTAACTTAATTTAAATACAGATTTTACAAACCTTCTAGTAAAAACAAACAAACAAAAAAACCAACCAACCAAACAAACAAACAAAAAAAAAAAACAAAAAAAACAAACCCCAAAAAGAATGATTGTAAAATAAATTTTCTGTTTGATACCAGAATGTGAAATGATCTAGTTTTGAAAATTTTGGATGTATCACATATACAGCATCAAGGGTTTTTTCTTAATATTGCCAGTAAAAGGACTTATCAAAACTGCAGAATTTTCATTATCTATTTTCACTGTCCATTTAAATTTTAACAAAAAGTCTATTTCAAGAAAGAAATTAACTCTTCCAGATTTGGGAAGTTTCTACAAGTAGTTTCATATTTTACTTTCATTTCCTTGCTAGTAAAGAGGTGGCAAAAATAGGCCAAGTATTACTATTTGCATACTCTTTCTATATTTAATTCTGGTGACACTCAATGAAATGATTCTGAGAAATCAGAAACTTTCTGACTAATGTTTGCTGGGAGGTGTCACTACTGGCAGCTGGGAGAAAGAGAAAATTCCCCAGCAGTTACAGGTGCATTTGCAATCTGCAAAGAAATCTCATGTTCAGTTTTTGTCAGTGTTGATATTTAGGGTAAAATGAGTTGAAACTAACATGATTGTGTATCTTTGTTTAACTGTTAATCAGAATGGACTGGATTGGGGGTCCTTGAACAGGACGTGTTCCAGGCTAAGCATCAGTAATATGTTTCTCTCAAAGTATTTTGTCCCCTTTCCAGTGGGGATGTTGTCCTTCTGACAAACTTTCTGGAGCAAGACATTTTGCAAAATCCATGCTCCTGTGATTGATTATTTTAATTTCTTATTTTTAATTCTGGTTATAGGGCAGTTCAATAATGCATGTTACCTAATGTCATCTTGTGACACTAAAAAATGTAAAATCTATTTCTATAACCATTGCTGATAGCTACCAAGTAATGACACAGGTAATAGAAAGACTTCTGACTTGCCTTCCTTGTGTTTTACTTGCCCCAGAAGCAGAGTTTCACCCTCTCTGAAAGATTATTTTCATTACCTATCTGCTTTGTGGATTCCTCATCACTCCCTCAGCCACTCAGAAGAACAAGAAGGTGTCATATTTAAGGGCATCAAAGACCAGAAATACTCCACAACTGCATAGACTTCCAGGGTTTAAGATCACAACATAAACCCTTTATCAATGGCAAAAGTGTGTAAAACAAATCAAAACCTTATAAAAATAATTTCCCTTAAATATATTAGCAACTGATAGCATTATTTATGTGTTAATATGACAAACACCCATCAGAACAAATCATAAAGTCAGTCAGGGGAAATTCCCCCTAAAAATGGCATAACAGCTGATTCATTTCCTCACAGCATGGACCTAGAAGTACAGACAGAGATAGTATAAGGGAACCAAATTACAAGGCGGAGCCTTCAAGAATTTAAAAATGCCAAAATTAGAAATGGCGTTACAGTTTCAGTTTTTTCTCGTTGTATAAGGCAGCTTCTCTTCTGAGCCACAGGGTGATGTTTCTCTGTCTCACCTCCCCTTTCAACCAAACTCCAGCACATTCCCTGGGTGCAGGGTCCTTTCTCACCTCCAGCCTCACCTGACCTTCATCTCTTTTCCTTTTGGTGGGCAGGTCACACTCTGCAGCTCTGGTCTTCTTTTATGAGAAGGAGAAAAGGCACATTTTGGAGAGACAGGTAAGCACAAACGCCTCCAGCATGGATCCAGGAGCTGCACAAAGCCTGCAGCTTTGCACCCAGTTACTGATCCTGAGCAGGATGTTTGTGGGCATGGGCTCCTGCAGCTGACCAGATGTGACCACACCTCGGTGGAGATGCTGGTGAACACCTCCTGCAGAAGGAACCTCTGTGCTCTCATGGCAACTCTGCAGCCAGGAAGGGGCAGAAAAGACTGTGGCTAAGGACAAACCCATCTCTGCTGGATCAGGACACTTCTTTAAGGATTATAATATGGAGAAAGTCAACAACTGGCCTCAGAGCGATTCATCTGACAAGCTTCAAATCCCTGCCAAAAGGGAGAGTGGTGACAGATTCTCAACTAAAAGACTTTGCATCATATATCAGCTTTAACTGGAATCTTGGCTATAAATAGATTTACCTGCGACTTTTAATGTTCACAGCTACAAAGCTAACCCAGTGCCTCTAGAATGCCAGCCAGAGCCCTGCCACTTGGAGCAATTGTGGGAAACTGGAAAGAAAACTGTACACAGGAGGGCTCCTAGTAGTGTCAATGGAATGCTGCTGCTTCCAGCTGGAGGGCACATTTCTTGTGCCAACACAACGATGTCCCTCTGAACACAAACAATTCCCTTCTTCCTTGTAAAGCACTGCCAGGCTTTACAACCAGACCCTGCAAAAGTACTGCTGCTATAGATGAGAAAGGCAGAGAGGGACAAGAACAGGGTCTCTTAGGAGCGAGGGCACACAAGCAGTTTGGCCACCAGAGGACATGAACGCGGGAAGCAGATGATAGTCACGCTCGCCATCTAATGGCCAGGAGTCAGAAAACAGAGACGAGAGAGAGATGATACGAGCAATGAAGAGAGAAAGGACTCACCTTAGAAGAGCAGGTTTGGGGCTGAGCCCTACTGACTGCTCCTATTTCTAACCAGAAATTCAATCTGTGGGATTTGCATCAGGGAATGGCAAAAGATGGTTAGCTCTGACACTGAACTTTCTATGGAGCCCTGCAAATAGCTTGGACAGCCAAGCTGCGCTTATCATATAGTCACATGTTCTTTACAGCAGGAAATATTGCAGAATATCTATATACTTTTGGCTATTCTTTAGAGAGTAAGAAGTAGAGAGAGAAAAAAGACCTGTTCCCATTTATTCATTTATAAGGATGCTGCAGACATACACATCCTTGGTTAAAAAGTATTAACAGCTCACCAGAATCACTGCTTCTTTCCCAAGGCCTTTCCAGAGTGCCACAAGAGAGAAGAAGAGTTTTCACCAGCAGAGTGCGGTGTTTCCCTAAAAATATGGCAGCATGACTTCTCAACATCGTAAAACGTACTCTCCCAGTCTGTGCAAAAACTGTTTTTTACTAAAAACAACTTGAAAAAAACAGTTGCATTTTCTGAAAGAAGGTGCCCTTAATAATTATTATGCTAATCAGGGAAATTATGCTGTAAGGTTCAAATATGCACAGCTGTAACAATCTAATTACAGTGACAATTTCTGGCAGTAAGTCTATGTTTAATGAAGTGCATAAGTATTACATTTAGCATGTGAATAGACAGTGAGACTAACCATGTGCTTAAAGTCAAGCAAATTACTAAATTCTTTTGGAGATCACATCATATTTAATATGCAAATTACTGCCAGGTTGACTTCCCTTTTTAATTCTTTTTTAAAATTCTAACTATTTTGAAACATGTACCTACTTCCCCGAAGGAGTTTATTTTCCCTTGTTTATCCGGAACATCATCATATTGCCACTCTAGCTTTCCCAGAAAAATTGTGTCAAGATTAATCCTTTTCCTTTTTTAAAGAAATATTAGAGGAAGGAAAATAGCTAAAGATTTTCTTTTGAAAACAAATATTACCCATTAATTACAATGTCTGTCCAACAAACATAGTATATAGTTCAAATCTGCAGCCAAAAACCTCAGGAGCAATCCTTCAGGCAAGTGGAATGAGTAAATACAGTCAAGGAAATGGAAGAAAACCACAGTCGTCCTCAGCTATGGCAATGCATTAACCTGTCATGCTGTGACTTTGTAAGAATACTGTTTGGACCAAATGTCTACTTTTGCACCTTGCTAAAGCACATATAACCACCCCACTTAAGATGTTAAGACATGAGTAATATCAGCTGCACCCACCAAAGGATCAACCATCTTATTTCTGGCAGCCCCTCACTCATTTCACATCAGGACTGCATTTCTTCCTGGTATATTGAGTGGGGGGTACACTTCCCTTTGTTTAAATGAATAAATTTGGCTCAGGTTATGGCCAACAATGAGAAACAGGTACTTCCACTGAGGATTTATCTGAGTGCTGTAGACACTTACCTTACTCTTAGGGTCTTTGGCCTTTGGAGGTGCACATTTCCCCCTGTGGCTGCACAGAGGGAGGCTGGAGTGACTAACTTTGGATGACTAACTATTTAAACAGCTGGCTTAAGAAAATAAACCCCAACCATATCTTTAAGGACACTTCTCCCCACACCCCCCATCCCCCCCAGGAACTACGTGACTTAGTATGCAATACATTCCTAAAAGGGGAAGGGGGCAGGAAAGGAGGGGAGGCCAAGGAGAGAAGAGAAAGAAAGAAAAAAATGTTCTTTTGCACTCCCTACTTCCTTTTCAGTTTCTTTCTCAAAACGGATATGGGGAGCCATTAAATATCCAGCTCAGCCAGCATGGCTCAAAGCTCAGTGTGACAAGGTCATGCAGAGGTGGCAAAGGAATGTACAATGAATTCAGCAGAGTACTGCTGGCTGCTGCAGTTCTGAAGGGGTCATGCAAGCAGGGAAAATAAAGAGAAGCAAGAATTTTTGCATAGAAATGGAAAGAAATAAAAGTGTATGTGCTTTGTATGTCATACCTTGGTATTTTTTAGTTTATCACTATTTTTATGCATCACTGTACTTTCAAATCTGATCTATTATGATTGTTAGAAAACTAAGCAAGCAAGAACAGTTGTGCTGGAAACTATATAAAGAGTGACAGACATGCTAGAAATTTTTCTGTGGGCAGAGGAAGAATCTGGCAGGTATGCAAAGAAAAAGAAAACGGAACAGTTAGGAATGTGTGAGAAGGCTTGGAGAAGAACAGAAATCAAGCAAAGAGTGGCATCCATGAGAAAAGATGAGCCATGCTTTGTTTTGTGCCACTTTGCAATAAAACACACAAGCGTATGCACATGAATGTGCATATACCAATTTATAAAACTGCATGGTTGACAATGGTTTATTGTATTGAAACTTTTGGCTTTTCATTATTTTTGAGACCTCTACAATAAACTAGGATTCACTTTCTTTTTCCTCATGGAACTGCAAGATATAAAGAAACTTCTTTCAACAGAAGTAGAGATCCATTGATTCTGCAATATTTATACAAAATATTAAAGAACAAAACAACATGCTTTAAAAAAAAAAATCTAAAGTTCATAGCACCTTACAAAGCATCAGCCAATATTCAAACTGGTGTGAGTGGACTTTGTCAAAATTATACACTTCATATCCTGCCCCAGGAATCACTTTCTGTCTTCACAAGACAAAATTAAAGATTTAACTACTGTTTTCCAGACTATTAATCTAATTTTTTTCCTGCAACAGGATCTGCCTGGATGACACATGAGGCAGGTGTGCTAATTTTAAATGCAACTTCCCTCAGGATGTGGAGCCTTTCAAGGATCTCAGCAGTAGTAGGCTGTCTGCCTGAGAAAGCAATTTCCCCTTACAGCTGGATTGAAAAAAAATACAAGAATATGTTTAGACATTTGCTTTCATATTCTATCAGGACATAGGTTTTAAGTATTTTGTAATGGAACAACACATTTCCTCATTGTTTCAAAGACTGCTGCCAAATACACAGGAGAAAGTGTATTGTCCTGTGAGAGGCTGTGACAAAGCTTTAAAATATGGATTAGGGAATAAAACATGTAAGTATCTTTCTTGATTAATTATTGGCATGTGTTAATAAGATGTAAGTTTCTGCTCATTCCTTTAACAGTATGAAAATTATATGATAATTATATTATGAAGCAAACAGGTTTACATACTGGGGCATTTTGAGCCAGGACAGACACCACAGAAAGCCTTTCCTCAAAAAAAAGAGGGATGGAACTTGGGGATGACCAAGGGACCTCAGAGGGATGACCAAGGGACCTCAGCTGTGCAATGTCACTCCTGGTCTCAGTGATCTTCGCCCATGCTGCGATTTCAGTCTCCAACCAAACGCAGAGGAGAAGCCAGTCCTTTAACCCAATTCAAAAAGCTGCTTGTGCCTAAAATCATGGTCATTGCACCAGCACTGACTTGTCCTCTGTCTTCACTGAAGGTCTTGGTGGTGTCAGGGTGATGGTGCAGTGGGACACAAGCACCTTGATGCAACTGCTGCTGTGAGTGGAGCGAGAAGCCACGAGGGGCTGTGGTCAGGAAGCTGTAAGGGCTCAGAGTGGGGGGTGGGCATGGCTGTGCACTGGGCTCAGATGTGCTGCCAACCAGCAGGAATCGTTGAGTTGAACATTCACATTGCAGAAGATCTCTAGGATCATCCAGTCCAACCATTAACCTAGTACAGCCAAACCCACCACTAAACTGTGTTCCTTAAGGGCCGTATCTCCACATCCTTTCAATATCTCCAGGAATGATGACTCAACCACTTTCCTGGGCAGCCCATTACAATGCTTGATTTCCTCACCCATTTCGTAAGGAATTTTTTCTTATTATCCAATCTAAATGTCCTATGGCATGACTTGTTGTGTGTGACTTGGGAGAAGAAACCAACCCCCACCCAGCGGCTACCTCCTTTCAGGTGGTTGTAGAGAGTGATAAGGTATCTCCTCGGCCACCTTTTTCTCCAGGCTAGACAAGCCCAGCTCCCTCAGCTGCTCTTCATAAGACCTGTGCTCCAAACCCTTCACCAGCTCTGTTGCCCTTCTCTGGACATGCTCTGGTACCTCAATGTCTTGCAGTGAAAGGCCAAAAGACTTGATTAATCCCAGACCTTAGCAACCCAGACCCCACTTCAGTGTGTGCTGTGGGTTTAGGCTTCATTGAGCTCAGAGATGAGATGTGACAGAATTTTTTATTTTTTTTAAGACTTTCAAAACGTAACATAGCATTGAAAGGCTGCATGGAAAACCCTGTGGGGTAGCAAAGGTGTCTCTCCTGGCTCTCAATGCATAATGTTCTTCTGTTCATCCACCTTTTCCATGCCAAAAGGACAATCATCCTTATAATTCTTCAATAGCCGAATTATCAATATTTTGGAAGCCACTATCCCTCCAGAATGTCTGCAAATGGCCAAGTATAAAACATAGAGAAGCACTTCTATCCAAGGTTTCTTTAAATTAAGGTCAAGAGTGAAGAGTGATTCATTTCCTCAACCTCTATCCTTGGATTGGCTGAATCATCTAAGACTGTTGCCCTGGTTGTGGGAAGAGTCTGGGCTACAGCTGCAGACAGATTTAGGTGGGATGACTCGCATCCTCTGCGATGCTTTCAGGGGGAATCAGGGAGTGTCCATTTTTTCTGTACGTGAGACTAAGTTTTCCAAGTCACTTCCATTTTTTTGAAAAAGACTGTCTGCCAGGCTGCTAATAAAAGTCCCCCTCACAAAATACCTCTCACCTTGACAGAGGACTGATTGCTGATTCTTACTTTTAGTGGACACGTTTTGTAGGGGTTTCCCATCCTAGCTATATTTCCTCAATCTGGTTACAAGAACAGGAGTGGTCTCATGGGCCCTAAGGGAGTGAGGATATTTTACACTTATTGCCTTCCCATTATCCAAAGAAAGAAACAGGATTGGCTTGATCCTTGTTGGCAGTTCTTTATAATGATGTTATCTTCTGGGTATTTAATCTTTTTTTCTGAGGCTTGAAGTTAGACTGTTAAGTATATTATGGTGCTTTGTTTCTGTATCCCACCATTTAAAAATTAGTGTGGCCTTTGACCTTTACAGGTTTTCAGAGATCTCTCTTGTCTCTTCCACATTCTTTGAAGAACCCATTAAGTTATTACTTTTATTTTTTCCATAAATATGTTGTCATATTTAATCAGAATGATTCTGCTTGAATACATTTATCTCAACCTCACTGCCTAACTCAGTCTTCCCTTAGCTTGAATGCCACTCCTGTCTTCATCTGTCTTAACTAGTGTGATTAAGTTCTCACAGAGTTTACCTTTTGGCACTCAAAGGCATAAGATGTTTTCTCATTTTCCTTAAAATTTCATAGAGAGGTTTAAGTTTTAGCCACTCATTTGCTCAGAAATTTTTATTTCATGATTGTGGATACTTAGTATCCACTTACTTATTACTATTTATGTCTCACCCCATATTAAGGCAGATAGACATCACCAACTAGATGGCAGAGTGGTAGGAAATAAGACCTTCTGAGACAATTCCTAGGAGGTACAGCAATTGTCTGGGGAATGGAAGATCTGTGATTTCAAGCCATGCCCCCTCTTGCCCCTTGTCCCATGCTAAGTGGTTTCAAGCCATGCCCCTTGCACTCATGCTTGTGCAATGTATTTCAGCCCATGGTGTGAAGGAGAGATGAGGTTCAAGAGGGTCTCCTAGTATGTTAAAATTTTAACCCCATAGGGTGTGAGTAGCTCCATCTACCTGGAGGTTGCCCTGTCTTGGGTGCCAGAGTACAAAGAGCAGGCACTAGCACGTGCTGCACCTCTGCTCTGCAAAGGGCCAGGTGACATCACAAGTGGAGGACAGAGGGGTTTGGTGTCCCCCTGAGCACCCGTGGAAGGCACCACCTCTGGGAGATGCCTCTGGTCCCTTCCAAGTCTAATCCAGGAAACACAACTACAAGCACACCACATATTCCCCTGCAGCTTCCTGAGCTCCCATTGTAGGGAGCTTGTCCCTCAGGACAAGTATGGTAGCAACATTAAGGCAAATTTCGCTCTCTCCCCTGCTCTCCAGGCTGCATACTGAAATGTTCAGTGAAGCATTGCCTATGTTTGGCATCTGGATTATGGCAGGCTGGATTTCATCCAGCTGATTCTGATAATGTATTTGTAAAAACTCAGAGGAGCACTGATAGTATGCAACCACACGGGTACTTTAATACATCATTTGAAAAGTGGCAGATTATATAAAGTATTTAAGATGCTGAAAGAAAAATTATCCAAAATACCCATTTATATACACAAAATCACTTTACAGTGTCTCTTGAAATCTTGCCCCAAAAAAAAAGCTTGGGTCAAAACTTTGTGTCAGAAAATAATTAATCAGTTCTCTGACGCAGACTGATCAGTCTCACTCTTTACTACATTCTTTCTTCATTACCAAATCACTCCTTAATCTTTCATTCCTTTCCTTTGCCCATTAATTGAAAACAGCAGCTTTGTCTCCCTGAGACAGTTTTGACTAGAAGCATCAAAAGTAAATCTCTGATTTCCCCATCTCAGCTGATATTGCACACCCTCAGCCTACCTTATAGTCTGGGATTTTAGGGGATGGCCACCAAACTGACCTATTTTGGCACCAAACCACAGGACAAAGACAAATGGTAATGGCATACTAATTTAGATAATATCCATAGCATATCTTAGCTGGTGCAAAAGAAATAATGGAATCCTAAGATTTTAAATTCAAGTTGAGTTACTGTAGATGCCGGGGGCAGATGGGCAACTACCCAGATTAATAAGTATAAATGACTTTTTATGCTGGCTGACTTTCTGTGTTATCTTCCCCAAATCAAAAGGGACTTTGGATATTCTAAAGATTCAATGGCTGAAATAAAAAGAACAGTTCCATATGTAACTTCTTTGTCTGTGTCTAGTTTCAATTATTAAAGGCAAAGGAAAATCAAACTGCTGAGCTCCAAAAAATTGCCCAAAGTGTAATGACATAGGATAGCTCATTTTGAGCAATCCATTCATAAGTGCATTAATATAACTCATGCCCAGCTCCACTTGGCCTTACCTTGGCAAAACAGTATCCCCTGCAAACACCAACTCTCTGTTTCATGGTATTATTTATTTTCTCCCTTATTGTGTTTTGTTTCCTAGGCATTACTTTTAAAAGCATGATTGTAAAACTGGTGAAAAGCAGATGCAGATGCACAGAAGGAAGGAGGACTGGTTTGAATTGCAGTAAAGACCACTTGCTGCCATTTTCCATCTCATTCAGAAGCTCTAGAAAGGGAAACAGTACACAGGAGCCAATGAGTAATACAAAAGTAATCAATAATTCTGAAAACTTCATCAAGCCATTAAATTAATAACCAGTTTGCTCTCATCTGGGACAACTGCCTAAGCATTCAGTAGCAATAATATCACTCTGGCTAGCCAAACAAGGTGGCACCATTGGTGTGACGGAACCATGGTCACCACGCTTTGCTCTGTTCTCTGCCTAGAAAACAGAGAGGCAGTCTCAAAAACCATGACAAATATCCATCGCAATGGAACCTGGTTGGGCTGCACTGGTTACTCTCAAAAGAAGACAATAAAAAGCATCCTGATGAAGATTTGATAAAGGTAATGAATGACACATAGAGAATAACTGGAGATATCTGTTTATCACTTGCCCTCATAGCAAAAGCAGATCTCCAGTGAGAGTGGAACACCAGGCATCTGCTGCTGGTAAAAAGATTTCTCATACAACTAAAAATTAACTATGTGGATTCCTGCTAGGTATCAAGGAGAAGAGTTTTGTAAAGCTCATGAAAAGTGCTATGAAACAAATGCTCATTTGAGGTCTGTTCTTCTGAAGGAGTACAAAGCCTCATGCCTCACTCCAATTCACAGTGGACTTGTCACATCAATAATGCAGAAGCATCCATATCTCAGTCTTTGCATGGGCTCTTGCAACTCTGCCACATTGATCACTTACTGTACTCAGACCTCCATATTTACCTCCAGCCTATTTTTCCTGCTGTTTCTAATCTATGGCACTATTTTTCCTCACTGAGTTCAGAGTCCCCATAAAATATGTTTCCCATAAGTTGTGGGGATTTTTTGTGGGGTTTTTTTGTGGGTTTTTGTTTTTGTTTTTTGGGTTTTTTTGGGGTTTTTTTGGGTTTTTTTGTTTGTTTTGGTTTTTTTTTTTTAATAAAGCAGCTACCTATTCTTGTTTAATCTCTGCTCTACTAGACCTTGCATTCTAATGTGTTAGGGAGCATCTTCTTAATATTTTCCAGAAGCAATATCAACACATAATAGAATATTTTCTGAGCATATGTTAGAACTCCAATTACAGTTCAGCTAATGAAAGCCATGCAAATGTTCAATTAGATAAAACATATGCAATGCAGTCTACCCACCAAAGTACTTGCTCAGCAGCTGACTGTAATGAGATTATGTGGATTCCTATCAGTTCTTCTTCTTCAAAGCTTTTGGGGTGACTTACTGACTTAGAGTATTGAAAATTAAATTAAAAACAAGTGAGTGCTCATCTCTCCTACTGCAGGTTGTTCATCACTGGGTCTCTCATTCTTACTAAGAACAGGAAACTAAAAATCCTCAGCACTTCCTCTTAACTCCCTTCATGCTTCTTGCTCTTCCTCTCTTCCCTAAGGAAGGAAAAACACCATAAATTGTAGGGTTTCATCTTTGCCTCTGTTGATGTTAGCTTTTAAAAATGGACAAAACTAGTCTTCAAAGTCTTTGTTTCATCTTCAAAATAAATTGTCTTCTTTTCTAAGTCCAGTGTAAACAGCAGCTATTGGCAAAGTCAGCAAATCCAAAGCAAGTTATTTATGGAGCACATAACCATGGAGTTGGAATCCCATATGCTGTAGATGGATGGTGATGCTGAAGCAATTGTGCCCAGTGGTATGGGCTCAAGAAAGATGTTTGAACAAAAGCCAACAGACTCTTCCATTTCTTGTTGAAGTATTCTATGGATTAATTGAGACAGACAACTAAGTACCATCCTCCTGCTATCAGAGTGGCATTCCCATTTTTTTGATATAACCTCATATTACTCTGGGAGAGAAGATATAATTTTAGAATCCTTATATTAATGAATCTTAGGAGAAAAAAAAAAGCATACCACCTAACTATTAGTATTATTATAATACTACCTATTATTACTATTATTTCCTTAATGGCCAGAGTCTTCCTCATTGCAGTGTGTTGGAGTTGCAAACATAGGACAAAAAGATGGGTTTAGACTCACTGCAGAACTGGAACAGTTGTTTTGCCCACCAGCAAGTGATAAATGTAGTTCTTGCAATGACTGCCCCAGGATCAGCAGGAGAGAGTCTCTTTAGACCACTGTAATTCATTACTCACTCAGCAATGAAATCAGCCCACATTTACAGAGTCCTAGTCCCTCACTCTTTTGAAGAATTTGAATCAAATTTGAGATTTTTCAACTTCATAGCAAAGATGTGATAGCTGTAAGCTGCATGTGAACAACAATTTTGTGCATGAACCCACTGCAGGGCTGTGTTTCAATTCTGTATCTTCTTTTAATGGGTGAAAACGTGTGCCTCAGTGGATGCTCCTGGGATCCAGATGGGAGAGCTGAGCAAACTGTGGGCTGTGCAGTGCATACTGCTACCCCCAGTGCAGTAAGGAGGGGTGGGATGCTCCACAATGATGCAGCTTATCAGGAAATCCATTTTGGCTGAGGACCCTGAATTATTTCCTCTTAAATAATTTTGCCCATGCCAGTAACACATCCAACTAGGAAAGATTCTCCATTACCTTTGATGCTTTTTTTGTGGTGTGTGAACTGGATGTGCAACATTAACCCTTACTGCCTGAGTAGGGTAAACCTTTCCAGCAAGGTAAAAAATGTTAATGTGAATGACACACAGGCTAAGAAATATAACTAAAACATTGAGTCAATATAGCATGATGTAATATAATATTGTAGGTATACTACATTATCATATTACATTAAAAATGTACTGTATATTATGCTGCATTTTATGTTGCATATGTATTACATATTTCGTATTCTATGTTTTGTATTACAGTATATATATATAATATGTGTGCTATATTTTGTACTATACATATATTATAAATATATACATACACACACACACACATATATATATATGCATGCTGTAGGTACATATATATAAGGATTATCATCTCCACAATCTCTGGCACCATTCTCACAGAAATGGTAGAAACAAACATATTTTTTGAGGAGTCAGGGCTCTGCTGTAAGTTAGTCATGGTCTGATCAAACACTAAGGAATTCTGGAGTGATGCAATTTCTAGATCTTTGATAAACTTAGTCAAGCCAAAGCACTGGGTTCTCAAAGCAGCTTATGTGCCTGCTTCTCCTGAAGCATGTATGGATCATTTTAGACCTTCAGTGTCTAAAGCCTGTGTTTTCTTGAATACTGATGTTCAATCTTATGTGCAAACCCAGAGCAATCCCCAATAAAATTTGAACCTCACAGTTTATAATCACATTCCCTCCAAATAACCAAAGTTAGGACTAAGCAATGGCAGGACTAACATTAGCAGATGCAGTGTAAAGTTTATTGTGGGAAAGTGATCCCTTAAGGAACTTGAGGGTGTGTCTAAATTAACATCTATGCTGAGTGTGTATTGCTGAGAGAGAAATTAAACTTTCCATCTAGTACACGTCTCCCTCCAGCTGTCCTGTTCAGGCATGGCTTGATTTTAGACCTGGATTCTTGGAATATTTCCGCTATTATGGCAAGCATTGCGGACGTGTAACATCAAACAACAGTGTGTCGATACAAACCACAGCCCACTGGTGGCAGCAGTTGGTCAAGAGTGGACAAACGCTGCTTGAGCAGCACGGGGTCTGCACGCAAACACGTCATTTGTGGGCAGAGACAGCCAACTCTCACATCTAGTTCAGTCTACAGGGACGCTCCTCTTTCTTATCCCAGAATGTGTGTTTCATGAAGACCACTGCTGTGAAATAAAAGTAAAAGTAAGGGAGACAATCGTCTGAGTACCACGAGGCTATGACTTGAGAGGTGCTCAGTTTCACATCTGTTCTGTATAAGGCACAATGAGTAACCACAATGAGTAACTGTGATAAATGGAAGTTGGACCCTTATTAATATCAATAGCAAACGACCATGGACTCAAAAAATTTTGCAACCTACACATTTTTACTCTATCTCCTTCTGTGTGATAGCTTGCATTCAGGTTCAAGGTAGCTGTACACCTTTCTGCATATATGAGCTCTGCCTGCCTGCCTGCCTGCCTGCCTGCAGTGACATATCTCGGCAAAAATCCATATGTCAATAGATATTAGTGCTACTGTTGTTGTTTTTCATGTGTGTAGTAACTTCCTACCAACCTTAAAACATGCCAGGGAATCTTTTGTTTCTGTTAGACATAAACAAACTTGTATCTAAGATAATGAGCATGAGGTGAAACTTGAGATGCCACAGACCCTGTTATCATCAGAAGCTGTGAGTAAAGCTGAAAGCTCCTCTTCTTGCAAGGGAAAATGGACACTGCTCCATCTGTTCCCACCACTACTTTTTTTGCCATCAGCCATGTCTGTGGGTGTATGCCTCTAAGCCTAACACTTTAAAAACAAAAATCACAAGCTTTATCACTGTTTAATCTCTAGCACTGGTCCATACCTTTCTGTGTAGAATAACCTGAAATCTCCTATGGGCAAAGTGGTGCATTCCTGAGCCCCCTGCCAGTCGGATTTAATGGTTTCAAGAGCAAAACTAGTCCAGGTGAGATGATTTGAAAAAGTGAGACAGTGATATAAGCTGAGAAAATTCTGATTACCTACCAAGCACAGGGTCATTTTCAACCCACACAACCTGCATGTGTGACTTTGCTACAACAGATGTCCCTGCCAGTCCGCACCTCTGTTTACACTTAGACATTGTAATTCCCCTCCAATTTAAAAGAAAAAATGTGAGAGAAAAAGACCCGCAAGTTTCAGGAACTGCGTGGGGGCCAAGGACACATTTGTCAGGTGATAAGAGAGCTGTGAGATGAGAGATGCTGTGGGAGCTGTGCCTTTCATCCTCAAGAAGGTTAACCTGCAACACAGACACACACACACACATACACACTCCCCTAGTCTGTGACACCGGTGGAATACACCAGAATACACCAGAGACAACTAAAATCCAGGCTTATGGCAGTTACAAGAAGCAATTCTTCTCCCTTGCTTTTTGCAAACTGGTACTATAAAGAAAGCATCACATCAAGAAAGTTTAAATTACTGGATGTGCTTTACCTCAAGAGCTTCATCCCTCACTCCTTACCCTGGTGTCAGATTGAACGTCAAGGATGTGAGACAGGTTTTGAGCAGACCTCCTCGCTATCTTTATATCTTGTTAAATGGCAAACCTAGTTTCTTCTATTTTCTTGTTTTTCTTTCTTTTCTCCTAAAATTAAAATAAGAAGGGAGTAGTGTTGGAAAATAAATAGATAGATAAACCCACGTGTAAACTTTGAAAAACCTCACCTGCCTACAACCTTTCAAGAGACATAAGATTGTTGCACTTGTATGGGTTTGGAAAGCCAAAAACACAAAGAAGCTTGATAGCTGAATATGCTTAAGATGGTTTTAAAGCAAATGCCTCAGATATGGCTAGCAGCATTCAGCACAAGCGGTAAATCCACCCAAGAAAATCAACATAAAGCAATAAACCTGGGGTGAGTTCCAAGTGGCCACTAGTTTAAAGCCAGCTCAGAGATAACTACACACAGAGCACATAGCACAGGTGTGGCTCACAGGTAGTGCCGTTTTCCAAGCTAAATAAATAAGTCCTTCCGTTTGCTCATGCACAGTGACTTACACTGCTCTTCTGTGTCATGCCAACTTGTCATACGAATGTTGGTTGTGGAAGGAGGGAGACCCGCTTTGGAATTATATAATTCACCTAATTAATGATGCTTGGTATATTTTATCACCCTGAAATTCATCCAAGAGTACAGTATGCAATGTGGGTATCCTAGGGATGTCTCTGACAGGTAATTCCTTATTTCTGTGCTGTTTCTTAAGAGCAAGTGGACTGGCAATCCTGAAGGGGACTGCCAAAGCCCATACAATAGCCCAGGCAATTTGCCGCTATTAGTCATTGTTTCGTTCTGAGTGTTTACTTCGGTCATTCCTTTTTCAATGGAAAGCTGATTAGAATAGCTGCCTTGTCTTTTGTATGTTGAATGGACACCACAGTATTTCAAATGCCTATCTAGCTTTACCTTTGCATTGAAAAAAACTCATATTCAATGATGGCATAAAAATCCAGTCTTTTCATTTGCCTGAAATTTCTGTTTGTAATC
Organism: Passer domesticus; assembly: GCF_036417665.1. Classification (NCBI taxonomy): domain Eukaryota; kingdom Metazoa; phylum Chordata; class Aves; order Passeriformes; family Passeridae; genus Passer; species Passer domesticus. The sequence goes on along the minus strand of NC_087475.1, from coordinate 19,524,959 downwards.
TCTGTTGACACCCATACACACGCCATAAAATTAGCAGTTTTTCTTAGGAGAAACCTAGCATTGCAGGGAAGAAGGGTTTGCTGAGCTGCACTAGGAGAAATGATTCATCATGCTTTTGTGATGCATAATGCTGATATTGTCATTTACATCCTTCCAAAAGTATTGTTTTTACTCATATAAATGAGAGGAAAGCTGCTGAAAAATTCAGAAAGTGATGGCAAGCACTTGTGAAACTTTGGCACAGAGATGCTTTTCGTCAGGCAGGAGATATGCTAAGGTATTGTTTTTCAGTTCTCTCAGGTACTTTGCAACCCAATCACTGTTTCTAGAGATAGCTTTCAAACATAGTGTTTACATATAGAATCATACAATAACTGAGGTAAGAAAAGACCTGTGAGATCATGAAATCCAATCATTAACCCAGCACTGCCAATTCCACTGCTAAACCATGTACCTACCTGCCCTGTGTGAAAAACACAAGACAAGTAACTGGAAGTCTGGTGGTTCCCTGCAAACTTACAGATATCCTTATGAAACTTTGAGACACACATCTCTTGCTTCTTCTCCATTTATTAGAAATTTCAGAGTATGATGGCAATAAATTATTAGCATCACTGAAAAGCCAGAAATTACATCTGAAGCGCCCCCCCTGCATTTTGTTTGCTTTGTTATTGATGGTATGCAGGTAGCCTTCCCCTTGCCTGGCTTCCAAACTGTTGCGTTGCCACAGCTTTCCGTGTGCATTAAATAAAGGCTCAGCACTCTTCATTTATTGTTTACGGGTATAGGCAAGGCAGGGAAAACAGAGTCAGGCAGATCGGTGTGGGAGAGGAGCATCTGCTGCTGGAGGGTATTTAGCTTCCTGTGCAGCAATCTGAGCTTCTCAGCCTGGCTTCTCTTTCTTCTCCCGCTACTTTCTGAAAGTCATGACCTGTTGCAAAGTTCCCCTTTTGTCAAGCACTGTAAAAAAAGGAAATGTCGCTTTCTGTAAAGCCAATTAGCACCAGAACCTGTCCAGCTACGACAAGCATTTTGTAATCCCTCTTCTGAAATCGAGTGGTGGGGGGATGGGAAGGTTCTCCTTTTAAAAACGTTGCTCCATGAATCAATTACCCTTTTTTAATTGTAATTGTCGGTAGCAATTTGTGGAATGTGGCACACCACAAATATTGTGCTCTGGCGTTTGAACAACTGAACACCCAAGCCCTGATGTCACTGTCAACACCCCGCTGCTGTTGGCAGGGAGGCAGTGCAGAAAGCGACTGCCCAAAGGGATTGTCTCTTCACTTACACTCTTGGGCTCACTGCCAGCTCCTGTTTCCTCTAGCAGTATATGGAGTGAGAGAAAGCATCCTCTCTCAGAGAGTCAAGCATGTGAAAAGAAGATTTCACATGTGAAACTGAGACCTGGAAAACAATCACTTGGCTTCCCTTTCTTTAATTTATTTCCCATATGATGGAGAAATTTGCATAGAGAGTTTATTTTTAGTTTACTGATCGTTTTATGTGCCTAGAATCCCATTTTTAATAATAAGCTGAGATGAGAATTAACCTTGGGAGCTTTATCACATAGGTGTTCCATTGTCCTTTACTTTTTTTCTTTTTTTCTTCTTTTTTTTTTTAAATAAATGTGTAAAGTCTATGGCAGAATAAGCATAAGGTTAGAAGATTTGTGCTCCTGATCATGTTTCAAAACATTCTTCAGACATAGTTCAAGGAAAAGTCCACTGAAGTGAGTTTGACATACAGACACTTCCACTGACAGCTGCAAATATCGGATTAAACCCCTGTTCCACGGCCTTGAGCAAGTCTCATATCACATTTAAGCAAAGAAGATCAGTATGTGCTTACCTGAAGAAATGCTCATGTTTTTTGTAAGGCTTCAAATTTGAACATACAAATTAGATGCAAGAACTATGGTTTAGCAGTTAGTACCTTTCCTGCAATGTGAATTTCATGGAAGGCAAGAAAGAACTTGCTGCCTTGCTCCAGTTCGTCCCTTGAAGGTGTTAAGAGGAAAACTGTTAGCAAGGGTCCAATTTCCTTCTTGCAAATGGAATCACCAATGTGCTGAAAAGTGCCTTCCTTTAACATGCAAATGACTGATAGAGGACATGTCTAGCAGGGTACTACAACACCAAATATTAGTTGACTTTTTCAACTGATTGGTTGGGTTTGTGGTTGTTGGGGTTTTTTTGGGTTTTTTTGTTGGTTTTTTTTTTGTTTGTTTTTGTTTTTTTTTTTTTTATAATCACAGGAAGAAACTGCTGATACAAAACTCAGTAAAGCACTAAATATATATATATATATATATATATATATATATGTATGTATGTATGTATATTAGCTCATTGATATCCAAACTAAGAATTCCTAAGCTATCTATCCTTTACAAACCATGGCCTCAGACGTTTCTTGAGGATGTCAGCTCTATCCCATCTAAGTGTGCTTTGTTGTCCTCAGAAGTTACTTGACATGTGACAGTTTTGCATGAACACATATCTTCCTTGCATCCTCCTAATAATAACAAACGTAAGCAAGCATAAAAGGACAAGGAGATGTGCAATTTCTCTAGCTGCACCACGAATGCAAACCATTATGGAGAGGAATTAATTCTACAGAAATTGGCTGACCTCCTACCACCAAAATGCAACAACATTCATTTTGCTTCACCAGAACAATCCTGCCTTGGTACGGAAAGTACATGTAACATTACTAAGGTATGTGACTACCTCAGGGTTACTCCACCAGAAAAAAAAAAAAAAAAAAAGGTATAGGAAGGCAGAGAAACAGCAACAGTGTAAAACTTTTGTCACTGTACCTCAGAACTATAATTGAATCTAAGCTCAGCAGTGGACTCTGCTTTGTAGATAGCAGCAAAGCTCCATCTAAGGCTCTGGCTTAACACTGATTTGGGGGATCCATGGCTCTGTCCCAAAATGAGTAGAAGAAAAGAAGGTAATGTTGCTACTGGACAAGAAGATTCTGGAAAAAAAGCCAGACCCCAGTCATAGAAAAATTTGCTGTTCTTTGATTTCAAGAGAACATTTCCTGCAGTAAAGTCAGGTGAACACTGACTTGCTTAGACAAATCTGTGAGAAGTTAGAGAATCCATAGCTGAGAACAATTCTAAAGAATATTTATATTACATTTACTCTCACTTAAAAATCAGGAAAATCTTTGGCAAAGCTGAAAGTCTGGGTCTGTAACATCATTGGAGATGCTTATGAACTGATCATCAGTGTAATTTCACAATTCCTAGTCATGAGGTTCAATGCCCTAAAGCATCAAAGCAGTAAATGGTGATAACCTCGTTTTACAGAACTTGCTCAAAAGCTAGCAGAGTTAGCTGGTATCCAACACAGAAGATCCCTTGGGAACATTTTTTATGCCATTATTATGAAAATATGTAAATAACCCCAATTATATTATCTATTCCTGGTCCTTGCTTTCCTGAGATGTTCCTTTGGCCTTCACTCTTGTACAGTTCCTGACTCACACCGTGTTCATCTCAGTTTTGGAGGTGCTCATGCACTGCAGGAAGAAACTAGACTTTATACATCACATCTCCAAATGCAATGGAGCTCAACTTTAGGAAGAGTGTGGGCTGACTGGAAATCCTGGTTTACTATAGAAAGTATTGTTGGGATTGCCATGGGGACAAGATTTTACCTCCTCAAAAATACAGTTCTGGAAATGCTATGAAAAATAGCCAGCCAAGGGGGGGAGGACAACCATGAAACAGAGAAAGCAGCATCCCCAGGGATTTTACTGAAATGTATTTACAGTTCTCCTTGCATGTATTAATACTGTTTGTGACTCAGGGCTTTTAATTCACCATCAATCACACTTGCATCGAATACCCTGCTGGAGGGCAAGGAGCAGGGAGGAATATGCTCCGTGGTTTCCATTCAAGTACACCAGAAGGAGCAGAAATTAAATGAATTCCCACATGCCTGCTCCTGTACCCCCTCCGACCTCGAAAGCGAGCGTGCCTTTGCTCCCGTGCAGGGCTGCTGCCAGACAAAGGCGCAGAGATTTCCCCGTCTCCTGTCAGTCAGCCACACGCACTCGCACACATACTCCCCCCGGCGTCTCTCGGATCTTTCACGTGAATACTTCAGTAATTTCCCAGTGCCGTATTTGCAGAAACAGGAATCACGCGTCCCATACACTCCTTCTGCCCCCTCCCCTGCAGCAGCTGCCCGCCAAGCCGGATGATGCTGCGGCTGGGAGCGACTGCTGCTCGGGGAGCCCCTCTGAACCCCCCGAGCCGAGGGAGCCTGAGCACATCTGGAACACCGCAGCGGCGGCAGGCAGCAGCCCAGACCCAGCCGAGGCCCCCACAGCCATGGCCCAGCCCTGGTCCCAGCCCCGTTTCCCTCCGGGCCGGGCGGTGCCAGGCGGGGCCGCCCCGCTGCTCGGGAGCGGGCCGGGAGGCAGGGCCCGGCGGCATCCGGCCAGAGCCATTGTCTGCTGGCCCGGCACCAAAGCCTGGCCTGGGGGCGTTGTGGGGTGGTTCCCTTCTTCCACTGCAGCAGGGGTGCAGCGGCATCAGCAGTGCGATTTCGCTGTCCCTGCATCGGGATGCAAAGGCAGCGGGGGGGTCGGGGGGCGCGCCGCCGACAGCTCCCGGAGCTCTGAAGGGACGAGGGTTTCGGCTTTTCCTTCTAAACGCCGACATTTGAGTAACGTTATCAGCGAGGTGAAATTGCTCAACCGGGAGAGCGTCACGCAGGACGCGGAGCACAGCCACCGCCCGGCTCCAGCCGAGCACAGCCCCCCGCCGCCGCGGGAGGCGGCTGCCCCTGCCCCGGCCCCGCTCCCTGCCTCTGTCCCGGTCTCAGCCCCCGGCCCGGCCCGCCCCGGACACGCAGCAGCCCCGGGATGGGGGCCTGGGAGCCAGGGACAGTGGTCGCGCCCCCCCCGCCCCCGGCCCGTCCTGGGGCTGTCTCCCGTCGGCCGGGGCCGGGGAAGGGACCGAGGAGACTGGGGCGATGCTCGGCTACGAGCCGAGCTGAAAGCTGCGCTTGTGTCTCTGAGTGTGCCCGTGTCTGTGTGCGTGTGTAGCTTTGTGTGCGTGTACGCGTGTGCACGGGGAGAAGGAGGGCTGGGCGAAGAAGGGAGGGGGAGGAAGCAAGAAGAAAAGAGAGAGAGAAAAACGCGGAAAGCGGCAAAATGACATCACCGTCATCATTTGCATAGGCGCGGGGATAAAACCGCCCCGCCAGCGAGCGCCCTTTATACTGGCGTGCGGAGCGGCGGCAGCAGCGAGCGGCGGGACTGAGCATCACCGCGCGGCGACACCGGTGGGTCCCGCCGCACCCCCAGCCACCCCCCCGGGTCCCTCGGCACCGGCAGCATGAACCCGGCACCCCTGCCGGGGGGGGACTGCGGGCAGGGCAGGGCAGGGCGCGGGGCTTCTGTCCGGGGGGGTGGGAGGGAGGCGAGCAGGAAGGGAGGGGGCTATTGTCCGTGTGCGGGTATTGTCTGAGGGCGCGCTGCTGCAGGGCGGTGGCGTGCGAGGCTCCAAGGCGGATTTGTTGCCGCCACTGGGCTATATTTTTTAATTAATTTTCCTTTAACGAGTTAAAAACGCGGTCAGCGCCGGGCGCGTCCCCCCTATTGTACTCCGCGGCGCGCAGATTGTGGGACCTGCCCCCGGTGCAGGCTGGCGGCGAACCGCAACGCTTGGGATGCTGGATTCTACAGACGCTTCCCAAAAATTAGAATTATTTTAAAATGTGTCGGGGGTGAAGCGTTTAACTTGCAGCGAGCTTGAGCGTGCGGGTCCCCGCGTTGGGCGCGGCGGGCGCGGCCCCGCAGGGGCGGCGGGCAGCCCTGGCCGGGGCTAACGGGGCTCTTCCCCTCCTGCGCAGACACCTGCCAACATGTCCGACAAACCAGACATGGCTGAGATCGAGAAATTTGACAAGTCCAAATTGAAGAAGACAGAGACGCAAGAGAAAAATCCGCTGCCTTCAAAAGAAAGTGAGTGAGGGCAGGCGGCAGGGAGGAGCAGGCGCGGAGGGAGGGAGGGAGGGAGTCAGGCAGGGAAGGAGGGAGACCAGCAGGGAGGGAGGGAGGAAAGGATGAAGGGGGGGAGGCGGGAGGAGACAAAGAGGGGCGGCAGGCGGGAGCCGGGGTGCGGCGGGTGGAGGGAGGATACACGGCTATGTCTGTGCTAGACAGCGAAAACCTGAACCCACCGCCCAGCAGAGCTTAATTTACAATTATCTACACCCCGTTTTGATCTGTAGCAAAAAATATACATTTATTTTAGCAGTTTATAGCAATTGTCATGTGAATGCATATCAGGTTCTCGATTTTCATTGTGTTTTCTCCTTTTCTGTTTTTTCCCCCCTTTTAGCAATTGAACAGGAGAAGCAAGCGGGTGAATCGTAATGAAATCTGCCCTTCCAAATTATGCACTGTACATTCCACAAGCATTGCCTTCTTATTTTACTTCTTTTAGCTGTTTAACTTTGTAAGATGCAAAGAGGTTGGATAAAGTTTAAAATGACTGTACTGCCCCTTTCACATCAAAAGAATAGAGAGAACTACTGACACTGAATGAAGGCGCTGCCTTTCCCTCTGCCTGTCTGGCTTTGGTCCTGGTGGCATGAAAGAGCTTGCATGTTGATGAAAGAAGAACTTGGGTGGGACTACAGTAAACTAGAGTAACACGAATAAATGCAAAGCTGTACCGAGGTCCTGCGAGCTGTAAAATGCAGTTAATCGAGTGCCATTTTTTTTTTTTTGTTCAAATGATTTTAATTATTGGAATGCACAATTTTTTTAATATGCAAATAAAATGTTTTAAAACCTGGATGGTATTTATGTCCTCTATTTGGAGAACTGTATCAATGGATAAGAAGCATAAGAGCCGGTACTGAGACACAGGATACTATAAAACCTTTGGAGATGCCTCAAACATCAGTCGCCATTCTCATTTTTTTCAATAGGTGTGCTCACCAATACATAAACTTTTGATTCTTGAAGCTAGTTTTTAGACAGATTTCAGTTAAAAATTGTGTATCTTATAATTTGTCACCATGTGAGTATATTCCTTTAAATATTTATTTTATGTAGAGATTGATAAAGGCAAAAAAATCGGGCTGCGTTTATTGCTTTGCCCCACCCATAGTGTAGCTCTTTTATTAAGAACCATTCTGTACTGTTGCAGAGATTCAGCCTTGGTTGTATAAACCCCTAATTAGTTTGTTTAATAATTAAGGCTTGTTATTTTGATACGGTATTTAAAGGAAGCTGTAACTTGAATTTTTAAGTCCAAGGTCGAACATAATCTTTTTAGTTTCATAAAGCATTTGGTGGTTGGTGTTCCATGGAAATAAAAATAATTTTGCTACTATGTTGCTCATGTTTTGAACAACATCTTGTAACAGTCTCCTTGATCCTAAGAACTGGTTTCAAAGTTTATAAAGCTACAGTCTTCTTAAAAATTCAAAATGGATCATTTGGGGACAAAAACATTTATGGTAACTTATAAAATAAAGATCATAACAAATCTGGCATGCAAATAGCCACACTCCACTGCTGGTTTATGGCAATTCTTTCAGGCCTGGAACGTTTTTTTTAATTATTTTTCTTCAAATGACTGCAGCTAAAACCTGTGATCCAGGGAGATCAGTAGGAGTTGTCTTTAGTAGTCATGAATTTCATCAAAATGGAGTGAGTAATGAACATTCTGGGAAACAAAAATGCTGTCAGATAACCTGTAGGAGGGTGGTGAGCATGCTTCTGCAGTGCCTTAGTTTTATCTTATGGATTTGAGGCTGCATTAATTTCAGCCAGTTCCTATAAAGCAAAATTAGTCCCTCTGGGGAAGCTTGAGTTTTGCTGAGGCTGCTGACTTGGTGGGGTCATGTAGACTTGGGGTTTCATCCTATCACTGCTTCCTAAAAGCATCTGACTGCAACAATAAGCTGTCCTTGGTTTTACACCACTGAGGGCAGTGAGGCTCCTCTCCTTGGAGATTTGGTGAATGTCTGTGCTTCTGGAGAAGATGGGAGCCAGAGGGGTGCCACATGCTTGTGGGCACAGTCCCCAGCCCCCCAGCAGTGGAAAACTTTCAGAATTGAGTGATAAGAATCTCAGTTTGGGCTTGAGATTTTTTGATGCAGTCCATGGGAAAATTTGGGAAGTCCTGGTGTCATATAAGGACCTCCACAGTAATTTAAGGTGATGAGTTCAGGAAGGAAATGAACCATTTCTTGTGCTTGTTTAAGCTCTGATTTTATTCCCCATGTATAATGGGAAAGATGGGAAACTTACAAGCTGAGTTTCTGAAAAGTCAATTAATCAACTCCCAGCTACTGATCTTAATCAGGTAGCAGGGGATGTGACATGACTTGGTGCAGAAGTGTACAGTATGAGCTGCACGTGCACAGAGGAGCAGAAGCAAGTGCTTGCTTAGTGTGGATTTATCTATGGGAAAAAACAGCAAGGTATTTCTGAGGGAGGCAAAGCATGAGGTATACACAGCTCTGTGTAAGTCAATGAAAATGCATGCTGTAATACAGCACAGTTCAGCAAAAATGTAATGAGTAATGAGGCCTATGACTTCAGAACTGCACGTCCAAAGTGATCAGTGCTGGTCAAAGGGTACCACCAACTGCTGCTCGAGGTGGTGAAGCTCAGATCTGTTTTCAGGAGATAAGGCACTAAGCTACTACTACTCTTATAGCTCTGTTTCTGCCATCAGGGACTGAACAAAATTACAAAATCAACTGTGAAGAAATCCTTCCAGGTCAAATTCAGGGATTACTGACTGGAGTCAATCATCCCTTGCTTTGCTCCTTGTTCAGCTCTTTTCAAACATTCAAAGAAAAATGTGGCAGGTCTTTGCCATGCTTTGCATAGGCAGTACTGAGGTGGTCTCATCTGACACCTATTTCACAGCAATGCAATTGATGATGTGAAACATGAAGGCTTGGAATCGATTGTAATACTCAGGTCTGTGTCTGGACTGGTTGTTGGGTGTTGTTAATAAAATCAGTCTCTTCAGTTGTCAGTCTAGAAACTTTCATCAGCCACAAATTAACTAGAAAAAAAAAAAATAAAGCCCAAAACCTGGTTATGAAAAAGGGTCATTGGAAAGAGAAACATATGGGTTTTGATCTCACACTCAGTGCAGGCACAGTCTGCCAGCCCCATGAGACTTATGATGTCTGGAGATGCTGCCTCCCCACCCCCAGCCGAGAGGCAGCTCTGCCGAGGTGATGTGGTGAGAAGCTCTGCCCTCCAGTACTGAAACAAATTCTTTCTTTCTTTCTCAGTATTTCTCAGAAGATTTTCTCTCCCTTTCATGCCCCCAGATATCATTAACTATACATATATTGGACAGAAAGCATATGCTAACGGTATCCAAAATAGATCATTGTGGTATTAATTACAGAAATGTGGAGACTTCAATGTAAGCATTTTGGTCTCCCAGGCTATTTTTGTGCAATGTTGTATGTGTGATAAAACACCACTTCCCCTAGTAACCCTTTACTTCCCTAGAAACAGTGTAGAAATGAGCAGTTCCTATTGTGTATTGTGATCATATATGGCTGCCACATACATCTGCTGCACAGCAGAATTTTATTCATAAGGAACCCTGTGCTACTCCAAGCATCATATAAAACACAATGAGCACATGATACAGTGCTCAGTGCAATAGTTCTACTGGGCTGACACAAAAATGGGTGTGAAGAAATAAAAAATGCAGCTCTTGCTTATTTGTTGATATACAGTAGGATGACTATGCAAAGCAACCTATGTCAGGCTTGCCCCTCTGTGAGATCCTCTGATGCGCCAGCTTTGTGCATTTTCAATTCAAACAGGCAAGGCAATCAGATTCTAAAAAAACAGGCTATTTTTTAATTCAGAGAAAAGGAATTGCAGACAATATTTATTCATTATTTGTATGCTGTCTGGTAGTTTCATTTGCTAGTGTTCCTGTGATATGGTGATTAAAGGAAAAAAAAAAACCAAAACAACACTCTGCACTTTACCATACACCTGTTACAAAATTCTGTGGCTTAATGACAGGAGTCTATTTTTCTCTCTGTTTTCAGCTGAAGTTAATGACCTGAATTCCAGTATTGCTTTTACCAGGTTTTAAAAATATCAGAACCCTTTCTGACTTCCTCTTCTTCCTGTTTAGAAAGAAAAAAATAAAAATTAAACATGGTGGATTCTCAGAGATGCTTAATTTGCCTCTGGGTTAATGAGCTTTTAGCATACTGGGAGCAGAGCAAAGATAATTTTTTTCTCCTGTTTCTACAGTCGTGAGGATTACAACATCGCTTTTTCTCCTTGTAATCAAAAACTGGAGTTCTCAGGAGATTTTTCAGTCTCATGGAGTTTGGGCTTTATGAAAACTGTCAGGCACGACAAGATTCATGCAATGTTATGGGAAATGGCAACTTGGAGGTTCTGCAACCACTGCTCCCTCACAGCAAGTGGATATTGATGGCTAAGCAGAGTCAAATATAGCCCTATAGCCTTGGTTTCAGACCATAATATGCAAAGAATGGCATAGTAAGATGACTAAATATGGTGTTTTTTTAATTTCCAATTCCTGTGACCTTAGGTTTTCTGATAGCTCTAGATTTATTTTTTGCCTAACACAGATTTTCCTTTCAGCAATATTTTGGAACTGACTGAGAGGATTTACTCCAACTTAAAAACATTTCCAGCATTTGAATAGTGCCCAAATATTCACCACGTTCCCCATCAAAACATTGTCTTGAAAAAATTTTCATCATTATATTGACCAAAGTCTTCTCAGTGATGAAGAAAATTTTTCCCACTATTGTAATTCTCATCATTTTATCCTTGGCATGTGGTCATGGGCTTGAAATTTGGGCCTGGAAAAAATCTCATGTGATTTTTAGACACTGCAGATTCCATGAGCAGACACTTGCAATGCTCTTTGTTTGCATGTAATTACCAAATATTCAGTACAGTTACTACACTTAGAGATATGTTTGAAAATGGAAAGAAAATCCCCAAAAATCAAAACAACTCCTCTCAACAAACACCAAACCAAGAAGAGGAATGAATTTGCGTGTTTTATAATATCTGCCATGAGCAATTTAATTATTCCTAGAATCTTCCAGTGATGTGAAACTACTGCAGTAACATTCTGGTCTCTAAAACAAGTTAAATGAACTCACTGAAATCTACTCTATAGACCAAAAGTATGAAATTCAGATTCTCAGATGGTTCAAATATTACTTAATGTATTTTGCACATTATCATAGATATTACTTTATGTTTAAATTTTTATAATGGTTCCTCCTTTCCATCAGACTATAACTATATATGATATGGTTTATATTAGTCAGGTATAGCGTTTTTAAATGTCTTGAAATGGATAAATACTTCTTCAATCATCACTTGAAGTTTTGGAATTTATCTTTAAAGCCTTCTGCTCAGCTAGATTTTGATGTAAGATAATGTAAAGAATTGTGGAGCCACATAATAATCAGAAAAATAATTTGCTGGATTAATTTTTCATGCATTTTAGTTCACCTCACCTGCTCTATATCATGTGGTTTGTACAAGAAAATTGAGCCAACAGAAGAATATTCTTCATCCTTCTACCTAAACTGGACACTGCCTCTGAGAAATGCTACTGACCTGTGCAGTGTGAATAAAAAAGTATTTTCTTTGTATTGCACATATTTCTTGATGTTTAATGTGGGAACCAGTGGTGGTGAAAAAGAAGCCATGGCAGAGTGACATCCTCAGACAGAAAAGTGGACGTGGCCCCAGGCATCCATGCTGCCAAAGTGGAAACCATCTTCAGCATGCTGAGCACCCTCCAGGCTCACAGCAGGGTTACTCACACCATCTTGGGTCCTTGTGAAGGTGACCCGTTGGCACAGGTCACCCACAGTGTCATCCTGTGGTGTGCATTGCTGGCAGTATCACGGGGGGGCCCCAGGGGCAGCCCCAGAGCACTCCCCAGGGCAGCAGAGACTTTTATTTCAACATTTCAATTCAGCTTTCCCCTCACTTCAGTCACAAAGTTTCTGCCACACAGAGCAGTAACACAAAATGCTTGACCCCTACTAGTACTAGGCTGGAATTCAGACCAGCCATAACCTTTCGGTCCTGGCCCAGTGATGGCTTTGCATCCAAAGAACAGGGCAAACTGCTCAAATGTAAATCCATTACTTAAAGAAATTGATTGCTAGATTAAGGATACTGCAACCTGCATGAAGGCTTTGGCTGATGGGGGGCCTTGTCCTTACATTACACCAAAGGCTAGAAGGTCCCATGAAGAGTCATCATGGAGGGCATAACAAAATGACTTTCATGAGAAAGCAATAAAAGATGAATGAGCTTTATACAAAAATTCCTATTCCCTAGCAATAGCAAACAAAACAAGAAATTGAGTTGGTGAAGGCATCAATGATTTTGCTCCCACAGTATTGTTTCAAAATGAATTAGGAATAAGAAATCTCCTAGCAGCTGAGCTATACCCCATGACTCTGACATGTTGGAGCAGGACAGATGGATCCCAAACAATCTCATCTCCACAGCTCATAACTACAAAAGCAGCTGATGCTTGGATCATGCAGAGAACATTGCTCCTGGGAAGAACTTCACGTTTCTTTAATTTTTTAAATTATTTTTTAGCAACTTTAATTACCACTCTGAGAAACACAGAAAAATCTGCTGCCTGCTTTACTCGTGGTAGCTGACTTGCCAGCATTAAGTGGAGGGGGGAAGGGGAAGCCCTGAAAATTAATGAGGCTAAAAATGACACCACTTCTCAGCATGAGGAGTTAGAATGATGCCAAGAGGAATAGAGGTGAAATTCTGGGAGACATGCATCCCTTTACAGGGGTCCATAACTGTACATATTCATACATGTCTGCTTCCCTGGTGCTTTGCTTGTAAAGTCATCCCTGATGCATGTGGGAGGTGTGGGTTACACTGAGAAATGCCAAAGTCGCTCTTGAAGTCTTTGCTGCATTTTAAAGGTTAAAACTAGGAACAGACTGGCATTCTCCTAAAGGTCTTTAAATGGAAGAGCTGTTAAATCACATGCACTGCAGCACGAGTACAGCACTGTCTCTTCTATGTCATTCTCAGCTGGAATTTGTGAGCTGATAGGCAGAGAGCTTGTTTTTAGCAAAGGCAATGCTGTGACATCTACAGTTTGCTCTCTCCAAGATCATAAAAAAAACAGTAAGTAGTGTTTTGAGACCAGGAATGGTTTCACATAGTTTTTTATTTGGTTGCCTAAAAGACTTCTAAATGCACATTTAGGGTTAACAGTTGAATGCTCACACCTTCCAGTGAAATTTCCCTCCTTGCTGAAGTCCCTACAAAATGCCAAGGTGCTGAGCAGGTGTGGTTGCCTTCATTTCAGTGAGTTTTCTAGATGTGAGGCTGTTTTTCATTTGTGTGTCTAATTAAGGGTAATAACATAGTTTTAGTCCCATGCAACTCTCCCCAGTTTATGATACTAGCTTGTATGGGGCCTCCTGGCCAGGACTCTGTTGCAATGAGCACTTCTCAGCAGGAATGGGAGTATCCCCCCTCTTTGCACAACACATGAAGTGCAATCACATATCTCAAGGCTTTCTCTTCTCACTGTCTCCTTTCACATATTCTAATTTTTCATTAAATCCTGCCCTAAATTTGTTCTCCTCCATCTAGATAAGCACCCTAATAATACCACCATTATGTGCCCAAGAAGTTTGGTCTTCTCCTTGGTCCTCACTTATCAAACCCAAGCCGTGGGTGTAACACCCATGTCAGCAACTTCTCCCTGCCTCAGATCCTGTGTCTGACTCCACTGCATGGTCTAATAGTCTGTCAGATTGCTTGGTGTCTCCAAATTGCTCACTCTCAGCAGGAGACTTCTGCCAACTTTTTGACTGTGGAACTCTATCAAGTATCTTCTGCCTGAGATGGCTGTGCCTTTAAATGCTGCCAGTGAAAGCTTCACTCTTTCCCGTCTATACAGAGTGACCAAAACTGGTCCTCAGGGCTGATCCAGCAGAGGAAACAACTGCATGCCAGCAAGCTGGAAGGGTTAGGTGCTGTGTAGGCTGCCTATCAGGAAGAAAGAGCTCCTCTCTAACCTTTATACAATCCTTCCTCTTGTCTGTCTCAGCTTCAAAACAATACATTTTAGAGGGTTGTAATGAGCTTGTTTATTTCCAGTGCTAAATTCCTAGACTTATCCTTTTTCACACTGCTAGCCAGCAGTGGGAAGGTTAAAAATGCAGTCAGTTACCAGTGGCAACATACCAGTGTTGTAAATCCTGCCCACACATCTTCAGATCTACTGACATTTGAAACATCTAGGTCTTTTCTGTTAGCTATGCCAGTGTAATTATGTCTTGGTATAGCTTTTTTTTCTACATGTCATCCTTCAGGAGTGCTCAGATAAGTACATTTGAAGGATATAAATGGAAGGAAAAAGAAAGAAGGAGGCTGAAGTTACAAAGAAAGAAAGGAAGCCATTGCAAATAGTTCACTGGGGTGTTTGAAAAAGCAATATCACATATTAATAGTTGCAATTTAATAGCAGATTACTGATTCCTTTAAATTATTTGAGATTGTTTCCTGTGAGCTGCAGGACAGGCTGTGCCAGTAAAATCAATTACATTTCAAATCAGCACCGTATGCTTATCTTGCACAGCAGGGATGTGGAAGTGCTGTATGTCCTTCTAGTTAGCAGTGCTGAAGCTAAACAGGCTGTATGTAGTGGAACTGGCATATATGCTAAGGCAAACGTGTGAAATCCCCATGTGAAGACCAGTGAGTCATTGCTGCTTCTCTTTGCAGTCAGCAGGGAGAAGAGACAGCTTTGCTCTTGGTCAGGATTCAGCTCGATGCAAGGCTGGCCTGAAGGAATGTGAGAACCTTTTGTTTATAGTGCACACACACACAGAGAAACAAATGAAATTTCCAAATGGAGTGTGTTTCCAAATGCTGAGAAAAAAAGGCTTTACTGTTCAGTCAAGGCCTTCCTGCCTTTCTCAGCAGCAAGACCACTGCTGTTTCTGCAGGGCTTTGTGAGAGTCCACCCCAGTGCAGGTGACAAAACGGAGCCTCAGGTGATGGGAAGGGCGGCCACAACTTCAGCTGGATATGTCCAGGGTAGCAGCAAGTCCCAGCTAGAGCCTGGCCCTCCACAACTTTCTTCTGTGCAGTGCTTTGGAAGAGGGCAGGGGGAAAGGGTCATCCCCTCATGCCCAGCTCTCGTAAGTGATCTTGAAAAGTTTGTTATTTTTGTTACTTGGTGCTGGCCCAGAGACAGCAAGGATGGGTCCACTCAGAGCACTGGTTCTCCTGGAACAGAACATCTCACTCACCATCCTTCACACAGAACAGTATCCAAGTATGCATGTGGAATAGGCAGATAGGAAATTGGAGTACCATCCAGTAGTTAGCATGTTTTAAAATTCCTTTTTATTGATGATTTTACAGAAGTATTATAGCTTAGATCAGTGCTGTATTATGGGCATCTTAATCACATGTGTCTTCAGGTATGGTATCTTTGTAAAATATTATTGTTCTTAAAAGAAAATGGGCCACCAGAGAGAAAAAAGTAATACAGGCTTATGATTATGAAGCAATCACTAGCAGTTTACACCCTTGTCCACCCCTGTGTGGAGGAATTTTTATGGGGTGGGCACACTCTAGGCTGTGAAAGGGTGGCAGTAACCAGAGGGACTAATCACAGGAGTAAACACCACACCAATGAACAAAGATTTGGCAGTTGTTCTCTGTGCAGATAAATCAATTAATTATGTGATCAAGGCCTGCACTTTGGTCTTTGCCAATGTTATTTATAACACCATACTGAATTTCAGCCATATATACTAAATTCTTTTAACAAATATAATGAAGTCTGAGAAATTATCCTTTGTGATATGAATGTATGTTAGTGGGCCCTTTTAGATTGCTTCTTCCATAGATGCAGTGTACAGATTTTTAATTTGCTAATGGACTGTCTGCTGCCTTCAGCCACTATTCTTACATTTGACAGTAGTGAGGCCATTGTTATAAATCCAGCACAATTTATCCACAGTTTATTGCTTGCCTAGAAGGGGCATATCGCACAGATACTTTCCTTCCTAATATGCAAAACAGGATTTCCAGCAGGGTAGTCAAACATACTTTTGCCCTTCTGAACATTCAAACATTACAGCACTCAATAGAGCACTCAGTATCTCCAGTGTAAGTTTGCAGAATCCCGTTTATTAGTGTACACTGTGTACTTAAGACAAACTATATATATATATATATATAGAGAGAGAGAGATAAAAGCTGTCTCTAAATTTGCATTCTTGGTAGTATTTTAAGAGTTACTATGCATTTGACCCAGCTGACAAACATTTTTAATGTTAAGATATGATTCAGTTTTATCTCAACAAACATGGAGATATGCAGCTAGCTACTTCAGACATCTCTGTAGACATTAAAAGGGAACTTGCTAATTTTGGTCTTTCAAATTGTACAAAACTTAGATCACCAAACCAGCTTAATAGAGATGATGTGGATTCCCTTATTACAAGAGCCTGTTACTGCACTTTTTTTTGTGCAGGTTCCATTTCAAATACTCAGCTGGACTGAGAGCATGGATGGGTCTGCAAATTGAGCTTGGAGAAACTGTTAATTTATATGTCTTGACACATCATTTACTTCCTGAAATTACTAGATTTGGTTACAAAAAGAAAGGTGCCCACAAAGACAGACTTTTCTACAAGGAGAAGCAAAAGAACGATCCTTTGATGGGAATAACCACCATCTGCACTCCTCATCACCATCCCTGTCTCCTAAGATTGAGGAAAATGGTCCTTGCACAAGAGCAGTTGTTTTTTCTTCCTCATCCCTCAGCAACCCACAACACACTCACCAAAATAAGGAGACAGCCTGAGGCTGTACTATCACTGCTTAGAGAAATATTTAGTTTGTATTTCAGTGTTTGTCTGGAGTTGGACAAAAGTCAACAGACACATAAGATGCCACCTTCTATTTCCTCTAGGTCCTGCTATGATCCTTCTTTGCTTTTCAGACAATTCAATCATACATGCATTATCCCTTAAGAGAATGACAGTTGTTTGAAAAATCCCACACTTTTAACTCAGTCAGTAGCCAAATTGACAAGAATATGCATACTTTCAGAAAGCAGGTATGAGTATATGAGGATTAAATGAAAATCAAATGAAATGGTTTTATTATGATATTTTTTAATTCCTTTCTCTGTGGCCAGGGATTCTTACTGTTTCACAGTAAGAAGTCATATTTCAGCAACAAATTCACAGGGCTGGAAATTAATAAATGCCCTTTTTCAGGGCCTCTAATTTCACCTCTATTTTCTCACTTATCCTCTTCTGGGTCTTCTGGTTAGTTTACCTTAATGGTAAACATTCAGTCATTTTAGTGTAATAGTGGAGCTTGTACCATACAAATGTATGGAATGTACCTTTCTTATGCAGTATTCTCTGAATTATTTTCTTGGTACAATTTCAACAGGTGTAAATATTAGCTTGAATTTCCATCATTCTGAAGATAAAATCTGGGACAGGGCAGTGCCTTGTTTCCTCTTAAGAAAAGTGCAATTTATGGATATTATTTGGTTGATTAGGACTTTAGAGTTCAGGGTTATAGTATAGAAGCTTAGTCCACTTTAGGGAAAGCAATCTTAGTAAACACATTATCAAATATGTCTCTCATAAATCCCCCATGAAATGAACCAAATATCAAGGTCTGTTACTGTTAACTTCTTGTTGTCTTGATTTTCTTCCACAACAAAATGTGTGAATGGCTGATCTCCCATACAAAAGGATCCTACTGATAGTTTTATTTGGCTTTTCCCCCTGGATCCTATGCAATTGTTTTAGCAGGGGTATTTCATATGTTGAGTGAGTGCTGTATTTAGGACCACATATGTGTAATCTGCACAGAGTATTAAAAGTTCTGAGTACAGAATATATAGTTATGTGAAGCATTATAGTGTAATATATAGCCTTATATACCCAATGTAACTTTTGCCTAGCCCTACTGCCTTTAGGAATATAGTTTTCCTCATACTTTGTCTTTCACTCTTTGAGTTTATTCCTATATGCTTCCTGATTTACAGTGTTTCACACTCTGCTCCTTTGTGTTAATCTGTAAGGACAGACTCCAGTGCTGAAAGTGCAGGATCCCAGAGCACCCACACAAACAGACTGAGGGAAGGGACTGTAGTGCACATCTTGTAATTAAGAAATGTGCTCAGAGTGTTAACAGCATCAACAACTGGTATTTCTGTAAAAAAAAAAATCTTAATTATGCTGCCACTTCTCTTGTTTAGACTACAAACTGGCCTGAGTACCTGGACTATCTTCTATATTACATTTATGTCAGCCTTTGGAAGTCAGTTAGTATGCACAGATGGGGACAGATCTGCAACAACATCCAGTTCGTTTGGACACATGTATGCATTGAAACACCCTCATTTGGTAGTAGCTCCAGTTGTTATATAAAGTCATCCTTAAAGGACTGGGCCATTAAAAATTGGACTCAGGAGAAATTTTAAAAAAGCAGATTCTGTGGAGTCTACCACAATCTTTCAGGTGCACTGTGATCTGCAGGTATTATGGTGGCTTGGGAAATAAATATCACCTCATCTCTTTCAGTAGGTAATTCAATAAAGGCTTTTTTTCAGTGTATAGCTAGGTCAATTTTTGTCTATTCATGGGATGCTCAGCTAATTTTTTTATTATAGGGCATTCTCAGATTCCTTCCACTTTTCCCCTTTGTTCACAGTTATCAAAACTCCCAGTTACTTTATGACATCATTGTGTTACTGCTGACAAAAACTAGCCCATGTATTCCCATTTTTGGTGAGTTTTTATGTGAAGCTTTCCTATCAGTTTTGTACTCATTAGCTGAAGGAACAGATGGGTATCTCCGTAACAGCAATGAATTGTTTCTGTCAGGTGTGGGAGGGAAGCAGGATGAGAAGGACTGGGGCTCTCCAGCAGTAACAGAAGCTGGAAACCCCGGTATGAAGCCAATGTGCCTGCAGTGCCACTGCATCTTTCTGTGTCAGCCGAATGGGAGTTTCCACTTCCTTCCTTACTTTGTTCTCTGAAGGTGCTAAACACTCAGCAAGAATTTTGTTCTTTTGGCTGTTGTTAAGATGAAGAATCTGGAATTCTAGTCTTGCAGAAATAATGAGTATACTTATGTAAGGACACTTGTAAGACGCAACACAGAGTACTTATAGGAGCAGCAGAGTGGCTGCTCCCTCGGGCCGTATTGTTCCTACAGGCTACCTGCTGGGCTCATTGTTAGAGGTAATGTCCTGCTCTGCCATAGCTGAACGAGAGGCTAAGTATGATAGATTTATTCTCAACCTCCCACCAAGACACTAATTCCCGTTCCAGCAGCTATTTGTTCCTTTGCCTTTAGTCTGCTCCTTCCCAGGTTTGCCACGCCCCTCCCTTCCCGCCCTGCGGGGCTCCGCTCCACAGGGAAGGAGAGGGGGCAGCCTTTGGAAAGGAGCGTGGCTGGCTCCAGAACTGCGCGGCTGGGTGTGCTTTGCACCTTCTCTGGGCTGCTAAGCGTGTAATTTGCACCCTGTGAGAAGCGGCTTCCCCTGGTGTCCCGCTCCCACGGGGCCGGCGGGGCTCGGGGACGCGCGGTAGCCGCGGGCGGGGAGCGCAGCCCCGGCCCGCTCCGCGCCCGGCTCCCGGCCGGGGCCAGGGCGGGGGTGCGGCCTGCAGCTGCTGGGATTCAACCTGGCCCACTCACCATAAATAGCAAACTGAGCCTGCCACGAGGCAAGCAGATGGATGTGGTGCTCTTTGGTTCCTTCCAGTTACAAAAGTAATTATTTTTTCTTGAGTCATGCCTAGCAGTGGTACAATTATTTTTGGACCACCACCAGGGCAGCACTGATATGACGGTCGTTTCTGTGGTACAACTGCTGGCCATTACTTGTGGCAGAAGTATGAAATAGTGTGTTTAGACCTTTTTTTTTTATTTCTAGATATTTGTGCAGCTCAATTTAAAATTTTCTTATTGTCTGGTAAGACAGTGTGTGAGGCTGAGCGCCCAAACTGAAACACATTAATGGACTCTGAACCTTGATAAGCACTGCAAAGATTGCCTGTCAAGGATAACCATGTAAGTCTGTGGGACATTCCAAATGTACTTTTTCCCAAAACCTTTGTCCAGACAGCTGGGTATATTTCATAGACATTGCTGCCTACAGTTGTGTAGTTTGAAAACAAATCCTTTTTTTTGGTGTATTATTCAAGTAGTAAACTGATATGGAGCTCATCAATATTGATGTGATTATTGTATTATTTTTATGTACTGATTGTATTATTTTGTGTTCGCTGTGTAGCATTTTTAGAAATGGGAGCCTAGGATGCATCTTGAGTGACACTATTGGAATGGCTGGGTGAGGTTCCAGCATTTAATTTAGCTGAGGTCAGAGGACTAATTCTTAGGCAGAGCAGTGAGTACAGACCTGAGGCTCTCCATACAGTTAGCAGTGAGAAACATTTTCCTTTAAAAGACAGACACCAGTCTAAGTTTTTCCATTACTCTAGGCAGTATGTAACTGCTGCCATCTCTCCCATCCTCCTGTACTCACCTCCATATGGGCTACTGCTTGCATCCTTACCTCCAAAGGAAGTTTACTGTTTTATAAGTGGCCAGTGACACTTCTCTGCTTCTGTGGTCCCACGTGAAGGGGATTATACTCCAGAATGAGCCATTAGGAGATGTTATGTATAGTGACTTTCATCCTTTGAGGGAACTTATTTGCCTGACAGCTGATGACAGAAAATTTACTTGTCTTTCTAAGATCAACAGCAAACAGGAGACAGTACAAGAGACTCTGGTGCTGATTTTCAGGACACTTGAGCAGGATTGTAAAGCTGTGTTTTCCCCTCTTCCCCTTGACACTAGCCATTGTGACATATGGTCAGCATTTGACATGGCCACAGCTGAGCAGCTCCCCATTTAGATCTGGGCTGCATCTGCCTCCAGAGACTCAGGTGGAATGTGAGCCATCTGTCTAATGCTAAATGCAGAGCCAGCCCAGGGATTGTGCCCTTATACGACTTTTTCTTTTATTTCCTTTAAATAAAGAGATTAATCATTCTTGATCTTACAAATTTGAAAACAATGGAGGGTTAGAAACTACAGCTGGGAAAATGTTTTGGGGGGCTCCTAAAGACAACAAGCTCATTGACATATGGAAGCAAGTCCAGTGGAGAGCAATTAGGGACTTGAGCATACAAGAGGAAAGACTTCAAGAGCATCTGGCTTTGTGCATCTTGGAGCAAACCCAGCCTTAATGGGATGTTGTAGAGAGGATACAACCAGTCTTTCCACCTACAAGTTGCAACTGCTGTACATTAGAAAAAAGCTTACAATAATCAGGACAGTCAACACTGGAAGCAAAGGAGACCTCCATCACCGGATCCTCAAAGTTCCAAGGGCTCTGAGCATCCAAATGCAAGCTTGGCTCTGCTTTGTGTGAAGTGCAGGAGCACATGACCTGCAGACATCCTTTGCAAACTAAATGATTTGATAGTAATTTAGCACATGGCATGAAGGCAGAGAACTGGCAGCTGCGTGCTAGGGGATAGCATGAGCACAGGGCAGCTGAAGCCATGCATAATTTATATCCTATGATCATCATGGCATGAACTATTTCCCTACTCTTTAACCGTGTGTGTTGCCAGACTATCACTATCAGATCAGATCAGATCAGTGCTGCAGTGGTTCTTGTAATGCGTTATTTGGTTGTGGCATGCTAGTCATTACTTTTCTCCAAGCAGTGAGGTTAATATTGGCAATGTGGTGACTATTTTGGCATTATTTGCACCAGGCAGGCAATACTCAGTCACATAACAACTGCAGCTGTGTTCATATCTTGTTATGTGTAACTGTTCACTTCTGCAGTGTCTATGGGTACACCAGCCTCAATCAACTGAGCATTTCTTCAACTTTCAGCATTTAAAAGCTCGTGAAAATATTAAGGCAAACACACATACTACTTGCATTTCACCCTTCTTACCCATTGTATTGTCATCATTTTTTCTTTGTGTAGTCCCATGATGACCATCAATTCACTGCCAGTGGCAGGGACTTCCTTCTGACCAATGTCTGAAACAGGGAAGATCCACCAGAGACTCACATACCCAAGAAGTTAAAGACACCCTTTCCTGCTTGGGGCAAAAAACCCAAGCCTGTATCCATATCAGCCAGTGTCCCTGACTTATTTCCTTCTGCAGATACCCTTGTCCCAGGACCCAGAATGCTGTGAGCTTGCAGAGTCACTTACCATTTGATTGTAATTTAAGAGACATTTGGCTGGAATTTACTGTCTTTCTCTGTCTCTCCCTTTTTCTCTCTCATGACCTCTCAAAACTCTTTCCAGTCCCAATTTCCAGAGCTATGCAGAATAGAACATAAACCAATACCACTATCTCAGCCAGGCTAATGTTTAAGTATTAGGTTTAAGATTTCACTTATGAAAAGGACACAAAATAATGTAATCAGAGGCCATGAAGAGGGAACTTTGGACATTCTGGGAGAAAGACACATGTAATCTGTTAATTATAAATGCTGGAAGCCTGTTTTGACTCTATAAGCATTCAGACATCTGGAGAACTACATATGTTGCAAAGAATATTGAAATTCTCACTGAAAACAAAATTTTTTGCTGTCAAGCTGGAAGACATAATTTTATTGCACAAGACAATGACAAATAAGTTCACAACCTTTGACCTGGAAGTCTAATAAAACACTAGTGCTGACACAGTATCAGACAATATATAAAAAATGATAAAAAAGATAAACAGGAATGGGGCATGACTTCATAGATGCCTGAGTCATGTGTAATTTAAGGATCCTGGAGTAGTTTCTGCCAGTTTCATCAGGCACATCATTCAGCAACACCTTAAACCCAGACACTGCTTCTGGCCCCTGGTTCAAGAGCTCTTCTGCTGGATGGGTGTCAAGCAGACAAAGAGGAAACTTGTCCCCTTGGCTGTGTTTAGTGACATGAGTCAAGCTTTTCTTGTCTGAAGAACTTCTCCTTTACCCCACTGTAGCAAAGGTGAGGGTGAGGGGGTGACATCTGGCTGGGCAAGCAGCTGTGTGAGCATTGTGGGGTCCACAGCACCGCTTTCAAGGTGAATCAGAGGCTAAGAAGTAGGTGCTCAGTGAATGTCATAGCTTGTACCCAGCAAGGTTCTCCCTCCCACCCCATGTCAGTTTGATCCCTGAGCCCATGGGTGTAGGCTTGGGTCACCATGGCACTGTCACAGACAGGGTGCTGCTGTTGAGTCACCAGCTGCCACGCAGAATGACCGTCAGTCCGCCAGGCAATAAACTGAGTAATATTTTATATCATGAAGTGAAAGCGAAAGACAAGACAAATGACACACGGCTGTACCTGGTGCTCCCGGATCTCCTTACTCTTTAATTCCACTGGGAAACCTCCATGGGTGCTGTGGTCTGGAGCAGGCTTTGAGCCACCTCCTAGGTGATCACAGGACTGGGATGTGCCACTGACACGGAAAGGCTTTGCTTTTAACATTTTGTCCCTGAAAGTGCTGCTGCTCATCTTTTAGGTGCTTGTGGCATGCAAACAGAAGTTGGTGGTTAACCTCAGCTGTCTAATGCTTATAGTAGTAACTGGCAGTGACATTTGTCAAGAGTTTTGTTCTCAAGCACAGGGAACACTGAAGTGTGACAGGAAAGGAGAAAATGTGTGAAAAACAGGAAAAGGAGGGGAAGCTGCTCATGAATTTCAGAGTCTGGGGCTACACTCGGTGAGGCAGAAGGCCAGACTGAGCCTCAGAGTGGCAAAGGTGAGGTGGCATATGATCTGAGATAAGATGCAGGGGCTAATACTACAGGCAGCAGTACTATTAACCACTAGGAGTATTATCTAGAGTAGTAGCTACAGGCAGCACTCAGGCTGTCCTGTCCCTTCTATCAGCTTGCACCTCTCTGTGCCATGAGGGTGCCACAGAGGTTTGTGAGGAGATGGGGTGGGAATCTTTCTTTTCATCCTGTGAAAATAGGGATTTCAGAGCGGGAGAGCAGCCAGCTGGGAATAGAGGAAAGAGCCAGCTCCAAAGTGACTGGAAACTCCTGAATTTGCTACAGGAAAAACCTTTCTCTGTAGACTGCTACTAGGAAAAATGAAGAATTCAACATTTTTCTCAGGATACTTTGCCAGAAAATATTGTCTTCATTTAAGATCAGCAGTAATCAGAGAAATGTGTTTCATCAGGACTTTCTCATTCCAGGGACTTGGAGAGGACAATCCTTAAACCTTCTTGCTGGAGGCACATCTTTGGTCTCCAGCAACAGCTTGGGCAGGGCTCTGGAGCTCTGCATGTGGCCTCTGAAGGAGGCCCGTGAGCATCTGCAGAGGTGGAGTACCACCAACCTTGCTCTACGGATCAGCTGCAGTGGCAGAGTGATGATATACCCCTGTTGAATCCCAAGGAATGGGATGAAACCCAGGGAATCAATAAGCTCTAATTTCCCAGATGCTGTTAATTTAAAAACTAAGGCAGATGAGGCTAAAAGCTTTTCAGGGGAGAGAATGATGAATGCAATCTGCTGGTGCTGCTGCTGCTGTTGCTATCATTACTAATAATGAAGAATGGCTTTTTTTTAAAATTTCAATTGCCTGTGAAAGGCTTCCCTGGTAGAAGCTGGATCAACTGCTTTCCCAGATAGGGGGATTTTTCTGACACCCTCTGCTGTGGTGTGTCAGTGTAAGGCTTGGAGCCCCTGCCCTGCTGAACAATAATCAAGGGAGAATGTTTCTCTGAGAATCCTGCTCCCATGGCTGCTCTCACCAGCACTACTCATGTGTCTGGGAGGGAGCACCACAAGCCTGTGACAAGGTCATAACCAGTCCTGTAGAGGAGAATTCCTTCAGGGTTTTGAAATGAGAAATGCAATATGCACACCCTCTGAAGCCTCCATCCTGTGAGAGTAAAAAAAAACAAAACAAAGTGCCACAACATGTATGGGGCACTGTCCTGGGGAAAGTGATGGATTTCCTTCTGCTGCAGACTTCCTGCTGCAGTTGTAGGGCTGCAAAGGGAGGCACCTCACAGCACCTCACAAGGCAGCTGAGAAGAAAACCCCTTTGCCTTGGGCACGTTACTATTGGATCATTCTCACTGCTTGCTTGTTCTTCTGCTGGGGTAAGGTGTGTTGAAAGCAAAACCACTGATTTCCTGCAAATCAGTCATGCTGGCACTGTGTTTTGCTGGAAGCATTGCTTTTGGGGCAGGAGGCGTTCATGGGGGACAGGAGAAAGACACTGATCTGCACTCTGCCCCCAAGGTAGGAGTCTAACAGGAATTCTTTGAGATACTGATCTTTTATGAGACAGACAAAAAAAAAAAAAAAAAAGCCAAAAAGTAACAGCTTTGATAGCATTTAAAATTACTGCCCAGATAGTTGCATGCATCCCAGCAGAGCTTGCTTGAGAATAACTGCATTTTCATTTAATTTTCATGTAGAGTGCTGAAACAACAGCTTTTTAAAGCACTCCTTTTGCTCAGTGATACCTGCTTTCCTGCTCCATGCTTAATCTCTTTGTACCCTAGCTGGTTTTTTATCAGTTGTGGTATAACTTCACTTAGGCAGGGACATGCTTTGGTCCTTCCACCACTTTGCTCAGTAAATGCCCTGAGGTGTTTGCTGAAGCTTGCACTGCATTTTATCCAGTTTCAGTTCATCTGCAGAATCCTACTTGGTCAAATAAAACTCTTGAGACAAGTCTGAGTCGGCTCAGCCTTTTGTTTTCAAACAATGTAACATAGAAGCATATGATCTTCCTTTACCAAAGAGAAAAAAAAGGCAGGAAGGCAAAAGAAATGCTTTAAATATTTTCCTGAACTACACAATGATGAGTGCTTCCGTGTTTGGTGCAATCTCTTTCTCTGGCCAAACATGGTAAGGAAGTGACTCTGCTCCCCACAGCACACGCTTGCCAATATCTCCTTTCAGCTGCTGGAGGAAGAGAGGAGGCTGTATATGTCTCTGCTGCTGGGAGCTTGAATTCAGAGAAAGGCAGCAGTCCGCAGAGACACTGTCTTTGGATCAAATCAAGGAGGAAGTGATTAAAAATTATATATTTCAAAGATACATGCAGATCACTGAAGTGTTCTTTGTTTATCCAAAATGTGATAATAAAAAGAAAATCAAGGTTAGGATTTCCACAAATCCATAAGCCCAGAGCAAGCAAAGAGGTCTTACCAACCCACCCTAATCCAAGGCAGGGATTCAAACACTTGGGGCTGGAGACAACCCCTTTTGGCTTCTAAACTTTCCCTTCACTCCTGATCACAGAAATGCAGCACCTAAAAAAAAAACTTGCATAGAACCACATCCGTCCCCATTTCTCATTTGAGGCTCAGCAGCTGCTCTGACCCTTTACACTGAGGCTGCACTGTCAACCCAAAACCAACATTTCACCAGGGGAACTGCATTAGAGCACGTTATCACTACAATGTGTCCTGCTGTGTTTCTCACCAAGGTCTGGGAGCGGTGTGGAGAGGAGGAGGGTGCCTCATTGCTGTGGCTTTTGCCCTTCTCCTATCTTTGGCTTCTGCTGCCTGTGGCCAGCCTCCCAGTGCTCAGTTTCGTGCCTCTGAATTTGGCCACCCGAATTGGTAACTTCATTTGTGCTAATCTGTTATCTGGAGGCGCTCCCTTTTGTCAAATATATGAATGGTATATAATTTTACTGCATGGTGTGAAAATCCTTGCATTCAACCATTTTCACTGCATTCACTCAATTTCTGGTGAAACCTGCCCCAAGTAGAGCTTTGGAGCAGATCACAAACCCTGCAGAGAGGATGTGTCTGGCTCTGGGTCTGACTCCTGGCTGCGAGCACACCCAGAGACCTGGAGAGGTGATGCTGAGCTGGCAACAGCAGCCATGGAGTCCTACATCTAGCAGTGACCTGTGTTAAAGTCTTGGCTTGCTTAAATAAAGGCCATCTGTCTCTGAATACTGAGCAGGTTTCCTTGAATGTAAGTGTGTGAAGTTAAAGCCTTCTCTGCATCAAGTCTCCAAAGGTGTCACCTTTTACTAGTCACAGAAGAGATCTGTAAAACCAGGGGGGAATAAAAAATATCAAGAGCAGTAGGTTTTGTTTTGCTTAACAAAGCACTGTCTGAAGTGGCACAATGTGGAAATTAAAAAGAACTGAAGGAGAAGAAGGCTGGTAAGGGAAACCTGTGGACTGCTTGACAAGAGGAAGGCTGGGATCTGTTGATTTGGACCCTGTGTTTCAGCTGGGCTCTGCTCAGAGCCAACCTGTCTGTCAGGGAAAAGCCTTAAGCAATGTTTCTGAAAGATAGGGAGAGATATCTTTAGGCACAAGGAAAGGAATACCCACAAAATACCCATTTCTATCTCATATTCAGAGCTGCCAAGTTTCATACTCAACTATAAATCTATTGCTTTCTAACTATAAAGCTGCCTTTTTGTGTTTTAATGGGAAATCATCTGAAAATTTCACTGGATGGCATTTTCAGATGATTTAAGAAAAGGCTGTTGATTTCAGACCTCCATAAGTGGTTTGGTAAATAAATACAAAACTGAACAAAAAGATGATTTGATGTTTCCAGTGACAATTTGGTGGCAGTTTTCAGAGACACAATAGTTCTGCATGCAAAATGCATTTCTTTTTATATCATGGCTGGCAGGAATCAGATATCCTTTTTTCTTATTTTTTTTTTCTGCAAATTCATTGAAATTCTGTGGTTTGGTATTAGCAGTACTGTATCAGAAAAACTCATTGACTACTGCTTTTTGCTCCCATTAATAACACCTTCTAGAGGTAGTTCCCAATAAGTGCATAATGCATTATAAACCAGATCACTGCCCCAATACTTTGAAAGGTAATTTATGACTGTAATATCCTGTGAAGATTAGCTGTTTCAAAATTCTCACACTTACGGTTTACTAACACAATTTATTTCCAAGTCTTACAAAGAGAGTGAGAAATAGAGGATGGGAGAAGTTGCAATAAATATCTGCTATACAATTTCCAAGGTGTTATTTAACTTTCAAGTCACACTTGGTAGCTGCACAATAGCAGAACAATATTTTTTGCTGAAGTTAAACTTTTAAAAATATACTGCATTTAGTATTTTCAACTATTATATAGTTTTTTTCATTTCATTATGTGCATATTATTTACTTTTGCCATTATGCATTTAGGAACACATTTTTCTTACTATTATTCTTAATGTTATTGAGTAGAGAGAGCTCAGCTTTAGCATTTTGGAGTGCACCAGAAAAGAAGAAAAAAAAAATTACATTTATACATCCTAAGTTTGCATTTTTTGATTTCCAGTTTTAAAGATTTCAAACAATAAACTGTCCAACAGCCTCACCCTAGAATACTAGAGGAGATCTTGCCTTCATTGTTACTCCTGTCAAAAGCAAAAACCTGCATTTTTTAAACCCAGAAGAATAATTTACTGAACACTAGTTTACTAGGCTTTCTGTGAATAACTTAATGTGCCTTAAGCATTGCTGAAATGTATTTGCAATTATTTATGGAATGAGGGGAGAGGTTTCACACAAGAATTAGTGTGGGGAGCAGGTGAACATGCCACAGGGAGCCAGAATGAGCAAAGTTGTCAGTGATATTCTTCAGGAATGTGTTTGGAAACAAATGCAATGCAATTCTTTCATTATTCACCTGGGTACAAAATGTGGCCTGAGCTTAAGACATTTGTCAGTAATAAGAAAAGGCACAGGGGTCACTAATGATGAAAAGGATGGAGCATCATTCATCAGAGAGGAGCAGAGCACCTGTCAGAGCAACAGACACTGAGTGAATTGCAGAAGCAGCAAGTGCAAAGCCACGAGCATGGACTCATGAGCAGGGTGCCTGTGTCAGAGGCAGCAGGGCAGGGAGGGGAATGTGGAATGGTGGCTGAAGATCTGTGAACCACCAGTGTGATACTGCTGGGATTCAGTCTCAGGGACTCTGAAGACCAGGATTGAATGTCTGGGGTAGTCCCAGGCAGTCCTTGTTCAGCCTTACATTGCTCCCCTTCTATGATGTATCAATCCAAGCACATTCAGCAGAAATAAAAGGAAGCTTTAGTACAACTGTAGAAGGCATGTGTATCAATACCTGGAGAATATCAGAGTCTTTTGTATATTTGGAAAAAAAAAGGGAATTTAAACTGAAATGGAACCAGAGGAATTGTACCAAGGTGATGAGGAAACTGAGAGTAACAAATGAGAAGATATTATTGGATCTTGGCTTATTTAGCTAAGCAGAGAGAAAGGAAAGAATACGATTATTTTTCACATTACTCAAAGAGTTTATACTAAAGAGAAAGAAGATTGGGAGGAAGTAGAGAATAAGAATAATGGTGCAATCAGTTCTGGATTTAGAAACTAAACTTGTTAAACATAACCTGCCAACTTCCTTCTTAATGAGTGAACAGTTTTGGGAAGGTGATTTCTACCTCTGTCTTTAGCCTGACAGTCTGGACTCTCAGCCCCTCAGTTCGGGATGAGAAGATGGGTGAACACTGCTGGCAGTGCTTTGGCATGCCTTGCTGATTTGCTCAAGGTTAGACTAATTACCTGAACCAGGGTCATAAACCAGTTTTACCCATCCGTTCAGGAGGGACTTCTGAGAGAGGGAAAATGCAAAGTTTGAAGAAATAGAGATGAAAATTCCCAACTAGCACTCAAACTCACTGACAAAGCACCCAGAGTAGTAAAACTGGAGTTTAATTTCTCATTTTCTCTGTGAACCTGCAGGATTGGCCCTTGTATTCAAATGGGGAAGCTGAAAAGACTTTGTGGCTTGTGGAAAAGCATTATCCAGTGATCAGGTTGGATAATGCTTTTCCTGCCCACTGCCTGTGACTATGGGGTGTTGGTCAGCCTCAGATAGCCCTGAGCTCTGGGTGCTTGGTCCCTTGGAAGAGTTACCGTGGTTGGGACACTTTGTGCGTGTGTTTTGTGAAAGAAGCAGCTGGGGACCGTCATGTTGCTCAGGAAGGATTGGCTGAGGGTGTGCTAGGCTTGGTGCAGCCTTGGTGATCCATCCTGCCTGCTGGTCCGTAAGTAATTAAAGCATTCAAACAGTGGCCAGTCCATCGACAAGCGATGACTTACACTTTCTAGAGCTCCAGGAGTTTTCTCAAAGGTGTCACAAGAGCTGAACTGGCCCTGTCCTGTGTAGTTTATAAGATGAGCTCACACAGGGTAATTGCTGACTTACATGCAATGGAGCACAATAGTAGGAGAAGCACTCAAGCCATCAGCCCTTTTCAGGGCATTTACACTTCAGACACAGATTGGAGAGAGAGGTTTTATTATACTAACAGACTGGGAAAGAACTAGATTTTTTTATTTTTGTTATAAACACGAAAGGATGATGAGAGTCGTTGCCAGCTTGAAGAACTAATGTTTATAGAATTGAACGGCAAACCAATGTACCTCAGGAGCTGAGACCTGAGCTGCTGCTCTGGATCACTCTGTTAACCAGCTCATCCACCATGCTGCTTGCTCTTTCTCTACCTCCCTCTTTTTTCAGGAGTTCAAAAACAGTTCAATGTATCTCTATGCAGGATATTTCATAAGGAAAAGAAAAAGACCTTAAAACATAGTCCAATCCTGTTGAGGTGTGTCTTACCTTACATATGTCTAGCAGAATAGCTTGGTGACTGAAATATGTTATTAAGAGTAATTGCTGGTGATGAGCAGTTGCAGACTACCTTTTAAAATGTATCCTTGTATGGAAGCAAAAATGGCTGCAAAAATATGGAAAAAATAATGCTTCATAGATTTTTTAAAATGAATACACTCAGTACCACAGTACAATGCATACCTATGTAATAAAAATTGTATTTTGCACTAAAAATTTTGTCCTTTTTGAACTTGCAAAAATATTGTGCTGTATTGCAACAACCCTTCACAATAAACTTCACACTTACTCTGTAAGAATCATTTATATGCTAATATCAATGTGGCTTGGGCCGAATTCATTCTATTTCAGCTTTGATTGAAAAGATTATTTTTATCAGACTCACAAGCAGACGAACTCATAAGAATATTAAATGAAATTCACAATTGCCAAGAAGAAAAAAAAAGAGAAATATGGAAGAAATAGTATTTTGGACTTGCTGAAACTGAACTTATGTGGATAAATGTATCCATCTTCAGATGTGACCATTGTGCCTGTTATTTTTTTAAATTACCTACTTCAGCTACTTATATCTATTAAAAGGTTTATTTATCTATGAAGCTTACTGTAGAATTGAAATTTTGCAGGCAGGCACTTATCTCAGGAAATATCCATTGCTTTTAATCCAATCCAGCTGCCTTTGGTAGTGTTAATAGTTTCAGTGAATTTTGCTAACTTTGTTTTAAACAGTGCATTCAAAGAAGCAGCATATTAACAAGGAAAAATGTAAGAATCTTGATGACCTGATGTTTTTCAGTGCTGTGCTTAAATTTAGTCACTGGGCTCATTATTTCAGGTGTTGTTCCTTCATAAAAAAAAGTCTTGGTATCTCTCAGAACTTTAGACACAAGCTGTGATAATGTGCAAAACTGGAGTCAAGTCTGAGAGTGAATTTGAAAGTATGGGTGTCTGTGCACAGCACCATTTTACTTCACAGTGATTTAATAGCATGTTCTGAATCATTTAGTGCTAGTGTGGAGAATTTTTGATTGATAAATTTCAAGGTTCAAGTCTTGTAACAGTGTCTGGAGACTCTGAATTCCTGTTTTGCAACATTTTCAAACAGTCCAATTTTTACTGCATCACCTGCTCTGGAAATCAGCATTCTTCTGGGCAAGGTGGAATAACCTAGTGCATTTTTTTTTTCTGAAGAGGATGAGGAGAAGCTCACACAAGCCCTCTTTCTGTGTATGTGTGGAGTTCAGGGAGTGATCTTCATTTTGGGGAGAAGGCAGTCCAGGCAGTTCCATTTTCAGTCAGAATAGCTGTTTGCAAAATGAACATTGGGTTTTAGACTTGTGTGTGTTCTGCAAAAGGCTACAAAACCTGAGGCAATGGGCACAGGGGGTATGCAATGTAATGGGTTTGATTTTTGTCAATCAAATCCTCAGGCTGTAGATACTTTTATAGTTAGGAGTTGAAGGAAATCCACAATTTACAATTTATATGCTGCCCTCCTTTTCTGACAATTTCATAGCAACCCAGCACTAATTTTTATTTACCCAGGATGGATGGAGACTCCAGAAGGCTGAGGGAGGCTGACCCATCTGGATCAGAGTATTTTTGTCCTCTGAAGTTTGTCTGTCACTGCTTACTCCTTTGCAAGTCTTTCTGCAGTCTGTACCTGACCTAGAGTTAAAGAAAGGGCCACTGGATCAACAGCTCAGGGCTAATAATAGCTGCTGACTAACCTTGAGAGGCTGTGGTGTACACCTACCCTGTATCACTGTGCTGAGCATCCTGCCTGAGAAGCCAGGCAACCTTAGAGTCAACAGCCCCTGCCCCTGCAAGATAATCCTGGGGCTGCAGGGGTTGTTTGCAGGGGGAGGCCCTGGGGTCTGGGGCAGCTGGAGCAGCTACAGGACCCTGAAACAAAAGTTGAACACTATGAAAATATAGGATGGACACTGGGAGTTTGTCTGCAACCTGCCAGGAGTCTGTGGGTGGGCTCAAGTATTACATCAGAGCACTAAGGATAAAGTCAAAATGTTCAGATTGATGTTTTTCCCAACTTTTTTTCTCCTAAGGATGGAGCAGGCTGTACTTGTCTCCTAAAAGAAGGTGCTGAGCACACAGTGGTGAATGAAGGCAGGCATGCTGCTCTCACACCATGTGTGACTACTGCCTGCACTGCTGGACACCCTTTCCTCACTCACAGCCCTGGCCAGGGGATGCAGCCATCCCTTTTGCAGCCAACAGCAGTGGTACTTGGCCACGATGTACCTGTAGCTTTCTCACTTTTCCTGCTGGATTTATGCAATAGTGCTTTTACATCTCTGCCTGTGCAGTCAGCTGCAAAGGACAGAAAAGAAATCCAGCTCATGGGGGTGGCTGGTATTGATTCTCTTTGTGCAGCTGGAGAAGTTCTCACACAGAAAACTCCCCAGATGGCAAAAAAATGTTGGACTGTATCATGTTAATCTGTGTGAAGGCTGGAAGCAGCCACATCTTCATAAAGACTTTCCTCTGTTTCCACAAATGAGAGCAGAGAAGACCAAACCCCAAGAACTGTTCTGAAATTTAACTCAGGAAATGCTTAAGCCTAAATTTAACTGCTCAGACAATCCTGTGCTTAAATTTGCTGTTTGTGTTGCCTGACTGTGTCAAAAAGTCCTTAGAACTCTTGAAGAATGAGGACCAGGCCTGTTGAGGGAGCTGAATATAATAGGTTGGATCCTGCTTACCTAGTGCAGTCCTGTCACTCCATTAATGGTTTGACTGATCATAGCAATAAAATTATTAGGATTTGACCCAGTCATTACACCTAGTTGGAAATAAACCCTTCTATGGTTTTTGAGAGCAGTTTCTCAGCCTCTAAACAGATGGATTTTTTCCAAACTTTATCAAATTCTGATTAAATTGTTGTGTGGGAGTCAACAGGTACATATTAAATAGGCTGTGAGATTACTTTCCATCATGATGGCACACCATTAAATTAGAGAAAGAGAAATGAGGCTGGAGGAGCATGACACAAAGCTCTGGCAGGAGCTCAGGTGGAACCAGAAGAGTACATAATGCAGTCTGCAGACCTTTGACCAGAGCTTTAAAGATCTCCACTAAGGATTGATTAAGCTGCATCTTTTATTTTCTTTCTGCCTGTTTCTCATGCAAATTCTGCATGCAGAAGGACTGAACAGGGGTTGGGATCTTAATGTGTCCCAAGCAACAATAAGAAAAAAAAAATTGCTTTAAATAAATACAACAGCTGTAAGAGGATTTTGAGCTGGAGGATAAGGAAGTTCTGGAGTCTTAGAATAGGAAGGAGTGCCTGTGTTTTACTTACTGATGATAGTTGTGCTTCCTCTTGTGACCCCACTGCAGTGTTTCATAACACTTTGGGAACTGCTCAGTCTAACACTGTAATGAGGAACAGGGATTCCCAGTTCCTCCATGCTATCTGCCAGAATTCAAGGGCTCTTTGGTTGTGACAAAATTGCAATAGGAACTGAAGAAAAAAGGGCAAAATTCCCCAGCTGAAGAAAATTTCCAGTTTTGTATTTCCAAGAGCTCATGTACATCAGTGCAGGTCCTGAGTAAAACTCATGTGGATCCTGAATGGAAATGGCCACACTAATTTTCAAAGGGCATTTTAAAATTCATCTGCACAGCCAGGCTCTGAGCTGCATTGACTGTCAGACCAGAAAAGCAAGGACAGGATGGGAGGCTGCTGATGGGAAGGCAGATCTGAACCATCCTGGGGACTGACATAATCTTGTACCATCTCCTCATGAGTTGCTCCACAAGGGCAAAACAGGTAGACTTTGATAGACTGTATTCCTATTTCTGACTCTTCTAACAGGTGACCTTTACTGTGCATTTGAGCTGTGGTGAGTGGAGGTAAGGAAGGGATAGGAAAGAGAAAGAAGGAATTTTTTGGATAAAGAACTCTTGTTGATATACACCACAGCCATACACCACAGCACACAAACTCAAAATATTGGTTAAATTCCTTTTGGACTCATTGATTTTACTTTCCAAACATAAATAGATATCTTACTCTCTGCATAGGCTTTTATACTAATTGGGTAGGAGGAAGGGACTTCAGTCTAAAGACCTGCAGCTTAGCAAGAGGCATGTGGGTAGGAACATAATATTTGCACTTTGATAAGGCATAATAACTTACTGCAGTTTAAATTCACAGCATTTTAAAGTAAATCTAGCTAGGCTGTGTTCACTAGCAATACACCCACACAACAAATACTATGGTAAGTGGCAATGAGATAAAGTCTGAAAAGGCAGCTGTGAAGCAAAATAAAATATCTGTAGGGATAGGTAGCGCATAAGTCATATGAACAGTTTTGAATCATCTTATCACTGGAGACATATCTTGGATGGCTGTACTTTGTCCTGCAATACCACAGAGACAAACAGCATACCTAGAAAAATTGTAAGCTAGTGTCCACTAAGGAGATAATAAGAGATGGCCAAAGAAACTGAGGAGAATTTGGTGAAATAAAAAAAATTTAGAACACAGCTTGTGATGTTTGCCAATGTATTTGATCCATTGAAAAGCTGTATTTGAACAGAGAAATGCTGTTTGTCTTGTGTACCTAAATTCCTAAGCAGAACAGAACAAACTTTTATTTTCACAGCACAGTAATTTCATAAGTAATAGGTCACGGTCTCCAACATTTATCAGATCTTAGCCCTCCCCCTCTCTGTTTTCTCTTATTCTCTTTCACCTTGGTTTTTTTTGTTCTGTTTTAGGAAATGTGGATTTTGTTCTGTGACTAAAACAAAACCATTCTTAGATGAGATTTACCTGTCTGTACCTAATAGACCCTTTCTGATCAAAGTTATACTGACATTCCTCTATAGTAACTGTTCCGTTTGCAAGAAAAGTGTATTTCTCCAAAGACTACCAATATCATTTAACCAGAAGAAATCCTGACCTTCTCCATTTTATATGCTGTGAAAAATCTTTATGAAACTGCATGGAAGATGGAAACCATCACTGAATGGGTTTTTGGCAGCATGTGGTGTACAGGTTTCCCAGGGCTACTCCATCCATCCTTTTCCTGACCCAGATGGACAAGCTGTCATGATCAAGACCTCCAGCAAAATTGCCAGCCCCTGCCAGGGGTTGTGTAGGTATGGATTTTTGCACAGCAGGGAGAATTTCCATGCTGAAATTGAAGCAGTGTTTTATCTCTTCTTGGAGACTCTGGATGGATCCCAGCTATTGTAGGGGCAGGTTTGTGAGGCACAAGAACAACAACCATGTCTCATGGCTAAGCCCAGGTGCAGAACACCCCACCTCCCTTCTGCTGTGCTGTAGCCATCTTAATGTCACCAGAGTGATCCCTGAGTGCTTGGGACAGTGATGTTTGTGATGCAGGTGTAGATAACATGCTGCAATGGTATCAGCTGCTTTTAAAGACACTGTATCTAAGGGGGAAAAGCATGGAGATTACAAAATGTACTGCTTTGCATGGACAAATAAAAGCAGCCTTTTACTCAAAAGCAGGCTTTTGATCTCATTTATACCTTCCATGCAAACTTATTAGATGAACTAGAAAGTTTAAAATAAATAGTCTAAACGTGGATAAGAAATCAATATGGAAACTCACTTTCATTTCAGGTGAAGATTTGAAAGAAGACAGCGTGACCACTTGATGTAACTTGAGAGCAGAGCCAGAAGTAGGATTTTACCTATGAGGCTGAAAGGAACTCAGAAATCTGCCTTCAAAAAATTTTGGGCATGTAAGCTGCATCCATTCTAAGTTTAATGTAAAACCAGGGCTTGACTAGGAAAGTGCAACTACATTGTAGGGTTAAACTCTCATTCACCTCATTTAGCCTTTATACCTTTCTAGTAATGGATAAAGGAGAGAAAGAGAAATTTAAACAAGATGAAAGTTCAGAAGGTAAATTTTAGAAATGGCATAAGAACAGGAAAAGGAAAATTATTAGAGAGTTTCTGCGATGAGAAAAGTCCAGTGAGGGGCTAGAAAGAAAGGACAGAGATGGTGAGATGTGCAGAGTCCTACTGTACCTACTAGGCCTTGGAGAGTAAAATTCCTTCAAAGAGGAAAGGTAATATCTTGGCTTATCTCAGTCTCTTTTTCAAATTGAGTATGTGTTATTTTACAGTTCCTGGCATAGACTGAAAGGAGTTAAAAATTAATGATTTATGGGAAGTGTAGTGCTTATGGCAGAGAGTGCAGCCAACATCAGCCCTGTTTCTGTACCAAAGGACCAAGCATCCCCACCTGGATTTGTCCTAGCACTGGCTCACAGCAGCAGGAGGATCTGGGAAGCCCTACAAGCCTTGCCCCACACAGACAGATCCATTCCACCTCCAGCAGGAGCAGCACATGGAGAGACAGGGACACTGTCCAGCTGAATGGTGGTGCTTTGAGTTAGTGCTTCTCTTGCAACTTCTGCCATCAGGGCTTCTGTGATGGCTTAGCTGTGATTGAAGCTGTTTGAGGTGATTTGCCTGGGGAATGAGAGCACAGGTGACATCTGTGCTTTCCCAAGATGAATGCTACCAGGTAAATGGCATCTAAAAATGGCATGGGCTTGTTGAAAGCTGGCTTAGATACTATGATCTTGTACTGCAGTCTGCAGTCAACCCCATCACTTAATGCTGAATCCGTCTATTAAATGTTTCTAAATGCTTCCCAGCTGGTCAGTGTGTAAGAGGCATTGTCCCCAGAAAAAATATATCAACAAGCCTGCACAACTGCTTGACAAATGGGCTGTTCTGTGGTTTTCTGCTAGCTCAGATGGTTTTCTTAAAGGGATTACCTCCAATGTCTGTGAAAAAGGATCCGTCGGCCCCTTCTACAAAAGATATAGAAAAGTCTCAATCAAAACTTCTGGAAACCTGTTTGTCAAAGTAGCATTTGAAATGTTACAGGTTCTCCATGTATATAAAATGGGTGTGATATAACTTTTAGAAAATCTGAATGTGGGAGTTGCACATATATAGTTAAAAGAAAGGGAAAACAAAGAAAAAATAAAGAAAAACAATGGAGAAAATGCTTCCTGGCAAAGACCAGCAGAAGAATGTAGCTGCCAAAAGAAGAAGCTGCCTTTGATTAACCTTTACATGCAGTGTGCAGTCATGATTCTTTTCATTTGGGTCTCATTGCACCAAATGCATAAGTCCCTGATTAATGTGATTGCTTTAAAATATTTTATTTCTAACAGCCTCCAAATACAAATCTGCATATTCAGGACATCTGAATGCTGTCTTCCTGTTCTTCCTATAAGTACCTCACAGAGGCTGTTTTCTGTAGCATGAGGAGCAGCGTGTTCTGGTCTGCAGATGGGGTAGCACTTCCTCTCCTCCCTCCAACAGCTTTGCTTTGACAGCCACATCTCTTACTTGCCCACTCACAGTAACAAAGGAGCTTGTATGAGGATGGAAGTGTGAGACCTGTGTGGTAAGATTTACAATACCTGGCTGTCAATGTATTGCCAATGTCAATGGGAGAGGAGAAGAGAAAAAGAAGAGAAGAGGAAGAGAAGAGAAGAGGAGAAGAGAAGAGAAGAGAAGAGAAGAGAAGAGAAGAGAAGAGAAGAGAAGAGAAGAGAAGAGAAGAGAAGAGAAGAGAAGAGAAGAGAAGAGAAGAGAAGAGAAGAGAAGAGAAGAGAAGAGAAGAGAAGAGAAGAGAAGAGAAGAGAAGACCATTCTTTTCTTGTATCTCCTTCACCCCATTGTCATCACCATCACCACCTTTCCCAGACCATTAATCTCTTGCTCCACTCAGAAAATATGCTTCCTCAGCCAGCTGCTTGTGGCTCTGGAGCAAGTCTGGCAGTGGGAGTAGGATTGGGCAGGGTGCCCTGCCTGCAACAAGCCCTGGCCCAGCATGGGGCAGCAACAGGCTCTCTGCTGCACCCACACCAGAATCTAGTTGCATGCACAGGGTGGTATCTGGGGACCCATCATTTTAAAGTAGCTGCCTAGCCTGAACTAGTCATCTCAGCTTCTCTGGTCAATATGGAGAGTCTAAGGGAG
This sequence comes from Passer domesticus, assembly GCF_036417665.1. Classification (NCBI taxonomy): domain Eukaryota; kingdom Metazoa; phylum Chordata; class Aves; order Passeriformes; family Passeridae; genus Passer; species Passer domesticus. The sequence goes on along the minus strand of NC_087475.1, from coordinate 19,486,223 downwards.
GTGCCTCAGGTGGGAGGGGTGGCTCTTCCTCTGGAGCTGTCTGCATATCTATTAAGTGACCTTAGACAATCAACTCTGACTAGATATCCAACTTCTAGATAACTAGAGCTGCATAATAGAAATACCTCTCTAGGGCATAAAGATGAATGGAGGAGAACTAACTCAGAATGATGGATCATAAAACATTTGTTCCTTGAGAACTTAAGGTCTATGAGCTCTTTCCATCAAGGATTTTGGAGTATTTCATTATTTTTTTCTCAATAGACACATGTTATATATATGTGTCTATTGAGAAAAAAATAATATATATATTATATATATACCTTTATACCTTTCTCCTATAGATGTCTGAAAAAAGTATATAATTTCCTGCTATTATCATCTAATGGAGCTATTCCTGTGCAAAATAGGTGGAGGTTTGTATTTTGGATCTAGAGGCTCTGTAGACAAGTTCCATGGACCATTCCTTGTATGTGTTATTGTGCAAACCATGAACAAAATTTCTCAGCATATGATGAGCTCACAGCAAACCTGTCCCCATCTTGGCAGCCAGGGCTGTGAGGATGCTAAAAGTGCTGAGTGGAGTGCTGGAGCCCAGACTCTGGCTAGAGCAGTGGGAGTTTTTTTGGAGCACAAATGACACGGCAATTCAGGATTTATGTTACAGAAAGGGCTGTGGTTGGATCTGGCTCCTGCAATGAAATGCTGACCATTTTCAGAAAATCTGTAACTAACTGTATTAAGCCTAGAAGATTTAATTGGAAGATCTGTCCAGCTGGCTGCTAACTAATAGAACAGAGAATTTGTATTCCAATCTTTGATAACTGATTAGGCTTAGATGGCAACCTGTTCAACCAGGTTAGCAGCAAGGCACTTCTAGGCATGCTCAGCATTGCACCTCTAGGAGTGGAGGAATTTAAACCAGTAAGTATAAGGAAAAAATTCCCAAAGAATCAGAGCCAGTGGTTTGGGTTTTGATTTTTTTAATTTTAATTTTCAATTTTTTTTTTTGTTTTCTTTTCCAGTTTAATTTTGGATGTAGGTCCCTATGTGCTCCCTAAATCCTCAATGTATTTCTTCAGAAATGGTCATTGGCCAGTAAAGCCTTTTGTCCTGACAGTTGTATTAAAAATTGTGTTTAATATGTATCAGAATTGGGATCTGAAAGCCACTCATATGAGTTTCTCCTCTTAGCTGGGAAAAACAGAATTGAGATGCAGCATGTCTCCAAACAAGTATTTCCCAGCAAGATGAAATAATGATGACATTGAGCCAGAATTGAGACTGCATGAGATTGGGGCCCGATGTCCTACTTTTGTCTGCCAAGCAGAATCCTTTCCTTTTACAGCCCCTGTTAGGATGCCTTTTTTATAGTACCTGTTGTCACAGACAAGGAGAAACTACTGACTGAGGCCCAAAGCTACAGAGCTAGACTCTAGCACTGGTGTGCATCATGCAACCACCTGCATTATTTGTCAGGAGTGTATTTCTGAAAAGTGCAACTGTTAGTGGTATGGTGGACAGAAAAGTAATTTTATCAAAAGATTTAGTATTACAGAGAGGAATGCATGCAGGCACTAAGAAAAAAAAAAGAGTGTAAATGTAAAGGACAGTACATATATTTTGGAGGATGGAAAGGCAGGAACAGGACCATTATCAAGAGGAGGAGATGCTGCCTTTTCAGAACAGATGGCCAGTATGAAAGACCTTGATGGCTTCATCTGAGACTGAAGCACCGATACAAGACTTTTAGTGTGCTTCTCCTGAGATCTCTCGTTAAACACTTACATTTTCTTTGCATCATCGTGCCTGAGATACATTAAGGTTTATTGAATGTGGAGGATATTGGCACTCTGCAATGACAGTGGCCAGCAGAGCAGGCCATTAAGTGGCTGGTGGTGGATTTCCAAAACAAGGGATGGCAAAGTGGCAGAGAATTGGGCATTACTGCCAAATGAACTAAATGATATACAAGAAGGAAGATGTCCTTCTGATGAGTATGATGTGAAATGAAAACAGATGAAAAGTTTGTCAGCTCTGACCACAGCAGTTATTTCTTTCTTGCTTTCAGAGGGCAATACCAGCATATTGAATTGTGTGGTTACATGCAAACAGTAAGCAGGCACTGCAGGTTGTGTCACTAGAGCCCATGAGAAGTCAGATCTCCACAATGAATATCTGTGTGTGTGCTTGTATTCCCCAAGAGTGGAATGATCCCCATCAATTGCTGCAGGCAGGCTTGTGGGTATGGATTTGGAGGCAATGGAGAGATTAGCTCACTGACATCTCCTCACCTTGACAATAGAATATAGCCTGGAACAACTTCTTGGGTGTAATCTGTTTGAAAAGAGAAAAGACAGAAGCTTTATTTGTATAAAGGAATTTCGTATTTAAACTATGCTTCCAAGTGAAATGTGCCCTCGAGGAATCTCTCTAGTG